>NC_136069.1:1414121411-1414721411 GCF_964261635.1 Lissotriton helveticus
AAAAACCTTATTTTACTCACACAAAACCATTGAAATTCCATATATAGTTAGTGTACTAACTATATATCGCGCACCCGCAATCCACTGCTGATCATGTCACATATTACATCATTCATGACATGGTCAGTGACATCACTGATGACATCACTGATGACATCTCAAATGACATCACTGATGACATCACTGATGACATCTCAAATGACATCACTGATGACATCACTGATGACATCTCAAATGACATCACTGATGACATCACTGATGACAACATCCAGTGACTGTATTTTTCTGTAAAGTTAAAATATGTCTTGAGTGGATGTATAAGTGTCTGGATGAAGCATTTAGTAGGGGCATGACTGACTGTATGAGTGACTGATTAAATGTGTCTCACTGAGTGCATGGGTTAGTGACTAAACTGTCTTAATTTGTGCATAATTATGTCTGTTGTTCTGTAAACTGCTGCATGTGTTGATCAGTAGCTATATGATTAACTATATGGGTTATTGATTGGTTGCCCAAGCATTTGTATGGGAGACTGAGTGTGTGTGTGGGTGGCTGGGAGGTGTATGACTCTCTGCATAGATGTGTGAGCAGTTGATTGACTAGATGTATGGGTTCAAAAGTGCATGTGGAAACAGCTGTATGGGCAGTTGACTGTGTGCATGAGTGTATTGGTGAGTGAATGGATATCTCACTGCTACATGTTAAAGTAAGTACATATGTAAAATACAGTACATGTGAGAGTTGACATATATAAATAACTGTGCATAAGAGCCAGTGAATGTGTGAGTGGCTGTATGGATCATTGTGAACTTGTATCCAGGATTGTATAAGTGAGTAAATATGTTTTAGTATATGTTTGAATAAGTAAGGTGTGTATAACTGTATAGTTGAGGAAATGGAGGTGTGATTGATTCTTTGTATGACTGACTAAGTGTCTGAGTAACTCCATGGATGAGTGACAGTCTATGAGTGTCTGTTTACACTGATTGTATCTAAGGTTATATTAGAGTCTGAAGAGGTTCATCGTATTATCACATGAATGATGTCATCAGTGATGTGATCAGTAATGTCAAATGAGATGTCATCAGTGATGTCATCAGTGATGTCATTTGAGATGTCATCAGTGATGTCATTTGAGATGTCATCAGTGATGTCATCAGTGATGTCATTTGAGATGTCATCAGTGATGTCATCAGTGATGTCATTTGAGATGTCATCAGTGATGTCATCAGTGATGTCACTGACCATGTCATGAATGATGTAATATGTGACATGATCAGCAGTGGATTGCGGGTGCGCGATATATAGTTAGTACAACTAACTATATATGGAATTTCAATGGTTTTGTGTGAGTAAAATAAGGTTTTTTAAATGCTAATTCCTAACTATATATGGTCTATAACCTATGTTTTTTTCAGTGAATTTTCAAGGTTTTGTAAATGCTAATTCCTAACTATATATGGTCTATAACCTATGGTTTTTTCAGTGAATTTCATTGGTTTTTTAAAAGCTAATATCTATAGCTGTAAAATGTATTCTTCTTTAAATCCAAAAATATATTTTATATGTTTATTAATAATTTTTTTTTAATATTTTTTTTGTTTCGCTCCCGGTCCGCGAACCGGGAAGCTTCCCGTTAGCTCAATTTAATTCCGCGACCCGGTCCGCGAACCGGTAAGAAATCAACATAGTGACGGTATCGCGTTGCCGCGTAATGCGTCTTATGACGTACTGCGTTAGCGCACCCGGAAGTGCCCCGGGGCGCGGACCGAGGCGCGAAACGCAGCTCCTCGGAAGCGATCCGCGGCGCGAAAGCGCGACGTATCGCGTTGCCGCGAAATGCGTCTTGTGACGTATCGCGTTAGCGCACCCGGAAGTGTCCCGGGGCGCGGACCGGGGCACGAAGCTTAGCGACCCGGAAGCTAACCGGGGAGCGTTCCGCAGCGCGTAACATGAGCGTGAGAGGTCATGTGACTTGTTAATAAAACTTTTCATTGGTTCATTTCACTTTTGGTTTCATAATGATGGAAGGCTAGGTCAGGTGACTTAAAAATAACACTTTTCATTGGTTGAGAAGTATTGTTTTTTCCCAAATGATGAAAACCCCTCCTTCTTTCCTCACTCTGACTTTCATCATTGTGAGAGGAAGACCTATTTTGCTTGTTGGAAAATGGCTTCATTGGTAGCTTCAGCTGGTGGACCCCCACCACCACCACCACCTCCTCATGGGAAGAGAGGACCACCTCCCCAGGTCCTGACCAACACTGAGGAGGAAGAGGAAGAAATGGATGAGGAGGGAGAAGAACCACAATTTTTAGAAGAGTTGCCCCGGGTTTCCAGAAAGAAAGCCAGTTTCATCTGGCAGTTTTTTTCAATACCTCGTGGCCAAAAAAAAGTCAACGCGAGGTATGTCACCTGCCTGATATGCAAGGAACAATTGTCCAGAGGGACGGACAAAAAATATAGCTTTGGAAATCATACAATGCACAGGCACATGACGAGGAAACATCCCCTAAATTACAGCCGGGCTGAATTAAGGGATATGCACGACAATCCAAGACCAACTCCTGTGGCCAGACCAACAATACCGGTTTCTTTAACACCAGAAGAGGCACGGGAAACTGTGCCAAATATTCAAGAAAATTTTGGGCACATGATTCACTTATGTATGCACTGTCGTGCATTATTAGCTTGTGGCAACATGAGCATCAATGCACTCAACCTGGCGTATGAACACCATGATTGCCCTAACCGCCCCCAGTAATTTTTTTTGCTCCTGTTGAGCCCTTTTCAACGCCTGTTTTCTGTTGTTTCCCCCCCCCAAAAAAAACCAAAAAAAATATAAAATCGTTCAAAAAATACAAAAAAAACAAAAAATGTTCAAAAAAAAAAAAAATATATAAAACAACAAAAATATAAAAAAAAAAGTTCTTTTCTTGGATCTGTTTCCAGGGCAACAGGGGAAAAGTCAGCACTTTCCTCCCAGTGCTTAATGCTTTCCCATACAGCACAAAGAAAGAGGTGGCGAAAAGGGGATTGTCTTTTACATTTATGACCCCCAAAAAAAGATCAAAACTAAGTATGGGCAAAATTTGCGAATTCGCGTTCCGTGAATTTGTGCGAACTAGCGAATTTGTTTATTTTGGTGTGTTTGCGTTTTTTTTTTAGCGCGGCTACCGCAAACTTACACATGCGGTGGTTTTTGGGTGCAATCATCTTGTTCACGGAGGAAAACAACTCGGCAAACTCAGAATTAAGGAAAGTCAACGCAGGGCGTGCGAGATTGTATTTTTGAAGCGCGAACAAGCAAAAAAAAATTGCAAACTTGCGAATTGCGGATTGTTTGGCAATTTCGCGTGATTACCAGAACGCAAAATTGCCAAAAATCCGCTAATATTGCGAGCGGAATGAATTTTGAGCCCATGCTTAATCAAAACCTCACTCTTCCAGCAAAATAATGCCTCCCTTCTCCAATAAGATATTTGACCTGGCAGCTTGCACATTAGTAATGAGGAGACGACAACTGATGTAGAAGGGCACCCAGCTGACTCCTGCGCCTTTACAGTCACCCAGAAAACAGGTAAGAACAGATATACCTTAAGGGATACAAAGTTTGGGGGGGAGGAGCCACAGTACAGCAGGGTTAATCAGAAACACTCCAGCACAATTATTTCTCCTGAGGTCAGTCTGGAAGGTGCCCAGAACCAAAACCCTTAGAAAGTAGTTACCTGTACCCTCTACCAGCATTTTGGGAGACAGTTTAAAAATCACCCCTTCACTGAGGTCATACTTTAAGATTAAGAGCATAGAAGGGCCACAGTCTAACCGTATCACTACCCAGACAACTGAGCCCCCATATTTTCCACCAAGATGGAGCCATCAATGCCCTCACATCACAAATCTCAGGACCTACATATTAATACCTGCTTTTTTCCCCTTGCGAATGACGAGCACAACAATAACCCCCATCCGTGGACAGCCCTACAGTTACCCCCGAGAGAGGAGTAGGAGGTGCTTCTAATAACATTGAAATCATAAGGGAAAAGACAGGGAGAGACCAGACCTTGGAGGGAGCAAGTTGACCAGAAAAAGAAAAAGAAACTTTAAATATGGATATCACTCAGATTCTGCTATCCCTAGAAAATGTGAACCCTAGAGGCCAATCTCTCTGCATAATGCAGACTATAAAATATATTCACAGACTCTGGCCAAAAGGTTGGACAAGGTGCTGGGAGAGATTATAGATATGAATCAGACGGGCTTCATGAAGGGAAGTCAGCTTTCTGACTTAACTCAGGAACTAGTGTGTGCAATTGATGTGGCTACTGTTGAGGGTTTCCGGTTATTAGTCATAATGGTAGACGCTGCCAAGGCCTTTGATAGAATTAGTTGGCCCTATCTTTATGAATCAATAGAACAAAATGGTCGGGTGGCAATTTCCTTCAAGCTATCCAAAGTATATATTCTGCTCCTACAGCAAAGATACTGGTTAATGGCTCCCTAACTACTAGTTTCTGGATAAACAGGGGAACCCGTTAAGGCTGTCCGCTCTCAATGCTATTGTTTAATCGATATATAGATCCTCTTGCGAGGAAAATTAGAGCAGGGCAAAGAACCCCTCTATTTCAATATTGGGATTGGTATAAAAATGAGGCTCTATATGCAGATGACGTAATAGTCTACACAAGTAATCTGGCAACATATTTGCCAGTAATTATGGAACTAGCTGAGAATTTTGGGAGAATATCAGGATATCTAGTCAATGAAGATAAGGCTGAGACTAAGACATGGAATAAATCCATCCCAAGTCACCTCAAGTATTTAGATGAAAACAGAGATATCTAGGAATACGAGTGATAAAGGATCTGGAAAAAATGGCACTGATCAACTTCAGTAGACTCATGCAGGTGACTAAAATATTTTGCAAAGCTGGGATTCCCTCCCGTTTCCATCTTAACAAGGGCCAACTTAGTCAAAACGACAGTTCTCCGTAAATTCACTTTTATCTTCAATGCTCTTCTATTCTATAGACAAGCCTGATTTAAAAAATGGCATGGCCACACAGCAGTTTTATACAGAGGAGCAAGAGTGTGAGAATCTCCTGAAACAACTGATGAAGAAAAAGTTGGAGGATAGAATAGCGCTCCCTGAATTTAATTTGTACTATCGGGCCTTCTTTTTGAAAAATGCCAGACGACTCTTGATGGACACTCAGTACATGCCAATGAGAAAAAGAGCCCTAATAGGCAACTTAGGAGAGGGAGGCAAAGACTTTTCTTTTAAATTTGGCCTCTCAAAATTAAAAAAATAAAATACATTTAAGACTCTAATCACAGCATGCAAAGTCTGGAATCAGGTCAGAAGAATTTTAGAGATCCCCTACTATAGCAGCATTGCACCAAATTGGAGATCCCCAGGAACCCCTCTTTGACTGAAGGATAGCTTGGCATCCCCATTGTTAAATGCAGGTTTACTAAGATGGGGCCAACTTGCTGAGGAAGGTGCCCTAGTACCGTAGGCTGCTCTGTGCCAAAGCACCAATTAAAATCTATCCAGATTTAAACACTTTCAGTTGGTTAGCTTGTCCTGAACCCAATCAAATCTAGGGACAGAGACGGAAATCGAGAAGAAATTATTAAATACTCAAACCTACAGAAAGGAAGTCTCGATATGGTACTGGACACTGGCACAAGGGGACAACGGCCTTTCCACTCTCTCAGACGATATTTGGAAGCTGTACATGCCACGCTTCGATGTTCATCATCTATGGCAAGTATCTGTTGCTACACTATGGTCATCAGTGATATCTGCACCACTCAGGGGGGACCATTTGTTCACTATATAGAGGGCTTACTTGTCCCCCAGAAACTGGCTAAGATGAGAGGAAGCAAAAGAAGATGCTGCCTAAAATGTCAACTGGAGAATGTGGATGAGTAAGTAAGTAAATGTTTATTGATTGATTATTTAAAATCTTTACAAAAGTGAATGCACAATATAAACATTTCAATTACGATAATAGAATAAAAGGAAAGTGATTTTAAAAAAGAAGCAATGAACTTTTAAAATAGTACATGTGGATTATAAAACTGTTTGAAATTTATAAATTCATATGTTTAACAGTTTAGAACAGTAAAATATGAACAATATGACAGTTAATAGTTATAAAAATTCAAGTTTTTTTCATGCAATTGTTAAGAATTTGAGAAGGTAGAGTTAATGAGTATATCGTCTGGGCAAAGACACTGGAGCAGTGCTTGTCTACAAGTCCTTATTGATCTTTCGTCAAAGAAACTTTTTAACAGTGTTGGTCTTTCATTTTTTAGTTCTGGACAGAGGCATAGTAGGTGTATAATGTTTTCTTCTCCTGTGTTACACAGCCGACATGATATGTTATTTTCAAGCTTTTTCCATGGTAATGCATGAGACTCTCCGGGTAATATTTCGAATCGAGCTTTCATGAATATATTTCCAAGTCCATGCTGTATTTAAATATTGTTGCGGGCTCTTTTTTTTGTAACCATTTATTATGGACCAAGCATGTTTCCTTTTAACCAGGGACTCTTTGTCACTTATCATAGATAGGATATCAGTTGTCTTATTTACACATTTTTTTAAAGAGTCCTGAGGAATAGCGGTCATCCAAATCTCCTTAAGCCCAAACTCATTCAAAGCCTTCTCAAGATATTTCCAAACAGATGATTTGTTATTGCCCTCTATTTATTTCCATAAAAGCTGTGAAATTAGATTCTCCTTGTCATTTTTTACTCTGTACCATACTTTAATTATGTTACACATCCGAGCATATAGTTGATTGTTCAAGCCGAATTCCAGTCTTATTTGGGATTGTGAAGCATTTTTAGGTAAACAAAAAAGGGATCGGAAAGTTTTTGAGATTTCTTTGTTTATTGTTATTGCGTCTTTTCCGTTTAACGCCTGTGGATGATATACACCTATTTTGGCAGGCTTCAGCTATTCAGTCCTTCTGGCGAGATGTGGGTGAAGTATTGAAATAAATTCTGGGGTTATATTAGGGTGTGAGGAAGTGCATCAGATTATTGCATGAATGATGTCATCAGTGATGTCGTTTGAGATGTCATCAGTGATGCCATCAGTGATGTCACTGACCATGTCAAGAATTATGTAATATGTGACAGCTTCAGCAGTGAAGCAAGAGAAGTGCAGAAAGAGGTAAGAGAGGTACAGAAAGAAACAGGAGAGTTGCAGAAAGAGGCAGAGGAGGTACAGAAAGAGGCAAGAGAGGTGCAGAAAGAAGCTAGAGTGATAAAAAAGAAGAGAGTGAGCAGCAGAAAGAGGCAAACGAGGTATAGAAAGAGGAAAGAGAAGTGCAGAAAGAGGCAAGAGAGATGCAGAAAGAGGTAAGAGGTGCAGAAAAGGGAAGTAAGGTGCAGAAAGAGGCAAGAGAAGAGGAGAAGGAGGCAAGAGAGGTGTGGAAAGAGGCAAGAGAGGTACAGAAAGATGACATTAAGCTTCAGAAAGAGGGAAGAGAAGTGTAGAAAGAGGCAAGTGAGGTATAAAAAGAGGCAGGAGAAATGCAGAAAGAAGATATAAGCTGCAGAAAGATGCAAGTGAAGTGCAGAAAGAGGTAAGAGAGGTGCAGAAAGAGACAAGAAAAGTGCAAAAAGGCTAGAGAGGTACAGAAAGAGGCAAGATAGTTGCAGAAATCCGCAAGTGTGGAGCAGAAAGAGGCAAGAGAGGTGCAGAAAGAGGCTAGAGAGGTACAGAACGAGGCAAGAGAGGTGCATAAATAGGCAAGAATAGTGCAGAAAGAAGAGAGTGAACTGCAGAAAGAGGCAAGAGAGGTGCAGAAAGAGACAAGAGAGTACAGAAAGAGGCAGGAGAGGTGCAGAAAGAAGAGTGTGATCTGCAGAAAGAAAAAAGAGGGGTGCAGAAAGAGGCAGGAAAGTACGGAAAGAGGCAAGAGAGGTGCAGAAGCAGGGAAGAGAGGGGCAGAAATAGGCAAGGGAGGTGCAGAAACAGGGAAGAGAGGAGCAGAAATAAGCAAGAGAGGTACAGAAAAAAGCAATACACATACAGAAAGAAGAGAGTGAGCTGCAGAAAAAGGCAAGAGTGATGCAGAAAGAGATGAGAGAGGTGCAGAAAGAAGCAAGAGAGGTGCAGAAAAAGGCAAATGAGGTGCAGAAAGAGGCAAGAGAAGTGCAAAAATAGGCATAAGAGGTACAGAAAGAAGCAAGAGAGATGCATAAGAAGGCAAGAGGGGTGCAGAAAAAGGTAGGAGAGATGCATGAAGAGGCAATAGAGGTATAGAAAGAAGATAGTGAGCTGTAGCAAGAAGCAAAAGAGGTGCAGAAAGATACAATAGAGGTTCAGAAAGAGGTAAGAGATATATAAAGAGGCAAGAGAGATGCAGAAAGAGGAAGAAAGGCACAGAGAGAGGCAAGTGAGGTACAGAAAGAGGCCAGAAAAAAGCAGAAAGAGACAAAAGAGGTGCAGAAAGAGACAAGAGAGGTAGAGAAAGGAGGAGAAAGGTTCAGAAAGAGACAAGAGAGGTGCAGGAAGAGGTAAGAGGTATAGAAAGAGGCAAGTGAGTTGTAGAAATAGGCAAAAGAAGAGCAGGAAGAGGCAAGAGAGGTGTATAAAGAAGAAGAAAGGTACACCTTGCTTCTTTCTGTACCTCTCTTGGCTCCTACATCACTTCTCCTGCTTCTTTCTGCACCTTTCCTCTTCGTTTGCACCTCTTTCACTTTTTTCTGCACTTGTCTTGCCTTTTTCTGCAATTCTCTTGCTCCTTTCTGCACTTCTCTTGCTTCTTTCTGCGCCTTTCTTTCTCTTTCTGCACATGTCTTATCTATATAGGTATAGCTAGAAATTAGCATTTAAAAAACCCTAGAAATTCACTGAAAAATCCACAGGTTTCTGGGATGTTATAGTTAGAAAGTAGCATTTAAAAAACCTTAGAAATTCACTGAAAAAACCACAGGTTTCAGGGACGTTATAGATAGAAATGAGCATTTAAAAAACTTTAGAAATTTACTGAAAAAACACAGGTTTCAGGGACGTTATAGTTAGAAATTATCATTTATATTGGTGTGCTGTGCAGGAGAAACCCTTAGAAATCCCTCTAGGGTAGGGAGATCTTAACAGCTCCAGGTTTTATCAAAACTTATGAAACATGTGTGCCAAACATTGGGGGTCTAACAGATACAGACATCAGTTTACCACTTGCAGACTGATGTATTCATGGAGAGGTATAATGGTACCCTCAAACGTACCTTAAAAACTTTTTGATAGAAGAATAGAAGAATTCGGACAACCATTGACAGTTTTTGTCATCCAAAATCATCTACAATCAAGCATAGGTTGTTCTTCCTTTAAACTTCTCTGGGGACAAAAATCCTTCACTTCAGTGGAAATAACCCACATGATTTGGGAGAAAAATTCGAGGACGAAATGAACCGTCCTGCACTGTGTGGTACAGCTAAGAACACATCTGGGTAAGTTGAAGGATTTAACTGCCACTAATCTAGAGAATGTCGAATTAAGCCAAGAGAGGAGATAGAAAAGATACTCTAGATGGCTAGAGTTGAAACCCTGTGACTGGGCTCTGATTTTGTCACCTTGTTTTGCTAACAAATGAAGGTCAGGATGGAAGGGACCCTACCAAGTACTTGAAAAATAGGTAAAGTTACTAACAATTGTGAATAAAGAATAAAGAAGAACAAGGATCAGATCTACCAAATTAACCTATTGCAAGAATGGTTGGGTCCTACATACGCATTTAGGAGTTAGAGGAATCACAATATATTTCGACAATTGACCTCACAAAGGGATACTGGCAGATTCCTTTTAATCTCTAATGATCTTTTCTACTTCATGGTGCTCCCTTGCATTCAAACACCTCATGAATAAACTGTTAAAGCTACATCAGACCTACTCATCTCTATATCTAAATGACATTGTAATATTCAGCAAGGACTGGACTGAACATTTTTCACATCTAACAGATGAAGTTGTGATATGAAGTCCTCCATCTAAGAGAGATGCATGAAGAGGCAAGAGAGGTATAGAAAGAAGATAGTGAGCTGCAGCAAGAAGCAAGAGAGGTGCAGAAAGATGCAATAGATGTTCAGAAAGAGATAAGAGGTATATAAAGAGGCAAGAGAGATGCAGAAAGAGGAAGAAAGGCACAGAAAGGGGCAAGTGAGGTGCAGAAAGAGGCACAAGAAAAGCAGAAAGTGACAAAAGAGGTGCAGAAAGAGACAAGAGCGATAGAGAAAGGAGAAGAACGGTTCAGAAAGAGGCAAGGGAGGTGCAGGAAGATGTAAGAGGTGTAGAAAGAGGCAAAAGAAGAGCAGAAAGAGGCAAGAGAGGTGTAGAAAGAAGAAGAAAGGTACAGAAAGAGGCAAGAGAGGTACAGAAAGAAGAGAGTGAGCTGTCGAAAGAGGCAAGAAAGGTGCAGAAACAGGGAAGAGAGTTGCAGAAAGAAACTAGAGAGATGCAGAAAGAAGAGAGTGAGCTGCAGAAAGTGGTAAGAGAAATACAGCAAGAAAGTTGCAGAAAGGATAGAGTGAGTTGCAGAAAGACACAACAGAGGTTCACAGAGGCAAGAAACGTGGAGAAAGAGGCCAGAGAGTTGCATAAAGAGGAAGAAAGGTGCAGAAAGTGTCAGTAGAGATGCAGAAAGAGGCAAGAGAGGTGCATAAAGAAGAAGAAAGGTGCAGAAAGAGGCAAGAGTGGTGCAGAAAGAGGCAAGAGAGGTGCAGAAAGAAGAAGAAAGGTGCAGAAAGAGGCAAGAGTGGTGCAGAAAGAGGCAAGAGAGGTGCAGAAAGAAGAGAGTGAGCTGTAGACATAGGCAAGGGATATGCAGAAAGAGGCAAGAGAGGAACAGAAAGAGATAAGAGAGGTGCAGAAAGAGGCAAGAGAGGTGCAGAAAGAGGCAAGTGAGGTGCTGATAGAAGAGAGTAAGCTACAGAAATCGGGAAGAGAGGTGCAGAAAGAGGCAAGAGAGGTAGAGAAAGCTAAGAGAGGTAAATAAAGAGGCACATGAGGTACTGATAAAAGAGGGTGAGCTGCAGAAAGAGGGAAGAGAGGCGCAGACAGGCAAGAAAGTTGCAGAAAGGATAGAGGGAGTTGCAGAAAGACACAACAGATGTTCACAAAGAGGCAAGAAACATGCAGGAAGAGGCCAGAGAGTTGCAGAAAGAGGAAGAATGGTACAGAAAGTGTAAGTAGACTTGCAGAAAGAGGCAAGAGAGGTGCAGAAAGAAGAAGAAAGGTGCAGAAAGGGGCAAGAGTGGTACAGAAAGAGGCAAGAGAGGTACAGAAAGAAGAGAGTGAGCTGTAGACATAGGCAAGAGATATGCTGAAAGAGGCAAGAGAGGAGCAGGAAGAGGTAAGGGGCGTAGAAATAGGCAAGTGAGTTGTAGAAAGAGGCAAAAGAAGAGCAGAATGAGGCAAGAGAGGTATAGAAAGAAGAAGAAAGGTACCGAAAGAGGCAACAGAGGTACAGAAAGAAGGGAGTGAGCTGTAGGAAGAGGCAAGAAAGGTGCAGAAACAGGGAAGAGAGGGGCAGAAATAGGCAAGAGAGGTGCAGAAAGAGGCAAGAGAGTTGCAGAAAGAAACCAGAGAGATGCAGAAAAAAGAGAGTGAGCTGCAGAAAGAGGCAAGAGAAATACAGAAAGAGACAAGAGAGGTGCAGAAAGAGGTAAGATGTGTGGAAAGAGAAAATAGAGGTACAGAAAGAGGGAGAAAAGTACATAAGAGGCAAGAGACGAGCGTAAGGAGGCAAGAGTGGTGCAGAAACAGGCAAGCGAGGTATAGAAAGAGGAAGACAGGTGCACAAAGAGGTAAAAAGAGGTGCAGAAACAGGAAGAAAGGTGCAGAAAGATGAGAGTGAGCTGCAGAAAGAGGGAAGAGAGTGCAGAAAGAGGCAAGCACGGTATATAATGAGGCAAGAGAGGTACAGAAAAAAGAGAGTGAGCTGCAGATAGAAGCAAGAGAAGTACAGAAAGAGAAGAGAGGTGCCAAAAGAGGCAAGAGTAGTGCAGAAAGAGGCAAGGGAGGTACAGAAATAGGCAAGAGAAGTGCAGTTAGAGATAAGAGGTGTGGAAAGAGAATAGAGAGGTACAGAAACGGGGAGAAAAGCGCATAAGAGGTAAGTGAGGTGCAGAAAGAGGCAAGAGAAGAGCATAAGGAGGTAAGAGTGGTACAGAAACAGGCAAGACAGGTACAGAAAGAAGAGGAAATGTGCAGAATGAGGCAAGAGAGGTGCAGAAAAAGGAAGAAAGGGGCAAAATGATGAGAGTGAGCTTCAGAAAGAAGGAAGAGAGTGCAGAAAGAGGCAAGCACGGTACAGAATGAGGCAAGAGAGGTGCAGAAAGAAGAGAGTGAGCTGCAGATAGAAGCAAGAGAAGTAAAGAAAGAGAAGAGAGGTGCAGAAAGAGGCAAGAGTAATGCATAAAGAGGCAAGGGGGTGCCAAAATAGGCAAGATAGCTATAGAAAGAGGCAAGTGAGGTGCAGAAAGAGGCAAGAGAAGAGCAGAAAGAGGGAAGAGAGGTGCAGAAAGAGGCAAGAGAGGTACAGAAAGCTAAGAAAGGTAAATAAAGAGGCACATGAGGTACTGATAGAAGAGAGTGAGCTGCAGAAAGAGGGAAGAGAGGTGCAGACAGGCAAGAAAGTTGCAGAAAGGATAGAGGGAATTGCAGAAAGACACAACAGAGTTTCACAAAGAGGCAAGAAACGTGCAGAAAGAGGCCAGAGAGTTGCAGAAAGAGGAAGAAAGGTGAAGAAAGTGTCAGTAGAGATGCAGAAAGAGGCAAGAGAGGTGCAGAAAGAAGAAGAAAGGTGCAGAAAGAGGCAAGAGTGGTGCAGAAAGAGGCAAGAGAGGTGCATAAAGAAGAAGAAAGGTATAGAAAGAGGCAAGAGTGGTACAGAAAGAGGCACGAGAGGTGCAGAAAGAAGAGAGTGAGCTGTAGGCATAGGCAAGAGATATACAGAAAGAGGCAAGAGAGGAGCAGAAAGAGACAAGAGAGGTGCAGAAAGAGGCAAGAGAGGTGCAGAAAGAGGCAAGTGAAGTGCTGATAGAAGAGAGTAAGCTACAGAAATCGGGAAGAGAGGTGCAGAAAGAGGCAAGATAGGTGCAGAAAGAAGAGAATGAGCTGCAGAAAGAGGTACAGAAAGAGAAAAGAGACATGCAGAAAGAGGTAAGAGGTGTAGAAAGAGGCAAGAGAGGGGCAGAAAGAAGTAGAAAGGTATCGAAAGAGGCAAATTAGGTGCAGAAAGAAGGAAGATAAGAGCAGAAGGAGGCAAGAGAGGTGCAGAAAGAGGAAGAAAGGTACTGAAACAGGCAAGTGAGTTGCAGAAGAGCAGAAGGAGGTAAGAGAGGTGCGGACAGAGGCAAGAGGGGTAGAGAAAGAAGAAGAAAGGTGCAAAAACAGACAGCAGATGTGCAGACAGAAGAAGGAAGGTGCAGAATGAAGCGAGAGAGGTACAGAAAGAAGCAAGAGAGGTGCAGAAAGAAGAGAGTGAGCTGCAGAAAGAGGCAAGAGATGTCCAGGAAGAAGAGAGTGAGCTGCATAAAGAGGCAAGAGATTTTCAGAAAGAGGCAAGAGAGGTGCAGAAAGAGGAAAGAAAGGTGCCTAAAGAGGCAAGAGAGGTGCTGATAGAAGAGAGTGAGCTGCAGAAAGAGGGAAGAGAGATGCAGAAAGATGCGAAAGAAGATCAGAAGGAGGCAAGAGAGGTGCAGAAAGAGGCAAGAGAGATACAGACAGAAGAAGAAAGGTACAGAAAGAGTCAGTAGAGATGCAGAAAGTGGAAAGATAGGTACAGAAAGAACAAGAAAGGTGCAGAAAGAGGCAAGAGGGATGCAGATAGAGGCAAGTGATGTGCAGAAAGAAGCGAGTGAGCTGTAGAAATAGGCAAGAGATATGCAGAAAGAGGCAAGAGAGGAGCAGAAGGAGGCAAGAAAGGTACAGAAAGAGGCAAGAGAGGTGCAGAAAGAAGAGAATGAGCTGCAGAAAAAGGCACGAGAGGTACAGAAAGAGAAAAGAGACATGCAGAAAGAGGCAAGAGAGATGCAGAAAGAGGTAATATGTGTAGAAAGAGGCAAGAGAGGGGCAGAAAGAAGTAGAAATGTATTGAAAGAGGCAAGTTAGGTGCAGAAAGAGGCAAGATAAGAGTTCAAGGAGGCAAGAGAGATACAGAAAGAGGAAGAAAGGTACTGAAACAGGCAAATGCAGAAAGAAGCAAGAGAAGAGCAGAAGGAGGTAAGAGAGGCGCAGACAGAGGCAAGAAGGATAGAGAAAGAAGAAGAAAGGCGCACAAAAATACAGTGGATTAGCAGACAGAAGAAGGAAGGTGCATAAAGAGGCGAGAGAGGTACAGAATTAGGCAATAGAGGTGCAGAAAGAGGCAAGAGAGGTGCATAAAGAGGCAAGAGAGGTGCTGAAAGAGGCAAGAGAGGTGCATTAAGAGGCAAGAGAGGTGCTGATAGAAGAGAGTGAGCTGCAGAACGAGGGAAAGAGGTGCAGAAAGATGCAAGAGAGGTGCAGAAAGTAGAGAGTGAGCTGCAGAAAGAGACGAGAGAGGTTCAGAAAGAGGCAAGAGAGGTGTAGAAAGAAAAGAGTGAGCTGCAGAAAGAAGCAAGAGAAGTGCAGAAAGAGGCAAGATATTTACAGAAAGAGGCACAAGATGTGCAGAAAGAGGAAAAAGAGGTTGAGGAAGAGGTAAGATAGGTGCAGGAAGAGGCAAGAGAATTGCAGAAATAGGCAAGAGACGAGCATAAGAAGGCAAGAGAGGTGCACAAAGAAGCAAGAGAAATACATATATGTATATATTCAATCTCTTCTCACTCTTACAAGGAAGGAATTAGCTCTCGAGTTGTAGTTTGGAAGTATTTAATCTACAGACGATGCGCTCAAAGCATTTCTGCTAGTTTGAACATTGATCGCGATACAAATTGTCATTGTATCATCCTAATTTAAATGTAGAAATGGCTCCTTACATATTGAAGAATGAGTAGATGTATAAGTGTCTGGACGAAGGATTTAGTAGGTGCGTGACTGAATGTATGAGTGAGTGATTAAATGTGTCTCACTGAGTGCATGGGTTAGTGACTAAACTGTCTTAATTTGTGCATCATTATGTCTGTTGTTCTGTAAACTGCTGCATGTGTTGATCAGTAGCTATATGATTAACTATATGGGTTATTGATTGATTGTCCAAGTATTTGTATGGGAGACTGAGTGTGTGTGTGGCTGGCTGGGAGGTGTGTGACTCTGTGCAGATCAATGTGTACTTGTATCAATGATTGTATAAGAAAGTAAGTATGTGTTAGTATATGTTTGAAAATGTAAGGTGCTCTATGTATAACTGTATAGACAAGAAAATGGAAGTGTGATTGATTCTTTACAGGACTGACTAGGTGTGTGAGTAACTCCATGGATGAGTGGCAGAGTGTGAGTGTCTGTATAGGTGTATGAGTGCATATGATAGTGTTGTAAAGATGAGTGATTGTATGTATGAATGATTGTATGGGTGAATGAGTGAATGTGTGTGTAGACGTAGGAATCAGTGAGTGCATATGTAGTAACTAGTATTGGTGTGTCAATGGTTTCAAAAATTATACTCTGTATTTAACACTGGGTGAAACAGAGGTTATATTAAAATGTGAGGAGATGCATTGTATTGTCACATGAATGATATCATCAGTGATGTGGTCATTGATGTCAAATGAGATGTCATCAGTGATGTCATCAGTGATGTCATTTGAGATGTCATCAGTGATGTCATCAGTGATGTCACTGACCATGTCATGAATGATGTAATATGTGACATCATCAGCAGTGGATTGCGGGTGCGCGATATATAGTTAGTGCAACTAACTATATATGGAATTTCAATGGTTTTGTGTGAGTAAAATAAGGTTTTTTAAATGCTAATTCCTAACTATATATGGTCTATAACCTATGGTTTTTTCAGTGAATTTTCAAGGTTTTGTAAATGCTAATTCCTAACTATATATGGTCTATAACCTATGGTTTTTTCAGTGAATTTCAATGGTTTTTTAATAGCAAATATCATAAGCTGTCGAATGTCAAGTACGTGGTAAGTGAAAACATTTTCGTGTTTATGCACACTGATCTGCTTTGAATGGTGCCCCCCCCCCTCATTTCTATTAGGAGTACTCTCTCTTTGCAGATAGTGAAAGGTAGTTAACGCAGGCCTTTGCCCCCGTTGTAATACGTCGTGCCTGCTTCTCTCTCCATTTGATTGATTGTTATCCAAGCATTTACTGTTTTAGAATTGGTTCTCTTTGGTTCATTCTCTATTTACAAACAAACACAGAGTCGCAATACTCTGTTTAGTCTTTGCAGATAACGAAAAATCGTGTAAAAAAAAAGAAAAGGAATCGAGCAAAATCAGTAGGCCACTAATGGGATCTCTTTTTGACCTCGCTAAAATAGAAACATTAGGAACAACCCCTCATGACAAATACGAAACTAGTGAGATGAACTGAACTCCACACAATGATGGCTGCAAAACAGCTCGGCTCCGCCACCCACCCCGCCCAAAATAACGATAAAGAGCGGCTGCCATGATTGGTTGCGGAATGGCCACGACGGAGCTACGAAATGGTGGTGCTCTCATGCTAACCCCAGCTTCAGTCTGAAACATCCAGAAACACTGTAGACTACCAATTCGATCAGTTCCGGTAGCGCCCCAATGTAACCCGGTAGAGAAGAACTAGCCCTCCCCTCTTTGACTGATGGTTCTTGTTGCCTGTCCCTTCTGTTGTCATTTAACAGAACTATTTAGCCTGCTGAAAGGGGTTGTGACCGCTGGTTGGTGGAGACATTTTGACTATATTCTGGACCTGCGTTGTCGCGTAATGCGTCATATGACGCGCCGCGTTAGCGCATCCGGAAGTCATCCGGGGCGCGACGCGCAGTGCGTAACGTAAGCATAACAAGTCATGTGACTTGTTAATAAAACTTTTCATTGGTTAATTTTACTTTTCTTATTCTAATGATGAAAGGCTTGGTCATAACACCTAAAAATTACGCTTTTTATTACTTCCGAACATTATTTTTTCTTAAATATATGTTATAATGTTCCAGGCTAATGTACTTTCCCGGAAAATTTACAACTGTCCTGCAAGTAAAATATATTCTTTTTTCGAGAAAAAGAGCGTTTCTTCGTCCCATGACGGAGCCGTTGAGCAAAAGAGGGTCGACCTGCTGTCTTAGTCGCCGATACGCCTGAATATGAGATTCTTATCGATCACTTTATGTTGCAGGAGTAGAAAACACAACAGCCCTTGACCATTTATCTTTACTGCGTTCCTGCGTATTATACCTTTTACCCTTCATGTAATTGGTCTGCTTTATTTCACTTGCCTTTTAATGATTCTAAAACAGTAACTATTATTAAAAACTTTAACAATGTATATACTACTACCATGTTTTCTTTTAAAAACCTTTATTGTGAAAATTTCATTATACAAATACGAGCCTATAACCACGTGGGCCGGCCACGGAGCAAACTGTAATCGTATATGATGAGTAGACATTTACACTGTAGAGGAACGTAACGGGCGGGCCATTAGGTTGCAAGAATTAAGGTGTCTAACAGTTGCGGAATCGGTGGACGTACATTTTATAATTAAAATACGACAGGGCCAGTTACAATAAAATTATCTAGATATACATTTGCGGGCAAGTACCATGGGTGACGTTAATTCGAACTTTCAATAGTACAGTAATCAATAACACATCAGAACTTAATATCAATAGGGATGTCGAAATATTCAATCAATTCTCGTCCCCGCCCGCCATATGCTTCAAAACTGCATACGTATCTCGTGATTTCAAGGTTCTGCAACCAGTACACAACAAGGAGTTACGAGTCCCATTTATTCCGGCGCCATTTTGGGCGAGGACGGGCAGGTCCAGGATATAGTCAAAATGTCTCTACCAACCATCGACTATGATGATGTTCATATGCTGTATTTATTAGAGTAACACTCATCTGTCCACATGAAATTAATTTGCCACAATCTAAACATGTCATTTTAATCTTTCCAAAGTTCTAAATATTTGGGACCATTTCCCTTGCCTCTGATGCTGTCAGTGCCACTTCTTTGATGAATGTACTGGCAGGTCGAGGGTTCTCCTCCAAATCTCTCTTATATGCAGCACTATAATTAATTGGTGCCACCTCTCCATATGACGATGCATGGTATAGTTACCATAACTATATATTTTTTCGGTTCCTCTGGAGAGTACATCGTGGCAGATGAAGCGTGTAACGTACCGGGAATTTACCTTTTTTTGCATGTACAGGAAAGGAAAAAAAAAATCGAGCGTCCGAGTTCTAAAGTGTCCCAGGGCCATTTTAGTAGACCAGGCCCAAATCCAAAGAACAAGCCGCCATTTTGAGAGTCCTGTTGCAGCCGCCTGTCACTGTAGCATTAAGAGCAGCCGAAACTCAGCTGAATGGCAACTGAAACGGTAAAGGGGCGCCCCACTACAGCAGACGAGCCTCCACCTAGGAAGGCCCGTTCACGCCGCCTCCCCCCCCCCTTCGGGCACCCCACGCCGTTATTCGGAGCAGCATTGTAGGATGGCCACACCAGTGCGGCAACTTGCTAGACATCACCTCGGTGCCAACCGAATCTCAGCGCCTTGTGGTGTCTTCTATTCAGAAAATATTGTTGCGCTGCCTTTGGCCCCATTCGCACATCGGTCCGCTACTGACGCCATCTCACAGGCTAATGGGGCGCCCCACGCCGACTTTCAGCATTGTAGGATGGCCACACCAGTACAGCAACTTGCTAGACATCACCTCGGTGCCATCCGGATCTCGGCGCCCCACTGCAGATGAAGTGCCTCTCAACTATGAAACCACCACGGTGCCATCCGGATCTTGGCGCCTTGTGCTGGTTCCGGCCTATTCACACATCGGTCCGCTACTGACGCCATCTCACAGGCTAATGGGGCGCCCCACGCCGAGTTTCAGCATTGTAGGATGACCACACCAGTACAGCAACTTGCTAGACATCACCTCGGTGCCATCCGGATCTTCGCATCTCAACGGCTAGTGGTATCTTCCATACAGAAAATATTGTTGCACTGCCTTTGGCCCCATTCGCACATCGGTCCGCTACTGACACCATCTCACAAGCCAACAGGGCACCCCACGCCGACTTTTACCATTGTAGGATGGCCACACCAGTGCCACAACTTGCTAGACACCACCTCGGTGCCATCCGGATCTTGGCATCTCAGCGCCTTGTGGTGTCTTCTATTCAGAAAATATTGTTGCGCTGCCTTTGGCCCCATTCGCACATCGGTCCGCTACTGACGCCATCTCACAGGCCAACGGGGCGCCCCACGCCGACTTTCAACATTGTAGGATGGCCACACCAGTGCGACAACTTGCTAGACACCACCTCGGTGCCATCCGGATCTTGGCGCGTTGTGCTGCCTTCGGCCTATTCGCACATCGGTCCGCTACTGACGCGAACTCACAGGCCAACAGGGCGCCCCACGCCAACTTTCAGCATTGTAGGATGGCCACACCAGTGCTGCAACTAGCTGGACACCACCTCGGTGCCATCCGGATCTTGGCGCGTTGTGTTGCCTTCGGCCTATTCGCACATCGGTCCGCTACTGACGCCGCCTCACGTGCCAACGTATTTTCTCCGCATTTTATACCCTATGCCGCATAACAGGTCATGTGACTTGTTTATAAAACTTTTCATTGGTTCATTTTACTTTTGGTTTCCTAATGATGGAAGGCTTGATCATATGACCTAAAAACAACACTTTTCATTGGATGAAAACTTTTTTTTTTCCCCAAACGATGAAAGCCCCACCTTGTTTCTGGATGTTTCAGACTGAAGCTGGCGTCACCATGAAAGCACCACCATCTCGTGGCTCCGTCGTAGTCATTCCGCGAGCAATCATGGCAGCCGCTCCCCACCAGAAGCCTGCAGGAGTCGGGGGCCCCCAAAACTTTTGATGAATCCTCAAGGCGGAGGGGACGCTTTCGAGTATGGGGTCCAAGACCTAGCAGACAAGCGTCCGATTTCCAAGGTGTCCCAGGGCCATTTCAGTGGACCAGGCCCAAAAAGGAAACAGCCTGCCGCCATTTTGAGAGTCCTGTGACAGCCGCCTATCGCTGCACCGCAAGAGTGGGCGCAACTCAGCTGAATTGCGGCATTTTGACACAGTGGACCAAAAGCGGACGGAATGGCAACTGAAACGGTAAAGGGGCGCCCCACTACAACAGACAAGACTCCACCTGGAGAGGCCCGTTCACGCCGCCTCCCCCGGGGCGCCCCACGCCGTTATTCGGAGCAGCATTGTAGGATACCAAAACCAGTGCGGCAACTTACTGGACATCACCTTGGTGCCATCGTTCTGCTGCCTTGGAACTATTCGCACAACAGTTTGCTACTGATGACCCACCCCCCGCGACGCCCCACGCCGGATGCCGAAATCAGTGAAATCTGGACGTTGTGCTGCGTTGGGACTATTCGCACAGCCGACCGCTACTTCGTTGTTTTTCCCTAAAAATGTTTATATGTTATTACTGTTTTTGTTTTCTTGTATATATTTATAAGTTATTAAAGTTTTATAATCTTACTACTTTGTTGGAGTGCTATATATTTTTAATGTGACACATAATTGTAAAAACTTTGATGTACAAAGAGTCATCCATGGAATCTTCCGCTTCAGGCTCGGTCCCCTCCCCAATCACAATACAGGATGGTTTTCAGATAATAGGAACGCGTCTGCTGTGACGGATCTCATCGAGTGTGGGCCTTGATCTACTATAACTCCTTTGAAGAGGGGTGATTCTTTACAGCTGGGGCCATAAACTACATCTGCAGGGCTAGCTGATACCCTAGGACCGGCCTGGACAATCGGACACAGAGAAAAAGGAGTGTCAGAGGGTGCGGTAGTGAATAGGGCGGGCACAGGGTGTGATTCTCAGTGAAGAGCAGCGCAGATGGGGGGTGGTTTATTACCCATGCATAAGACAGAGAGCGGGGGTGACCACTGCCTGGGGGAGATGCTTGCGAGGGTGGGGAGCCATGCTAAGGATCGACAGCGTGCAGAGAGTGGGTCTGGTCAAGGCATCTAAAATGACTGCCGTGCACGACAAAAGTGTGGCATTTGAAAAAAGGCAAGATGGCGCAGACAATGTTTTTCAACACTTCCTGATTTCCTTCGAATCGAACGTTAACAGACGTTGGGGCATATTACCAAAGTTAAGCGATATTTATCCCTAACGATGCTTAGCAACAAATTTTTTACCGCTAAGCATCTTCAGAAATTATCGCAGATAAACCGTGCTATTATCAAGGTTTATCGCAAATACGATAAAAAACGACCGCAATGCATTAATATCGCTGAAAACTCAGCGATATTCATGCATTACCGAGCTAATGCTCTTAGCCATGTTATCCACCTCCCATTGGATAACATGGCTAAGAACTGCTCAGGGCAGGTGGTAGCTTTTGGAGATATTCGCGCTTATCGCGAATATTTCCAAAAGTTGGTAATAGGAGATAGCGATGTTAGCGACTGTTTCCAGTCGCTAACATCTTGGCATGCCCACTTTGCATGTCATTAGTGATAAATATCACTCACATGCAAAGTGGGGCCCAAGATGGTCGCTATCTCCTACTAGCCGTCGCTAACTGGTGTTAGCAACAGCTAGGTAATACAGAGATAATTTTATCTCCGCGAAGCGGAGCGCTGTTACAGATATATATCTTGTTTTTGAACGTTAATTTCTCAAAATCCACTGAAGCACATATATTGAGACCTAGCAAAGGCACATCGAGCTACCAGTCCCTACAATTTTGCCAAGTTTCGTGCAAATCCATTCAGCCGTTCGATTATTATTATTATTTTTTTTTTTGCCCCGCGGGGCCCTTTTAAAACCTCCACATCAAACCTAAGAGGTCAAGGAGGATCTACTATGCCCCCTTATGGTCATTTGCCCCTTCGCTTTGGCCTCCTCTTGTCTCTCGATCCTACCGAGAGACAAGATGGCGGCCGCTACGGACTGTTTGCAATGTTTACAGACGCCGGAGAACCAATCAGCTTCGCAAACCTCCGTTACGCGAAGCGGAGCGCTGTTACAGATATATATCTTTTTTTGAACGTTAATTTCTCAAAATCCACTGGAGCACATATATTGAGACCTAGCAAAGGCACATCGGGCTACCAGTCCCTAATATGTTACCAAGTTTCGTGCAAATCCATTCAGCCGTTCGATTATTATTATTATTATTTTTTTTTTTTTTGCCCCGCGGGGCCCTTTTAAAACCTCCACATCAAACCTAGGGGGTCAGCGAAGATCTACTATGCCCCCTTATGGTCATTTGCCCCTTCGCTTTGGCCTCCTCTTGTCTCTCGATCCTACCGAGAGACAAGATGGCGGCCGCTACGGACTGTTTGGAATGTTCACAGACGCCGGAGAACCAATCAGCTTCGCTTCACCAAGCTCCGTACCGCGTAAAGTCCGCGAACCGGAGCGCTGCCCGGTCCGCTGTTACAGATATATATCTTTTTTTGAACGTTAATTTCTCAAAATCCACTGAAGCACATATATTGAGACCTAGCAAAGGCACATCGGGCTACCAGTCCCTACAATTTTGCCAAGTTTCGTGCAAATCCATTCAGCCGTTCGGGCTAAAAGTGAGGCCAACCGCCCTATGGAAAACTCAATGTTAAAAACACGTTTTGGGACCCCCCTTTTTTCTCGGCCCCCCCTTGACGAACCCCCCCCAAATTTTCAAGGGCTGCTCAGAAACAAAATGTGCCATTTTCCTGAAAATTTCAGCCAATTCCGTCCACAAACGCTAAAGTTATTAGACATAGAATTTTCAAAAATCCCATAGAGAAAAAATCCTAACTATATATACCTACTGGCGACCGCCAGTAGGTAATATATATATATATATATATATATATATATATTCACTGAAAAAACCATAGGTTAGAGACCATATATAGTTAGCTGGACATTTTATTGACATAAAACCAATGAAATTCCATATATAGTTAGTTGCACTAACTATATATCGCGCATCCGCAATCCACTGCTGATGATGTCACATATTACATCATTCATGACATGGTCAGTGACATCACTGATGACATCACTGATGACATCTCAAATGACATCACTGATGACATCACTGATAACAACATCCAGTGATTTTTTGTTTCTGTAAAGTTTAAATATGTCTTACATATTGAAGAATGAGTGGATGTATAAGTGTCTGGACGAAGGATTTAGTAGGTGCATGACTGACTGTATGAGTGAGTGATTAAATGTGTCTCACTGAGTGCACGGGTTAGTGACTAAACTGTCTTAATTTGTGCATCATTATGTTTGTTGTTCTGTAAACTGCTGCATGTGTTGATCAGTAGCTATATGAGTAAGTATATGGGTTATTGATTGGTTGCTCAAGTATTTGTATGGGAGACTGAGTGTGTGTGTGGGTGGCTGGGAGGTGTATGACTCTGTGCATAGATGTGTGAGCAGTTGATTCACTAGATGTATGGGTTCAAAAGTGCATGTGGAAACAGCTGTATGGGTGGTTGACTGTGTGCATGAGTGCATTGGTGAGTGAATGGATATCTCAGTGCTACATGTCAAAGTAAGTACATATGTAAAACACAGTACATGTGAGAGTTGGCATATATAAATAACTGTGCAAGAGAGCCACTGAATGTGTGAGTAGCTGTATGGATCATTGTGAACTTGTATCAGGGATTGTATAAGAGAGTAAATATGTGTTAGTATATGCTTGAATAAGTAAGGTGTGTATAACTGTATAGTTGAGGAAATGGAGGTGAGATTGTTTCTTTGCATGACTGACTAGGTGTGTGAGTAACTCCATGGATGAGTGACAGTGTGTGAGTTTCTGTATACACTGAGTGTATCTAAGGTTATATTAGAGTCTGAAGAGGTTTATCGTATTAGCACAAGAATGATGTCAAATGAGATGTCATCAGTGATGTCATCAGTGATGTCATTTGAGATGTCATCAGTGATGTCACTGACCATGTCATGAATGATGTAATATGTGACATCATCAGCAGTGGATTGCGGGTGCGCGATATATAGTTAGTGCAACTAACTATATATGGAATTTCATTGGTTTTATGTCAATAAAATGTCCAGCTAACTATATATGGTCTCTAACCTATGGTTTTTTCAGTGAATTTTCAAGGTTTTGTAAATGCTAATTCCTAACTATATATGATCTATAACCTATGGTTTTTTCAGTGAATTTCAATGGTTTTTTAATAGCAAATATCTGTAGCTGTAAAATGTATTCTTCTTTAAATCCCAAAATATATTTTATATGTTTATTAATAACTTTTTTTTTTTTTTTTAAAATGTCTTCGTTCCCGCTTCGCGAATCGGGAAGCTTCCCGTTAGCTGACCTTGATGCCGCGAAATAGACCGCGAGCCGGTAAACGTTTCTTTACCGCAACTGCCGCGTTAGAAAACAACATCGTGACGCCTCCCGTCCGCATGACATTTCACGTTGTCGCGTGATACGTCATATGACGTGCTACGTTAGCGAACTGGTACGCTTACCGAATCGCAAAGCACAGGTTTCTGGAAGCAAACCGGGAGGCCCTGCAAAGCGCGTAACGTAAACACAGCAGGTCATGTGACTTGGTAATAACACTTTTCATTGGTTCATTTCACTTTTGGTTTCCTAATGATGTAAGACTAGGTCATATAATCTAAAATGAACACTTTTCATTGGTTGAGAACTATTGTTTTTCCCAAATGATGAAAATCCCTCTTTCTTTCCTCACTCTGACTTTCATCATTGTGAGAGAAAGACCCTTTGTTACCAGTGAGCAATGGCTTCTTTAGTAGCTTCAGCTGGTGCGTCCCCACCACCTCCACCACATCCAAGGAAGAGTGGACCGATGTGTGAATGTGTTCACTGTATGCAACAACTTTGACACTTACAGAAGCCTCACCTTCTCCATGCCTCCTACACAGTTCTACATGTACATCATAAATGCAAACAGAACAGAATTAATTATACATGTTAAATGGTTTATTTTTGCTGTTCTCAGAATGTATCAAATTTCACTAAAACAGTGACTTGAAGGTATTCATCATATAACAGCGGGGAAAAAAAAACACAATCAAAATGATTGTGTTTAAAAAACCCATACAACATAACAAATCAGAATTCAGAACTCCTTAAAGTTAACTTACTTTCCATGACGGCCAAGGATGTCCTATGAACAGCTTACACTCTGTTGTGCTGTTATTACTTTCAACCCGCCACTTTCTGAAAGAAAACCTCCATCGTTTTCAAAAACATGTTACATACAATAAATGACTTCTTGCTCTCTACCACAAGTTTCCACAAGGCCAAAACTTGTCAGACCCATTTATAACTCTTGGATTTCTTGTAAGCCAATCCCGTCTTTTCGCATTTCCGCAACTTTCAGAATTAAAATGTTGAAGATCATTTACACAATCCTGGACTAGTAATATCTTCCCCTTCTTGCTCAATCATGTTCTACATTTCCTATCACACTGATACTGCTTACTATGAAGCAGACTTACACTACCTTTATGACTAGTACAATTATTTAATTCTCTACATCACTTTTAATCACAAAGCAATGTAAAACAGTAGACAGCATTGCAGACTTACATTCCCTCTACTCCATGTTTTGATTGGCTGTTTCAATTAGCTTATAAAAAGAAACAGTTTTTCTGAACTCATTCAAAGTGCACGTATTTCTCCATGACGTCCAGTGTTATGGTAAGAAGTTATGTCTCTGTACTACACTTATCCTCAAGGCCAAATAGTGTAGGAGCCATGAGAACTTCTTGAAATTCCTCAGAGCACATCCCGAGATTCTTTCCCTAAAATTTTGGTTTTAAAAACACCAGGTAAGAGTTTTTAAGGTCATACGGCAATTTTTTTTTGAAAATTAAAACAGAATCATTGCAGAATGACCAGCCATTTCTACACTTTAAATAAGCTGTATAATGTCCTGATGTTATTGAAGGACCATCATGATATATAATTCCTACAGTTACAAAAGTCCTTCCTGATATTGACAACTGTGAAGCCACAACATTTTTAATTAAAGTTGTCAATTTTGTTCCATCAGGCCTACATCGTTGGAACATTAAAATGACATACTGGCTATATGTTCGTATAAATAATGTGGACATCATTTCAGATTTACATTGGCTACACTCCATGTTGTGATCAGCTGCTTTTACTAGCTTATTAAAAGAGACTGATTTACTGTCTGGCAAAGTTAAATATATAAATCTTTCTGAGTCTACACTAGTAGTACTTGATACCCTACAGTTCTCGCAGTCATGCTGCCATTGATAAGAAAGCCCAAACAGGTGATCTACATCTACACCTTCATCATGCAATACATCAAGCTTATACATTAAAAACTCCTGACAATCTTGCTGACTATTTTGAGAGAATTGTGTTTGGCCTGAACATCTGTCTAACAGATTTCGAATTTCAGACACACTTTCTATGTTTGTTCTATCAGTGCTACATTTCTCTAACACAGAATTTAACAAACTGCAAAATCTTTGATCAGAATTGACCACAATCTCTTCTTTTACATTTTCTAGAGAAAACAAAACATTAACCACTACATTAGCATAGCAGTTGACACCAGAACTCTTTTCAAATTGAAAACCAACAACATCTTCAACAGAATCCTTTTTGTTTCTGCTTATAATTTCAGGTTCATCGACTTTTCGTCTTTTTGCTACAACCTCCCCAGTATTGGTCACATTTCTTCGTTTCCGGCCTACCACACGTTTCTCAAACAAAGGATACTGAGGCAAATGTGGCGCATACTCTCTTCTCAACCTATTGTATTCCTTAACACAATCTAGATCCGCACAAATGTTTGTGACATCACACTCAATCAAGTACAATCCCGATAAAGTCCTAACTCGTGACAATGCCACATATGCCACACCCTCCTTGAACACAGAACTGCCAATATTCACCAATGCACAGTCTACACTTAAACCTTGCGATTTATGGATTGTCACCGCATATGCCAAGCAAACAGGAAACTGCTTACGACGAACATACAAGTCTTTTACAAGCAAAAATCTAGCAGAACGAGCAATTAGCTGTACTTCCTCAATGCCATCAAATTTAATTTTTAAAAATTCAATTCCATCTCTATTTCTGTATTTCACAAAATCAACAACATTACCCATTGATCCATTTACCAGACCTCTTTCAACATGTAAATTCCTTCTTAAAATTATACGGCAGTTCAAGCACACATTCAGAGTCTTTTCAAAACCCGCAGTTTTAGATATACTCTTCTCTAATGAATCCAAATTTGTTTTCAGATTCTCAGACAAAATAATTGTTGATCCCATATGCTCTACTCTGTCAATAGCTTCCAGTTTCACAATCTCTTGTTTTTCTAAATGCAACATTTTGTTGTTGAATTTGGCACATTCTGCAAGAGTTGGCATCAAACATATTCCACATTTTTTCTCAGTAACTTTCTGAAAAATATTCTCAGGCACAACATCTTCGTCTGGATATAAATTTGTCAGTAATCGTGCATGTAAAGCTTCTTTCCCATGCTCGGTCACTTTTCCAATTCTAACATCTTGTAGAATAGTCTTGTAAACTTCATCCTTTGCCTGACGCATATTTTCATGCAGTTCAGCATAATTGAAGTTTAACCATATATTGACGTTGCCAATGCTCCCTAAGCACTTCCTGGTATCTTCATGCGTGAGCATTTTGAACACAGGTTGCCCTTTCACTGGTGTCAGCTGCAGAAGATCTCCGAAAACAATGATGTGTTTGCCACCAAATAACACATCATACTCTGTTTTGAGAACTTCTTGCATTCTCAAATGCACAAAGGCAAGCATGACATTGGAAACCATGCTTACTTCGTCAATGATAAGAAGTTTCATTTTCCTCAAGACTCTTGAAACTTCAAAACAAGCATCTCCAGATAGCTTGTGATATTCTAATTTGTTGTCATGCTCCACTGGCAGCATCAGTAAACGATGTAAAGTAATCCCTTTAATGTTATGTGCTGCCAGTCCAGTTGGAGCGGTGACAACACAAGACAGCGATGACTCTGTCCTTTCCTGCAAATAACATGAAATTGCTTTAATAAGGAAACTTTTTCCAGTTCCCGCTTCTCCACTCACGTACAGTCGGACAGGCTTCAACGACGTACATGAGCACTCTTTCTTGTCATGACTTAATCCATGATCAATTTGCATGGTAAGTTCGTCATATATTTTCCTCTGCTCAACGTTGAGTTGTCTTTCCAACTCTTCTAAGTTAACCGCATCCTCCTGAGCATGTGCCATGGCTCTTTCCACTTCATTCATAGCAGTGGCAGCTTCATTTTCGATAAGAGGTCCTCCTAGTGGATCCTGACTCAATGAAGCAGAACTCTGTCCTGAGAACTGTCTCTGGCAATCTCGGCTGCAATCGTTGCTTCCTGCTCAATTTCCACATTCAACATTTCTACATATTTGGGAAAAGCAGGACATTCTATGGTCTCCTTGGCAGCATTGAATGAGTCTTCGTAACAAAGGAAATCTCCAAGCAGTTCCTCTTCTGCCGCCAAGGCTTAAAAAGTTGCAAAAGTGCTAAATAGAAAAACTCCTTTTTTTCAGGAGATTCGCCACTCAATTTTCGATGGTTTATCAAGTGGCATTTTCTTTGCTTGACCAGACATCCCTCACTTCCTATTACAGCATACACTCCTTTCTCAGTATCTTCTTTGATGTTCCTCTTGAATATGTAATTTTGCAGAACCTCATACAGACAAACATTCTCGAGGTGACTGCTTCGATTTGGATAATATGTATCCAACATGTTGCTCTTCAAAATGTCGGTACTATTTGGCTCCTTTTCCGCCAAATACTCAATTTCCCGCACAGGTTTCAGAACTCGATTACGCATTGCAGCAAGACCAACACTCGCCCAAACGATACTCCTGGACTTGGCATAGAGACTTGCTGAAGACAACCGGTCAGAACATTCGTAAGCTCCGATTTCTCGATGCGACAACATCTTCAGACTGAAACTGTACAACTTCTTGCTGAGGCTCTTTTCATGGGAAATGTCCTCCCACATATCCTTCAATTCTGTCTTCTCTTTTTTGGTGATGTAAGATGTCACATACCGAGCCACAGCCATACAGTTATCAGCCACAAACTGTATATCCATGTTAGCATTCCACATGGACAAAATCACCGGGTTGTAGTCGTTGATGTACTTAGACTCTTCGTTCCTCTTCAAATTGTATGTGTTTTTAGGTGATTTCTTCATCACATTATGTCGCAGCGAAGACATCAAACTGTTCACTCTTCCTTTAGAAATCACCGGTCGTGGAAAGCCGAAAAGACATTTGGTGTAGAACTTGTCTTTGTTCCGGAATTTACGACGACAGTACTTTCCACATCGATGGCTTTGGAAACGTAGAACTTTTTCTCTTAGGCTTTTTTTCTCCTTTGCGTTTGGAACAGCACACGTAGAATACTGTTCTATGAAACTCATCACTGAGTCTTCTGCATCCGTTCCAAATTTAGGTGCATCCTTGATCCACAGCAACATATGTATATGAGGAGCACCTCTTGCTTGGTACTCCTTCCTCCAGAAGAAATCCAACACCTCTCCAAGAGGTGGATTCTTCTTATTCATGATGAAAGACATCATACCTTCAAATCTATGATTGAAGTACCTACATATATTGACTGGATCCAAAGAGCACAGTTCTCCGGGTGTCTTGAATTCGATGTTTTCTACGTTAGCATTTGCCTCTCGTAGAAATTCAAGTAAGTCTTCCCAGCCATACTCAGCACAGCTCAAAGTGAGGAACCATGTGGGAGTTCCTAAGTTCCTCAGCATACATTTTAAATCACCATGACGACGGTACCAGTACTCATTAGTACCACGCTGACACGCCATGAGATTAATCAGGTGAGAATCCAAAATACTGTCTTGGACATTGACTTTATCCATAAAGTCACTTGCCGAGATGTTTTGCATGTGTATACCACTTTTCAAGATGTGGTTCACTGCATATGACAGTCCAGACAGATCGCTTTCAAACAGGAGATGAAACAAATAAGGAATGCATTGTCGAAACCTAGGATCTCCTGCATACAATCGCAAAGTCCGGTATTCAGAAGCAGGAATTTGATGAGGTCGCTCATCATATCTTCCTCCCTGACCTGTTGGAAAAAGCTGTGGGAAACACCGAGCTTCCAAACTTTCCTCCCAAACACTAATGGGACTCCCTTTCGCTTGTTTCATTTGAAACAACTCAATAGCATTCCCCGTGACTTCCTTGGAATGCAAAGGATGAACACTATAATGTTCATATATTTCTTCACTAGTACAGGGTTCTACTTTCTCAATTTGACCAGCACACAAATCGCTATCCTCTTCCTCACTTACTTCCTCTTCTGCAACATATACATTTTTATAGTATTTATTATATTTTTTCAAATACAATGTTGCCCTTTTGACTTTCCTAACATCTACTAAATCTTGCCATATTTTCTTATTCTTTGTCGGAACCCCATTAACTAAGATAACAAGAGGTTCCTCTTCCACTTTTTCTACTCCAATTGTGTTAATGTTTTTCTTCAAATCTAGAGGCAAATAAACAACTCTTCCCTTTAATCCTCTCTGTAAATCTGATGGAGGCAATTTCCCTGTCTTTGGCTCCATTCTTACAATAGCCTGAAAGGGATGGATACTTTGAATCAAAATAGATTCATAAGTATTTAAATCCTTCAATTCAGAAGGAATCTCAACCAATTCCAGATTATTATGAACTGCTCTAGCAGGCATCTGGTTTTGATTTAATTTGTTACAACAATAAGTACACACACGTTGATCCAATCCCAAATCAAAACAATTTTCTACCATCAAGTATGTTGTAAAATCCTTCCATTCACTATTATTTTCCCTTTCACTTTTTCCATATAAATCCACTAACTTAGTCTGATTCTTATAATAAGTGCGTCGACCACACACACAAGTGAAATTTGGCCTCTCACTTGATTTCACCTCAAACGTCGCAATTTCCCTCTGGAAATTATCTGTACTGGAAACCTGTACACTATCTTCCACATTACTCTCTTCTTCTTGGTCAATTTCAACATTCTCCTCTTTACTTCCAAAGTAACAAAACTCAATTTCTTCACATATATTCTTCACATCTATTTCAGAACCATGCAAAAGAGCAGCGCATAATTGTTTAAGCATAATTGCTGGACTCTTAGCATAATACAACATTCTAACTAATTTCCTCACTTTATTATGATGCACTGCTAGCATCCTGAAATGATGAAAAACACTCTGGCATACTCTCCTGGAAAGACAAGCCAGTGAATGACCATGCAAACCTATCACTTCTCTCACTCTGCAATCAATCAATCAATCAATCAATGGCACTTATAGAGCGCGCTACATACCCGTAGAGTCTCAAGGCGCTGGGGGGGGGGGGGGGTGCCGCTACTGCTCGAACAGCCAGGTCTTCAGCTTTTTCCTGAAGGAGAGGTGGTCTTGGGTCAGGCGCAGGTCGGTCGGGAGGGAGTTCCAGGTCTTGGCGGCCAGGTAGGAGAAGGACCTTCCTCCTGTCGTCGCTCTTCGGATGCGGGGGACGGCGGCGAGGGCGTGGTTGGCTGATCGGAGGTGGCGTTTCGGAGCGTAGAAGTTGACTCGGCTGTTGAGGTAGCTCGGGCCTTGGTCGTGTAGGGCTTTGGGTGCGTGGGTGAGGAGGCGGAAGGTGATTCTTTTGTTGACGGGGAGCCAGTGAAGGTCTCTCAGATGTCCGGAGATGTGGCTGGTTCGTGGGATGTCGAGGATGAGTCTGGCTGAGGCGTTCTGGATCCGCTGGAGTCTCTTCTGGAGCTTGGCGGTGGTACCGGCGTAGAGGGCGTTGCCGTAGTCCAGTCGGCTGGTGACGAGGGCCTGGGTGACAGTCTTCCTGGTCTCGGAGGGGATCCACCAGAAGATCTTCCGTAGCATGCGTAGGATGTTGAAGCACGCCGAGGAGACGTTGTTGACTTGCCTGGTCATGGAGAGGGAGGAGTCCAGGATGAAGCCCAGGTTTCGTGCATGGTCTGTCGGTTTGGGTGCGGTGCCCAGGGCGGGAGGCCACCAGGAGTCGTCCCAGGCGGAGGGTGAGGAGCCCAGGATGAGGACCTCCGTCTTGTCCGAGTTCAGTTTCAGGCGGCTGGTCGTCATCCACTCGGCTACCTCTTTCATCCCTTCGTGCAGGTTGGCTCTGGCGGCGGCGGGGTCGTGGGTCAGGGAGAGGATCAGCTGGGTGTCGTCGGCGTAGGAGATTATGCTGAGGTTGTGTTTGCGTACGATGGCCGTGAGGGGGCTCATGTAGACGTTGAAGAGGGTGGGGCTCAGAGATGATCCTTGGGGGATGCCGCAGATGACGTCGGAGGCCTCTGACTTGTACGGTGGTAGGCGGACTCTCTGTGTTCTTCCGTCGAGGAAGGAGATGATCCATTCCAGCGCCTTGTCCTGGATTCCGATGTTGCTGAGGCGCCGTACTAGGGTGCGGTGGCAGACCGTGTCGAATGCCGCGGAGAGGTCTAGGAGGATGAGGGCCGCTGTTTCTCCATTGTCCATCAGGGCTCGGATGTCATCGGTGGCGGCGATGAGGGCGGTCTCGGTGCTGTGGTTGGCTCGGAAGCCGGACTGTGAGGGGTCGAGGGATCCGTTCGTCTCGAGGAAGGCGGCCATCTGTTTGTTGACGGTCTTCTCGATGACTTTGGCTGGAAACGGGAGGAGCGAGATGGGGCGGTAATTCTTGAGGTCGGTGGGGTCCGCTGTTGGTTTCTTGAGTAGAGCGCTGAGTTCGGCGTGTTTCCAGCTCTCCGGGAAGATGGTGGTGTCGAAGGATGTGTTGATGATGTCTCGCAGGTGGGGTGCGATGACGGCGTCGGCCTTGTTGAAGACGTGGTGAGGGCAGGGGTCGGTCGGTGAACCGGAGTGGATGGAGTTTATCGTGCGGATGGTGTCTTTGGTGCTGATCGGGGTCCAGGCGTGGAGGGTGGTGGTGGGGGGTGGTTGTTCGGTCATGGTGTGCGTTGGTTGGTTGTTGAAGCTGTTGTGTATGTCCGTGATCTTGTTGTGGAAGTATGAAGCGAGGGAGTTGCAGAGGTCTTGCGATGGGGTGATGTCGTTGTTTCCTGCGCTGGGGTTGGAAAGCTCTTTCACGATGTTGAAGAGTTCCTTGCAGTTGTGTGCGTTGTTGTCCAACCGGTCCTTGAATGCTGTTTTCTTGGCGGCGTGGATCAGCTGGTGGTGTTTCCGGGTGGCAATTTTGAAGGAGGTCCTAATGTCCGGTGTCGGTTCCCTTCTCCAGACTTTCTCGAGGGCTCGGCAGTTCTTCTTGGAGCTCTTGAGTTCATCGGTGAACCATGGGGCCTTCTTGCTGCCGGGTCTGCTAGGCGGAGTCCTCAGTGGGGCGAGTTCGTCCGCGCAGTTGCTGATCCACGTCGTGAGGTTGTCGGCGGCCTGGCTGGGGTTCGCTGAGCTGGCAGGAGGGTGCTGGCCCAGGGAGGTGGCGAGCTGGTGTGCTGTGATCTTGTTCCAGCTTCTGCGGGCCGCCTGTTGCTGGTGGTGGTGAGTCGTCGTTCTCTTGAAGGTGAAGTGGACGCAGCTGTGGTCCGTCCATTGAAGCTCAGTGGCGTGGCTGAAGTCGATGTCTGTGCTGGACGAGAAGACTGCGTCGAGTGTGTGTCCAGCGAGATGGGTGGGTGTGGACACCAGTTGCTTGAGTCCCAGGTTGGCGAGGTTGTCGAGCAGGGTGCTGGTGTTGCGGTCGTTGTTGTTCTCCAGGTGGAAGTTGAGGTCCCCCAGGAGGATGTAGTCAGCGGAGGGGAGGGCATGCGGGCTGACGAAGTCGGCGATGTCCTCGCTGAATTGTGTGCGTGGTCCAGGGGGTCGGTAGATCAGGGTGCCTCTGAGGGTGGTGTTCGGGTTGGTGTGGATCTGGAAATGCAGGTGTTTGGCGCTGGTCAGGGTGTTGTCGGTGCTGGTCGTGAGGCGGATGGTGCTCCTGTGGACGATGGCGATGCCTCCTCCCATCTGGTTGGCGTTTCGGTCCCTCCGGACGATCTTGTAGCCCTCTGGGATAGCGATGGCGATGTCTGGAGCTGAGGAGGTGTTCATCCAGGTCTCCGTGAGGAAGGCAACGTCAGGGGCTGTGGCGTCTAGGAGGTTCCAGAGTTCGATGGCGTGTCTGTGGACGGAGCGGGTGTTGAGCAGGATGCACTTGAGGTGGGTGCTGCTGGAGTTCGACTTGGCGGGTGTTGGTGCGAGGCAGGTCCGGATGCAGGAGAACTTGCAGGCGTGGCAGCTGAAGGGTCCCTGGGTGCGTCGTGGTGTGGCTTGGTGGCACTCTGGGCGTCGGCCGGTGTTGAGTGCGCTGAGGGTGGCGGCTGAGTACGTCCTGCGGGTCGGTCGGGATCTTCGAGGTCCAGGGGTCCTGGCGCTGGGCGCGATCCGGTCGCGGACGGGCGCAGACGGGCTTACCTTTGGCGCGCCTTCGGCGCACAATCGGCGCGCCCGCTGCGCGTGACCGCTGCGCGTTTGCACGGTCGCCATTTAAGGCGAAGTGCGCGGGTGGGCGGAGCAGCTGGGAGGCGGGAGCGGGGAGGGTTACAGAAGAGAAAAAAGGGGCGGGGACAAGCGGCGGTGGCGGGAAGGGAGGGCGGAGGGCGGCGGACAACAAGGAAGGAGAGCCAAAAACACGGGCAAAATGTAATTAAACAAAACAGGCACAAATCTACCACAAAACAAGGGAAAAAAGGGGAAACAATGAAGTTACACGGAGTTAAACAAAACAGGCACAAATCTACGACAAAACAAGGGAAAAAATGAAGATACACGAAGTTAAACAAAACAGGCACAAATACTCGACAAAACCAGGCAAAACAATCCCCGCAGCGGAGGCAGCCGGCAACCGGCAAACGAGGCAGCAGCGAGGCAGAGGGCAGGCAGGGGGCACACGCAGCAGCTGGTGGCCGTGCGGCGCGGGGGTGTCCCACAAGTGGGTCACACTCACCTGCGTCGCACGGTCGCCATTTAGAGCCAAGTGCGCGGGTGGGCGGAGCAGCTGGGAGGCGGGAGCGGGGAGGGTTACAGAAGAGAAAAAAGGGGCGGGGACAAGCGGCGGTGGCGGGAAGGGAGGGCGGAGGGCGGCGGACAACAAGGAAGGAGAGCCAAAAACACGGGCAAAATGTAATTAAACAAAACAGGCACAAATCTACGACAAAACAAGGGAAAAAAGGGGAAAAAATGAAGTTACACGGAGTTAAACAAGACAGGCACAAATCTACGACAAAACAAGGGAAAAAATGAAGATACACGAAGTTAAACAAAACAGGCACAAATACTCGACAAAACCAGGCAAAACAATCCCCGCAGCGGAGGCAGCCGGCAACCGGCAAACGAGGCAGCAGCGAGGCAGAGGGCAGGCAGGGGGCACACGCAGCAGCTGGTGGCCGTGCGGCGCGGGGGTGTCTAATCATCTGATCTAATTCTTGCAACAACGTCATTTTCTGCTTCAAACTTTTCTTATTAAATGACCGTATAAAATCACAAAGCAAATTGATGGAATCCTGTCGTACACTGCAAATACTACTACACTTCCAGGTGTACACAGGACCCTTAGGACGTCTCCCTAAAACCTCATTACCTAACACCTCTTCTATCTCTGTTCTCACAAGTTTTTCTTTTTCAACTGGACAACCATCTTTCACTTCATAAGCTCGACCACTGGTGTCAACTGCATGCACCAAATCATTATCCTGGAAATAACTCTCCTCATTAAAAAATGCCTCAGAGCTTGAACTATGCATCCATTCTCCAGAAAAAACTTCACAAAAATTACTACGATTAACTATTCTCTTCCATCTACTATTTCTTTTGAAATCATAAATTGCCTTGTTTAGCTTCCTAATTCTATTGATTGTCAAAATAAATAACTTACGTTTAATTTCAAATGCCTGATCAATAACTTTCTCAACTATTTTTTTTCTCTTATAAAAAACCACTTTCTGTTCACCTTTCTTAATATTTTTTAACAAATTCCCAATTATCCTGTTGCGGAACATTCGTTTACGAATGTCCCTAAACTGTTGCTTCCTTCTACTTTCATGCATAGAGTTATCTCTTACTCTAGCAGTAACATTTCTCATTGGCCTTTCCTTACCATTTGAATTCCTTCTCCTTTTCTGGACTGAAACATTTTCTGTAGTAATATTTTTTTTACTAGACATATTTCTTATGACTGTTTTTGGACTCTTACCCGGTGCTTTCTTGGTGACTTGACAAATCTTTTTGTTAGAGGACTGCTGCATTATTCCATGGTCCTGCTGTCTTTGACGTTTTGCAGCCTTTCTCACTCTTTCTTTGCTTGGCATCCTAAAATCTTGAAATAATCTGCAGTTGAATCTGTGGTAAAATATAATAAAAAATGTTATTAACCACTATTACCCAACAGTAAATTAATAACAGTCATCAAAAACTTAACATAACAATATACTGAAGCCTATCTCCAATTTTTCACTGAACAGGACTCATCTCTTCTTAACCTTGGATAAACCTCACCTACTCTGTGTCCCCTGCACATAATTAAATGTAAAGGGGCAGATTTATATTAACTAGCGCATCCCCAGGGATGCACCAGTTAACGTGCACCGCTGCTCTGCCACCCACGGTGTGCCGCATTTACAATCAGATAGGACAAAGCTACATCAAAACCCTGCGCCTGCTTGAAGCAGGCATAGATCTTGACGCAGGTAGGCTGAAAGCTAAAGCAACAACTAAGTGTCGTGTGCAGAAGTTGCAAAAAAGGAGAAATAGCGTTTAAACCAGTAATGAGCCCATGCTAACTTAACACAGAGTAAAGATATCCAGGATCTACATCAGTTTGGGGTTCACGAACCTGGCAGGTACAAGGCACTGAGGCTTTCCACCGTGCATGTCTCATCCCAAATCATATGTTGTTTGTGAATGAAACAATTTCCCAGACCAAATGCTTTGGATTGGCTACTTCTAAAAAATTAAACACCCCTACTATCCCGGAGTTACAGGAATATGATGGTTGAAGTAATTTTACTCGTTGTCCATTAAAGATTTACAGGCCCTACTCCGTAATTCTTCCTTTAACATTTCCAGTATAAATCCAAAAGGTTGACTGCTTTGGCAACGTGCCTTATCCACGGTTTAATAACACTGCCTTTTGCTTTATATAAGTTTTCAAATTGTATGAAATATATACCAATAGGTCGTTATTAACCTTTAGGTAGTGGTTTTCTTCATGAGATCTGGTCGCTTCCATACACATACAGATTTTCAAAGATGATCAAGAAGTTTATCTGAATGGAGAGGAATGCACTGAGACGCCAGATCATTCACTAATGTGTAGGCACATACAGTTACACGGTTCATGCAACAAACACCGACCAAATATGGCTTGCGTGTTGCAAGGCACACCAGTTCCTGCTATCATCCCCACGTTCAAGTTCTTGGAAAATGGTAGTTATTTGATGCTCAATAATGAAGATTGTTCTGGGTTAATTAAAAGTATTCCTTTTATCGTAACAGTAAATGAACGGGTTATTTGCTGCAGAAATGTTCTATTTCCTCCCACATATGAACATAGGGAGTTTTCAATCTGGCCACAAATACCAACCTTGGGAGCACATTTCAACGGCATGGCAAGAATAAGAGCTCTTTTGTCTCAGAGAGAGGTGGCCTTGACTTCGGCCCGTGAAACTTTCGTGCTTCACATAGCGAACACCCGTACAGAGGTGCAGACCCTTTTAAATACAGATTCGCCTTTCCATTTCAGCAAGATGGTTCGGACTATCTCTAACGCGTCCTCCACAAAGGGCCTGGCGCACTTTTTTAAAGTTGTTACCAGTGGTCTCGTGACTTCATTTGAGAAAATCTTTGGAATCATCCCTGCTTTCTTTCATTCTATTTTTTCCACTGTGCTTGGTGGATTCCCATTTTTACTTGCATTACCAGCGGACGCTCTTGTGCTTTTTTACATTTTTAAATATGGATGTCCCTCCTGTGCAAGCTCCCGCCCTGCAGCTGCTGACACTGTTCCGCAATCGCATGCTAGAATATTATGGCACAATGCCGTTGACGATATTAAGCACGGCATATGGATTATCTTTTCGATTCTCCTACTTCACCTGTGTCCAGCCTGTATTTCACTGCCTGACCTGTGATTTCGATTGGGCCATTGATTTGTGTCTCTGCCGACCGGTTTCTCCTGACGTCGACTTTAATCAGCTGATGAGTCCTATCATTACTCACGAGTTGGTTTGTCCTGGCGAAAGGATTATGGCTGTGGCATTGATCCATGGACTAATTGGTCCCTGGAATTTACTGGCGGCAACACAGTCTTTCTTGGAACAGAGCTTTCTTGAAAACCCACCGAGCTGTCCTCTGATGGTGATAGAGGATCCGGTGCTGGGAGAGCACGTATGTTCTTTTCCGCTTTTAAATTGAATGACTGAACTCTTTTCGGATGAAGACGGTGACTTCCTATTAGAGGCTGTTGCAGCTTATTTTGCATACACAGTTATGTCATAGACCTTTTTCATGTTTGATATGCTGAGTACTAGCATTTCATTCACAATTCATTGACTTATTTGTCAAGTTTTTATTATTTAGCTTGCCTATTGGCTTAAGCCTCGATAAAGTAGTTGGCTGTTTTATTTTTCTTTAGCCTTAAATTTTCCTAGTTTTTAATGTTTTACCTTGCGGACCGTCCACATATAAAGTTGCAATCTGCTCTCATGAGATGGCACTACTATTATCTTATTCAGTTCGTTTCCAGATCATGGGGAGGTGTCATGTAGATCCTGGATATCTTTACACCGTGTTAAGTTAGCATGGACTCATTACCGGTTTAAACGCCATTTTTTCCTTTTTTGCAACTTCTGCACACGACACTTAGTTGTTGCTTTAGCTTTCAACCTAATAGTTCATCGTGATTTACATGAGAATAATATGTTATTGCTCTACTATCTGCTTTACTTGTTAAACTATATCTGTACAGCGAGTGCTGAAGTTTCAAGAACACGATACAGAATTGTTATGAGGTCTGATCTCCAGGACTTCATACTCATAACATAAGTGCAGCTTCTGCCAATTCTGGGCATGAGGCGGGTTTTATATTGCTTTGCCGAACACACATACACAACACTTGATGCGGTTCACATGAAGAGAGAGCTGGTGTATGCTGATGTGATTCCTTCAAATCTAAGACACTAAAGTATCGGCACGCCCTAAACCAACACAAAGAGACCTTCTTAGCAAATAATATATTATGTATATTAGGGAGGGTGAGATATAAGCAGCCGCGGGCCGTGGAGGGAGTTACGGTGGGGCAGGGAGGCGGGGAGGGGGAGGGGCAGGGTGGAGCCCTCTCCACCCTGCCCCTCCCCCTCCCCGCCTCCCTGCCCCACCGTAACTCCCTCCACGGCCCGCGGCTGCTTATAAGTGTTGCTAACTCTTATTCATTTACAGCATGTTAACATACTGTCACCATTCGCTTTTTATGTACTAGTAACTATGCTGGTAATTTTGCTACTGATAATATGTGTACTTGTATTATCTAAGATACTACGCCTGAGAAGACGGCATTACTAAATAAACATTTCAAATACACATGTGTTCTTCTTAACTCCATGTTCTGGTTTCTAAGAAATATATAACGACCGACTGTTCATGAGTTCCACGTATCCTGAGGTACTATAAGTTCATATTCTGGATTGTCTAAACATTGAGAGTTTGTTATATCCAATGTGACACTGTACCTAGCTTGCTAAGGGGTTTTGATTACTAAGGTGAGTTTTGGGACACCCTAATTCGCCGAGGTTCCAATCCTCTGTCCACAGTTCTGTGTGAGAACAGAAACCCTGCGACAGGGGCACCCCTGAGCCTTGCTGGAGCTTCATCACACTTGCGATACAACTCCAGCAATGCGCCACCTTTACGGCACAGATACGTCACGCATCTGTGCTGTTTTTGCCCCATGATGCGCCGCATTGTAAATGCAGCACACCATAGGTGACGGAACAGCGGCACAGAATGACTAACACATCCCTGGTGATGCGCCAGTCATCATAAATCTATCCCTATGCTTCTTATCTTGTTAGAGATGAACCGCCATATGTATCATCAAAGTTTTTTGCATTTCCTAAATAGCGAACTTTAAGGAATAAATAGCGATTCTTTACCATTCCTAGTTTGCGATGAGCTATTTGCTAATTACAAATTACCCATTCATTTCCATGCAGCAGGAGGCCCATAGGAATGAAGGTGCAATTTGCGATTAGCAATTACCTCATCGCAAATTACGAATTTTTCCGAGGGTGCAGGGTTGTCTCAAGAACACCCTGCTGCACCCCTGAAAAAGAAATTTGGGGGCATATGGCGCACATAAATTTTGAAAACATTCCTTTACCTCAAAAACGATTTTCAACTCATAATTTGAAAACACTGCACATGGGGAAATGACTTAAAATGTCCTTAAGACACATAAAAGCGTTTTTTGATTGCCTTTGCAGCATGTTTCAGTCACCTTTAACATGCCTATGTAACGCAAACATTCAAAATCTAAATTTGCCATGCACAGGTGGGAGCATATTTACAAGCAATTTGCTCCACAGACAAACTTCTTACATTGAAATGGGAAAAATAACATCAGAGACTCTCAATTACCTTATAAAGAAGCAGACACCATTATGTCCTTCTCATCAATATTAAAACCATTGCTTTTTCTCAAAAACGATTTACAAGTCATAATTTGAAAACACTCCACAGCTCCTATGCACATAAAAGCCCTGTCAGTACTAATACTTCACATTTTCTCCAATTACAATTTCTCAAAGAAACAAAATCTATTTGTAAAACACTTGAGACAAAGCAACATTTGAAAAACACAACTTTCTTCATAATTTTCTCCTTAAAGCACACTATTTTCTATCTAAATTAAAGAAATCTTTTCTCACCTTAGCAAATACTTTGAGTTTCAAAACAGTCTCAGAAACACACCAATTTGTCTTCAGCAGAGCAAAAGGTATGCACTCCAGAGTCTGGAGCAATCAAAAACACAGAAATGCTGTAATTCCTCACACATATCTCTCATGTCACCCAATCAAAACTCTTCCCTCACTTTTTTTCAAAGCAAAACCCTTCCCCCCTCTGCCCCCTCTCTGCTTTTTCTGCATAGCAACCACCTCTTGCAAGACCTCTGGTGTTTCCAAGTTCACACAACAATGTTGCAATTGAACTCTGAACTCTCAGTGCACCTGCATATCCAGAGCATTCTTTCATTTAATGATTTTTTCTTCGCCACTCAAAATACATCTTTCAACGAACTCATCCATGCACCCTAACTTTCTGTTTTCAGCAATCAAAATCCACCAATCACTCTTACGGCTTCATTAACACAGAAACTCCTCAGTTTTTTTCATTTTACACTCTCATTTTTTCAACTGCCATTTCATTGCCACACTTCATCTGACTGCAGGAGAACCTTCTCTCGCCATGTTTTCTGTCTGGATTGTTGGACATAGTTATATCTATTGGGCTCAGAGGTACGCTGAAAACAGGAATTTACCTAACCTCAATTTACAAGATGTGGAAATTAAGTGGTTTGGCCACAGAGGATTAAAATGTCACCAATTGATACCATTGGTGAAAACCTTTATGCATTTGCCAAAACCTGACCTGTTAATTGTGCACTGTGGAGGTAATGATTTGGGCACTTTGACTGGGGTAGGTCTGGAAATGCTTTTAAAGGACACCTTTGAGCAATTGATGGCACTTTTTCCTCAGACTGCCTTGGTATATTCAAATATATGCCAAAGACAAAAATGGAGGTGGTCGAACCAATTTATGTCCACAAATTGAGAAATCGAGGAAGCATGTAAACAAATCTGTTTCAGCTTACATGAGAGACCATGGAATGGGCTCCCTGTTCAACAATAACTTGCGTTACTACATGCAAGATATCTACAGAGGAGATGGAGTTCACTTCTCAGATGAGGGCAACAGAATTTTCACTCTGAATTTAAGACTGTGCATTGGTACCTACTTATAAGTACCTAAATGTACCATAAACCCAAAAGCTCTTCTCAGAGCTACCCTACATCTGATCACTCACAATTATTATTTTACTCTAACTTTTTTCACTAATTTTCAAGAAAGTACGCTCCCCAGAACGCTTCCCGGTTCGCGAACCGGGCGCACTCCACGCAAAAAAACTAAAAAAACGGTATATTTTTTTTTTTGCCCTGCGAGACCCTTTCAAAGCCTCCACATCAAACCTAGGGGGTCAGGGACGATCTACTATGCCCCCTTATGGTCATTTGCCCCTTCGCTTTGGCCTCCTCTTGTCTCTCGATCCTACCGAGAGACAAGATGGCGGCCGCTACGGACTGTTTGGAATCTTTACAGACGCCGAAGAACCAATCAGCTTCGCAAACCTCCGTAACGCGAAAAGTACGCGAAGCGGAGCGCTGTTACAGATATATATCTTTTTTTGAACGTTAATTTCTCAAAATCCACTGGAGCACATATATTGAGACCTAGCAAAGGCACATCGGGCTACCAGTCCCTACAATTTTGCCAAGTTTCGTGCAAATCCATTCAGCCGTTCGATTATTATTATTTTATTTTTTTTTGCCCCGCGGGGCCCTTTTAAAACCTCCACATCAAACCTAAACGGTCAGGGAGGATCTACTATGCCCCCTTATGGTCATTTGCCCCTTCGGTTTGGCCTCCGCTTGTCTCTCGATACTACCGAGAGACAAGATGGCGGCCGCTACGGACTGTTTGGAATGTTTACAGACGCCGGAGAACCAATCAGCTTCGCTTCACAAAGCTCCGTTGCGCAAAAAGTCCGCGAACCGGACCGCTGCCCGGTCCGCTGTTACAGATATATATCTTTTTTTAAACGTTAATTTCTCAAAATCCACTGGAGCACATATATTGAGACCTACAAAAGGCACATCGGGCTACCAGTCCCTACAATTTTGCCAAGTTTCGTGCAAATCCATTCAGCCGTTCGGGCTAAAAGTGAGGCCAACCGCCCTATGGAAATTAACATGGGAAAAACGCGTTTTGGGACCCCCCTTTTTTCTCGGCCCCCCCTTGACGAACCCCCCCAAAATTTTCAGGGGCTGCTCAGAAACAAAATGTGCCATTTTCCTGAAAATTTCAGCCAATTCCGTCCACAAACGCCAACGTTATTAGACATAGAATTTTCAAAAATCCCATAGAGAAAAAATCCTAACTATATATACCTACTGGCGACCGCCAGTAGGTAATATATATATATATATATATATATATATATATATATATATATATATTACCTACTGGCGGTCGCCAGTAGGTATATATAGTTAGGATTTTTTCTCTATGGGTTTTTTGAAAATTCTATGTCTAATAACTTTGGCGTTTGTGGACGGAATTGGCTGAAATTTTCAGGAAAATGGCACATTTTGTTTCTGAGCAGCCCTTGAAAATTTGGGGGGGGTTCGTCCAGTGGGGGCCGAGAAAAAAGGGGGGTCCCAAAACGTGTTTTTAACATTGAGTTTTCCATAGGGCGGTTGGCCTCACTTTTAGCCCGAACGGCTGAATGGATTTGCACGAAACTTGGCAAAATTGTAGGGACTGGTAGCCCGATGTGCCTTTTGTAGGTCTCAATATATGTGCTCCAGTGGATTTTGAGAAATTAACGTTTAAAAAAAGATATATATCTGTAACAGCGGACCGGTTAGCGCTCTGGTTCGCGGACTTTTCGCGCAACGGAGCTTTGTGAAGCGAAGCTGATTGGTTCTCCGGCGTCTGTCAACATTCCAAACAGTCCGTAGCGGCCGCCATCTTGTCTCTCGGTAGGATCGAGAGACAAGAGGAGGTCAAAACAAAGGGGGAAATAACTATAAGGGGGCATAGTAGATCCTCGCTGACCCCCTAGGTTTGATGTGGAGGTTTTAAAAGGGCCCCGCGGGGCAAAAAAAAATAATAAAAATAATAATTGAACGGCTGAATGGATTTGCACGAAACTTGGCAAAATATTAGGGACTGGTAGCCCGATGTGCCTTTGCTAGGTCTCAATATATGTGCTCCAGTGGATTTTGAGAAATTAACGTTCAAAAAAAGATATATATCTGTAACAGCGCTCCGCTTCGCGTAACGGAGGTTTGCGAAGCTGATTGGTCATTCTGTCACTGGGCTATAGTTGGGCTACATCTGGCTGATATTTGGGCTACATTTGTTTTTTTGTGTGTCTGGCGGCCATCTTTGGGCTACATTGGGCTACATTGGGCTTCATTGGGCTACATTCGGCTAATTAGCAAATAGCTCATCGCAAACTAGGAATGGTAAAGAATCGCTATTTATTCCTTAAAGTTCGCTATTTAGGAAATGCAAATAACTTTGATGATACATATGGCGGTTCATCTCTAACAAGATAAGAAGCATAGGGATAGATTTATGATGACTGGCGCATCACCAGGGATGTGTTAGTCATTCTGTGCCGCTGTTCCGTCACCTATGGTGTGCTGCATTTACAATGCGGCGCATCACGGGGCAAAAACAGCACAGATGCGTGATGTATCTGTGCCGTAAAGGTGGCGCATTGCTGGAGTTGTATCGCAAGTGTGATGAAGGTCCAGCAAGGGTCGGGGGTGCCCCTGTCGCAGGGTTTCTGTTCTCACACAGAACTGTGGACAGAGGATTGGAACCTCGGCGAATTAGGGTGTCCCAAAACTCACGTTAGTAATCAAAAACTATTTAGCAAGCTAGGTACAGTGTCACATTGGATATAACAAACTCTCAATGTTTAGACAATCCAGAATATGAACTTATAGTACCTCAGGATACGTGGAACTCATGAACAGTCGGTCGTTATATATTTCTTAGAAACCAGAACATGGAGTTAAGAAGAACACATGTGTATTTGAAATGTTTATTTACTAATGCCGTCTTCTCAGGCGTAGTACCTTAGATAATAAAAGTACACATATTATCAGTAGCAAAATTACCAGCATAGTTACTAGTACATAAAAAGTGAATGGTGATAGTATGTTAACATGCTGTAAATGAATAAGAGTTAGCAACACTTATAAGCAGCCGCGGGCCGTGGAGGGAGTTACGGTGAGGCAGGGAGGCGGGGAGGGGGAGAAGCAGGGTGGAGAATACAAGTACACATATTATCAGTAGCAAAATTACCAGCATAGTTACTAGTACATAAAAAGCGAATGGTGACAGTATGTTAACATGCTGTAAATGAATAAGAGTTAGCAACACTTATAAGCAGCCGCGGGCCGTGGAGGGAGTTACGGTGGGGCAGGGAGGCGGGGAGGGGGAGGGGCAAGGTAGAGAGGGCTCCACCCTGCTTCTCCCCCTCCCCGCCTCCCTGCCTCACCGTAACTCCCTCCACGGCCCGCGGCTGCTTATATCTCACCCTCCCTAATACACATATTATATTATTTGCTAAGAAGGTCTCTTTGTGTTGGTTTAGGGCGTGCCCATACTTTAGTGTCTTAGATTTGAAGGAATCACATCAGCATACACCAGCTCTCTCTTCATGTGAACCGCATCAACTGTTGTGTATGTGTGTTCGGCAAAGCAATATAAAACCCGCCTCATGCCCAGAATTGGCAGAAGTTGCACTTATGTTATGAGTATGAAGTCGTGGAGATCAGACCTCATAACAATTCTGTACCGTGTTGTTCTTGAAACTTTAGCACTCGCTGTACAGATATAGTTTAACAAGTAAAGCAGATAGTAGACCAATAACATATTATTCTCATGTAAACCACGATGAACTACTAGGTGGAAAGCTAAAGCAACAACTAAATGTCGTGTGCAGAAGTTGCAAAAAAGGAAAAATGGCGTTTAAACCGGTAATGAGCCCATGCTAACTTAACACGGTGTAAAGATATCCAGGACCTAGATGACACCTCCTCATGATCCGGAAACGAACTGAATAAGATAATAGAAGTGCCATCTCATGAGAGCAGATTGCAAGTTTATATGTGGACGGTCCGCAAGGTAAAGCATTAAAAACTAGGAAAATTCAATGCTAAAGAAAAATAAAACAGCCAAGTACTTTATCGAGTCTTAAGCCAATAGGCAAGGTAAATAATAAAAACTTGACAATTAAGTCAATGAATTGTCAATGAAATGCTAGTACTCAGCATATGAAACATGAAAAAGGTCTATGACATAACTGTGTATGCAAAATAAGCTGCAACAGCCTCCAACAGGAAGTCACCGTCTTCATCCGAAAACAGTTCAGCCATCCAATTTAAAAGCGGAAAAGAACATACGTGCTCTCCCAGCACCGGATCCTCTATCACCATCAGAGGACAGCTCGGTGGGTTTTCAAGAAAGCTGTGTTCCAAGAAAGACTGTGCTGCCGCCAGTAAATTCCAGGGACCAAGTAGTCCATGCATCAATGCCACAGCCATAATCCTTTCGCCAGGACAAATCAACTCGTGAGTAATGATAGGAGTCATCAGCTGATTAAAGTCGACGTCAGGAGAAACCGGTCCGCAGAGACACAAATCAATGGCCCAATCGAAATCACAGGTCAGGCAGTGAAATACAGGCTGGACACAGGTGAAGTAGGAGAACCGAAAAGATAATCCATATGCCGTGCTTAATATCGCCAACGGCATTGTGCCATAATATTCTAGCATGCGATTGCGGAACAGTGTCAGCAGCTGCAGGGTCGGAGGTTGCATAGGAGGGACATCCATATTTAAAAATGTAAAAAAGTACAAGAGCGTCCGCTGGTAATGCAAGTAAAAATGCAATCCACGAACCAGAGTGGAGAAAATGGAATGAAAGGGAGCAGGGATGACTCCAAAGATTTTCTCAAATGAAGTCACGAGACCACTGGTAACAACTTTAAAAAAGTGTGCCAGGGATTTTGTGGAGGATGCGTTAAAGATAGTCGGAAACATGTTGCTGAAATTGAAAGGCAAACCTGTGTACGGGTGTTCGCTATGTGAAGTACGAAAGTTTCACGGGCCGAACTCAAGGCCACCTCTCTCTGAGACAAAAGAGCTCTTATTCTTGTCATGCCGTTGAAACGTGTCCCAAGGTTGGTATTTGTGGCCAGATTGAAAACTCCCTATGTTCATGTGTGGGAGGAAATAGAACATTTCTGCAGCAAATAACCCGTTCACTTACTGTTACGATAAAAGGAATACTTTTAATTAACTCAGAACAATCTTCATTATTGAGCATCAAATAACTACCATTTTCCAACAACTTGAACGTGGGGATGATAGCAGGAACTGGCGTGCCTTGCATCACGCAAGCCATATTTGGTCGCTGTTTGTTGCATGAATCGTGTAACTGTATGTGCCTACACATTAGTGAATGATCTGGCGTCTCAGTGCATTCCTCTCCATTCAGATAAACTTCTTGATCATCTTTGAAACATCTGTATGTGTATGGAAGCGACCAGACCTCATGAACAAAAACACTACCTAAAGGTTCATAAAGACCTATTGGTATATATTTCATACAATTTGAAAACTTATATAAAGCAAAAGGCAGCGTTATTAAACCGTCGATAAGGCATGTTGCCAAAAAACCCGCAATCCTCTGCTGATGATGTCACTGAGCATGTCATGAATGATGTAATATGTGACATCATCAGTAGTGGATTATGGGTAATAGTATCTCTAGTTTACTCCCCTATAGCTGTCTTTCTTTTAACATAAGTGTGTGTTTCCTTCCCTTATACTTACTGTTTTTGGTTCGCTTCCAGTTCGCGTACCAGCGAGCGAACTAGGAAGCGAACTAAGAGAAATAGAGGTTGGCACAGTTCCAAATATTGTACCAATTTTTTAATAACGGGGAGGTAGTTCTGAAAAGAACTTTTTTTTTTATTTTTCTGAACATTTTTTTACTGTAAGGTTCCCGATTCGCGAAGCGGGAACGAAGAAAAAAAAATATTTAAAAAAATAATTATTCATAAACATATAAAATATATTTTTGGATTTAAAGAAGAATAAATTTTACAGCTACAGATATTAGCTGTTAAAAAACCAATGAAATTCACTGAAAAAACCATAGGTTATAGACCATATATAGTTAGGAATTAGCATTTACAAAACCTTGAAAATTCACTGAAAAAACCATAGGTTATAGACCATATATAGTTAGGAATTAGCATTTACTAAACCTTATTTTACTCACACAAAACCATTGAAATTCCATATATAGTTAGTTGCACTAACTATATATCGCGCACCCGCAATCCACTGCTGATCATGTCACATATTACATCATTCATGACATGGTCAGTGACATCACTGATGACATCACTGATGACATCTCAAATGACATCACTGATGACATCTCACTTGATATCAATGATCACATCACTGATGATATCATTCATGTGATAATACAATGCATCTCCTCACACTCTAATATAACCTCCGTTACACCCAGTGTTAAATAGAGAGTATCATTTTTGAAACCATTGACACACCAATACTAGTTACTACATACGCACTCACTGATTCCTATGTCTACACACACATTCACTCATACAATCATTCATACATACAATCACTCATCTTTACAACACTATCATATGCACTCATACACCTATACAGACACTCACACTCTGCCACTCATCCATGGAGTTACTCACACACCTAGTCAGTCCTGAAAAGAATCAATCACACTTCCATTTTCTCATCTATACAGTTAAACACAGAACACCTTACATTTTTGAAACATATACTAACACATAGTTACTCTCTTATAGAATCACTGATACAAGTACACATTGATCTGCACAGAGTCACACACCTCCCAGCCAGCCATACACACACTCAGTCTCCCATACAAATACTTGTGCAACCAATCAATAACCCATATAGCTACTTATATAGCTACTGATCAACACGTGCAGCAGCTTGCACAACAACAGACATACTGATGCACACTTTTAGACAGTTTAGTCACTAACCCGTGCATTCAGTAAGACGCATTTAATCACTCACTCATACAGTCAATCACGCACCTACTAAAACCTTCATTCAGACACTTATACATCCACTCATTCTTCAATATGTAAAACATATTTAAACTTTACAGAAACACATAATCACTGGATGTTGTCATCAGTGATGTCATCAGTGATGTCACTGACCATGTCATGAATGATGTAATATGTGACATGATCAGCAGTGGATTGCGGGTGCGCGATATATAGTTAGTGCAACTAACTATATATGGAATTTCAATGGTTTTGTGTGAGTAAAATAAGGTTTAGTAAATGCTAATTCCTAACTATATATGGTCTATAACCTATGGTTTTTTCAGTGAATTTTCAAGGTTTTGTAAATGCTAATTCCTAACTATATATGGTCTATAACCTATGGTTTTTTCAGTGAATATATATATATATATATATATATTCACTGAAAAAACCATAGGTTATAGACCATATATAGTTAGGAATTAGCATTTACAAAACCTTGAAAATTCACTGAAACAACCATAGGTTATAGACCATATATAGTTAGGAATTAGCATTTACAAAACCTTATTTTACTCACACAAAACCATTGAAATTCCATATATAGTTAGTTGCACTAACTATATATCGCGCACCCGCAATCCACTGCTGATGATGTCACATATTACATCATTCATGACATGGTCAGTGACATCACTGATGACATCACTGATGACATCTCAAATGACATCACTGATGACATCACTGATAACAACATCCAGTGATTTTTTGTTTCTATAAAGTTTAAATATGTCTTACATATTGAAGAATGAGTGGATGTGTAAGTGTCTGGACGAAGGATTTAGTAGGTGCATGACTGACTGTATGAGTGAGTGATTAAATGTGTCTCACTGACTGCATGGGTTAGTGACTAAACTGTCTTAATTTGTGCATCATTATGTCTGTTGTTCTGTAAACTGCTGCATGTGTTGATCAGTAGCTATATGAGTAACTATATGGGTTATTGATTGATTGCCCAAGTATTTGTATGGGAGACTGAGTGTGTGTGTGGCTAGCTGGGAGGTGTGTGACTCTGTGCAGATCAATCTGTACTTGTATCAATGATTGTATAAGAAGGTAAGTATGTGTTAGTATATGTTTGAAAATGTAAGGTGCTCTATGTTTAACTGTATAGACAAGAAAATGGAAGTGTCATTGATTCTTTACAGGACTGACTAGGTGTGTGAGTAACTCCATGGATGAGTGGCAGACTGTGAGTGTCTGTATAGGTGTATGAGTGCATATGATAGTGTTGTAAAGATGAGTGATTGTATGTATGAATGATTGTATGGGTGAATGAGTGAAGGTGTGTGTAGACGTAGCAATCAGTGAGTGCGTATGTAGTAACTAGTATTGGTGTGTCAATGGTTTCAAAAATTATACTCTCTTTTTAACACTGGGTGAAACAGAGGTTATATTAAAATGTGAGGAGATGCATTGTATTGTCACATGAATGATATCATCAGTGATGTGGTCATTGATGTCAAATGAGATGTCATCAGTGATGTCATCAGTGATGTCATTTGAGATGTCATCAGTGATGTCATCAGTGATGTCACTGACCATGTCATGAATGATGTAATATGTGACATCATCAGCAGTGGATTGCGGGTGCGCGATATATAGTTAGTGCAACTAACTATATATGGAATTTCAATGGTTTTGTGTGAGTAAAATAAGGTTTTGTAAATGCTAATTCCTAACTATATATGGTCTATAACCTATGGTTTTTTCAGTGAATTTTCAAGGTTTTGTAAATGCTAATTCCTAACTATATATGGTCTATAACCTATGGTTTTTTCAGTGAATTTCATTGGTTTTTTAACAGCTAATATCTGTAGCTGTAAAATTTATTCTTCTTTAAATCCAAAAATATATTTTATATGTTTATGAATAATTATTTTTTTAAATATTTTTTTTTCTTCGTTCCCGCTTCGCGAATCGGGAAGCTTACAGTAAAAAAATGTTCAGAAAAAAAAAAAAAAAAAGTTCTTTTCAGAACTACCTCCCCGTTATTAAAAAATTGGTACAATATTTGGAACTGTGCCAACCTCTATTTCTCTTAGTTCGCTTCCTAGTTCGCTCGCTGGTACGCGAACTGGAAGCGAACCAAAAACAGTAAGTATAAGGGAAGGAAACACACACTTATGTTAAAAGAAAGACAGCTATAGGGGAGTAAACTAGAGATACTATTACCCATAATCCACTACTGATGATGTCACATATTACATCATTCATGACATGCTCAGTGACATCATCAGCAGAGGATTGCGGGTTTTTTGGCAACATGCCTTATCCACGGTTTAATAACGCTGCCTTTTGCTTTATATAAGTTTTCAAATTGTATGAAATATATACCAATAGGTCTTTATGAACCTTTAGGTAGTGCTTTTGTTCATGAGGTCTGGTCGCTTCCATACACATACAGATGTTTCAAAGATGATCAAGAAGTTTATCTGAATGGAGAGGAATGCACTGAGACGCCAGATCATTCACTAATGTGTAGGCACATACAGTTACACGATTCATGCAACAAACACCGACCAAATATGGCTTGCGTGTTGCAAGGCACGCCAGTTCCTGCTATCATCCCCACGTTCAAGTTGTTGGAAAATGGTAGTTATTTGATGCTCAATAATGAAGATTGTTCTGAGTTAATTAAAAGTATTCCTTTTATCGTAACAGTAAGTGAACGGGTTATTTGCTGCAGAAATGTTCTATTTCCTCCCACACATGAACATAGGGAGTTTTCAATCTGGCCACAAATACCAACCTTGGGACACGTTTCAACGGCATGACAAGAATAAGAGCTCTTTTGTCTCAGAGAGAGGTGGCCTTGAGTTCGGCCCGTGAAACTTTCGTACTTCACATAGCGAACACCCGTACACAGGTTTGCCTTTCAATTTCAGCAACATGTTTCCGACTATCTTTAACGCATCCTCCACAAAATCCCTGGCACACTTTTTTAAAGTTGTTACCAGTGGTCTCGTGACTTCATTTGAGAAAATCTTTGGAGTCATCCCTGCTCCCTTTCATTCCATTTTCTCCACTCTGGTTCGTGGATTGCATTTTTACTTGCATTACCAGCGGACGCTCTTGTGCTTTTTTACATTTTTAAATATGGATGTCCCTCCTATGCAACCTCCGACCCTGCAGCTGCTGACACTGTTCCGCAATCGCATGCTAGAATATTATGGCACAATGCCGTTGGCGATATTAAGCACGGCATATGGATTATCTTTTCGGTTCTCCTACTTCACCTGTGTCCAGCCTGTATTTCACTGCCTGACCTGTGATTTCGATTGGGCCATTGATTTGTGTCTCTGCGGACCGGTTTCTCCTGACGTCGACTTTAATCAGCTGATGACTCCTATCATTACTCACGAGTTGATTTGTCCTGGCGAAAGGATTATGGCTGTGGCATTGATGCATGGACTACTTGGTCCCTGGAATTTACTGGCGGCAGCACAGTCTTTCTTGGAACACAGCTTTCTTGAAAACCCACCGAGCTGTCCTCTGATGGTGATAGAGGATCCGGTGCTGGGAGAGCACGTATGTTCTTTTCCGCTTTTAAATTGGATGGCTGAACTGTTTTCGGATGAAGACGGTGACTTCCTGTTGGAGGCTGTTGCAGCTTATTTTGCATACACAGTTATGTCATAGACCTTTTTCATGTTTCATATGCTGAGTACTAGCATTTCATTGACAATTCATTGACTTATTTGTCAAGTTTTTATTATTTACCTTGCCTATTGGCTTAAGACTCGATAAAGTACTTGGCTGTTTTATTTTTCTTTAGCATTGAATTTTCCTAGTTTTTAATGCTTTACCTTGCGGACCGTCCACATATAAACTTGCAATCTGCTCTCATGAGATGGCACTTCTATTATCTTATTCAGTTCGTTTCCGGATCATGAGGAGGTGTCATCTAGGTCCTGGATATCTTTACACCGTGTTAAGTTAGCATGGGCTCATTACCGGTTTAAACGCCATTTTTCCTTTTTTGCAACTTCTGCACACGACATTTAGTTGTTGCTTTAGCTTTCCACCTAGTAGTTCATCGTGGTTTACATGAGAATAATATGTTATTGGTCTACTATCTGCTTTACTTGTTAAACTATATCTGTACAGCGAGTGCTAAAGTTTCAAGAACAACACGATACAGAATTGTTATGAGGTCTGATCTCCACGACTTCATACTCATAACATAAGTGCAACTTCTGCCAATTCTGGGCATGAGGCGGGTTTTATATTGCTTTGCCGAACACACATACACAACAGTTGATGCGGTTCACATGAAGAGAGAGCTGGTGTATGCTGATGTGATTCCTTCAAATCTAAGACACTAAAGTATGGGCACGCCCTAAACCAACACAAAGAGACCTTCTTAGCAAATAATATAATATGTGTATTAGGGAGGGTGAGATATAAGCAGCCGCGGGCCGTGGAGGGAGTTACGGTGAGGCAGGGAGGCGGGGAGGGGGAGAAGCAGGGTGGAGCCCTCTCTACCTTGCCCCTCCCCCTCCCCGCCTCCCTGCCCCACCGTAACTCCCTCCACGGCCCGCGGCTGCTTATAAGTGTTGCTAACTCTTATTCATTTACAGCATGTTAACATACTGTCACCATTCGCTTTTTATGTACTAGTAACTATGCTGGTAATTTTGCTACTGATAATATGTGTACTTGTATTCTCCACCCTGCTTCTCCCCCTCCCCGCCTCCCTGCCTCACCGTAACTCCCTCCACGGCCCGCGGCTGCTTATAAGTGTTGCTAACTCTTATTCATTTACAGCATGTTAACATACTATCACCATTCACTTTTTATGTACTAGTAACTATGCTGGTAATTTTGCTACTGATAATATGTGTACTTTTATTATCTAAGGTACTACGCCTGAGAAGACGGCATTAGTAAATAAACATTTCAAATACACATGTGTTCTTCTTAACTCCATGTTCTGGTTTCTAAGAAATATATAACGACCGACTGTTCATGAGTTCCACGTATCCTGAGGTACTATAAGTTCATATTCTGGATTGTCTAAACATTGAGAGTTTGTTATATCCAATGTGACACTGTACCTAGCTTGCTAAATAGTTTTTGATTACTAACGTGAGTTTTGGGACACCCTAATTCGCCGAGGTTCCAATCCTCTGTCCACAGTTCTGTGTGAGAACAGAAACCCTGCGACAGGGGCACCCCCGACCCTTGCTGGACCTTCATCACACTTGCGATACAACTCCAGCAATGCGCCACCTTTACGGCACAGATACATCACGCATCTGTGCTGTTTTTGCCCCATGATGCGCCGCATTGTAAATGCAGCACACCATAGGTGACGGAACAGCGGCACAGAATGACTAACACATCCCTGGTGATGCGCCAGTCATCATAAATCTATCCCTATGCTTCTTATCTTGTTAGAGATGAACCGCCATATGTATCATCAAAGTTATTTGCATTTCCTAAATAGCGAACTTTAAGGAATAAATAGCGATTCTTTACCATTCCTAGTTTGCGATGAGCTATTTGCTAATTAGCCGAATGTAGCCCAATGAAGCCCAATGTAGCCCAATGTAGCCCAAAGATGGCCGCCAGACACACAAAAAAACAAATGTAGCCCAAAAATCAGCCAGATGTAGCCCAACTATAGCCCAGTGACAGAATGACCAATCAGCTTCGCAAACCTCCGTTACGCGAAGCGGAGCGCTGTTACAGATATATATCTTTTTTTGAACGTTAATTTCTCAAAATCCACTGGAGCACATATATTGAGACCTAGCAAAGGCACATCGGGCTACCAGTCCCTAATATTTTGCCAAGTTTCGTGCAAATCCATTCAGCCGTTCAATTATTATTTTTTATTTTTTTTTTGCCCCGCGGGGCCCTTTTAAAACCTCCACATCAAACCTAGGGGGTCAGCGAGGATCTACTATGCCCCCTTATAGTTATTTCCCCCTTTGTTTTGACCTCCTCTTGTCTCTCGATCCTACCGAGAGACAAGATGGCGGCCGCTACGGACTGTTTGGAATGTTGACAGACGCCGGAGAACCAATCAGCTTCGCTTCACAAAGCTCCGTTGCGCGAAAAGTCCGCGAACCAGAGCGCTAACCGGTCCGCTGTTACAGATATATATCTTTTTTTAAACGTTAATTTCTCAAAATCCACTGGAGCACATATATTGAGACCTACAAAAGGCACATCGGGCTACCAGTCCCTACAATTTTGCCAAGTTTCGTGCAAATCCATTCAGCCGTTCGGGCTAAAAGTGAGGCCAACCGCCCTATGGAAAACTCAATGTTAAAAACACGTTTTGGGACCCCCCTTTTTTCTCGGCCCCCACTGGACGAACCCCCCCCAAATTTTCAAGGGCTGCTCAGAAACAAAATGTGCCATTTTCCTGAAAATTTCAGCCAATTCCGTCCACAAACGCCAAAGTTATTAGACATAGAATTTTCAAAAAACCCATAGAGAAAAAATCCTAACTATATATACCTACTGGCGACCGCCAGTAGGTAATATATATATATATATATATATATATATATATATAGATATATATGTATGTATGTATGTATATATATATTCACTGAAAAAACCATAGGTTATAGACCATATATAGTTAGGAATTTGAATTTACAAAACCTTGAAAATTCACTGAAAAAACCATAGGTTAGAGACCATATATAGTTAGCTGGACATTTTATTGACATAAAACCAATGAAATTCCATATATAGTTAGTTGCACTAACTATATATCGCGCACCCGCAATCCACTGCTGATGATGTCACATATTACATCATTCATGACATGGTCAGTGACATCACTGATGACATCACTGATGACATCTCAAATGACATCACTGATGACATCACTGATGACATCTCAAATGACATCACTGATGACATCATCTAGTGTCTGTGTGTTTTTGTAAAGTTTAAATATGTTTTACATATTGAAGAATGAGTGGATGTATGGAAGACTGAGTGTGTGTGTGGCTGGCTGGGAGGTGTGTGACTCTGTGCATATCAATGTGTACTTGTATAAGTGATTATATAAGAGAGTAAGTATGTGTTAGTATATGTGTGAAAAGTATGGTGTTCTGTGTTTAACTGTATAGATGAGGAAATCGAAGTGTGATTGATTCTTCACAGGACTGACTAGGTGTATGAGTGCATATGATAGTGTTGTAATAATGAGTGACTGTATGTATGAGTGATTGTATGGGTGAATGAGTGAATGTGAGTGTAGACGTAGGAATCAGTGAGTGCGTATGTAGTAACTGGTATTGGTGTGTCATGATGTCATCAGTGATGTCATTTGAGATGTCATCAGTGATGTCATTTGAGATGTCATCAGTGATGTCATCAGTGATGTCACTGAAGTATGGTGTTCTGTGTTTAACTGTATAGATGAGGAAATGGAAGTGTGATTGATTCTTTACAGGACTGACTAGGTGTGTGAGTAACTCCATGGATGAGTGGCAGTGTGTGAGTGTCTGCATAGGTGTATGAGTGCATATGATAGTGTTGTAATAATGAGTGACTGTATGTATGAGTGATTGTATGGGTGAATGAGTGAATGTGTGTGTAGACGTAGGAATCAGTGAGATTGATGAAGCAAAGCTTCGCATATTTTGCGACCTTGCCGAAGTCATGAACCTCGTTTATGTGTAACAAGGTAATAAGTGTACGTCTTACTAATGTTCATTTTATGTTAAACGAGGTTTCCAGACGCTTGCCTATGTGTTTTACTAAAATAATTTACTCAAGTCATTTAAAATGTCTGCCGCTTGTATTAAGTTACTGCGCATGCGTCAGTTACACTCACGTGTCCTGACGCGTCTGCAGAGTTGGAGGGAAAATTATGCGCATGCGTAATACATAGCTTGGCCCATAATGTGGTACTGCTCGTGCCACTGCTCTTGTCACCGTTTCTATGTAGCTAACATTTAGACTGCATAAGTATATTTTATGATGATAAGTCGAAAGTACAACCCTGTGATGTGATTTCAGAACGTTATGTTTGTGTATTAATTTGTTCTCGCTTACTTTTCATGTACCGCGGGGAATGGGGGTCCGAACTGATTGGGAGCCATATTGACGGTCTCTTCTGCGCATGACCAGGGAGCACTGAAAGGTGGCCACTTTGGACAGTGGAACTCAGCCAGCTGGCAGCCACAGTCAAGATGCGCCTGGGAAAGCCACCTCTGCGCTATGAGAACGGAGAATGTTGCTCCTCATGTGTTACATTGTTAATTTGTCGCTCGTATTTCTGCACGGTTTCTCATGGGAACCCCAATTTTGCTAGGCGGTACCCAAATATGTAAAGTAGGCATATAAATCGTGTATTCTGATTGGTGTGTTACCCAAATCCTACCTTAGGACCAATCCAAATTGAGGGATTCTGACACTTTGCAACATTGGGGGGGGTGGTACACTGACCCAAAAGAGTATATCTACCCTGGGTTCACCTAGGGAATTGTCCGACTTGTCTGGTTTAGCTGACCTGTCACTGACCCATCGTACTCAATAGGTGACTGAAGATACAGAGAGCTGCGGAGCACTCTGTCCGAAATTGACCATAGACTAAGGTTTTATTGAACCTTAAAGTGCTGGCGAAGCACTTTGCTGGTAGTTCGTTGACCCAATCGGGGTCTTGATCGATAGCTGCAGAGAGGGTGGAGCGCAGGCGTTGCTTCCAAACTGCGGGTGCGGTCCTGTCCTGAGCGGTCCTGTCCTGAGGGTTTGCTGTCCTGTCCTGAGGTCCTGTCCTGATTCCTAATCTGAGGGTATCCTGTCCTGTCCGGGGTGTCCATTCTGCACCTGCTGTCCTTTGAGGGGTATCCTTCCTTGAGGGTTTCCTGTCCTTAACTGACCCGTGGCCAGGGTTTGGTTTCCACACCAGTCTAGGTAAATACTGCTCTAAGTTCCTTAAGACTTGCACCTTTCTATATTTCAGTCTTTGCTTTAATAAAAGACATCTTGCATATGTTGATTTTTCCATGTTTTTGCCGCAACTATTGAAACGTAAAGTCATTTGCATAATTTTCTTGATATGTTCTCATGTTACCCTATCTTTTAGAAATCATATTTTGCATTGCAGTTTGTCATTTTCTGATATGGTCTAGAACGACCTTACTTAGTTTTTCTAAAGAATTCCTGCCTTGAATGCATAGCATATTTCCTTTGCATCTCATTATTGCATTTTTATGATTACCCTGACTTTATTTCTCTATAGTTATGTACTTTTCATTATCTTGATTATCGATTGCCTTATTCTTGTAAATCTCATGCTTTCAGAAAACGAACTTTAGATAAACATTTAAAAAAACTTCCAGTTGTCCGTGGTCATTTCCAACAGTATTGAATGTCATTTGAAATTGCATTTGTTGCCTTTCCTTTTACAGCTAGGCCCCTGATCCATTGAAGTCATAGGTACCCGTGTCGGTGGATGGTAAGTCGGGTACACTAAGTAATAACAGTAGGGAACACACACAATTGGTAGCAGCCCGTGAAGTCGCCTGGTCAATGAATAGTGTGAATTGAAAGTATATGGGCCCTGAAGCCGGAAACGGCGTAATCATTGGCTGGGTGACCTCGCGCGCTCTATCAGTTTTCTGGTAGATCAGAGGATGGTTAGGGACTAGCTAAAGGTTAGGCAGGATTAGTTAGGCTAGTTAAGTCGGTAGCTGCTAGTACATTAATGCTGCTATAAGAGCGGCTGTTCCGAGGGACCCGATCAATCTCTTGTGAATACGCTGCTGAAAATCAATGAATTGTTTTTTCATTATTATTCTTGTCCTTATATTGTTATATGTATTAATCCATGCATTTGTAAACCGTCTCGTATTGTGTTGTCCGAACTCCCCGGGTAATTGAAAGGGCAAGTGGTGAATAGAATCCATTGTCCTGAGGTCACAGGCTTAAGGAAAGTTAGGTGCAGGTTAGGATAACCGGGAAGCACTAACTAGGGTTTTTCTGAATACATGTGTGAATAAATGTCAGTAACGAGGTTCATTGGCAAAATTCCCATAGTGGCGTAACCTAGTAAGGGTCACATCGGAAGAGTAGCAGGTTCATCGGAGCTTGGGTGAAAGCAAAGGGGTCCGCTGGGAAACCTTAGACTCGGATATATCCCGGAAAGAAGTGGATGAGTTTAGGGGAATAACAGGTTCACCGATGCTAGAGTGAAGGGTAGGCGGAAGAGATCTACTCGCAGCGCGTGAAAAGTAAATGGAAGTAGTTTACTTGCAGTAAAAGAAATCTGTTCTGTCTAGACACTTGAGCACTGTGGCGAATGTGTATTTGTTGTAAATTAACCAAGCACTGAGCTTTTTAAAAGGAAAGAAAGTTTCCGTTACCTTGTGAAGGGAGGGAGTCAGTCGCGAAGCACCTCTGACGTCACTCCGTGCCGCGCTGGGATTGGTAGAAGCAGCGGGCGGGTAGCGGGGCTGGAATTGTGAAGGAGGGGTGAAGCGCCGGAGCGTGAGAACAGTCTCACGAAGGGGCCGCGCACCCATTGGCCGAAAATACTTGAACGTGTGCACCTCATTGGTCGCATGAAATTGCAAGACGCGTGCTGATTGGAGGTGACTTTGTAAACAGAGTTAAGCGTAGAAATTGTATGTGGCACTCGTATTGTCCAGAGACTAGACCCGATCCAAGAAACCAAGGGTTTGAAAGGGATCAGTGGAAAGCTAATAGATACGATATTATGTACGGCGCTAAGAGAAAGATGTCCCTTGTAAGCAGGGTAAAGAATTTCTTCAAAACGGACAACCCGATTAAGTCTAGAGAGGGTGTTACTATCCCGCCACCGAATACTCCTGCCTCATTCATGATGTTTGACCGAGGGTACAACACCTGTGTGTGGTTGGAGAATTGGGTAAAGTACACAAAAGATGACGGAGTATTGGCTTTTCCGTCAGACGGTACTTTTAATGGCAGAATTTTATTTAATTTGAGAACCCGCATGAATGAATTACATCCCAGACCGAGACTAACGCAGTATGAGGCATTAGAGGAATGGGAAATTGAGGCTTTTGAAAGAGAGAATCCCCGAATGGACAAAGGTCTGACTAAGTGGTACCCCAGGCTGAAACAAGAGACAAGGGACAAGAGGATGAAACAGTGGAGGCAGAGCATGATTGTTGAGGGTCTGTTTCCTATGATGCCAGCATGTACCCCGACGGGGGGAGAAAAAAGGACAGAAAAGTGTAAGCATTGGGGAGCCCTTGGAGAGTCAGATGATGAATTGTTAGATGACATCTTTACGGGAAGTCCGCCCCCTTATAATGAGGGAGCCCGACCTTCCAGTGCAGGAGAGAATCCCCAGCGTCCATCTATTAAGGAGGAGGACAGATCCCTATGTAGGGGGGGAGGGGGCCAGGTATTGCCCTATTTCGAGAAGCCCGAGCCCCCGGAGGTACGCAATATATATCCTAGAATGCCCGAGAGCTCAGAGGAAAAATATTCTCGTGAAAGAACATTTTACCCCAGACCTCTTTATGAGAACGAAGAAAAACCAGTAGGTTCAGGGGTGCCCTTTTTGCAGCCTCCATATGGGGAAGAGCGCAGGTCGTTTGGGACAGGAACTTTGTTCCCGAAACCAAATTATGGTGGGGGTCCAAGTGAAACGCATCCTACTGCCCCGAGTCTTACCCCTCACTTGACCCCACAGATGATACCTGACCGGACATTAGGAAGAGTACTAGATGAAAGGGAGCAAGAGGCCCTAGCTAGACAGAGGACAGAAATAATTCAGAAGATCTCCCAGTTAAATACCAGTCCTGAAGCTTTGACTATTCCGGTAACAATCGGACCAGTGGTTCCGTTGTACGGGAATAGTCAAGGAAGTTCGAACCCTCCAGTTATGAACCCGATAATGGCCCCGCCGAGGCAAGAGCCCCTACTGATAGACGATCAGTCCAGTGAGTGTGAGTCCGAAGTGGTGTTCTTGGATTTACCAAACAAACAGACCGGAAAGGGAGTGCAGAAGAGGCATAATCCTTTTGATGCGAAAGAAATTAAATTAGAATCAGCAACAGGGACTAGGAGTGTTTCCTTGGTAACGCCAGAAGAGATTGAAAATTGGAGTCGTGAGTTAGAAAAACAGGCTCCGCAAACGAAACATTTAGACCTCTACAAGCTGAGGGTAGAAATAGAGGAATTGATGGCAGGAAATGTGGGGTTAGACAGATTAAACACCTATTCTGAAGAAGAGTTGCTGTTTATGTGTAAAAGTCTTACCAGAAGTACTAGGGTGCTCCACGAAAAACTGACCGACACCGCAGCTAGTATGGGGATAGATATATCGAGATCGAAGCCCTTGCAGAAACCATACCGAGCTGAGTTCTCAGATAAGGATTTAGAGAACTTGAATGTGTCAGGGAGGAAGTTGCAGATTAAAGAGTTGCTTGCAGTCTTGCAAAAATGGGGAGATGTGGAAAGGTGGAAAACGAGATGGGCACGTAAGAAAGATGAGGCCCGATCAAGACAAGCTACCCCTGAGTTCCCTCTGAGAGAAGTAGACAAACACGAAACATTATGCCCCATGCGGGAAGTACCAGGTGGGAGGTATGTGCACGTTCCATGGTCCAGACAGGATATTGTGTCCTTTACTAACGATTTCCCGAAACTGCGCGAGAAGCCGGTTGAATGGTACCGACAAGTGGAAAGGTTCATAAAGGTGCAGAAATGCCTGTGGAAAGACCTGGATGGGTTTTTCGACATTGTGGTCCCAGTCGATCTATGGACCGAGTGTAAAATAGCCATAGCCTGGCCTAGTGAGGAGTATACAAGAGATAAAGAAACAGGGGAACCTTCGAAGGAAGTCATGAGAAAGTATGAACAAGTAATTCAGCACTTGAAACTAAAGGTGCCAGCTAAGGAAACTGATTGGACCAGGATAGATAGAACAACGCAGGAAAGAGAGGAGACAGTGCACTCCTATTATGAAAGGCTGTTGCAGGTGTTTAAAACATACAGTGGTATAGATAACATCGAGATGAAGGACATGACGCACTTCATTTACAGGTTTGTAAACGGTTTAAGACCTGAAATTTGTCAGTGGATAAAGGATAACAAAATCTGTTGGCACTCCAAAAAGGTAGACGAGGTCCTGCGGTACGCAAAGTACTGCGAGGACGAGATGGCAGAAAAGAAAAAGGCTCTCAAGGAAAAGGTGATGTGGGCTCAGGTGAAGCTCGCAGAACAGCAGGAAAAGCAGTTGAGTAACATGGTCAAAAATGCAAAGACCGAAGGCCCTGGGGGAGGGGGAGGAGGCAAGCCCCGGCCCAAAATGAGCAGGGAGGAGGCTATGAAGAAATTTCCCTGCCATCAGTGCGGCGAAATTGGACACTGGCGTAACGAGTGTCCTTACTTGCCCGAAGATAACCCCAAAACTCCTGATTTAACTCCACAGATGCAGAAAGAGAGACCAAGAAAGACTCAACCACAGGTAAAAACAGTTCAGGTGCCCCGAGCACCAAAGCAAGTATACAGGGGAAAACAGGCAGAGGGAGATGAGATAGAAGTCTGGGAAAGCAATGAGAACAGAAATGCAGCAACTTCGCAGTATCTTCTAAATGATACTTTCCTTTGTGATGACCAGTACTGACGGGGCCTGAGAGGGGAGGACGAGGAGTGCGTACTTGGCGCCTCCTTGCCGGTAGACCAGTCCGGACCATACATTGAAGGAAAGGTTGACGGAAACTATGTCACCTTTCTGTTGGACACTGGCGCTACCCGTTCTACTGTGAGAACAGTGGACGTTCCAAACCTACCCCTCTCGGGAGAAGCCATCCAAGTAGTGGGTGTATCTAATCAATTGATTAGTACTCCTGTTACCAAGCCCATGGAGATCTCAATTGGAAATTTTAGGGAAATGCATAGATTTGTCGTTTGTGACACCAGTCCAGTGAACTTACTGGGACGCGATTTGCTGTGCAAAATGAACTGTACCATCTTTTGCACACCAAAGGGTGTGGAAATTCAGACCCCAGATGAAGACGGCATTTATAAATTAATGTTAGTCAGACCTGACTCGGAAATTAAACGAATGACCATGCAGGATTTGCCCAAAGAACTCCAAGAAGCAGTAAAGCCAGAGGTGTGGGACTTTACCGGGAAAGATGTAGGGTTAATGAAAAATGTGGACCCCATACAGATAGCAATAAAGGACAATGCAGTATACCCCAATACTAAACCCTACAGGATGAATGCAGAAGTGAAAGCTGGTGTTGCTGTGGAAATAAAGAAATTGTTAGAAGGAAACATCATACAGGAGGTGATGAGTAGCCCATGTAACTCTCCGATTATGGGCATTAAGAAGCCTAGTGGCAAGTACAGAGTAGTACAGGATCTACGAAAGGTCAACAAAATAGTAGTTCCCTGTTGGCCTATTGTCCCGAATCCAGCAGTGATCCTGTATCAGATTCCCTGGGATGCTGAGTGGTTCACGGTGATAGACTTGTGTCATGCATTCTTTTCCATTCCCTTGCATCCAGATAGCAGATTTCTTTTCTCATTTGCCTTCGAAGGTCACGTGTATTGCTGGAACCGGGTCCCTCAAGGGTATACAGAGAGCCCCTCTATCTTTAATCAGATCTTGAAAAAATGTTTGGAAACTTTAGTCCTACCTGGGAACTCTGTCTTAGTGCAATATATAGACGACCTCTTGGTGGCGTCTAAAAGTCATAAGGATTGTGTGATTGACACCATTGCCCTACTGAATCACCTGTGTGAAAAGGGACATAAAGTGTCCCCTGACAAGTTACAGTTTTGTGCAAAATCGGTGAAATATCTGGGGCACCAGATAGAAATAGGTGTCAGAAAAGTGACATCGGAGAGAGTGAGGATAATTCAAAAGATGCAGTTGCCCCGTACTCAGAAAGAAATAAGAATGTTCCTGGGTGTGATAGGATACTGCAGGCAGTGGATTCTGGGATTTGCAGTCCTAGCCAGGCCCTTGATAAAAATGACTAAAAGAGGAACACCCGAAATTGTAGAATGGGATGATGAAAGCTTAACAGCCTTCACCAAACTACGAGATTGTCTGTGTACTGCTCCTGCATTGGGGATGCCAGACTATTCCAAAGAGTTTGCCCTATTCTGTGACACTCGCGATAATTGCGCATTGTCAGTCCTAACTCAAGAACATGGCACAACGAGAAGGGCTGTGGCATATTTCTCTGCCACCTTAGATCCAGTGGCTGCTGGATTACCAGGTTGTCTGAAAGCAGTAGCTGCTACCTGTGCCAGTTTAGAACAGAGTGAGTCAATTGTCATGGGACATCCGGTAACTGTGTATGTTCCGCATGGAGTGGTAATTTTGTTGACCAGAACAAAAACACAGTATCTCACCCCTAGTCCGCTGACTAAATATGAGAGGATTCTTGTGGGTGCTGCAAATGTAAACATTGTCAGGTGCAGTATTCTGAACCCAGCCACCTTACTCCCCGACCCAAAGGATATGGAAGGGGGGGTGGATGATGAACATGATTGTATTGATCTAATTGAATTCAATACCAAGCCACGCCCAGACATAAAGGAAACGCCATTGCCTGTGCATGATAAAGAACTATTTGTAGATGGTTCATGTCTAAGGCATGAACAAGGAGGCCTGAGTGCTGCCTATGCAGTAGTATCCCTAGAGAAAATTGAGGAAGCAGGTTATCTATATCACATCAAGTCTGCACAAGTAGCCGAATTGATTGCTATGATAAAAGCTTGCCAAATTGGGAAGAACATACGCATAACAGTGTATACTGACAGTCAGTACTGTTATGGGGTTGTGCATGACTTTGGCCAGTTGTGGCTACAGAGGGAGTTCCTGACTTCATCAGGTACCCCTATTCGAAATGGAAAAGTTGTTCAAGACCTTTTAGAGGCAATCCAGTTACCAAAGGAACTGGCAGTGGTAAAATGTGCTGCTCATAAGAAGAGCATGGACAAGGTATCACTGGGAAACGATTATGCTGATCGAGTGGCCCAATGGTGCGCAAGAGATCGGTATATCGTAAATCCGAAACGAGGGGGGCCAGGAACCAGCTGCCAACTTCAAGTGTTTGAGGAAGTGCCTACATGGGATGAAGTGAAAGAATGGCAGCAGGCGGCACCTTGGCAAGAAAGAGAGAAGTGGAAGGACGATGGGTGTAGACCAAGACGTGTGGATGGTGTCATTTTAGGTCCAACTGGTATGCCTGTATTGCTTAGACACTTACTTAGCACAATGGCGAGGTTGATACATGAAGGATCACACATTGGTAGGGACGCCATGATTCTAGTGTTCCAGCAGACTTGGGACAGTAAAAAGTTCAGGAAAGTAGCAGAGTCCCTCTGCCAGAGGTGCCTGTCATGTCAGAAGATGAACCCAGGGAAGAGGAATGTGGTGGAACTGGGGAAAATTGGGAGGTCTGGGGGTCCCTTTGTAAGGATACAGGTTGATTTCATCACCATGCCCCGTTGTGAAGGGAAAAGATATGTCCTTGTCATGGTCTGTTTATTTTCTAAGTGGGTGGAAGCTTTCCCTACTCCCCAAAATGACGCAAAAACAGTAGCTAAGTGTTTATTAAAAGAACTGATACCTAGGTTCGGGGTTCCAGTCACTATTGAATCAGACCAAGGCTCACATTTTCAGAATGCAGTGATCGACGAACTCTGTAAGGCCTTTGGAATTTCCCAAAAGCTTCACTGTGCCTACCGTCCAGAGGCTTCTGGAGTAGTGGAACAAATAAATGGAACTATCAAAAACAGACTAGCAAAACTGTGTGATGCAACTAAACTGACCTGGGTGAAGGCCCTAGCCTTGGTCCTGATGGGACTCAGAAGTATTCCTGATCGCAAGACAGGCCTAAGTCCCCATGAAATCATTATGGGAAGAGTGATGAGACAAGCATGGGTGCCTGGAAGCAAACTGTTGAGTATTACTGATGATTTGGTGCTTGAATACTGCAAAAGATTGGGTGACCAAGTGCGTTCTATCTCTCGCCAGATCGGAGAAGACGCCATCCTCAATCCAACGACTCCTCTCTACAAACTGGTCCCGGGGGACTGGGTGAAGATAAAGAAGCATACTCGGAAGAGCTGCCTGGAGCCAAGGAGGGGAGAAAAACGTCAGGTGATTCTGGTTACTACCACAGCAGTCAAGTGTGCCGGGGTTCCGCGTTGGATACACGCCAGCCACACCCAGAAGGTACCACCAGACGAAGTGCCTGAAGCAGAAGGACGTCCAGCAGAGGACTCTGCAGGAGCCAGACCAGAAGTAGCTGACAACGTACAGCCCAGTACCAGTCAAGCTGCAGAATCAGCAGACGTTGGCCCAAGGATAGTTGATGACGAACTACCAAGAGTCCAGCCTGCTGAAGGGGTCCAAGAAGCTGAGCCAGAAGTAGCTGAAGACGAGCTGCCAAGCATATGGCCAGAAGAGTGGATTCCCTTGATTGATCTCACCGAAGACCCCATCCGAACAAGTGAACGACTTTGGGAAGGTAGAGAGTGGACTAGAGAGGAAAAGCAAGGCACAGGCGAAGAACCTCAGACTGTTGAGATTCACATCAAAACTGAGGAAGGAGAAGGTCAGACAGGGACAGAGCACGTGATTGATACAGAACAAGTGAATAAGACTGAACAAGTGCCCGATACTGAACAAGTGAAGGATCTTGAACAAGAGAGGAATACAGAACAAGTGATTGATACTCCTCCACTGACACCTGATATCGGGAAGGGACAGACTAGACATAGTGTAATAGTTCGAGCAGAAGAAAGTCCAGAGATCGAAGTGCTTGAACAGGATCAGATAGAATTAGAAGAACGTGTTCAGGAAACAGAGTCAAAGACACTTGAAGAGCCAACACACAAATTACCTGAACAAGGACAGATTAGTACCCAGGCAGAAGAAACAGATGCTAGCCCTGGAAGTAGTCAGATAGAAGAAGAAGAAACTGAAGCAGAATTGCCACAAGCTAATGAAAATAAGAGGGCAAGAGAAGGAAACGAAGTCCAAGTACCAACCAAAAGACTTAAGAAAAGAAAGCATCTTGAGCCTAAATACATAAAGAAATTGAGATTGAGAATAAAAACAGTAGAAGAAAAACGTGCAGAAGAAAGGAGAAGTGCTCGTATAGCAGAACAACCAGAAGACTCTTCCAAAAGAAGGAGTGATCGGATAAAGAGACAAAACAAAAAGTACAAGTCACCTGAATGGACACTTGTGTTAGAAGAACTTGAAGATCTCGATATCACTGACGTAAGCGACGGAGAGCCCGTCCCTGAGTACTCTGACGAAGAGGAAGAAGAGCCACCGTGAATTTGCACAAAGTAAGATACTTGTGTAAAGACACAAAGAGGGGTTGACAAACTTCTTCTGAAGCCAAAATGTCTGATTCAAACGTGAATGGTAGACCCAGTCGCAGCTGTTGCAAAACATGCTGCAAGGTATGTGTCTGTAGTATAGTTGTCCTGATATTACTGTGGATAGGACTAACCATTTTCATTCCCTTTGCTGTAAGCAAAGATACTAATATTGTCCCTACTGAAATTGTAAATACTGACAGTGAAGAGCTGACAACACAGAGTGTAGCTAGACATGAGAGAGCACTGAGACAAACAAAACAAGACTTAGAAGCATCAGATGAGGAAGAACTACATTATCATAGAATTAAAAATAGGACACGCTTAAATGTTTTCGCAAACTTGTTAATACACTATGTAGAGACTATGGAAATTGAAGATTGCTATGTCTGCATGAAGCTACCTACTTCTGTAGCTGAAGGCGTGACATACCATCACTTGCCACTGACATACGGAATTTCCTGTAGCATTTTAGCTAGTTTATTTTACAAAAGAGGACCGTTACAGTACTATTACTCTAACAATGACGTGATCTTTTCTGAGCTCCCTATACGTGGGAACTTGAATCCTGTACATACCAAAAGTGACGCAATACGATACATGGGAGATTATTTCCTGACTATAGGTAACATTGACATAGCGGACGCACACAGAGATAACTTGACTTGTTCTTTGCATGAGCAGGAAAAGATGTTCCTAAACATGGCAGAGAAAAGGAGAATTAAAATACAAAAGAAGGCTAATGACGAAAGTCAGAAAAAGCCAAAGTGGGCAGAGAACATGGAAGGCACCTCAACTGGTGGGGCGGGTCCTGCTCTGTTGCTGGATTTTGAAAAGAAAGGCAAGCTATGTCTTCACCGCGAGAAGACTAGCTATTATAATAACATTTTCATTGGTTCCAGTGAATGCGAACATAATTACAAGGTAATTGGAGGTTGGGGTTTCAAAAATGGGTCAGAGCCTGTGTTTCCTGGAATTTATTATATTTGTGGGGACAAGGCTTATTTCAAATTGCCGGATCACTGGTATGGAAGTTGCTATTTTGGCATTGTCTTCCCGAAAATATACCATGTGAATGGAGTTGCTGGAAGCAGTGAAAATACTAATGGCTTAGTGCGTAGTAAAAGAGAAAGCATAGGTGAAATAATGGGTAGTATTTTCAGTGCACTGATACCTGGAGTGAGAGTGGTTCTGAACACTCACAGAATTTGCAAATTGTCCACTATAGTGGATGTGTTGTCGACTGAGACAGCTCATGGATTTCTGCTGGTCAATACCGAAATGGTTGCGATCAGATCAATGGTTTTGCAGAATCGACTTGCTCTTGATACCTTATTGGCGAAAGAGGGCGGAGTCTGCCGGATGTTGAAGGCACAACATTGTTGCACTTATATTCCGGACAAAAGTGTGCAGCTCAAAAGATATGTGAGAAATATTACTAATTTGGCAAAGGAACTCAGACCACTCGAGGTTGATAGTGCCTGGAAGAGACTGGTAGATGGTCTCTCAAATGTAGGTCATTGGTTCGCTAGTATAGGTAAAGGCTTATTGCTCAAAGTATTGATGCCAATTGGAATTATAGGTCTCATCCTATTTTTCATATTTGTCTGTTGCAAATGCCGCAAGCACACAAAGAAGTATGAGGTGAATGCAAGAGAGGTAAATACAAGAGGAGTGAAACGGAGTGTGGATGAGCTCGAATTAGAAGAGATGAATAATTAGATCTATAAAAAGGTGAAGAATTCTCACCCTACCAAAACTGAACGAGAAAAGCTGGAGCGATTGCTAGAAGAGATAGAATTGTATAAAGTGTGAGAGAAAGTTGGCATCTGGTTCCATTTATATTTGTGATGATAGTAAATATCATCAAAGAGGGGATTGATGAAGCAAAGCTTCGCATATTTTGCGACCTTGCCGAAGTCATGAACCTCGTTTATGTGTAACAAGGTAATAAGTGTACGTCTTACTAATGTTCATTTTATGTTAAACGAGGTTTCCAGACGCTTGCCTATGTGTTTTACTAAAATAATTTACTCAAGTCATTTAAAATGTCTGCCGCTTGTATTTAGTTACTGCGCATGCGTCAGTTACACTCACGTGTCCTGACGCGTCTGCAGAGTTGGAGGGAAAATTATGCGCATGCGTAATACATAGCTTGGCCCATAATGTGGTACTGCTCGTGCCACTGCTCTTGTCACCGTTTCTATGTAGCTAACATTTAGACTGCATAAGTATATTTTATGATGATAAGTCGAAAGTACAACCCTGTGATGTGATTTCAGAACGTTATGTTTGTGTATTAATTTGTTCTCGCTTACTTTTCATGTACCGCGGGGAATGGGGGTTCGAACTGATTGGGAGCCATATTGACGGTCTCTTCTGCGCATGACCAGGGAGCACTGAAAGGTGGCCACTTTGGACAGTGGAACTCAGCCAGCTGGCAGCCACAGTCAAGATGCGCCTGGGAAAGCCACCTCTGCGCTATGAGAACGGAGAATGTTGCTCCTCATGTGTTACATTGTTAATTTGTCGCTCGTATTTCTGCACGGTTTCTCATGGGAACCCCAATTTTGCTAGGCGGTACCCAAATATGTAAAGTAGGCATATAAATCGTGTATTCTGATTGGTGTGTTACCCAAATCCTACCTTAGGACCAATCCAAATTGAGGGATTCTGACACTTTGCAACATTGGGGGGGTGGTACACTGACCCAAAAGAGTATATCTACCCTGGGTTCACCTAGGGAATTGTCCGACTTGTCTGGTTTAGCTGACCTGTCACTGACCCATCGTACTCAATAGGTGACTGAAGATACAGAGAGCTGCGGAGCACTCTGTCCGAAATTGACCATAGACTAAGGTTTTACTGAACCTTAAAGTGCTGGCGAAGCACTTTGCTGGGAGTTCGTTGACCCAATCGGGGTCTTGATCGATAGCTGCAGAGAGGGTGGAGCGCAGGCGTTGCTTCCAAACTGCGGGTGCGGTCCTGTCCTGAGCGGTCCTGTCCTGAGGGTTTGCTGTCCTGTCCTGAGGTCCTGTCCTGATTCCTAATCTGAGGGTATCCTGTCCTGTCCGGGGTGTCCATTCTGCACCTGCTGTCCTTTGAGGGGTATCCTTCCTTGAGGGTTTCCTGTCCTTAACTGACCCGTGGCCAGGGTTTGGTTTCCACACCAGTCTAGGTAAATACTGCTCTAAGTTCCTTAAGACTTGCACCTTTCTATATTTCAGTCTTTGCTTTAATAAAAGACATCTTGCATATGTTGATTTTTCCATGTTTTTGCCGCAACTATTGAAACGTAAAGTCATTTGCATAATTTTCTTGATATGTTCTCATGTTACCCTATCTTTTAGAAATCATATTTTGCATTGCAGTTTGTCATTTTCTGATATGGTCTAGAACGACCTTACTTAGTTTTTCTAAAGAATTCCTGCCTTGAATGCATAGCATATTTCCTTTGCATCTCATTATTGCATTTTTATGATTACCCTGACTTTATTTCTCTATAGTTATGTACTTTTCATTATCTTGATTATCGATTGCCTTATTCTTGTAAATCTCATGCTTTCAGAAAACGAACTTTAGATAAACATTTAAAAAAACTTCCAGTTGTCCGTGGTCATTTCCAACAGTATTGAATGTCATTTGAAATTGCATTTGTTGCCTTTCCTTTTACAGCTAGGCCCCTGATCCATTGAAGTCATAGGTACCCGTGTCGGTGGATGGTAAGTCGGGTACACTAAGTAATAACAGTAGGGAACACACACAATTGGTAGCAGCCCGTGAAGTCGCCTGGTCAATGAATAGTGTGAATTGAAAGTATATGGGCCCTGAAGCCGGAAACGGCGTAATCATTGGCTGGGTGACCTCGCGCGCTCTATCAAGTGCGTATGTAGTAACTGGTATTGGTGTGTCATGATGTCATCAGTGATGTCATTTGAGATGTCATCAGTGATGTCATCAGTGATGTCATTTGAGATGTCATCAGTGATGTCATCAGTGATGTCACTGACCATGTCATGAATGATGTAATATGTGACATCATCAGCAGTGGATTGCGGGTGCGCGATATATAGTTAGTGCAACTAACTATATATGGAATTTCATTGGTTTTATGTCAATAAAATGTCCAGCTAACTATATATGGTCTCTAACCTATGGTTTTTTCAGTGAATTTTCAAGGTTTTGTAAATGCAAATTCCTAACTATATATGGTCTATAACCTATGGTTTTTTCAGTGAATTTCATTGGTTTTTTAAAAGCTAATATCTATAGCTGTAAAATATATTCTTTATTACGTGACATATCACGTAGCCACGTAGCCACGTGAGACGCCTCATGACGCGTCGCATAACCGTGACGTATCGGCTCTGCAGCGCAAAAAAAACCCGTAACGTAAGCGTGCCGGAGCACGCTTACAGATATATATATATTTTTTAACCTTAATTAGACAAAATCCACACGTGCACATATCTTGAGGCCTTGCAAAGGCACATCAAACAAACAGTCCCTACAATTTTGCCAAGTTTGCTGGAAATCTATTCCCTTAATTTTTTTTTACTGTTTCTCTTGGTTTTCCCCTTGTTACGCTTACCGGGACGCTACACGGTACGCGAACCGGACGCTCCAAAAACACAAGATGAAGTCGCCTGGTCAATGAATAGTGTGAATTGAAAGTATATGGGCCCTGAAGCCGGAAACGGCGTAATCATTGGCTGGGTGACCTCGCGCGCTCTATCAGTTTTCTGGTAGATCAGAGGATGGTTAGGGACTAGCTAAAGGTTAGGCAGGATTAGTTAGGCTAGTTAAGTCGGTAGCTGCTAGTACATTAATGCTGCTATAAGAGCGGCTGTTCCGAGGGACCCGATCAATCTCTTGTGAATACGCTGCTGAAAATCAATGAATTGTTTTTTCATTATTATTCTTGTCCTTATATTGTTATATGTATTAATCCATGCATTTGTAAACCGTCTCGTATTGTGTTGTCCGAACTCCCCGGGTAATTGAAAGGGCAAGTGGTGAATAGAATCCATTGTCCTGAGGTCACAGGCTTAAGGAAAGTTAGGTGCAGGTTAGGATAACCGGGAAGCACTAACTAGGGTTTTTCTGAATACATGTGTGAATAAATGTCAGTAACGAGGTTCATTGGCAAAATTCCCATAGTGGCGTAACCTAGTAAGGGTCACATCGGAAGAGTAGCAGGTTCATCGGAGCTTGGGTGAAAGCAAAGGGGTCCGCTGGGAAACCTTAGACTCGGATATATCCCGGAAAGAAGTGGATGAGTTTAGGGGAATAACAGGTTCACCGATGCTAGAGTGAAGGGTAGGCGGAAGAGATCTACTCGCAGCGCGTGAAAAGTAAATGGAAGTAGTTTACTTGCAGTAAAAGAAATCTGTTCTGTCTAGACACTTGAGCACTGTGGCGAATGTGTATTTGTTGTAAATTAACCAAGCACTGAGCTTTTTAAAAGGAAAGAAAGTTTCCGTTACCTTGTGAAGGGAGGGAGTCAGTCGCGAAGCACCTCTGACGTCACTCCGTGCCGCGCTGGGATTGGTAGAAGCAGCGGGCGGGTAGCGGGGCTGGAATTGTGAAGGAGGGGTGAAGCGCCGGAGCGTGAGAACAGTCTCACGAAGGGGCCGCGCACCCATTGGCCGAAAATACTTGAACGTGTGCACCTCATTGGTCGCATGAAATTGCAAGACGCGTGCTGATTGGAGGTGACTTTGTAAACAGAGTTAAGCGTAGAAATTGTATGTGGCACTCGTATTGTCCAGAGACTAGACCCGATCCAAGAAACCAAGGGTTTGAAAGGGATCAGTGGAAAGCTAATAGATACGATATTATGTACGGCGCTAAGAGAAAGATGTCCCTTGTAAGCAGGGTAAAGAATTTCTTCAAAACGGACAACCCGATTAAGTCTAGAGAGGGTGTTACTATCCCGCCACCGAATACTCCTGCCTCATTCATGATGTTTGACCGAGGGTACAACACCTGTGTGTGGTTGGAGAATTGGGTAAAGTACACAAAAGATGACGGAGTATTGGCTTTTCCGTCAGACGGTACTTTTAATGGCAGAATTTTATTTAATTTGAGAACCCGCATGAATGAATTACATCCCAGACCGAGACTAACGCAGTATGAGGCATTAGAGGAATGGGAAATTGAGGCTTTTGAAAGAGAGAATCCCCGAATGGACAAAGGTCTGACTAAGTGGTACCCCAGGCTGAAACAAGAGACAAGGGACAAGAGGATGAAACAGTGGAGGCAGAGCATGATTGTTGAGGGTCTGTTTCCTATGATGCCAGCATGTACCCCGACGGGGGGAGAAAAAAGGACAGAAAAGTGTAAGCATTGGGGAGCCCTTGGAGAGTCAGATGATGAATTGTTAGATGACATCTTTACGGGAAGTCCGCCCCCTTATAATGAGGGAGCCCGACCTTCCAGTGCAGGAGAGAATCCCCAGCGTCCATCTATTAAGGAGGAGGACAGATCCCTATGTAGGGGGGGAGGGGGCCAGGTATTGCCCTATTTCGAGAAGCCCGAGCCCCCGGAGGTACGCAATATATATCCTAGAATGCCCGAGAGCTCAGAGGAAAAATATTCTCGTGAAAGAACATTTTACCCCAGACCTCTTTATGAGAACAAAGAAAAACCAGTAGGTTCAGGGGTGCCCTTTTTGCAGCCTCCATATGGGGAAGAGCGCAGGTCGTTTGGGACAGGAACTTTGTTCCCGAAACCAAATTATGGTGGGGGTCCAAGTGAAACGCATCCTACTGCCCCGAGTCTTACCCCTCACTTGACCCCACAGATGATACCTGACCGGACATTAGGAAGAGTACTAGATGAAAGGGAGCAAGAGGCCCTAGCTAGACAGAGGACAGAAATAATTCAGAAGATCTCCCAGTTAAATACCAGTCCTGAAGCTTTGACTATTCCGGTAACAATCGGACCAGTGGTTCCGTTGTACGGGAATAGTCAAGGAAGTTCGAACCCTCCAGTTATGAACCCGATAATGGCCCCGCCGAGGCAAGAGCCCCTACTGATAGACGATCAGTCCAGTGAGTGTGAGTCCGAAGTGGTGTTCTTGGATTTACCAAACAAACAGACCGGAAAGGGAGTGCAGAAGAGGCATAATCCTTTTGATGCGAAAGAAATTAAATTAGAATCAGCAACAGGGACTAGGAGTGTTTCCTTGGTAACGCCAGAAGAGATTGAAAATTGGAGTCGTGAGTTAGAAAAACAGGCTCCGCAAACGAAACATTTAGACCTCTACAAGCTGAGGGTAGAAATAGAGGAATTGATGGCAGGAAATGTGGGGTTAGACAGATTAAACACCTATTCTGAAGAAGAGTTGCTGTTTATGTGTAAAAGTCTTACCAGAAGTACTAGGGTGCTCCACGAAAAACTGACCGACACCGCAGCTAGTATGGGGATAGATATATCGAGATCGAAGCCCTTGCAGAAACCATACCGAGCTGAGTTCTCAGATAAGGATTTAGAGAACTTGAATGTGTCAGGGAGGAAGTTGCAGATTAAAGAGTTGCTTGCAGTCTTGCAAAAATGGGGAGATGTGGAAAGGTGGAAAACGAGATGGGCACGTAAGAAAGATGAGGCCCGATCAAGACAAGCTACCCCTGAGTTCCCTCTGAGAGAAGTAGACAAACACGAAACATTATGCCCCATGCGGGAAGTACCAGGTGGGAGGTATGTGCACGTTCCATGGTCCAGACAGGATATTGTGTCCTTTACTAACGATTTCCCGAAACTGCGCGAGAAGCCGGTTGAATGGTACCGACAAGTGGAAAGGTTCATAAAGGTGCAGAAATGCCTGTGGAAAGACCTGGATGGGTTTTTCGACATTGTGGTCCCAGTCGATCTATGGACCGAGTGTAAAATAGCCATAGCCTGGCCTAGTGAGGAGTATACAAGAGATAAAGAAACAGGGGAACCTTCGAAGGAAGTCATGAGAAAGTATGAACAAGTAATTCAGCACTTGAAACTAAAGGTGCCAGCTAAGGAAACTGATTGGACCAGGATAGATAGAACAACGCAGGAAAGAGAGGAGACAGTGCACTCCTATTATGAAAGGCTGTTGCAGGTGTTTAAAACATACAGTGGTATAGATAACATCGAGATGAAGGACATGACGCACTTCATTTACAGGTTTGTAAACGGTTTAAGACCTGAAATTTGTCAGTGGATAAAGGATAACAAAATCTGTTGGCACTCCAAAAAGGTAGACGAGGTCCTGCGGTACGCAAAGTACTGCGAGGACGAGATGGCAGAAAAGAAAAAGGCTCTCAAGGAAAAGGTGATGTGGGCTCAGGTGAAGCTCGCAGAACAGCAGGAAAAGCAGTTGAGTAACATGGTCAAAAATGCAAAGACCGAAGGCCCTGGGGGAGGGGGAGGAGGCAAGCCCCGGCCCAAAATGAGCAGGGAGGAGGCTATGAAGAAATTTCCCTGCCATCAGTGCGGCGAAATTGGACACTGGCGTAACGAGTGTCCTTACTTGCCCGAAGATAACCCCAAAACTCCTGATTTAACTCCACAGATGCAGAAAGAGAGACCAAGAAAGACTCAACCACAGGTAAAAACAGTTCAGGTGCCCCGAGCACCAAAGCAAGTATACAGGGGAAAACAGGCAGAGGGAGATGAGATAGAAGTCTGGGAAAGCAATGAGAACAGAAATGCAGCAACTTCGCAGTATCTTCTAAATGATACTTTCCTTTGTGATGACCAGTACTGACGGGGCCTGAGAGGGGAGGACGAGGAGTGCGTACTTGGCGCCTCCTTGCCGGTAGACCAGTCCGGACCATACATTGAAGGAAAGGTTGACGGAAACTATGTCACCTTTCTGTTGGACACTGGCGCTACCCGTTCTACTGTGAGAACAGTGGACGTTCCAAACCTACCCCTCTCGGGAGAAGCCATCCAAGTAGTGGGTGTATCTAATCAATTGATTAGTACTCCTGTTACCAAGCCCATGGAGATCTCAATTGGAAATTTTAGGGAAATGCATAGATTTGTCGTTTGTGACACCAGTCCAGTGAACTTACTGGGACGCGATTTGCTGTGCAAAATGAACTGTACCATCTTTTGCACACCAAAGGGTGTGGAAATTCAGACCCCAGATGAAGACGGCATTTATAAATTAATGTTAGTCAGACCTGACTCGGAAATTAAACGAATGACCATGCAGGATTTGCCCAAAGAACTCCAAGAAGCAGTAAAGCCAGAGGTGTGGGACTTTACCGGGAAAGATGTAGGGTTAATGAAAAATGTGGACCCCATACAGATAGCAATAAAGGACAATGCAGTATACCCCAATACTAAACCCTACAGGATGAATGCAGAAGTGAAAGCTGGTGTTGCTGTGGAAATAAAGAAATTGTTAGAAGGAAACATCATACAGGAGGTGATGAGTAGCCCATGTAACTCTCCGATTATGGGCATTAAGAAGCCTAGTGGCAAGTACAGAGTAGTACAGGATCTACGAAAGGTCAACAAAATAGTAGTTCCCTGTTGGCCTATTGTCCCGAATCCAGCAGTGATCCTGTATCAGATTCCCTGGGATGCTGAGTGGTTCACGGTGATAGACTTGTGTCATGCATTCTTTTCCATTCCCTTGCATCCAGATAGCAGATTTCTTTTCTCATTTGCCTTCGAAGGTCACGTGTATTGCTGGAACCGGGTCCCTCAAGGGTATACAGAGAGCCCCTCTATCTTTAATCAGATCTTGAAAAAATGTTTGGAAACTTTAGTCCTACCTGGGAACTCTGTCTTAGTGCAATATATAGACGACCTCTTGGTGGCGTCTAAAAGTCATAAGGATTGTGTGATTGACACCATTGCCCTACTGAATCACCTGTGTGAAAAGGGACATAAAGTGTCCCCTGACAAGTTACAGTTTTGTGCAAAATCGGTGAAATATCTGGGGCACCAGATAGAAATAGGTGTCAGAAAAGTGACATCGGAGAGAGTGAGGATAATTCAAAAGATGCAGTTGCCCCGTACTCAGAAAGAAATAAGAATGTTCCTGGGTGTGATAGGATACTGCAGGCAGTGGATTCTGGGATTTGCAGTCCTAGCCAGGCCCTTGATAAAAATGACTAAAAGAGGAACACCCGAAATTGTAGAATGGGATGATGAAAGCTTAACAGCCTTCACCAAACTACGAGATTGTCTGTGTACTGCTCCTGCATTGGGGATGCCAGACTATTCCAAAGAGTTTGCCCTATTCTGTGACACTCGCGATAATTGCGCATTGTCAGTCCTAACTCAAGAACATGGCACAACGAGAAGGGCTGTGGCATATTTCTCTGCCACCTTAGATCCAGTGGCTGCTGGATTACCAGGTTGTCTGAAAGCAGTAGCTGCTACCTGTGCCAGTTTAGAACAGAGTGAGTCAATTGTCATGGGACATCCGGTAACTGTGTATGTTCCGCATGGAGTGGTAATTTTGTTGACCAGAACAAAAACACAGTATCTCACCCCTAGTCCGCTGACTAAATATGAGAGGATTCTTGTGGGTGCTGCAAATGTAAACATTGTCAGGTGCAGTATTCTGAACCCAGCCACCTTACTCCCCGACCCAAAGGATATGGAAGGGGGGGTGGATGATGAACATGATTGTATTGATCTAATTGAATTCAATACCAAGCCACGCCCAGACATAAAGGAAACGCCATTGCCTGTGCATGATAAAGAACTATTTGTAGATGGTTCATGTCTAAGGCATGAACAAGGAGGCCTGAGTGCTGCCTATGCAGTAGTATCCCTAGAGAAAATTGAGGAAGCAGGTTATCTATATCACATCAAGTCTGCACAAGTAGCCGAATTGATTGCTATGATAAAAGCTTGCCAAATTGGGAAGAACATACGCATAACAGTGTATACTGACAGTCAGTACTGTTATGGGGTTGTGCATGACTTTGGCCAGTTGTGGCTACAGAGGGAGTTCCTGACTTCATCAGGTACCCCTATTCGAAATGGAAAAGTTGTTCAAGACCTTTTAGAGGCAATCCAGTTACCAAAGGAACTGGCAGTGGTAAAATGTGCTGCTCATAAGAAGAGCATGGACAAGGTATCACTGGGAAACGATTATGCTGATCGAGTGGCCCAATGGTGCGCAAGAGATCGGTATATCGTAAATCCGAAACGAGGGGGGCCAGGAACCAGCTGCCAACTTCAAGTGTTTGAGGAAGTGCCTACATGGGATGAAGTGAAAGAATGGCAGCAGGCGGCACCTTGGCAAGAAAGAGAGAAGTGGAAGGACGATGGGTGTAGACCAAGACGTGTGGATGGTGTCATTTTAGGTCCAACTGGTATGCCTGTATTGCCTAGACACTTACTTAGCACAATGGCGAGGTTGATACATGAAGGATCACACATTGGTAGGGACGCCATGATTCTAGTGTTCCAGCAGACTTGGGACAGTAAAAAGTTCAGGAAAGTAGCAGAGTCCCTCTGCCAGAGGTGCCTGTCATGTCAGAAGATGAACCCAGGGAAGAGGAATGTGGTGGAACTGGGGAAAATTGGGAGGTCTGGGGGTCCCTTTGTAAGGATACAGGTTGATTTCATCACCATGCCCCGTTGTGAAGGGAAAAGATATGTCCTTGTCATGGTCTGTTTATTTTCTAAGTGGGTGGAAGCTTTCCCTACTCCCCAAAATGACGCAAAAACAGTAGCTAAGTGTTTATTAAAAGAACTGATACCTAGGTTCGGGGTTCCAGTCACTATTGAATCAGACCAAGGCTCACATTTTCAGAATGCAGTGATCGACGAACTCTGTAAGGCCTTTGGAATTTCCCAAAAGCTTCACTGTGCCTACCGTCCAGAGGCTTCTGGAGTAGTGGAACAAATAAATGGAACTATCAAAAACAGACTAGCAAAACTGTGTGATGCAACTAAACTGACCTGGGTGAAGGCCCTAGCCTTGGTCCTGATGGGACTCAGAAGTATTCCTGATCGCAAGACAGGCCTAAGTCCCCATGAAATCATTATGGGAAGAGTGATGAGACAAGCATGGGTGCCTGGAAGCAAACTGTTGAGTATTACTGATGATTTGGTGCTTGAATACTGCAAAAGATTGGGTGACCAAGTGCGTTCTATCTCTCGCCAGATCGGAGAAGACGCCATCCTCAATCCAACGACTCCTCTCTACAAACTGGTCCCGGGGGACTGGGTGAAGATAAAGAAGCATACTCGGAAGAGCTGCCTGGAGCCAAGGAGGGGAGAAAAACGTCAGGTGATTCTGGTTACTACCACAGCAGTCAAGTGTGCCGGGGTTCCGCGTTGGATACACGCCAGCCACACCCAGAAGGTACCACCAGACGAAGTGCCTGAAGCAGAAGGACGTCCAGCAGAGGACTCTGCAGGAGCCAGACCAGAAGTAGCTGACAACGTACAGCCCAGTACCAGTCAAGCTGCAGAATCAGCAGACGTTGGCCCAAGGATAGTTGATGACGAACTACCAAGAGTCCAGCCTGCTGAAGGGGTCCAAGAAGCTGAGCCAGAAGTAGCTGAAGACGAGCTGCCAAGCATATGGCCAGAAGAGTGGATTCCCTTGATTGATCTCACCGAAGACCCCATCCGAACAAGTGAACGACTTTGGGAAGGTAGAGAGTGGACTAGAGAGGAAAAGCAAGGCACAGGCGAAGAACCTCAGACTGTTGAGATTCACATCAAAACTGAGGAAGGAGAAGGTCAGACAGGGACAGAGCACGTGATTGATACAGAACAAGTGAATAAGACTGAACAAGTGCCCGATACTGAACAAGTGAAGGATCTTGAACAAGAGAGGAATACAGAACAAGTGATTGATACTCCTCCACTGACACCTGATATCGGGAAGGGACAGACTAGACATAGTGTAATAGTTCGAGCAGAAGAAAGTCCAGAGATCGAAGTGCTTGAACAGGATCAGATAGAATTAGAAGAACGTGTTCAGGAAACAGAGTCAAAGACACTTGAAGAGCCAACACACAAATTACCTGAACAAGGACAGATTAGTACCCAGGCAGAAGAAACAGATGCTAGCCCTGGAAGTAGTCAGATAGAAGAAGAAGAAACTGAAGCAGAATTGCCACAAGCTAATGAAAATAAGAGGGCAAGAGAAGGAAACGAAGTCCAAGTACCAACCAAAAGACTTAAGAAAAGAAAGCATCTTGAGCCTAAATACATAAAGAAATTGAGATTGAGAATAAAAACAGTAGAAGAAAAACGTGCAGAAGAAAGGAGAAGTGCTCGTATAGCAGAACAACCAGAAGACTCTTCCAAAAGAAGGAGTGATCGGATAAAGAGACAAAACAAAAAGTACAAGTCACCTGAATGGACACTTGTGTTAGAAGAACTTGAAGATCTCGATATCACTGACGTAAGCGACGGAGAGCCCGTCCCTGAGTACTCTGACGAAGAGGAAGAAGAGCCACCGTGAATTTGCACAAAGTAAGATACTTGTGTAAAGACACAAAGAGGGGTTGACAAACTTCTTCTGAAGCCAAAATGTCTGATTCAAACGTGAATGGTAGACCCAGTCGCAGCTGTTGCAAAACATGCTGCAAGGTATGTGTCTGTAGTATAGTTGTCCTGATATTACTGTGGATAGGACTAACCATTTTCATTCCCTTTGCTGTAAGCAAAGATACTAATATTGTCCCTACTGAAATTGTAAATACTGACAGTGAAGAGCTGACAACACAGAGTGTAGCTAGACATGAGAGAGCACTGAGACAAACAAAACAAGACTTAGAAGCATCAGATGAGGAAGAACTACATTATCATAGAATTAAAAATAGGACACGCTTAAATGTTTTCGCAAACTTGTTAATACACTATGTAGAGACTATGGAAATTGAAGATTGCTATGTCTGCATGAAGCTACCTACTTCTGTAGCTGAAGGCGTGACATACCATCACTTGCCACTGACATACGGAATTTCCTGTAGCATTTTAGCTAGTTTATTTTACAAAAGAGGACCGTTACAGTACTATTACTCTAACAATGACGTGATCTTTTCTGAGCTCCCTATACGTGGGAACTTGAATCCTGTACATACCAAAAGTGACGCAATACGATACATGGGAGATTATTTCCTGACTATAGGTAACATTGACATAGCGGACGCACACAGAGATAACTTGACTTGTTCTTTGCATGAGCAGGAAAAGATGTTCCTAAACATGGCAGAGAAAAGGAGAATTAAAATACAAAAGAAGGCTAATGACGAAAGTCAGAAAAAGCCAAAGTGGGCAGAGAACATGGAAGGCACCTCAACTGGTGGGGCGGGTCCTGCTCTGTTGCTGGATTTTGAAAAGAAAGGCAAGCTATGTCTTCACCGCGAGAAGACTAGCTATTATAATAACATTTTCATTGGTTCCAGTGAATGCGAACATAATTACAAGGTAATTGGAGGTTGGGGTTTCAAAAATGGGTCAGAGCCTGTGTTTCCTGGAATTTATTATATTTGTGGGGACAAGGCTTATTTCAAATTGCCGGATCACTGGTATGGAAGTTGCTATTTTGGCATTGTCTTCCCGAAAATATACCATGTGAATGGAGTTGCTGGAAGCAGTGAAAATACTAATGGCTTAGTGCGTAGTAAAAGAGAAAGCATAGGTGAAATAATGGGTAGTATTTTCAGTGCACTGATACCTGGAGTGAGAGTGGTTCTGAACACTCACAGAATTTGCAAATTGTCCACTATAGTGGATGTGTTGTCGACTGAGACAGCTCATGGATTTCTGCTGGTCAATACCGAAATGGTTGCGATCAGATCAATGGTTTTGCAGAATCGACTTGCTCTTGATACCTTATTGGCGAAAGAGGGCGGAGTCTGCCGGATGTTGAAGGCACAACATTGTTGCACTTATATTCCGGACAAAAGTGTGCAGCTCAAAAGATATGTGAGAAATATTACTAATTTGGCAAAGGAACTCAGACCACTCGAGGTTGATAGTGCCTGGAAGAGACTGGTAGATGGTCTCTCAAATGTAGGTCATTGGTTCGCTAGTATAGGTAAAGGCTTATTGCTCAAAGTATTGATGCCAATTGGAATTATAGGTCTCATCCTATTTTTCATATTTGTCTGTTGCAAATGCCGCAAGCACACAAAGAAGTATGAGGTGAATGCAAGAGAGGTAAATACAAGAGGAGTGAAACGGAGTGTGGATGAGCTCGAATTAGAAGAGATGAATAATTAGATCTATAAAAAGGTGAAGAATTCTCACCCTACCAAAACTGAACGAGAAAAGCTGGAGCGATTGCTAGAAGAGATAGAATTGTATAAAGTGTGAGAGAAAGTTGGCATCTGGTTCCATTTATATTTGTGATGATAGTAAATATCATCAAAGAGGGGATTGATGAAGCAAAGCTTCGCATATTTTGCGACCTTGCCGAAGTCATGAACCTCGTTTATGTGTAACAAGGTAATAAGTGTACGTCTTACTAATGTTCATTTTATGTTAAACGAGGTTTCCAGACGCTTGCCTATGTGTTTTACTAAAATAATTTACTCAAGTCATTTAAAATGTCTGCCGCTTGTATTTAGTTACTGCGCATGCGTCAGTTACACTCACGTGTCCTGACGCGTCTGCAGAGTTGGAGGGAAAATTATGCGCATGCGTAATACATAGCTTGGCCCATAATGTGGTACTGCTCGTGCCACTGCTCTTGTCACCGTTTCTATGTAGCTAACATTTAGACTGCATAAGTATATTTTATGATGATAAGTCGAAAGTACAACCCTGTGATGTGATTTCAGAACGTTATGTTTGTGTATTAATTTGTTCTCGCTTACTTTTCATGTACCGCGGGGAATGGGGGTTCGAACTGATTGGGAGCCATATTGACGGTCTCTTCTGCGCATGACCAGGGAGCACTGAAAGGTGGCCACTTTGGACAGTGGAACTCAGCCAGCTGGCAGCCACAGTCAAGATGCGCCTGGGAAAGCCACCTCTGCGCTATGAGAACGGAGAATGTTGCTCCTCATGTGTTACATTGTTAATTTGTCGCTCGTATTTCTGCACGGTTTCTCATGGGAACCCCAATTTTGCTAGGCGGTACCCAAATATGTAAAGTAGGCATATAAATCGTGTATTCTGATTGGTGTGTTACCCAAATCCTACCTTAGGACCAATCCAAATTGAGGGATTCTGACACTTTGCAACATTGGGGGGGTGGTACACTGACCCAAAAGAGTATATCTACCCTGGGTTCACCTAGGGAATTGTCCGACTTGTCTGGTTTAGCTGACCTGTCACTGACCCATCGTACTCAATAGGTGACTGAAGATACAGAGAGCTGCGGAGCACTCTGTCCGAAATTGACCATAGACTAAAGTTTTACTGAACCTTAAAGTGCTGGCGAAGCACTTTGCTGGGAGTTCGTTGACCCAATCGGGGTCTTGATCGATAGCTGCAGAGAGGGTGGAGCGCAGGCGTTGCTTCCAAACTGCGGGTGCGGTCCTGTCCTGAGCGGTCCTGTCCTGAGGGTTTGCTGTCCTGTCCTGAGGTCCTGTCCTGATTCCTAATCTGAGGGTATCCTGTCCTGTCCGGGGTGTCCATTCTGCACCTGCTGTCCTTTGAGGGGTATCCTTCCTTGAGGGTTTCCTGTCCTTAACTGACCCGTGGCCAGGGTTTGGTTTCCACACCAGTCTAGGTAAATACTGCTCTAAGTTCCTTAAGACTTGCACCTTTCTATATTTCAGTCTTTGCTTTAATAAAAGACATCTTGCATATGTTGATTTTTCCATGTTTTTGCCGCAACTATTGAAACGTAAAGTCATTTGCATAATTTTCTTGATATGTTCTCATGTTACCCTATCTTTTAGAAATCATATTTTGCATTGCAGTTTGTCATTTTCTGATATGGTCTAGAACGACCTTACTTAGTTTTTCTAAAGAATTCCTGCCTTGAATGCATAGCATATTTCCTTTGCATCTCATTATTGCATTTTTATGATTACCCTGACTTTATTTCTCTATAGTTATGTACTTTTCATTATCTTGATTATCGATTGCCTTATTCTTGTAAATCTCATGCTTTCAGAAAACGAACTTTAGATAAACATTTAAAAAAACTTCCAGTTGTCCGTGGTCATTTCCAACAGTATTGAATGTCATTTGAAATTGCATTTGTTGCCTTTCCTTTTACAGCTAGGCCCCTGATCCATTGAAGTCATAGGTACCCGTGTCGGTGGATGGTAAGTCGGGTACACTAAGTAATAACAGTAGGGAACACACACAATTGGTAGCAGCCCGTGAAGTCGCCTGGTCAATGAATAGTGTGAATTGAAAGTATATGGGCCCTGAAGCCGGAAACGGCGTAATCATTGGCTGGGTGACCTCGCGCGCTCTATCAAGTGCGTATGTAGTAACTGGTATTGGTGTGTCATGATGTCATCAGTGATGTCATTTGAGATGTCATCAGTGATGTCATCAGTGATGTCATTTGAGATGTCATCAGTGATGTCATCAGTGATGTCACTGACCATGTCATGAATGATGTAATATGTGACATCATCAGCAGTGGATTGCGGGTGCGCGATATATAGTTAGTGCAACTAACTATATATGGAATTTCATTGGTTTTATGTCAATAAAATGTCCAGCTAACTATATATGGTCTCTAACCTATGGTTTTTTCAGTGAATTTTCAAGGTTTTGTAAATGCAAATTCCTAACTATATATGGTCTATAACCTATGGTTTTTTCAGTGAATTTCATTGGTTTTTTAAAAGCTAATATCTATAGCTGTAAAATATATTCTTTATTACGTGACATATCACGTAGCCACGTAGCCACGTGAGACGCCTCATGACGCGTCGCATAACCGTGACGTATCGGCTCTGCAGCGCAAAAAAAACCCGTAACGTAAGCGTGCCGGAGCACGCTTACAGATATATATATTTTTTTTAACCTTAATTAGACAAAATCCACACGTGCACATATCTTGAGGCCTTGCAAAGGCACATCAAACAAACAGTCCCTACAATTTTGCCAAGTTTGCTGGAAATCTATTCCCTTAATTTTTTTTTACTGTTTCTCTTGGTTTTCCCCTTGTTACGCTTACCGGGACGCTACACGGTACGCGAACCGGACGCTCCAAAAACACAAGATGGCGGACTCCCGTTACGCTGCCGGTTAGCTGCCCGGTTCGCGTACCGGGAAGCGCCTCTACCGCGAAAAATCGCGGGGGACTTTAATATCCCCCTCATCAATCCTAGGGGGTCAGGAGGGGTTTACCTTGCCCCCTTTCCTTCATTTCCCCCTTCTTTTTTCACCACATCTTGTCTCTCGAACCTACCGAGAGACAAGATGGCATAGTTATGAACGGTTTTTGCTAATAAGGTTCCGTTTCGATCTATATCATCTACTACTGGCGGTACCAAGTGGGGCTCAACGGGGTGAAGTGTTGCCAGCTTGTGGCTGCGACGGTAAGTCTCCTCAAGACCTGGCACACTTTCTTTTTATTTGCCCTTATTATTCTATCCCACGGAAATTATACCTTAAACCGTGCCTTAAAAAACTGAATTTTTTACAAATCAAGCCCGCACTTTACTACCTACAACTACTGAATTGTGACTGTACCCTATTTGTCTGTAACTTTTTAAAAAAAGCCATTTGTTTTAGGAAAAGTATGGACGGATAATTATGCTGTGAATGTTTTAGGTGCTTTTTAAACAATATAGTAATTTATGTTTTTTAACCATATATTGCTCATGCTTATAGTGCCCGCTGTACCTTCTTTTTCTTGTACTGTATACTGTGTCTTTTACTTGCCACATGAAATGAATTGTCTGGAATGTTTTTAAAATGTGTACTTATGAATTGTACTTTTATGATTGTAATTTTTACAATCGAATAAAGATTTTGATACTGATACTGACAAGATGGCGGCCGCTCCGGACTGTTTACAATGTTGACAGCTACGCTGCCGGTTAGCTGCCCGGTTAGCTGCCCGGTGAGCTGCCCGGTGAGCTGCCCAGTTCGCGTACCGGGACGTGCCTCTACGGCGTAAAATCGCAAAAAAATGTTTTTTTATTTTTTGCCCCGCGGGGCACTTTAATATCCCCCTCATCAATCCTAGGGGGTCAGGAGTGGTCTACCTTGACCCTTTCCTTCATTTCCCCCTTCGATTTTCACCACATCTTGTCTCTCGATCGTACCGAGAGACAGGATGGCGGCCGCTCCGGACTGTTTAGAATGTTGACAGACACCGGAGAGCCAATCAGCTTCGCTTCGCGAAGTTCCGTTACGCGTCAGGTACGCGAACCGGGGCGCTAACCGGAGCGCTGTCACAGATATATATATTTTTTTAAACGTTAATTTCTCAAAATCCACTGGAGCACATATATTGAGACATAGCAAAGGCACGTCGGGCAAACCATATCTACAATTTTGCCAAGTTTCATGTAAATCTATTCAGCCGTTCGAGCTAAAAGTGAGTCCAACCGCCCTATGGAAAAATGAATGGGAAAAACGCGTTTTGGGACCCCCCTTTTTTCTCGCCCCCCCCCTTGACGAAACCCCCCCAAATTTTCAGGGGCTGCTCAGAAACAAAATGTGACATTTTCCTGAAAATTTCAGCCAATTCCGTCCTCAAACGCCAAAGTTATTAGTCATAGAATTTTCAGAAATCCCATAGAGAAAAAATCCTAACTATATATACCCACTGGCTATCGCCAGTAGGTAATATACATATATAAACATATATAATCTGCATATTTATATAAATATAAATGCATGCATACATATACATATATGCATACATATGCATGTTATTTACATGAAAGTTTTAAAAACACTAATAAAAGCAAAGCTAAAAAGCCACCTCATTACAAACAGAATGGCTTTAACTTAAACGAGGGCGAGATCTATTGCATTTTCAATGCTTGTTTACTTTGGTTCTATCAAGAAGGCATTCAGATGTGTCACACATTTGCCATAAATTCTGAATGTTAGCACTCTAGTTGCTCATTAGATCACTGTAGTAAAGCTAGTGCTCACCAGGGAAGTCTGCTGCTAATCATGGTTTGCAGCCATTTTCCCGCATTTTTTATCCCGCAGACTTTCAGTCCGCATACCATTATCCCGCAAGGTCATTGACCTCTCATACAATTATCCCGCATTTTTTCAAAACGCATGTGCATTTATCGCGCATGCCTTTACAAAGAATTACGTTTTAAAGGCATGTATGGTAAATGCATTTGCGTTGTGAAAACCACGATGACGAGAGAGGTAAGTGGGTTTGTGTTAATTTTTTCGGGGGTTAGTGATTGTGTAGTGTAGTGTAGTGTTGTGTAGTGTAGTGTTGTGTTAGTGTAGTGTAGAGTTGTGGTGGTTGTTTAGTGTAGGGTCATGCTGGGGGTAGTGTTTTAGGGTTTAGGGTTGTGTTGTAGTGTTTGCGTAGTGTAGGGTCATGCTGGGGGTAGTGTTTTAGGGTTTAGGGTAGTGTTGTAGTGTTTGCGTAGTGTAGGGTCATGCTGGGGGTAGTGTTTTAGGGTTTAGGGTTGTGTTGTAGTGTTTGCATAGTGTAGGGTCATGCTGGGGCTAGTGTTTTAGGGTTTAGGGTAGTGTTGTAGTGTTTGCGTAGTGTAGGGTCATGCTGGGCGTAGTGTTTTAGGGTTTAGGATAGTGTTGTAGTGTTTGCGTAGTGTAGGGTCATGCTGGGGGTAGTGTTTTAGGGTTTTGGGTAGTGTTGTAGTGTTTGCGTAGTGTAGGGTCATGCTGGGGTGTAGTATTTTAGGGTTTAGGGTAGTGTTGTAGTGTTTGCGTAGTGTAGGGTCATGCTGGGGGTAGTGTTTTAGGGTTTTGGGTAGTGTTGTAGTGTTTGCGTAGTGTAGGGTCATGCTGGGGTTAGTGTTTTAGGGTTTTGGGTAGTGTTGTAGTGTTTGCGTAGTGTAGGGTCATGCTGGGGTGTAGTGTTTTAGGGTTTTGGGTAGTGTTGTAGTGTTTGCGTAGTGTAGGGTCATGCTGGGGGTAGTGTTTTAGGGTTTTGGGTAGTGTTGTAGTGTTTGCGTAGTGTAGGGTCATGCTGGGGGTAGTGTTTTAGGGTTTTGGGTAGTGTTGTAGTGTTTGCGTAGTGTAGGGTCATGCTGGGGGGTAGTGTTTTAGGGTTTTGGGTAGTGTTGTAGTGTTTGCGTAGTGTAGGGTCATGCTGGGGGTAGTGTTTTAGGGTTTTGGGTAGTGTTGTAGTGTTTGCGTAGTGTAGGGTCATGCTGGGGGTAGTGTTTTAGGGTTTTGGGTAGCGTTGTAGTGTTTGCGTAGTGTAGGGTCATGCTGGGGGTAGTGTTTTAGGGCTTAGGGTAGCGTTGTAGTGTTTGCGTAGTGTAGGGTAATGCTGGGGGTAGTGTTTTAGGGTTTAGGGTAGCGTTGTAGTGTTTGCGTAGTGTAGGGTAATGCTGGGGGTAGTGTTTTAGGGTTTAGGGTAGTGTTGTAGTGTTTGCGTAGTGTAGGGTCATGCTGGGGGTAGTGTTTTAGGGTTTAGGGTAGTGTTGTAGTGTTTGCATAGTGTAGGGTCATGCTGGGGGTAGTGTTTTAGGGTTTAGGGTAGTGTTGTAGTGTTTGCGTAGTGTAGGGTCATGCTGGGGTGTAGTGTTTTAGGGTTTTGGGTAGTGTTGTAGTGTTTGCGTAGTGTAGGGTCATGCTGGGGGTAGTGTTTTAGGGTTTAGGGTAGTGTTGTAGTGTTTGCGTAGTGTAGGGTCATGCTGGGGTGTAGTGTTTTAGGGTTTTGGGTAGTGTTGTAGTGTTTGCGTAGTGTAGGGTCATGCTGGGGGTAGTGTTTTAGGGTTTAGGGTAGTGTTGTAGTGTTTGCGTAGTGTAGGGTCATGCTGGGGGTAGTGTTTTAGGGTTTAGGGTTGTGTTGTAGTGTTTGCGTAGTGTAGGGTCATGCTGGGGGTAGTGTTTTAGGGTTTAGGGTTGTGTTGTAGTGTTTGTGTAGTGTAGGGTCATGCTGGGGGTAGTGTTTTAGGGTTTAGGGTAGTGTTGTAGTGTTTGCGTAGTGTAGGGTCATGCTGGGGTGTAGTGTTTTAGGGTTTTGGGTAGTGTTGTAGTGTTTGCGTAGTGTAGGGTCATGCTGGGGGTAGTGTTTTAGGGTTTAGGGTAGTGTTGTAGTGTTTGTGTAGTGTAGGGTCATGCTCGGGGTAGTGTTTTAGGGTTTAGGGTAGTGTTGTACTGTTTGTGTAGTGTAGGGTCATGCTGGGGGTAGTGTTTTAGGCTTTAGGGTAGTTTAGTTGTTTAGTGTATGCTAAAGGCATATTCGTTCTAAAAGTTTTCGTTATTTTAATTTGCGGCCTAATAGTACATGCGGGATTTTTTTTGCGTACTGATGGTATGCGGGATTTCGTCTTATATTCGCTAATCATACTTTCTATGGCAAAATGAACCCCCTCATTTTCTTCCTTTTTAAATTAAATGTTTTAAGAGTTACCACTTTATTCCAATCAAGATGGCTTCAGGTGTGCCATACCTTTGTAATAAGTAGGACTGTTAGCACTCTAGTTGTTCTTTAGAACACTCTGGGACATTCTGTCATTGGGCTATAGTTGGGCTACATCTGGCTGATATTTGGGCTACATTTGTTTTTTTTTGTCTCTGGTGGCCATCTTTGGGCTACATTGGGCTACATTGGGCTACATTGGGCTACATTTGGGCTCCAACATATATATAGCCCAATGTAGCCCAATATATATTTTTCAAAGTTAATTTTCGTAAAAACCACTGGAGCCTATATCTTGAGACATAGCAAAGGCACATCGGGCTACCAGTCCCTACAATTTTGCCAAGTTTGGTGTAAATCCATTCAGCCGCTCAGGCTAAAAGTGAGGCCAACCGCCCTATGGAAAATTGCATGGGAAAAACACGTTTTGGGACTCCCCTTTTTTCTCGGCCCCCCTTGACGAAACCCCCCCAAATTTTCAGGGGCTGCTCAGAAACAAAATGTTCCATTTTCCTGAAAATTTCAGCCAATTCTGTCCTCAAACGCCAAAGTTATTCGACATAGAATTTTCAAAAATCCCATAGGAAAAAAATCCTAACTATATATACCTACTGGCTATCGCCAGTAGGTAATACATATATATATATATATATATATATATATATATATATATATATATATATATATTCACTGAAAAAACCATAGGTTTCAGGCCTTATATAGTTAGGAATCAGCATTTAAAAAACCTTTGAAATTCACTGAAAAAACCATAGGTTTCAGGCCTTATATAGTTAGGAATTAGCATTTAAAAAAAACTTTGAAATTCACTGAAAAAACCATAGGTTTCAGGAGTTATATAGTTAGGAATTAGTTTTTAAAAAACCTTTGAAATTCACTCAAAAAACTATAAGTTTTAGTGGTGTTATAGTTAGCTGGACATTTTACTCATACAAAACCAATGAAATTTCTCCTATATAGTTAGTTGTACTAACTATATTTCGCGCACCCGCAATCCACTGCTGATGATGTCACATATTAGATCATTCATGACATGGTCAGTGACATCACTGATGACATCTCAAATGACATCACTGATGACATCACTGATGACATCATCCAGTGAATGTGGTTTGCTTCGTTATTTAAATATGCATTATATATATAGCAATTTACATTGAAGAATGAGTGGATATATATAAATAAATATTTGGATGGAGGATTTAGTAGCAGTGTAATTGACTGTTTACTTGACCAATTTATAATGTCTCACTAAATATAGTGGATAGTGACTAAACTGTGTGAATATCTGTATCACTTTGTCAGTTGTTGTGTAAACTGATTCTACAGTTGGTTACTCGCTATGTGAAAGTCTATATTAGTTATTGATTAGTTAACTGAGTATTTGTATGGGAGTGTGAAAGTGTGTGTGGTTCGGTGGGAGGTGTGTGACTGTCCAAAGATGTGTGAATAGTTGATTCAGTAGATATATGAAGTTAAAACTACATGTTCTAACAGTTTGGGTGAGGGAATCTCTTTATGGGTGTGGTGATGAGCAAATATATTTCTCAAAGGTACAGGTCCAACAAACTAGAAAAATAAAAGGCAGTGTATGTGTCAGTTGTTGTATATAAATAAGTATACATAAGACACAATGATTGTGTGAGTGACTGTATGGATAACTGTATACTTGTAATAATGATTTTATAATTCACTAAGTATGACTTACTATCTAAATGAATAGAAGAAGTGGTGTTTGTATAAGTGTTTTGCTAAGTAAATATGTAAGTATGATCCATTGTTTGCATAAGTGAGTAGGATGACTTCATATGTGAATAGGATGCGTGCTGTTGTTTAATGTCGATATAGATGTATAAGTATTTTTGATAGTGTTCTATTGTTCATTGACAGCATGTATGAGTGAATCCATAGGTAAGTGATTAGATGTGTGTATACATCTATGAATCACTGAGTGGATTTTTAAATACTTGTATTGCTGTGACAATGGATTTAAATATGATACTCTGTATTTTACAAACAGTGATGAACAATTGTAACAGTGTATGAAAAAGTGTATGTGATTGTCACATGGATGATGTCATCAGTGATGTCATCAGTGATGTCATTTGAGATGTCATCAGTGATGTCACTGACCATGTCATGAATGATCTAATATGTGACATCATCAGCAGTGGATTGCGGGTGCGCGAAATATAGTTAGTACAACTAACTATATAGGAGCAATTTCATTGGTTTTGTATGAGTAAAATGTCCAGCTAACTATAACACCACTAAAACTTATAGTTTTTTGAGTGAATTTCAAAGGTTTTTTAAAAACTAATTCCTAACTATATAACTCCGGAAACCTATGGTTTTTTCAGTGAATTTCAAAGTTTTTTTTAAATGCTAATTCCTAACTATATAAGGCCTGAAACCTATGGTTTTTTCAGTGAATTTCAAAGGTTTTTTAAATGCTGATTCCTAACTATATAAGGCCTGAAACCTATGGTTTTTTCAGTGAATTTCAAAGGTTTTTTAAATGCTAATTCCTAACTATATAAGGCCTGAAACCTATGTTTTTTTCAGTGAATTTCAAAGGTTTTTTAAATGCTAATTCCTAACTATATAAGGCCTGAAACCTATGGTTTTTTCAGTGTTTTAAAAAAAAAAAATTGATTGGTTAACTGGCTTATTAAGTGTATCTTAGTGAATACATATATTAGCGAGTAATGTTTAAATATTTAAATATATGCATGAGTAATGTAATATGTGACGTCATCAGCAGTGCATTGCAGACGTGCAAGTTATAGTGAGTCCAACTAACTATAACGTGGGAATTTGAATGGTTTTATGCGAGTAAAATTTCCAGCTAACTATAACTGGTGTGAAACCTATGGTTTTTTCAGTGAATTTCAAAGGTTTTTTAAATGCTAATTCCTAACTATAACTGGTGTGTAACCTATGGTTTTTTCAGTGAATATATATATATATATGTATACAATTTCTATGGCAAAATGAAACCCCTCATTTTGTTCCTTTTCAAATTAAATGTATTAAGTGTTACCACTTTATTCCAATCAAGATGACTTCAGGTGTGCCATACTTTTGTCATAAGTAAGACTGTTAGAGTTCTAGTTGTTCTTTAGAACACTCTGGGACATTCTGTCATTGGGCTATAGTTGGGCTACATCTGGCTGATATTTGGGCTACATTTGGGCTCTTTTGTCTCTGGTGGCCATCTTGGGAGACTGCATATCAGAATTTTTTTAATGAAATATAAGAGGATTTGAGAAGTCACTCAAAATGTGCCCTAATTTTTCTTTCTTCAGCACTAATCATAATTTCTATTTCAAAATGAACCCCCTCATTTTGTTCCTTTGCAAATTAAATGTTTTAAGTGTTAACACTTTATTCCAATCAAGATAACTTCAGGTGTGCCATACTTTTGTCATAAGTAAGACATTCTGTCATTGGGCTATAGTTGGGCTACATCTGGCTGATATTTGGGCTACATTTGTTTTTTTTTGTCTCTGGTGGCCATCTTTGGGCTACATTGGGCTACATTGGGCTACATTGGGCTACATTGGGCTACATTTGGGCTCTAACATATATATAGCCCAATGTAGCCCAATATATATATTTTCAAAGTTAATTTTCGTAAAAACCACTGGAGCACATATCTTGAGACATAGCAAAGGCACGTCGGGCTACCAGTCCCTACAATTGTGCCAAGTTTGATGGAAAACCATTCAGCCGTTCGGGCTAAAAGTGAGTCCAACCGCCCTATAGAAATTAACATGGGGAAAACACGTTTTGGGACCCCCCTTTTATCTCGGCCCCCTCTTGACGAATCCCCCCCAAAATTTCAGGGAAGGAGCAGAGCGCCGCGAGGCAAAGTTAAGGAAAATTTCAGGAAGATTCCTCAACCGACGCCAAAGTTATTCCCAATAGAATGTTGCGATTTCCCTATGGAAAACAATCCTAACTATATATACCTACTGGCTATTGCCAGTAGGTAATATATATATATATATATATATATATATATATATATATATATATATATATATATATATATATATATATATATATATATATATATATATATATATATATATATATATATATATATATATATATATATATATATATATATATATATATATATATGTATTTATCAGGCTCAAACTCTGTTTTTTTCGTAAACAAAGTACAGCACTCCGGGGGTAAGGGCAGGATTTTCTTTATTCCGCCGCTAGCAAGACAAACGCATTTCGGACACAAGTCCTTCATCAGTGTTTACTCTGCACATCATGAGGCGGCCACTTTTAACTACGTTTAGATACGTCATCATGGCATGCTAACAACAGTAACGATGGTTTTGAGATCGTATATGCGCACTGGTGAGTGTGGCGGCCATCTTTTAATATTCAATTTGAACATATCTCCGATGTAAATCATCGATTTCAAACAATCTTGCCGTGTATCGCACCCTCAGACATATCGCCATTACAGTTCAGTGCCAGTTAGATTCGCCGATGCGTTTCGAAACCTCATTGCTCCTTCTTCAAAGGCTTTAACTGCTTTGTATGACTCTCCCTTTTTGAAGCGATACCACTCCCTTCAATGGGCTAAGAATTATGGTCCTTGTGGTTTGGCAAGTTCATAAGACCCAGGATGGGTTCACTCTTCATGTTTTCTGTATGGCAAGAATTCAAGCCCTCCGATGGGCCTCCATCTCAGAAGTGCATTTAAAATCCAATGCCACTCGTCCCACAAGCAGGCAAGGTAAGATCCTAAGCCGCCTGCCTCCCAGTGATTTCGGGTTGGTGCGCGTCCTCGTGGCAAGGGGGGCCGCGTTTGTATATTCAGCTCCAGATTCCTAATGACTGGTGGTACTGGCCCAGAGAAGAGCCGGCCTACATGCTGGAACGGTTTCTACCGGGCCATCCGTCACTGTACAAATATTTGTATGGCCATGCCAGCTCCCATGCTCTTCCCCTGGCCACCAAGGTAGTATTGGCAATATGGTGTTAGTCTCTTCACCATATAGGCTGGCTGAACCGTCTTACAGGTGAAGCTCCATTATGATGTAAACGCCTTCTTCCACAAGTGCAACAGCAACAGGTGTTCCAAGATTGGGACCAAATCGGTATTTCCCGACTAGCGGATATTCTTCAGGGTTTCTCTCTCAGATCCTTCTTAGACCTTTAAGATGAAAATTCCATGCCACCCACCCAATTTTATAAATACTTACAGTTCCGTCATGCAATCACTTCATATCTTAGAGATCTTACTGCCCATTTTGAATTCAGCCCATAGGAAGGAAAGCTCCTTATGAGAAACCTGGTTGATCACATATTCGAAATATATCAAACTTTAGTCACGCATAGTGCATCGACACTGGGATCCCTTAGGGAAGCTTGGCAAACAGACTTGGGACCTACTGCCAATGATGATTGGAGGGAGGCACTGGAGTACCCTAGAGGGGCCGTGATCTCCTCACAATTACGGCTAATACAGTTGAAGTATTTACATAGAACATATTTTACCCAGTTGGGGCTACACTGGGCTGGGCATAATGCCAGTCCGGTGTGTCCCCGCTGCGGAGCATACAAGGCTATATTTATACATACAGTGTGGACATGATGTGGTCTTGACAGGTTTTGGAAGGGCATGAATAGATGTCTGGCCGAAGTGCTAAGATGGTACATACCAAGGTCATCACGGCTTGCGCTGCTGCACATCTCAGAATACATTGGGAGTAACAGATACAAGGGGCACCTTCAATTTCTGGGTCTAACTGTAGCTAAAAAAGATGCTTGACTCCTGGAAGGCACCATCCCATCCCTTCTTGAGGGGTGTGGAAGCGAGGAATGGATTTCTGCATGGGATTGGAGGAACTGGTCTGTAAAGCTCATGGTTGCCCTAAAAAACACACTTGCATATGGCAACGTTGGGAGGATTATAGAGGAATTATTTTGATGCATTCATCACAGCCCACACTATTAGATGTAGAGGTTCTGCCTCATAACTAAAATGGTTTCATACACATTGCTACCAAAGTAAGGATGGGATTCTACTATCTAAACAGAGGGCGGAGACCTGGACATTTCAAGAGGACAATACTCCTGCTTTCGTTATCACAGCCGGTTTTCTTTTGTTATATATTTATTTTTTATTTTTTATTCTCTTCTCCTTCTTTGTCCTCTTGCTTTATTTCAGTGGTTCAACATTAATTGTAGAATATTGCTATGCCTGACAATAACGTATCTCACAATGTATACATATGATATTGCATTTTGCATCTAATATTGGCAAGAGAAACATCAATAAAGTTTGTTGTTTAAAAAATATATATATTATTTTAACTATATGTTAATATATATATGTATGTGTGTTTAACTTTTTTAAAGTGAGGTTATTTGTTAAAAGATATATGAAATATTATTAAATTAATGTTCGTACATCACATTTTTTTATTTTTAATATTTAAATGTTTATATATTTAGAAATCGATATTTAATACAACTATGGGCCTCATTACGATGTTGGTCCGAAAGCATTCTGACTGAAGCCTTGTTGGAATCGTTTCCGATCGACTTGGGTTTAGCAAGTCCGACCGAATGAGTAAAATGTTTCCGTTCGGTCGGACTCCCATTGTCTTCAATGGGAGCCTGTGTTCCGAATAACATCAAAGGCTCCCATTGAAAAAAGAGGTGGTTACAGAAAACCATGCACCCTGTCACAGGCACCCCATGGTTCTTGCCACACTGTGCCTGGTTGGAAAGAGAAGTCCTATGGGCCCCAACCAGTGGCGCCCAAAGTCAGTTTCCCACAGAAGTTCAGTGTCGGACAGATCGATTCAGAAAGGCTGTCCGAATCCTACATTAGAATATGTTGGTCGGAAATGCGGTCTGTAGAGTTGTATGATTTGGCTCTGACCGATTCAGAGTCTCAGAATGCCAGTCTGAACCTTTCGGGAAGATGGAATGGTAAACTTCTATCATAATCGGTTGGTCAGAAATTTTTCCTAGTCGGTCGAAAACATGGGTTCCGACACGGGATAGGAAAATCCGAATGCCTTTCGGAGCCTTTCTGACCGACATTGTAATGCCGCCCTACATTATTGTAAACAATATTTTGTTTTCAATATTTTGTACTAACCTTTTTAAGCATAGGAACTCAATATTTTTGTAGACAGTATTTTTGTCTTAATATTTTTGTAGGTCGATGTTTTATGAATCAATATTTTGTCAGTGAACATCTATTGCCACCCCAAACTTGACCACATTAGGGTAAGTGCTGGAATTTAGAGGATTCAGATGAAGGGACTGATTAAGAGTTTGGTGGTTCTGGAGTGGGCAACCACGCCAGCTCATCTCCATTCGCCCTTCTGTTGTTTACAGTTGTGTTTCATCAGTCTGAGTTCCTCCATGTAACAACTGGCTTGAGGTCAGGATCTTGTTGTATCATTGTGTCTGATGGAGCCAAGGCGAAGGAGGTGATCCAACTGTTGAAATTCTTGATTGCTTTTAGATCCACCAAATAATAGAACCAGCCATGTTTTCAGTATAAAAATTGTAAACATAAAGTACATATGCAAACAATTATTAATAAAAATAACTTTTTACACAGTCATGCATGCTATAATTCTTCTATTGCAAATTACTTGAATAACAGGTGTCATCATTAACCAATGTTATGGAATTTACCAGCCCCAGCAGGATATGAGATTGGACTGACCTTGCCACGGTTTGACCATATATGTTGCAAATTACAGCAGATGACATTGGAAGTGTTAACTCTTGATCCGTCTGGGCAGCAATTTTGTTGAGTATTATGCAAATAAAAATTAATTTCAGTGGTCAACAAGCAAAGTTCAGAAAATATGTAGGTGCATGAACAAGCAAGGCATGTAGAAGATCAAGGCATCTGCCATCATATTATGATAATTTCGGCTTCTCATCATATAAGTTTCAAACATCCAGTAAAAAAGCTGGCAAGATTATTTTGAGACTAAACTTTTTAATTCTGAAAAGCTCTAGCCCCACAGTGTAATGAAATCCGCAACAAAATGATTACATCATGAGTAGGCACTTACATTGCAGAAGTGGTTTTGAAAATTATTTTCAAAGCCAAGAAAGCTCCAAATACACTCACCCCTGTCTCCACCGATGACTTCCAAATGGTGAACATAATTGCCTTTTGGAAAGAGTGGATTATTTTAAGAGACGACTGAACCATTAAATTACTTTGATTGTTGTATATTGAAGAATACATCACAGAAAATGTCATTTTGCTATCATAGAAAATCAGTTTTACAAATTTCCTCAGGAGTTTTTCTGCTGTTACCTTTGACACACAAATGGTGTATGGGAATTATTTCTCGCACAATACTTAGATCCATTTTCAGATATATTCATTATATCCTACTCTCTTGTTCAATTTCTTATTCTTTTTTTGTTTGAAAACATAATCATTTCCTTCATCTAGATCCACTATAAAGTTAAACTGACGCATACCCTAATCTTAGTACATCTCTACTATTACAATATCATCAATTCAGACCTCTGCAAAAAATGGATTGACAATCTCCAAACACTTCTGAACAAAGCATTCAGATGTTACCTTAACTGACAGACGTGCCAACAAATCAAAACTTGTTATCTGATGATGTTACACTCAAGTTTGAGGTTTTTTTCACCATCCATGAAGCAGATCAGGGAAAAGGCCCTGTTTACCGCAACAAAGTAGCACTGCACTACATCCAAACTAGAGCCCTTTAAAAGGGCCAGATGCGTGAACACATTTTCCCATAGACACAGAATGGGCAAAACCCCTTAATGCATCTGGCCCTTTGTTCTCAATAAACTACAATTAGTTTAAATAACAAGAGGATGAAACACATAGGAAGGTAAGAAGGTGTGTAAGAGTCCTCACTGTCCAAACTTTAGAGCTGAGGACTACAGCGCTTTTTAAAATGTAACTGTTCACAAATGCAGTCAAGCACACATCACAGAGCAAGTGTGGTGGCTGCATAATATCAGACATGCTTCATTTGCCCTACTATCTGTCCTTTGACAACCGGAGAATACCTTAGTCTCAAATTTTGCAATGAAAAAAGTGGTGGGCAGCAGAGTGGAGAGGTGAGATATGCAAGGAGTCCAGCCACAATGATAGTTCAGAATCCTGTGGTTGTAGTTTTCTGACAATTATTTTAATCAGGCTCTTTTTAGGCAATATATATTTTTGGAAATTGGATGGTGAAATAAATTTTCAAGCCCCAAACTTGTTCCAGGTTTTGAAGTTGGGATAACCTAGGCCTATGTGGAGAGTAGCAGACTATCTTGCTGTCTTGTGCCTGGTCGTTGCAATAAGAGACTAAGGGGCTCATTTCCAAGCCCTGTGCACCATCGGAAACTCATTTTTAATGACATTCTGGAGGCGCACACTGCAGGGCCATATGTTCAAGGCCACATCATTTTGTAATGCTCTAGACAACACAAAAAACAGGCCTACAGAACTCTTCAACATCATTAGGAAACAAACTTCCAAGTCCCCTTCGTCAACAGTCCTGACCTCCAAAGTCCTGTGTGACAACTTTGCCAATTTCTTTAATGATAAAATCATTGAGATCGAACTCTCCCTGGACGATCACCGCAGTCGCCCCAACAGTAACTTGCCCCCAGGGACAAAAGACATCACACCCAAGCACACCCCAAACTACTGGAAATCTTTCAACTCCATCTCCGAAAAAGAGGTCATCAAAATAATTTCCAGCTCCAAACTCTCATCACACATCATGGATCCCAGACCCACCCAACTGGCCATAAAGCTCAACTCACTCTAGCCCCACTCTGGACCAAGATCATAAACAGCTCCTTCAGAACCGCCCTTACTAAAAAAGCGGGCTCCGACACAAACAACCTTAATAACTACAGACCTGTCTCCAACCTCCCTCTCCTAGCTAAAATCCAGGAAAGATGTGTTCTCCTCCAACTTATTCAACACATGGACAGCATCAACATTCTATACCCCCACCAATCGGGTTTCAGAAAAGGCTGCAGCACAGAGACAGCGATCTTCAACATCATAGAAGATAAGCACAAGTCACTCGATACAGACCAATGCTGCCTACTCATACTCCTGGACCTATCGACAGCCTTCGATACAGTTGACCACAAACTACTCATTAAGGTACTCTAAGAAAGGGTAGTAGCAGAAGATGTGGTCTTACAGTGATTCACCTATTTTCTACAGACCTGCACCCAAATAATAAAAATCTAAAACTTCTCGTCTGACCGACTCCCCATCAACACGGGTGTCCATGAAGGAACAGTTCTTTCCCAACAACTTTTCAACAGCTATATGGAACCCCTTACCAGCATACTTTGAAAAATATTCCTTTCCACCTCTATGCGGATGATACGCAGATCTATCTTGAAACCTCCTCCATTGATGACATTCAGAGACTGAACAACACTCTAAGAGAAGTCCAACACTGGCTATCACTCAACCACTTGAAACTCAACCAGGACAAGTTGAAAACCCTCCTCATCTACAACAAGGAGGAGAACCCCCAAATCACAGAATGGTTTAAGTTTAAGTTTAAGTTTAGGTTTAAGTTTAAGTTTAAGTTTAAGTTTATTAGCATAGTTAATTAAAACCATTGCAAAAGTAGCACTACAAAATTCATATAACATAGTTAAAATCGTTTTAAAAGTCAAAATAGAAAATACATTGTAATAAAACACAATTGGATTACGGTAATTGGAACAGTCAATGCATCTCAGGATACTGTGACTTTTGTTTGATTCGGAAATCTGGGCAGCAGCCATGCATGCTCAGATATCCTAGTGAGATTGTCTCTGCTTGTTACAATTAAGTTCCCGCCGCTGCTCCTTATCCATTTCCAATAGCTTTTTCACACAGTTGGGCTTTGAGAGAAAACTTTGGCTGCATTTGTTTGTTCACAGAATGGCTAAAAGCTATAGATGCTCTCAATTGCACACTCACCCTGGCTGATTCTGTAAAATCACTGGAAATCACTCTAGACCCAAAACAAGACATGATCAAACACATCAAGATCACTGCAAAGAGCGCCTTCCACAACCAAACCTACTCAACAAAATAAAACCCTTCATCTCTCCCAATGACCTCAAACAAGCTACTTAATCCCTGGCATTGTACAGACTGGACTACGGGAATGCAACCCTCACAGGAGCAGCAAGATCTCACTTAGCTTCCCTCAGATTAACTCTGAACGCAACACCCAGAATGGTCACCGGAGTAAAGAAACATGAACACATCTCGCCTGCACTTAGAGAGCTATAATGGCTCCTAATCGAAATGCGTGCTGACTTCAGAACTGCCTGCCTCACTCACAAAATCTCTACACACAGGGAAACCTGCCTACCTGGCCTCCAAACTCAAGAAGGCCGGTCAGGCAAGGAGCCTCAGGAGTACCAACACCCTTCTCCTCATCCCTCTGAAAAATCACAACCAAAAAACTGCATCTCACTCCTTCTCAGGAAACACATCCACAATCTGGAACTACATCCCAGTTCTTATCAGGACTACCCAACCTTTTCAACATTCAAAAGGCAGCTCAAAGACCTCTTCCTCAACTAATCTCTCCCGAATGGATAGCTACAGCCAAACAGCAGAAGCTTGCTCACAGCAGCTCACAGACTTGTTTGACTTTAAGACTTCTACCTCACCCTCGTCCTGACTCCCTCCTCTATCCCCCCTCCCTCAAGCAGTCTCACAATGAGTCAGTGCGCTAATTGTGGTGATATTATGTGACGCATCTTGAGTTAATCTGCATACTATTGTTATATTGTGTGATTTCACTTCTACCAATGCTGTAAAGCGCTCTGATACCTTCAGTCTGGCCTGCGCTATATAAAACTCTTAATTAAATAAATAAGTGAGCGTAAAACCACCCTGCATGGCTTTTCTTGGCTACAAAGATATGGTGTGAGGCAATGCAGCACAAGTCACTGAGTTGCCTTACACTGCAATAGAGAAGCATACCATGGGCAGAGTGGTGGGTGTTCTCACTTAACACCCATGGCATTTGACACATTCCCAGATTTGCAACATGCTGTGAACTTGGGAATGTGTCAAAAGCCTCTGCCTACTCAGGGGTGGTGTAACAGTTGTTTTTGTGCAGAAAGGTGTCCCTTCCTGCACGACAAATAGCTGATGTCAGTGTAGGCACCCTTGCGCCATGGATCAGAATGCTCTGTAACTTATAGATACAGTGCATTCCTTCAGTTCTCTTTTCACATAGGGCAGCATAGTAAAACAAAGTTTACAGAGCTGCCCTACATCAAAAAGAAGTAAATGAGGCCCTGAGATGAAAACATTGTTGTCTCCACACACAGGATCTAAAGTGATCTCGGGTGCCAAGAATGTACGATCCCTGAAAAACAATGGTACATTTACATAATCTACATTAGGTGAAACAGTGAGAATTAAATGATGTCAGAATAGAAAAGAGGGGGAGAAACGGCAGAGAAATCATTTCAGGACGAGAACACTCACTCACCATTTAGTGACATGCTCCATCATTTGGGTTCCCTCCTCGCACCTGGACAGGAGAGTCTTAGGTGTGGGCTATGAGTCCCCAAAGGGGGGAGCTGATGTGTTTTCTCAACTTGAGCAGTGGAAAGAGATGAATGAGGATTCAGAGTGCAAACAAAGTGTGATCTTGGTGGGTAAAACTATCTCCAGAAGTCAATTTAAACTTTATCAGGGATAGAGTTAAAAGAGGACTGGAGATTAATCAAATATATCCCTCACAAGGGTCAACATGCCTATGCCCTAAGTAGGTCCCATGTAGGGATCCAGGGGCATTCATCAGGACCTGAGAGTTAAGTAGCCAGTTAGTTGAGTTAGTGAAAGAGAAAATACATTTGAAAACCTATATACTAGCCACCAGAGGATCACAGCGGCCAGGTGGATGATGACCCGTATTTTGCTGTGGGTTTGTCTACCTATCATAGTGGGCTAAAAATCAGCTCTCCAAACTCTAGGTATGCCTCATAGTGTCCAACTCGGTGTTGTGGTACACATTACAACAGATGTCTCGGCCAAATTTCTTCCCCCGTTTCTCCCCCTCTTTTGTATTTTGACATCATTTAATTCTCACTGTTTTCACCTCAAGCCAGATGTACATTGTGTGAATTTATCTTGAAAACATATTTGCCAGGGTTGTTTTTTATCGGGACACTGCAATATTAAGCATAGAAATAGTTGCTCTCTTCTTTCGCCCTTCAATCTCATTACACTCACCACCTTCACAAAAGCAAAGATAGCCATTGATATTTACATTACATTCCTCCATCTCATATAGATTGAAGGGCAGATTTACAAGCCTGCATTACTTTTGCGTCACCATTGCGTCACATTTGTGATGCAGCAACGGCGTAAACAATGTGGCCAATTTACTACGTGATGCATCTAGGGAGATGCGTCACATTGTAAAGCCCTGCGTCACATTATACCTGCATTAGGTATAATGTATGCATGGTGGGTGTTCCCACGCATGTAAGCCTCGTAAAGGTGGCGCAGTGAAATCTACAAGATTTCACTGTGCCACTTCTAGGATGCCACTGCCTCAAAACCTTCAAGCAGGCGTGAGGAGTGATGCAGTACAATAAGTATAGGCCTTAACATGCACTGCTGGAGTTGCGTCATGCTTGTGAAATAACTCCAGCAATGTTTGACTTTTGGGCCAACAGATGCATCAGAATTTCTGACGCATCTGTCAATCCTTGTGCCATGGTGCGCCGTATTGTAAATACAACACATCCATGGTGGCACAAGGGTATTGCAGGCTGGTGCAGGAAAACTGATGCATCTAGCCAGATGCGTCAGTTTCTTGTAAATCTGCCCAAGAGGGTCCATTTCATAAAGCCGAACTTATGATTGAAAATAATGTATGCTTCACCAGTATCCAACAAAGGAGACATAGGGCTTAATTATGAGTTTGGCAGTGTGATGGACCTTCAAACCCATGGTGGCACAAGTAAGGCAGTTGGAACGCTATGGGACCGCTGCGGCCGCCAGGTATCCATGATCTCTGGTGGTCTTTCAGAGGTTCGAGGCTCCTAATATATAGCATGCCGCTCAGTCCTGCCATGAAAAGTGTGGCCGGTTGGATCACTATAGTTTCACTGCTGCAGACAGGGATCTGTGATCCCTGGCAGTCTTGCAGCAGTCTGAGGCCCCTAATATGCTGGTGGTGCCGCTCCAGATGGCTATGAAAAGTGTGGTGTTTAGGAAACAGGGGATGCATACAGGGGGGCACACTGTGTGCCCCCTGTATTCATGCATCCCCAGTTTCTGCAGGGCATGGACTTCACAGCATGCCCTGCAGGAACATACAATGGCATTCCCATTGCGGTGCCTTGCTAAGGCTCATGAGCCTTAGCACTGCACTGCTTGGTGCGAACCATAGTAGGACCGTCTGACCTGGATTCCAGTCAGAAACCGGTGGGCGGTCTCACTAAGGCTTTGGAGGTGTAGCAGTGAGGCACTTAAGTGGCGGCTTGCTGCCACACCTCCAAAGTAATAATAAGGCCCATAGTTTCTAAGACGGTACCACTGGGTTTTCAGTTGCAGAATGGTTATTGCTTAGGGCGTCGATTCCAAATAGAGATTTGTTAAAGGAGGTATCATTGAGAAGTTAATGGCTAATGAGGTGGGATGGTAAGGCATTTGTAAAAAGGATATATAGTCCTTCTGAAACCCATCACCTTTGTGAAAGGGGAGTAAACAGTCTTACTACCCCATGAATATTGATGAGGTGGGTTGGATTGCTACCCACTATGTTTTCGAATATTGTTAACCGAGCTATTAGTATATCGGTTAGTCTGCAAAAGTCCTTTCCAACTTGCATAAAATTCAGTGTACAATTTGCGACCACCTGTAAATAGAAATTTCAAACATCAGGCCAAAAAAATGAACAAGTTAAACAGTCTTTTAGCAAAATGAGAATGAGAAAAAACAACAAAGATGTAGCAGACCCATCTCAGGGGACCCAGACCCAACTAACAAGCCATAAATGCATCTATTTAAGGGGAATCACACCCCATACACCCCTTCCGAACTACTCCCCGATCTGATTTCCCTATCCTGTACCATTAACTGTAAGATTGTTTAAAATAACCAAAAGCAGACATAAGGCACTTATTAAAACATCTCAATGACTAATACATGCATATTGTCATAATTCGGTTGCTAGTTGAGCATGTGAAACCCTCCTCAAGCAGCAACCACAATCCCTGTTAGCTTGAAACACAAGCAAACCCTAAATTAGCCTGTGCATTTCCATCTGGTAACTTGCCACAAAGCAGTCAGGCTTAACTTTGAGGCATTGTGTAAAGTATTTACGCTGCACTTCAAACAGTAACAAAGTGAGAAAACAACACATGAAAAATCTCAGACTAATTTCGAAAAATGGATTAAAATATAATACATTATTTATCAAAACAACAAAAATCTAAACAGAGAGATATGTCATTTTAAAGATTTATGTGAAAAGAGTGCCTGCAAGCTCAAAGTGCCAATTGTGGTAATTCAAAGTTGAGACCTACCATGATAGAGTGCCGGCTGGATACAGGGACCAGTTTAGCCCAATTGAACAAAGTACTTTAATTCATGTTTGCTAAGTGTTGTGAGATCATGCATCGAAGATGCATTACGCAGGTCTGAGGAACAGCTAGGCTGCAATGCAAAGCCCAGTGTCGTGTTGAGGATGCCGCTGAGAAGGGACTTCCGATGCGAACTTGTGCATCAAAGATGCACCAGCCGCTCTGAAGAAGTTAGGGGGATGCAATAAGGAGTCCTGCGCTGAGGATGCATTGTGCAGTGGTACTCAGGAGACCGCAGGCTGTGAAGCGAAATCCTGCAGGGGGGAGTGTCATGCCGCTGCAATTCCGAAAGGAGTTACAAGGAGATACATTACACTGCAGTTGTTCTCTCCTAAACCACAGCTGGGCTGGCAGAGCATCTTCAGCCTCACTTCCATGAGTCCAGGATTGGGGCCACACCACTTGGGAGGAAAGGTTCACAGCAGACTTAGTCTAGTTGCTGGGTTCATGGTGGTTGGAGCCTTTTCTGTCCCTGATGCTCTAATCAGGAGGCCATTCAAGTAGACCTTGGTGTTACTCTGGTGCTACTGGGATCAAGACACAAATACCAACTGCCAGGTGCATCTAGCCATTGGACCCAGAATACAGGCAGCAAAAAACAAATGGTTAGGACAAGAAAATGGCAGCGTTTCATCATCTAATCTTCATTTGTTGGCGTAAGTGGGAATGGTATGCCCAGACGTGGGTCCTCTGCTCCCTACGCCACCAGATTCAAGCTAATCTGGCTGATTAGGGTGAGATACTGAAACTGGTCCTAGGATGCTTGTTTCTGGTCCAGGGAGTACCTGGCCTGGCAGTTCGAGCTGGACTGTTCCCATGGGGATTAGGATCAAGACTGAATTGCATATGGCTGATTCTAAACTGGAATGGAGTAGTATGCAACAAAATGATGGATTTAACCCAGATCTGTGACTGGGGGTGAATATTTGATTGATTCATCCTTCCGTCCATCATCTGTTCTTTTTGCATTTTTCGCCCTAAGTGGGAAGGGTATGCCCAGACGTGAGTTCCATGATCGCTATGCCACCAAATTCAAGCTTTCCTGGCCGAGGAAGGGTGAACCCCTGAAACCGGTCCTAGGATGCTTATTTCTGGTCCAGGGAGGAACTGGCCTGGCAGTCGAGCTAGACTGTTCCAATGGGAAACAGGATCAAGACTGATTTTCATTTGGCTGGGTCTAAACTGGAATGGTGTAGCGTGCAAAACAATGATGGCTTTAACCCAGATCTGTGACTGGGGGTGAATTTTCTATTGAATCAGCCTTCTGTCCATCATCTGTTCTTTTTACAGCTTTCTTAAAAGGGACATTTGCAGAATTGTGACTTAAAATTTAACTAAACCGTTTTAGGCACCTAAACATTCAATTGGGAGCATTCAGTCCTGCTCCCAATTTAATGTTATCACTTAATAATTGTAATAGTTTAACCCAATGTTATACTAGTAGACATATAGGCCTAGCAGCAGTAAAAAACGAATTTAAGAGTTTTTCACTACAAAGACATATAAAAGTTAAAAGTGCATGTCCACAATATATTGCACCCTGCCTTATATACTGTTTAGGGTCTAGCCTAGGGGTGTCTTATCTGTATTGAAAAAGGAAGGTTTAGGCCTGGCAAAGGATATATTTTGCCAAGGTGAAATGGCAGTTCAATGACATTCTAAAACTACACAGACAGACTGCATTTGTAGGCCTGAGACAGATTTAAATGATTACTAAAGTGTGTGGCACAATAGGTGCTACAGGCCCTTTAGTACCACATTGTTAGGGAAGTACATTTAATATGCAAATTGGATGTAAACAAAGGTTACCATGTTTAAAGCAGAGAACACACACACGTTAGCACTGTTTAGCAGTAGTGTGCACAGTGTCCTAAGGCCAACAGAAACGAGACCAGCAAAACTGGAGTAAGGCAAAAGATTTTAGGGCAGACCACCATAAATCTGACAGGTCTTACATGCACTCCTTGTAATTCTGCATATTTCACAGTTAAGAGTGAGTAATCTGAGTAAAAAACATGACCATAACAGTGTAACTACCTACTTCAACATTATACAGGAAACATTAATTAAATGAATTAAAGGTCGGGGTCAGCAAATAGTGCTTGTCATCATCTTTTCAAAATGTGTGTCTCACTTCCCAGTGCTCCATGCTCAGAAGATTCAAAATTCATTTTTTGGGCCTTGGAGCTCAGCATGTGTAACAGTAAATCTTTTTGTGGAGCATACATTTACTAGAAAGGCTGGTAAATGCAATACCTCTCTTTAATTTAAAACTCAATAAGGTCAGACACTTTTTTTGTAAATATGCACAATGCACCCAGCGATTTAGTTTTGCTCTCTCAGAGCATACCTGGACAGGCATTGCATACTCATTAGGTTAATTAAGGAATTTTTGTGGGAGTTTTGTTTTAGCATGTAGCACAATCTTCAAGATCTACATAAATGGTTTATACAGCATTGCAATGGGATATGTTGGCATCATGTCACATATGGATGGTTGTGAAGATCGCTACGAGATCTTGCCCACTCTCACAACAAATTACAATCTATATGAAATACTTATTTCCATAACAAAGTAGTAGTAGTCTCTATTACTCTTCATACATGACCGTATAATGCAAGCTTTGTTAATCATGTTGTGGATAATCTTTCTCTTAAAGTCATTTCTAGTTAAATAATCCCTGTACTAATATTACACAGGCTCAAATCTTTGTGTGACTCCTACGTCATTAAACTGTGTAGAAAATCATTCCTGTAATCCTTTAAGTGAAAATATGCCCCACTCTCCCCATAATTATAAATGTAAGATTAAGCTGTACTTAGCATGCGTATTGGTTGTCTAGCTGCGCTCTCCATTGGCCTTGGCAGTGTGCTCTTTACATTCAAACCCATAGATACTTATTACACAGCTTTTTCATATGTTGATGTGTAGCTTCAAGACTTCAAATGACAGTGCTGCACAGTCCTTCCTAATTAAATCAAATTAACCAGGTTGAGTGATCATTGCGTGGTGATGTGTTCTTCTATATACAGGAATTAAATATTTGTGTTTTCATATGTCCCTTGATATGTTACACTCACACCTACTTTTTCTCAGGAATGATTTACTAGAATTATGACGCACCTTACCATGAGTCTCAAGTAATATTCTTTTCAGATTTGTACACATTTTGATATCTGGCCTCAACATTTCCCTAAGGTTTTAGTGGAGGCTTGACATTATGAGCATTATGGTGAAGACTGATCATACCTTCAGGCTGGCACTCTGAGTGTCTACAAATATGTAGCACTTTTTCCTGTGAAACATCTTTGTAGGATAAAATATATATGTCAGATAAGGCAAATGTCTCCTCATTAATGCACAGTTTAGCCCAGTATTAGATGGGTGCACCAAGTGCTCTCTCAGAGAGTTGAGGATGGCATGATACAAGACAACAACCTTGGAGGACAATGTGCACCTCTGTTCCATATTTAGCCACCAATTGACTGCCATGGCACTCATCAGTGTGATAGGTAGCACATGGTCTGCAACAAGGGCTTTCTCCATGCAGCGTACAGAGTCACATTGAGCCTTTACAAGACTCTAGACTTTGAGCTGTAACAGGCATTTTTATAAAGCTACAAGTGGTTCCGTTGGGTAAGTACCACGGGGTACTGGTTCAGAACTTGTGTATTTCTTTCCCAATCAATAGTCATTTTGTACTAGACTTTTATAAATGTACCACACCTCAGTACGTTTTTTATCAAAAAGATATATATTTATTGAATTTTTTGTTTTGTTTCTCTATTTTTCTCGTCAATTGTGTAAACAATTTTATACAAACAGATAATACCAATGTGGGCAGTCTGACCAGCGAAGCACAATAACAAATACCCAGACAATTCAATGGGTGACTGTGGTGACATTTAGCGCAAATGGGTGACTTTGCAAATTCAAACAATTTACAAGAGAATAACATGAATTCTTCATCCTTTTCAGGTCTTTCACTTTAGCTAGTCGTATTTTTTAAAATGATTGCTATAGTGAGCCAGGATATGAGATGGTTTTATCTCGACGTTTCAACTCTGTATATATATATGTGTTTGTAGACACATCAAGTAGGGTCTTCTTCAGGACAAAAGAAGGAAGTGTGACAGCCCATTCAAAGGAAAATGAAATCCCTATTGGTATGGTGTGGAATATAAAATGTACAATATGTGAGCCGCCATACTCTTGGGGTACTCACCCTTAGTGGTTGGAAATTCACAAGATTAAATCTATAAATTCCTCCGAGCCCAGAAGTAGTTTTTATTCAAGGATCATCTTCAAAATGATGAGATAGCCAGTCAGTATCTGCATCCCTACATGTGGGTAGCTACTACTCTATGCAGTTGCTGCATCCATTACATGTACTTACCAATCAACCAGCTTTTGAAAATGTAGCTGTGTACCTGTAGTGAGAGGGAAAGACTAAGTGTACTCCTCTCCCTTTAATAAAACAAGTCCACAAATAGACTCCCAAAGATGACCCCTCAATGTGCGGTCTTAGAAACTCACCCCTCTGGATGTGCTCAACAGCCTCCAGGGATTAGTTGGTTCAAACATATCCAATCCTTAGAGTTCTTCATGTATCGATGCCAAAGTCCATCAGTGCTTGCTTCACAAACCTCCTGTATTTTTAAGTATCTCTCAACCAACTCGCGGTTAAGTCACTGTGGCACAAGTTTACTACGTGATTGCATGTCAGTTTTGATCAGCATTTCTATGCTAATTTTTTTATCATGTGCACGAGTAGAGACACACCCATGATTATGATTGCAAAGGAGTAGTGAGGCAGCAGGAACAGTACTAACATCCCTATGATTTCACAAAAACACTTTCCCACTGGCTACAGACTCTACAAAAGTGGCACCTCACAGCGAGAAATGAGAACTGGACTCTCAGGGACAGGTGACTAATTTTCTGTGTGGCTCCAGGGACACAACAAACTACAGAAGTCTTTTTCCCAGACCATCAAGAAGACCAATAGCAACTAAACCTGAACTTGACATTTCTAGACCAACAAGATGACCAATAGCAACTAGACCTAAACTAGATATTGCGGGGCATCTATGTGAGTGTCTAAAGACCCATCAGTGTTGTCTCTCTCGTCCTGGAAGACTTAGAAGTAGCAACTGCCTTAGAAACTCAGTGCTGAAAGATAGTTTATTAGTAGGGCTAGGTAGGTACTTCCCACTAGTCATGAAGCCAGAATAACAACAAAAGGTCTAGTCAAGGTCTCAGTAAATGATCCCCTTGCTCAACCCTTGGTAGCTGGCTGTGAGCACCTTAACTTAGGAGGCAGGTGGGGGAAACATTTAAAAACACTAATTCATTAAATAAGTCACAACACACGATACAAATACAAAACCAATTGTTAAAATTGACACCAAAATACAAAATGTGAATGTAGGGAACTGCAGAACTGATTAAAAAAATAATAAACACTTTCGAGTGTCTAAATACCGAAAGCACCGCTATGTGACTTCTTGTCGCGATTGGCCGGTACTAAGTCAAAGTTTTAGGCTTAACACAATGGAGCATGGGTCAGATGAAGCTTTAGGGCCTAATCAAGTTTTTATCTACTGACATAGTCACTTTTTGGGAGTTTTACTCTCGATGTTGAGTGAGGCTCATCGTCAGGTTGGGTTTCGAGTACATGACGGCGGCTTGGTTCAGCATGAGGCCTCAGTGAAATCCTGGAAGTGTAGAGATCTGGAGCTTTCAGCGTGACATACATGAAATCCAGGTGGGTCGCAGTCCAGGCTTATGAAGAAATTAATCCAGAAACACATGTCTAGAGCTACACAGCACAGGCTGCACCAACAAGGTTGAAAAACTTAAAAAGGCTACTACTTAAGTAAGCGTTATCATGCACTGCATTTACCATGATGCATTGGGGGGAAATTAGTGCTGCAATGTGTGCAGTGTGCTCCCACCCTCCTTTTATTTGTTTATATGTTGGTGTTTATTTATAATTAATGGTGTATTCTAATTTTTAGGGTTCATACATTTTTTACAAATAATAATTGCATTAATAATTATTTGTGGATTGTCGGGTCTTTTGGGAAAATGAGTAGCCATTGTTTTATTTGTTACAACCTGAATACTAATGAATTTATTTATCTGGTGTTAAGTGAAATGTTTGAAAGATTATAATCTTTGGGCATTTTGTATTTTTTGTTGGTATGTAGTGTTATGTTACGTTATGTTAAGTGATTTTATAGAACATGTGGCTGCCCCAACAACGGGTCTTCCCAGCACTGGACCTCAGAAATAGGAAACCGATGCTAATGGCCTCTCAAAGAAATAAAAAAAAGATTCAGGTATAAAACAACCATGTCTTCACAGAGTTCCTGAATAACAGATGGTTCCTAGCATTTCTAATGGAAAGCGGAAGTGCCAGTAGCGTCTGGCAGGGAATGGAGGTGGAGGGGCAGGGTGTGAGAAAAAAAAAATATAAAGTATTTTTTATATTCCTTCTGCCCGCATTCCCAGCAGCAGGAAGCACCCGGTTTCTGGGCTCCCCATAGCCAATCACAATGCTGAAATGCTGCATTGTGATTGGGCTGAGCACAATAGTTTGATGCTCAGACAGGGGCTGGGAGTCTATTCATGCTCCTCACCAGGTCGTGTAATGCCCAAGACAGCTGGCCAAATAGTCATGTGCACTTACGGAGTATGCATAGCGCTTCTCCCCCTGTGCCATCCGCCCTGCCCCACCCTCACAGCTACAAAAGTAAAATTGATAATAACGATGATATTTTATTTTTGCTGCTCTGCTCCGAGAGACATAGGACGTCAATCTTCCGCTGTAGTGGAGGAGCGGCCCCTGGGAAGTGCATTCCAAAAGGTGGGGCCTTGGCATGAAATTCATAAATATAGCAAAATAAAATTGGAAAAAGTATACTACACTGTACTTCTACGCGTGGCCAAATGGAAACGTGTCATTTGTTACACATGGGTTGGGAGAAAAACCTAGCCACAGTGCAATCCAAGTGACCAAAACCCGATGCACAAGACCAAAGGCAGTGTGGGGGTTGGCAGCCTGTGGTAGCTTTATTGTTCAAGTCCTGCTGCCTAAACTCTTTGCATGAGGCCACATTTTGCAGTCAACCCTTATTACTTATTACTTATTGCCAAAAGATGTGTACAGCAGTGGTTGGCCACCTGTGTTTTTTTAACCTAGCCTAGCTAGAGGCAGAACCCCCACATTGAGGTGCAATAGAATCCAGGAAAAGCCCTGCTGTGAGTAGTCAGGCTCAGCAGTCTAATTTCAGTATGCACAGCTGACGTCCTTACGCAGTGTGGGTTGACCTCCTTTTGACCATGGGCCGATGTGCCTAGTGCCTTGCCAGAGGCCAGCCCCAGTGGCCAGTTCTAACTACACATGGCCAATGGCTCTGTACGATGTTGTTTGGCAGTTTGTGACTTAATAACCCGTAGCCCATGTGCAGCAGGTTTGGTGACACATGGAGGTTCAGGAACAGTACCTTGCCTGAGAAAAATCCCTGTGTCTGTGTGCTGTGCATGGCTGGGAGCCATGCATAGAGGGTATTTGCCACCTCGGTAGGGTTGGGCAAAGGACAACATGATTGTCGGGGGTGGCTGTCCATAAGAGCTGGATTCAGGCCCTGGCCTGGCAGCGCCTAGCCGGAGGCCGAGGGATGAATGTCTTAAGCAGCAGGAGTTGACTGCCTGAGGAGGATTGGGTGCAGAGAACTCTTGGATAAGGTACGTCATCAATACATCTGAAAATACACCTGGAAAACCTATGTTTAGATTGAACTATTAGGTGGCTTTGTGACATACATTAGATATGTTTGAAAAAATCTCAGCAATTCTCTTCAAAACTGCATATGAGATGTTTAAACCAGTAAGTAATAATACATCCACAGTTGTCTATGTAAAAGTTGTAAAGGAAATGTGAAAGAAATCATTCCACCTAAATGTTTAAAGGAAATTTGCAGGTGACTCTTTTTACCATTTCACAGACACCAAATCATAGAATGTCTTTTTTTAATTTGCTTAAGCATGCTTATTTTAAAGGTGTACATCAATGGCTGCATGAATTTCTTTCAGATTTATTTTCATTGGTGTTACTTTTTTCAGTGCTTTGTTTCATAGGACATTATTTTGGATTCATATCTTTTAAACTGTCAAAACATTACTTTGAATCCTTTTAATTCATTGGCCTCTTACCAGCAATAAACACCAGTCATCCCTGACCCCCGGCAACCCCGAAACACCATTGATCCTTGCCCCCTAAAAACCACTGGCCATACCTAAAATATTCCTGGACCCATAATTCTACCAATACCTGAACCCTAAAAGACCTTTCTATCCCTAAACTGCAACCCTCCCATACACAAAAAACCATCATCACAACTAAACTATACTTATTTCTGACCGGAAAACTCAACCCATCCCTGAACCCTCAAAGCCCTCTCTATCCCTAAATGCCACCCATTCCAAAACACTAGAGACCATTCACCACCCAAAACTGTCCCCACGACGAAAACATCAAAGCCCTCACAAACCCCAAATCTACACAATTTGAAGCCTAAAAAGCCCTCACTAAAGTTCACTGACAGAATATCAACCCTCAAAATATCAGGATCAAAAATATGTTATCTTATACTAGAATGGAAGTAGAAAAATATCGGATAAAAATATTGATGTCATTAATATTGTTGTATTAAATATAATTTTAAAATATTATAAAATAAAATAATACATATTAAATATATGAAATATTAATTTAAAAAACTAAAATAGATTTAATATATGTTAACCCCTTCGCTGCTAGGCCTTTTCCCCTCCTGTGCTAAGCTTTTTTTTGGCGTTTTGGAGTAGTGCGCGCTTAGGCCCTTGTAACTTTTTGACCACATAAGGTATCCGCGCCAAATTTGCGTCCTTTTCTTCCAACATCATGGGGATTCTAAAGGCGCCCAGGGTTTGTGGATTCCCTTGGAGGGGTCCCAGAAATTAACCAAAATATAGTGATTTTTTTGTTTTTTTCAGAAAAATGGGAAAAACGGGATGCAAATGAAAGCCTCTGGGTTTTTCCCTGAAAATGGTATCACAAAAGGGTTTGTGGGGCTGAAATCTCCATTTTCTCAGCTTTCAGGGAATGACAGGCTTTTGTCAGAGAACCGAAATTTTTTCACTCAGTTTTGGCATTTTTCTGGGACATAGCCTATTTTTGCTATTTTTAGAGCTTTCCACCTCCTTCCAGTTAATGGTAGAAATGAGTTTGAAAGCAATAATGGATCCTGGAAAGCTTTACATTTTCGAAAAGTAGACAACATTCTGGATTCAGAAAGGGGTCATTTGTCTAAATCCATGAAGGTTTCGTTATAGAAACTAACAGTTAGATATTGGAATATTTGAAATTTTGTTGAAAAAAACAGCCTTTTGTCTCAACGTTTTCACCTATAACTTTTTCTAATTTTGACAGCTCTTGGAAAGCAATATACCGTTACATTCTTTAGACCTTCCTGGTTGTGGGGATATATAGGACTTGTAGTTTCACCAAGAACGCGACGAACCCAGATCCAAAAACTGAGCAGCAACTTGCAATGGTATTTTTTCATTTACTGGGTATAGTGCACTTTGTCTTGGAAAATGTATACATGGAATAATCTGTATGAAAGACACCTATGTATTTATGAATTGGGTACAAATTATAGAGTTCAGAAACAGTATATAATTGCACATTTTCAAAGTTGGGAATACTCATACTAGCATGAGAATTATTGGTCATTTTTCATAAAGATTTTTTTTTACACAATGTCTTTCATTGAAAGGGAGAAATGCATGAAAGCTCAATTGGTAATAACAGTTGATTTACAAATCTGAATTACCCCAAGTGTCCCGATAAAAACGGTACCTCATTTGTGTGGGTCGGCCTTGTGCCTGCGACAGGAAACGGCGCAAAATGCAACGTGGTCACACCTAAATTTAGCAGTTACAAATTGACCCTTTTTTGGCAAACTGCCTACCTGTAGTTTTTGCACCCTAGCTCTGCCGGCACCTAGGGAAACCTAGCAAACCTATACATTTTTGAAAAGTAGACACCCAGGGGAATTCAGGATGGGGTTACTCGACTGCCTACCACCAGGTTTTGTTACCCAGAATCCATTGCAAATCTAAGATTTTGACAAAATAAACACATTTTCCTCACATTTCTGTGGTGGAAAGTTCTGGAATCTGCGTGGATCAACAAATTTCCACCCACCCAGCGTTCCCCCAGGTCTCCCGATAAAAACAGTACCTCACTTGTGTGGGTCGGACTTGTGCCTACGACAGGAAACGGCACAAAATGCAACGTGGTCGCAACTCAATTTCCCAGTGAAATTTTACGTTCTTTGGACAAAGAGACTACCTTTTGTTTTTGAGCCGTAGCTCTGCCAGCACCTAGGGAAACCTAGCAAAACTATACATTTATGAAAACTAGACACCCAGGGGAATTCAGGATGGGGTGACTCGTCTGCCTACCCCCAGGTTTTGTTACCCAGAATCCCTTGAAAACATAAAAATGTGACCAAAAAAACACATTTTCCTCACATTTCTGTGGTGGAAAGTTCTGGAATCTGCGTGGATCAACAAATTTCCACCCACCCAGCGTGCCCCCAGGTCTCCCAAAAAAAATGGTACCTCACTTGCATGGGTAGGCATAGTGGCTGCGACATGAAACAGCGCAAAACGCAGCATGGTCGCACCTCAATTTCCCAGTGAAATTTAGCACGATTCGGACAAAAAGACTACCTTTTGTTTTTGCGCCGTAGCTCTGCCAGCACCTAGGGAAACCTAGCAAACCTATACATTTTTGAAAACTAGACACCCAGGGCAATTCAGGATGGGGTGACTCGTCTGCCTACCCCCAGGTTTTGTTACCCAGAATCCCTTGAAAACATAAAGATTTGACCAAAAAAACACATTTTCCTCACATTTCTGTGGTGGAAAGTTCTGGAATCTGCGTGGATCAACAAATTTCCACTCACCCAGCGTGCCCCCAGGTCTCCCAAAAAAAATGGTACCTCACTTGCGTGGGTAGGCATAGTGGCTGCGACATGAAACAGCGCAAAACGCAGCATGGTCGCACCTCAATTTCCCAGTGAAATTTAGCACGATTCGGACAAAAAGACTACCTTTTGTTTTTGCGCCGTAGCTCTGCCAGCACCTAGGGAAACCTAGCAAACCTATACATTTTTGAAAACTAGACACCCAGGGGAATTCAGGATGGGGTGACTCGTCTGCGTACCCCCAGGTTTTGTTACCCAGAATCCCTTGAAAACATAAAAATTTGATAAAAAAAACACATTTTCCTCACATTTCTGTGGTGGAAAGTTCTGGAATCTGCGTGGATCAACAAATTTCCACTCACCGAGCGTGCCCCCAGGTCTCCCGAAGAAAATGGTACCTCACTTGCGTGGGTAGGCATAGTGACTGCGACATGAAACAGCGCAAAACGCAGCATGGTCGCACCTCAATTTCCAAGTGAAATTTAGCACGATTCGGACAAAAAGACTACCTTTTGTTTTTGCACCGTAGCTCTGCCAGCACCTAGGGAAACCTAGCAAACCTATACATTTTTGAAAACTAGACACCCAGGGCAATTCAGGATGGGGTGACTCGCCTGCCTACCCCCAGGTTTTGTTACCCAGAGTCCCTTGAAAACATAAAAATTTGACCAAAAAAACACATTTTCCTCACATTTCTGTGGTGGAAAGTTCTGGAATCTGCGTGGATCAACAAATTTCCACTTACCCAGCGTGCCCCCAGGTCTCCCGAAAAAAATGGTACCTCACTTGCGTGGGTAGGCATAGTGGCTGCGACATGAAACAGCGCAAAACGCAGCATGGTCGCACCTCAATTTCCCAGTGAAATTTAGCACGATTCGGACAAAAAGACTACCTTTTGTTTTTGCGCCGTAGCTCTGCCAGCACCAAGGGAAACCTAGCAAACCTATACATTCTTGAAAACTAGACACCCAGGGCAATTCAGGATGGGGTGACTCGTCTGCCTACCCCCAGGTTTTGTTACCCAGAATCCCTTGAAAACATAAACATTTGACCAAAAAAACACATTTTCCTCACATTTCTGTGGTGGAAAGTTCTGGAATCTGCGTGGATCAACAAATTTCCACTCACCCAGCGTGCCCCCAGGTCTCCCGAAAAAAATGGTACCTCACTTGCGTGGGTAGGCATAGTGGCTGCGACATGAAACAGCGCAAAACGCAGCATGGTCGCACCTCAATTTCCCAGTGAAATTTAGCACGATTCGGACAAAAAGACTACCTTTTGTTTTTGCGCCGTAGCTCTGCCAGCACCTAGGGAAACCTAGCAAACCTATACATTTTTGAAAACTAGACACCCAGGGAAATTCAGGATGGGGTTACTCGACTGCCTACCACCTGGTTTTGTTACCCAGAATCCATTGCAAACATAAAAATTTGACCAAAATAAACACATTTTCCTCACATTTCTGTGGTGGAAAGTTCTGGAATCTGCGTGGATCAACAAATTTCCACCCACCCAGCGTGCCCCCAGGTCTCCCGAAAAAAATGGTACCTCACTTGCGTGGGTAGGCATAGTGGCTCCGACATGAAACAGCGCAAAACGCAGCATGGTCGCACCTCAATTTCCCAGTGAAATTTAGCACGATTCGGACAAAAAGACTACCTTTTGTTTTTGTGCCGTAGCTCTGCCAGCACCTAGGGAAACCTAGCTAACCTATACATTTTTGAAAACTAGACACCCAGGGCAATTCAGGATGGGGTGACTCGTCTGCCTACCCCAGGTTTTGTTACCCAGAATCCCTTGAAAACATAAAAATTTGACCAAAAAAACACATTTTCCTCACATTTCTGTGGTGGAAAGTTCTGGAATCTGCGTGGATCAACAAATTTCCACTCACCCAGCATGCCCCCAGGTCTCCCAAAAAAAATGGTACCTCACTTGCGTGGGTAGGCATAGTGGCTGCGACATGAAACAGCGCAAAACGCAGCATGGTCGCACCTCAATTTCCCAGTGAAATTTAGCACGATTCGGACAAAAAGACTACCTTTTGTTTTTGCGCCGTAGCTCTGCCAGCACCTAGGGAAACCTAGCAAACCTATACATTTTTGAAAACTAGACACCCAGGGCAATTCAGGATGGGGTGACTCGTCTGCCTACCCCCAGGTTTTGTTACCCAGAATCCCTTGAAAACATAAAAATTTGACCAAAAAAACACATTTTCCTCACATTTCTGTGGTGGAAAGTTCTGGAATCTGCGTGGATCAACAAATTTCCACCCACCCAGCGTGCCCCCAGGTCTCCCAAAAAAAATGGTACCTCACTTGCGTGGGTAGGCATAGTGGCTGCGACATGAAACAGCGCAAAACGCAGCATGGTCGCACCTCAATTTCCCAGTGAAATTTAGCACGATTCGGACAAAAAGACTACCTTTTGTTTTTGCGCCGTAGCTCTGCCAGCACCTAGGGAAACCTAGCAAACCTATACATTTTTAAAAACTAGACACCCAGGGGAATTCAGGATGGGGTGACTCGTCTGCCTACCCCCAGGTTTTGTTACCCAGAATCCCTTGAAAACATAAAGATTTGACCAAAAAAACACATTTTCCTCACATTTCTGTGGTGGAAAGTTCTGGAATCTGCGTGGATCAACAAATTTCCACTCACCGAGCGTGCCCCCAGGTCTCCCGAAAAAAATTGTACCTCACTTGCGTGGGTAGGCATAGTGGCTGCGACATGAAACAGCGCAAAACGCAGCATGGTCGCACCTCAATTTCCCAGTGAAATTTAGCACGATTTGGACGAAAAGACTACCTTTTGTTTTTGCGCCGTAGCTCTGCCAGCACCTAGGGAAACCTAGCAAACCTATACATTTTTGAAAACTAGACACCCAGGGCAATACAGGATGGGGTGACTCGTCTGCCTACCCCAGGTTTTGTTACCCAGAATCCCTTGCAAACATAAACATTTGACCAAAAAAACACATTTTCCTCACATTTCTGTGGTGGAAAGTTCTGGAATCTGCGTGGATCAACAAATTTCCACTCACCCAGCGTGCCCCCAGGTCTCCCGAAGAAAATGGTACCTCACTTGCGTGGGTAGGCATAGTGACTGCGACATGAAACAGCGCAAAACGCAGCATGGTCGCACCTCAATTTCCAAGTGAAATTTAGCACGATTCGGACAAAAAGACTACCTTTTGTTTTTGCGCCGTAGCTCTGCCAGCACCTAGGGAAACCTAGCAAAGCTATACATTTTTGAAAACTAGACACCCAGGGCAATTCAGGATGGGGTGACTCGCCTGCCTACCCCCAGGTTTTGTTACCCAGAATCCCTTGAAAACATAAAGATTTGACCAAAAAAACACATTTTCCTCACATTTCTGTGGTGGAATGTTCTGGAATCTGCGTGGATCAACAAATTTCCACTTACCCAGCGTGCCCCCAGGTGTCCCCAAAAAAATGGTACCTCACTTGCGTGGGTAGGCATAGTGGCTGCGACATGAAACAGCGCAAAACGCAGCATGGTCGCACCTCAATTTCCCAGTGAAATTTAGCACGATTCGGACAAAAAGACTACCTTTTGTTTTTGCGCCGTAGCTCTGCCAGCACCAAGGGAAACCTAGCAAACCTATACATTCTTAAAAACTAGACACCCAGGGCAATTCAGGATGGGGTGACTCGTCTGCCTACCCCCAGGTTTTGTTACCCAGAATCCCTTGAAAACATAAACATTTGACCAAAAAAACACATTTTCCTCACATTTCTGTGGTGGAAAGTTCTGGAATCTGCGTGGATCAACAAATTTCCACTCACCCAGCGTGCCCCCAGGTCTCCCCCAAAAAATTGTACCTCACTTGCGTGGATGGACATAGTGGCTGCAACAGGAAATCGTACGGTGGTGAATTTACATTACCTTATTGCAAAACTACCTTGATTTTGGGGGGGGGGCATCTGAGTTTGTGGCCCGGGGCTCGGTGGTATTCTTTGCAAAGTAGCAAACCCAAACAGTTCTGAAAACTAGACACCCGGGAGAGTCCAGGGAGGTATGGCATGTGTGGGTCCCCCAATGTTTTCCTACCCAGAACTCTTTGCAAACCTTAAAAATAGGTAAAAATAGCACTTTTCCAAACATTTTGGCGTGGGATCGCCGTGCCGGCAAAAGCTGGTGGACTTAACATTTTCACCATTGTGAAATTCACCAGCTTTTGCAAGAGGGGTTACCTGGGTTTCTGGCCCCGTGCGAGACAGTCATCTATGGAAACCTACCAAACCCACACATTTCTGAAAAGTAGACACCCGGGGGCTTCCAAGGAGGCATGGCTTGCGTGGATCCTCCAACGTTCCTTTACCCAGAATCCCTTGCAAACCTCAATTTTAGCAGAAAAAAATCAATTTTTTCACACGTTGTAGTCTGGGAAAGCGTGGCATCACTGGTCTCACACAAATTACCTCCCACCCAGCGTTCCCCCAGGTCTCCCGATAAAAACGGAACCTCACTAGCGTGGGTAGCCATAGTGGCTGCAACAGGAAAAGGTCCAAATCTAACGGTGGTGAATATAAAATACCCTGAAGCAATATGACTTTGATTTTGGGGGGGGGCACCTGAGTTTTTGGCCCGGGGCTGGGTGGTATTCTTTGGAAAGTAGCAAACCCAAACAGTTCTGAAAACTAGACACCCGGGAGAGTCCAGGGAGGTATGGCATGTGTGGGGCCCCCAATGTTTTCCTACCCAGAACTCTTTGCAAACCTTAAAAATAGGTAAAAATAGCACTTTTCCAAACATTTTGGCGTGGGATCGCCGTGCCGGCAAAAAAGTCCTACCACCCTGCGTTCCCCTTGTTCTCCCGAGTAAAAGGATACCACACCTTAACAGAGTTACTCAAAAGTCAAACATTCAAGCACGGCTATCTATTCCTCAAAGACACACACATACAGGTTGGATTTGGCACGAGGGCGAGTGATGGTTCAGTACATAAAATTTTATTAACAAGATATTTCAAAAAAATGAAATGCTCTGTCAATAAATAAATGCATAAAAACCGAACCAGTGACTTGCAACTCATGAGCTGTAAAGCCACGACAAGGCACCAACCGTTTTACAGGCCATTCACGCACCTTTCATACCTGATACAAACCAGACCATTGACACCATCCGAATGGAAAAGCAACACATAACAACAATCACAATAAGGGGCAAGGTACACCCTACTGCAGAAAGAGGAAAACAAAATTATTACTACACACCCATCTAATCCGCAAGCACACACACATACTGGTTGGATTTGGCACGAGGGTGAGTGATGATTCAGTACATACAATTGTATATGCAAGTAATTTCACAAAAATGAAATACACTGTGTATAATTGAAAGTATGATAAACTGAACCACTGACTCTCAGCTCGTGAGCTGTAAAGCCACGTCAAGGCACCAACCGCTTTACAGGCCATTCATACACCTTTCGTACGCGTGACACATACAAAACATTCACACCGCCAGCCGCGGACCCATCACATTCCAACACTCACACCAGCAAACAGCGCCATTCAAGGGCCCATCACTTTCACACGCCCACATTTCGGACACTGCAACTACACAAAATGATGGACTGTTTGGAGTGTCACTCTACTAGCAGTGTGTGTAGTGACCAACAGAAAGTAACTACTCACACACCGCCTGCCGAGCGCCAGTCCACCCACACCACCATCCAAGCACCAGACCATGCACACCGCCAGCCAAACACCACTCAGCGCACACCGACAGCCAAGTACCACTCCACACACACCACCACCCAAGCATCACTCCACGCACACCACCAGCCAAGCGCCACTCCACACACACCGCCAGCCAAGCACCACTCCGTGCACAGACAGCCAAGTACCACTCCATGCACACCACCAGCCAAGCGCCCCTCCACACACACCACCAGCCAAGCGCCACTCCACAAACACAACACCAGCCAAGCACCACTCCGTGCACAGACAGCCAAGTACCACTCCACGCACACCGTCCAGCCAAGCGCCACTCCACACACACCGCCAGCCAAGCACCACTCCACACACACCGCCAGCCAAGCACCACTCCGTGCACAGACAGCCAAGTACCACTCCACGCACACCGTCCAGCCAAGCGCCACTCCACGCACACCATCCAGCCAAGCGCCACTCCACACACACCGCCAGCCAAGCACCACTCCACACACACCGCCAGCCAAGCACCACTCCGTGCACAGACAGCCAAGTACCACTCCACGCACACCGTCCAGCCAAGCGCCACTCCACACACACCGCCAGCCAAGCACCACTCCACACACACCGCCAGCCAAGCACCACTCCGTGCACAGACAGCCAAGTACCACTCCATGCACACCACCAGCCAAGCGCCCCTCCACACACACCACCAGCCAAGCGCCACTCCACAAACACAACACCAGCCAAGCACCACTCCGTGCACAGACAGCCAAGTACCACTCCACGCACACCGTCCAGACAAGCGCCACTCCACACACACCGCCAGCCAAGCACCACTCCACACACACCGCCAGCCAAGCACCACTCCGTGCACAGACAGCCAAGTACCACTCCACGCACACCGTCCAGCCAAGCGCCACTCCACACACACCACCAGCCAAGCACCACTCCACACACACCACCAGCCAAGCACCATTCTGTGCACAGACAGCCAAGTACCACTCCATGCACACCACCAGCCAAGCGCCCCTCCACACACACCACCAGCCAAGCGCCACTCCACAAACACAACACCAGCCAAGCACCACTCCGTGCACAGACAGCCAAGTACCACTCCACGCACACCGTCCAGCCAAGCGCCACTCCACACACACCGCCAGCCAAGCACCACTCCACACACACCGCCAGCCAAGCACCACTCTGTGCACAGACAGCCAAGTACCACTCCACGCACACCGTCCAGCCAAGCGCCACTCCACACACACCGCCAGCCAAGCACCACTCCACACACACCGCCAGCCAAGCACCACTCCGTGCACAGACAGCCAAGTACCACTCTACGCACACCGTCCAGCCAAGCGCCACTCCACGCACACCGTCCAGCCAAGCGCCACTCCACACACACCGCCAGCCAAGCACCACTCCACACACACCGCCAGCCAAGCACCACTCCGTGCACAGACAGCCAAGTACCACTCCATGCACACCACCAGCCAAGCGCCCCTCCACTCACACCACCAGCCAAGCGCCACTCCACAAACACAACACCAGCCAAACACCACTCCGTGCACAAACAGCCAAGTACCACTCCACACACACCGTCCAGCAAAGCGCCACTCCACACACACCGCCAGCCAAGCACCACTCCACACACACCGCCAGCCAAGCACCACTCCGTGCACAGACAGCCAAGTACCACTCCATGCACACCACCAGCCAAGCGTCCCTCCACACATACCACCAGTCAAGCACCACTCCACGAACACCACCAGCCAAAGACAAATCCAAACACAACACCAGGCAAGCGCAAGAGCACGCACACCGCCAACCAAACACCAGACCACGCACACCGCCAGTCAAGCACCAGTCTGCAGACACCGCCAGACAAGCACCAGTCCACAGACACCGGCAGTCAAGCGCCAAACCATGCACACAGTCAGACAATGGACACTACACGCAAACCAACATCATACTTTAGTTTTTTTTTAAAATAAAATAGAAACAAAAACAAATTGCAAATTGATACAAATCTACTAACTCGACAACTAAATCTAAAAAGACTACACAAATACAAACTTTGAAACTGAACAATAACTATTACAGAATAAAGACCAACCAGTTCACTTTACCACTCATTGATACTCCCAAAAATTCTTTTGCGTGTGGTACAATCTAAAACAAGCAGGTACACACAGCCCGGGGTTTGAAGGGCAGTCGGGGCAGTACATGCGAACCTCCTTCCGCAAACCTCTTCGCCAACAGACTCTACATCTCCGACTGGGAAAGTCTTTTGAGGTTGTAGGAGGAATTGTATCAGGAAAGTGGCGATCTTTCAATCTGGCAACATCCTCCACCACTCCAACTCTAGGAACACTTCCCTGTTCCACTAAAACAAGGCTGCCTATTACAGACTCCTGAAACTTTACAAAAGTCAACTTTGACTGGGGACAAGATTTCTGGAACACAATAAAAGCATTAAAGGTTGCCAAGTGGAAAAGATGGATAGCCAACTTCTTGTACCAAATGTAAGCCTTACGAAGAGCAGCATACGGTTCCAACCTCTGATCAACTCTGTCAACACCACCCATGTACTTTTTGTAGTCCAGTATGCACACAGGTTTGCGCACTTCTGCAACCTGACCCAAAACATTCCGCGGTTCAGTGCTTTCATCATGTATTGTAGTCAACATGTAGACATCTCTCCTGTCTGTAAACTTCACAGCTAGAAGCTCCTCACAACGCAAAGCACTGCACTGTCCCCGAGCAAGCTTTCGACAAACAAGTTCTTTTGGGAAACCTTTACGGTTTGAGCGGATTGTGCCACAAGCAACAGTGTCCACTTTGGCCAATTCCCTGAACAACCGCACACCAGTGTAGAAGTTATCGACATACAAATAATGGCCTTTGTTAAAAAATCCACGACCAAGTTCCCACACAATTTTGTCAGTCACTCCAAAAGTCGACGGACAACCAGGGGGGTTAATCCTGGATTCCTTACCAGTGTACACCCTGAAATTAGAGACATATCCAGTCTCACTGTCACACAGCATATACAGTTTGATTCCATAGCGTGCCCTCTTACTAGGAATGTATTGCCAAAATACCAAGCGGCCCTTGAACAACAGCAAAGACTCATCCACTGCAATTTCTTTCCCAGGATAAAAGATCTCAGAAAATCGATCAACCAAATGATCAATGACAGGCCGAATCTTGAAAAGACGGTCACAATCAGGGTGATCTCGTGGCAAAGCAAGACTATTGTCAACAAAATGCATCATCCGCAGCAGAAGCAAATACCTATCACGAGTCATGACTGCCGGAAATATAGCTGTTGCCATCAAGGGACTAGTAGACCAATATGAAGCCATTGATGGTTTCCTAAGCAAGCCCATCAAAAGAGTTAAACCCAAAAACTTTTTCATCTCCTCCAAATTGGTGGGAGTCCACCGGGTAGCTCTAGCGTGGGGCTTAAGGCTGGCACTGTTCACCCTCAAAAAAATTTCAGCATACAAATTAGTCTGCTCTACAATCTCTGCCAAAAACACATCATCCATAAACAACTTGAAAAAATCAATAGGCAAAAAGTTTTCAGTGTTCACCCTACACCCTGGAACACCAGTAAATTCAGGCAATGCCGGCTGCACCATGCCTGGTGCAACCCAGAGGTCAGAACTTTCATCGTCAAGTCTTGCAGCCGCAGGCCGCCGCCCAGCTAACTCTTGTCTCACAACACCAACTGGAAGTCTAGCAGCCCCAGGCTGCAGCCCAGATGTCTCTTGCCGCACAATTGGCACATCACTGTCCTCCGCAACCACAGGCACAACCATGTCCTCCAAAACCGTAAACACAGCAATGTCCTCCCCAACCACAGGCACATCATCCACACCAAAAGTAGCTTCATCAGCACTGAAAGTGTCTTCATCATCAGATGAAGCCATGCGTAGAGAAAACTCACTACCTGAATCTTCACCTCCCACCTCTGGCTCAGAATCAGAGTCAGACTCTGGACCATGGTCAGAGGAAGAATCAAAAAGCATTCCAACAACTTGCTGAGCAGTAATCCGGCGGCTAGCCATTATCCTTACAAATAAAGGAGTCTGCACAAACAACTCAACAACCCCAACACTGCGCAAAGTAAGATAAAAATGTAAGACTTTTTCACCAAAAAATAGATTTAGAAAAAATATACAATTCACTTACAAGACACAACTACACTCACCAGCACCTACTCTGCAAAGACACAGCAAATAGGCAAAGATATCCCACTAGAAAGAAGAAAAAAAAAACTTACATCTACAGAAGGACACATCAAAAACAAATGCAAAACATGTTTTACAATCACAACAAACAGCAACAACACATACTCGTATTACTACACACTTTGCAAAATAAACAATTACATTACAATTGAACAAAAAAAAGGTCTCTTACCAAACACATGCAACTACAGAAACAGCAGCACAACAGAACCACCAGTAACAGAACCGCACACTGCAACAATCTAAAGAGAAAAACAAACAAAACACATTAGAAGAAACAAAAACAACACATATTACAACATGCTATGTCACAGGGTATGTCACAAATGGGGTGTCTGTCCCCAAGGGGGGAAGATTATAAATCATTATAAACGTGGGCCCCCTGAAGCAGAAAAGTCTAAAAAAATATTAGGGCCACTAGGAAGCGACCCTTCCCCAAGGGGTCGCTTCCTTTTCAAATAAAAAACAATCCCTGGTGTCTAGTGGGCTTTTCTGCTCCCCCTGGGTGCAGATCGGCCAAAAAAACGGCCGATCTGCCCCAGGGGGGGCAGAAAAGTCTAAAACATTATTTGGCCCCCTAAGGAAGCGACCCTTGCCCAAGGGGTCGCTTCCTGCAGAAAAAAAAACCAAACACAAGCAATCCCTGGTGTCTAGTGGGCTTTTCTGCCCCCCCTGGGTGCAGATCGGCCAAAAAAAACGGCCGATCTGCCCCAGGGGGGGCAGAAAAGTCAGAAACATTATTTGGCCCCAAGAGGAAGCGACCCTTGCCCAAGGGGTCGCTTCCTCGACAAATAAATATGCCCCAAAACAATCCGTGGTGTCTAGTTGGCTTTTCTGCCCCCCCTGGGTGCAGATCGGCCAAAAAAAACGGCCGATCTGCCCCAGGGGGTGCAGAAAAGTCTGAAAAATATATGCCAGCCAGAGGAAGCGACCCTTGCCCAAGGGGTTGCTTCCTACACACAATTTGCCCACACAAACAGAATCCCTGGTGTCTAGTGGGGCATTCCTGGTGCACGATCGCGACGCTGTGCGCGATCGTGCACCAGGAATGCCGTGCATTGGGACATCAGGGGAGAGGAAACACAGTTTCCTCCACCCCGATGCCTCAAGGCACCGAAAAACGGCTCCCCCGTCCCACCGCAGCACCAAACACCGACCTTGTTTCTGGACGCGCTGGAAGCAAATGGCTTCCAGCGCGTCCAGCGCTTCCTGATGACGTCGGCGCACGCTGTGCGCGCTGAGGTCACCAGGAAGCGTGGGGGGGCCAGGGGGTGGCAGCGGAAAGTCTTCCGCTGCCACCCCTGCAAAAAAAAAAAAGATCGCCGCACAGGGGGGGGAGCGCCAGCGCTCTCCCCCAGGGCTGTACTGATGACGGAGCGGTTCCGTCATCAGCACAGCCCAACCGATGCTGATGACGGAACCGCTCCGTCATCAGCATCGAAGGGGTTAAAAAAATATAACAAATAAACTTAATTTCAAAAAGTAAAACACACACACATTTAAAATTAGTATATAAATATAAATTTATAATACGGTCGCAAGTAGGTAGTTATAGTTACAACCTAGTTTTCAGTCGAAAAGCATTTTTTGATTTGCTTATAACTTTGGCATCATTGAACAAATCTTTATGACATTTTCAAAAAAGTTGCACTTTTTAGTTCAGCTCCTATCTTGATAATTTGGGAGTGATTCGTCAAGCGGGGGCTGAGAAAAAAGAGAGGTCTCAAAACGTGTTTTCCCCATGTAAATTTCCATAGGAAATTTTGCGACGAGCTACATTCCGAACTGCAAAATGGAATTACCGCAAATTTGGTAGAAAGGTAGAGCTTGGTTGAGAAAGTGACCTTTTTTAAAATAGTGTAAATCCGAGTCAAGAAATCAATTTTCCATAGGAAACTTGTGCAATTACCCCAACTTTGGCACAAAGGTAGTGCGTGGGTCAGAAAGCAACCTTTCTTTTAAATGGTGTAAATCTGTTCAGTAGTTGCTGAGAAATTAGAAAAATTAAAGTTTCGATATCTGGGTCGAGCCTAAGTCCTGTGCATATGCTTCACTGTGATTGGCTGCCAACACTCCAAACAAGCCATCCTGTGGCTGGGTAGAAGCGAGTAGCTAGAAAACAGAGAAACAAAGGTTGAAAACAAGAGAAGGGGGCAGGGTAGAAACACCCTGACCCCCTAGGCCTTCTCAGGAGGTCCCAAAAGGAACCCAGGGCCCATAAAATATATATTTTTAAATATATAAAAACGGCATAATTCGCTCAGGGGTCGCTGGTTTCCGTGTTTTATTTTAATGAGACCCCCGGGAGGGTTAGGTCCTGGGGTCATTTAAAAAAAAATAATAGCGGGGCTCGCTGGGGCGCAGGGGGACCACTGAGGTCCCCGCTGTCTCGGGGCTTCACTCATGTTGGGAGGGGGGTTATGCGGCCCTCCTCCTGGAGCCCTCCATCTGCTTATAACTTTGTCATCATTTGATGATTCTTTACAACATTTTCCACAAAGTTTCTCTTTTTTGATCAGCTTCTTTCTTGAAAGTTTAGGTGTCATTGGTCAAGGGGGGCTGAGAAAAAAGGGGGGTGTCAAAAAGTGTTTTCTCAAAGGATTTTCCATAGGACAATTTAGAGAAGGCTACAGGTTAAACTGCTGAACGGAATTACTCTAAATTTGGCAGGGAGAAAGGTCTTGGTCCAGAAAAAGCGTTTTTTTAAGAAATGGTGTAAATCCATTCAGTAGTTTTTGAGATATTAAAGGGAAAAAAAATATGTATCTGGTCGTTGCCTAACTCCTGAGCATGAGCTTGCTTCTGATTGGGTGCTAACTCTTCAAAGCAGGAAGTGTCCTCTGATTGGCTGTTGACAGTCCAAAAAGGAAGTGTTAGCAGCCATCTTGTGCCTCGCTTCGAGTGAAAATATAAAAGAAAGGCTCTGGGGACAAATTATTATGGCGGAGCTCTGTGTAATAGTGATTTGGACGCAGTGAAGGTTTAAGATTTATTAACAATAAAGGAGAAACAGGTGAGCGCCAGGCAGCACGACTTCCACTCCAGGACACCAGTAGGAAGATAACCCTTTCACACTCCCTGTGCCCAACATCACCACTTTTCAGGTATGCCTTTAGAAGCCAGTCCGTCGGCTCGCAGCTGTCTACCTTTGCGAGCTAGTACACTGCTGTGCCGCTACCTCTGCGAGCTACTATGCTGCTGTTCGTTTGGGTGCGGACGGCTCGTAGTTCTGCCTCTGTGAGTCGAGTGGATGGGCCGCAGTTGTCCCTCTGTGAGCCTGGGTACGAACTGTTCATAAGTAACACTACATGAGCATTGGAAAGCCATTTTGTGATTCAGTCCTTCAGCTGGCATCTGTCCGATAGGCATTTTTGAAAACATACCAGAGCTCTATATGTGAGAGATACCCCTTTCACGCTGTGTCTCCCAACATTAGCAGGTAACACACCCTCTTCCCACATCACCAGCATACCCCAACAACCATCTTGGGCACGGAAGTGTCCCTGTGCAGTTGGACACATAAGAATCTTAGTCATGTAAAGATTTACATATAAAACATTTTATTTAAACAACAACAAATAAAACTATGTACAGCTGTGGCGTGTCATCACTGGTCCATTTGTAATTCACATCCTGCAAGACAAAAAGAAAGATAGGATGGTGCGACATGCATCCAGCAAAGGAGATAGAGAGAGAGGAAGACAGAGAAAGAGAGAAAGAGTGAGAGAGAGAAAGAGAAAGAGTAAGATACAAGAAAGAGAAACAGTGTGAGAGAGAGGAAGATAGAGAGTGAAAGAGTGAGCGAGAGGAAGAGAGAAAGAATAAGCTACAAGGAAGAGAGAAACAGTGTGTGAGAGAGGAAGACATAGAAAGAGAGAAAGAGTGAGATTTGAGGAAGAGAGAAAGAGAGAATCAGTGTGAGAGAGAGGAAGAGAGAGAAAGAGTGAGAGAGAGGAAGAGAGAGAGAAAGAGTGAGAAAGAGGAAGAGAGAGAGAGAGAGCGAAAGAGTGAGATAGGAAGAGAGAAAGAGCGAGAGAGAGAAAGCCAGCCAGAGAGAGAAAGAGTGAGACAGAGAGAAAGACAATGAGAGAAACAGTGTAAGAGAGAGAGAGAAAGAAAGAAACAGTGCGAGAGAGAGGAAGAGAGAGAGATAAAGAGTGGGAGAGAGGAAGAGAGAAAGAAAGAATGAGACAGAGAAAAATAGAAAGTGTGAGAGAGAGAAAGGAAGAGATGGAGAGGGAGTGTTGACATTGGAGAAAATCTTCGCAGCTCACCTTTGTGCCACCGGTCTTTCTCCAACAACATGCCGGGAGATAGTGCAGCCCTCAAGTTTTGTGATCTGAAAGATAGCATAGAATTAGTAATTGCAGAGTACATGTAACTGCACATACGTAATTCTCTGTTTTGCTAATGAGGAATGAGGCTGGTGCACCCCATCCACTCCCACTGCTTGGAGGTGTCTGCGCGCTCTTGTGTGCACCGACTGCTGCACACTATCCACTCCCATCGCCCAAAGGTGACTCCCCGCTGCTGCAGAAAGAAGTCACTCTGCTCACCTTCCGCCACCGGCTTGTGTGTAAGAGGGTCCACAATGTGCCAAAGCAAACTTCTCAGGCGTTGCGTACTGGTGGTAAAGCAGAGCGCACAATTCAGAGTGGGTGTTGATTGTCAGGATGGCCATGCAGCAGTGCAGATTTTTCGCGCGTTCAGCTCTGGTGGTGTTGGGATGGGGGTGAACGTCAATTTGTGATTCCCAGCCTGTTAGATAAAAAGCAAGATAAGATTGTGTGTCGTGCGTCCATCAAAGGAGAGAGGAAGAGAGAGAGAAAGAAAGAAAGAGTGAGCAGAGGACAGAGAGAAAGATAGAAATAGTGAGAGGAAGTGCGCCCGGTCTTTTATATCAGCAGGGTCACGTGTCTTGTGACGCCTGTGCTGGATGGCTGTTGTGTGGGTGTATACCAGCTGTGAGGGAGTGGCTTTGGCATCAGTGTTGCCAGATTGGGCTAGATCACGCACAATTGGGCTATATTTTTTCTGGTCGTGCTGTAATATTTTGGTTTGTGCTAGTTGGCAGATTATAAATATATATAAAGCGCTCCAGCAAAGTAGTATGTTAAAGACCTTTATTAGACAAATATTTACTTGGCATACTGCTGCAACATCAATTCCAATGCTTTTTGATTGGCTTTGGGCTATAGAAAGCTTAAAAACTCTGACAACACTGGCGGGTGTCCGTATTTGAGTGCTACCATCACTCGCGTTGCAAAAGTCAAAGTGTGAGCCAAGTCCAACAATATGGCCAACATGTAGGGTATTCATGCATAGTTCCACACAAGAAAGATGGAGGACATGAGACATCTGTGTGGATATAAATGTTTATTGCACATTCAGTGGAGTGTTGCAGCTGAAGCAATACAGGGCCATGGAAAGTCGAAGTTTCAGTTTTTGGTACATGGAGGGCAGTCAATTACAGAAAAGCTTGTTGTCGGAGTTAGGCTGTGCCAACATATGTACTTATACAATCACTACGACGATCCTAACGCATCTATAAATTCACTATACACTCTGCTTGCAGTACTCTAATTATGCAGACTCTACCTACGTACTTGTCAGAGGCGTAGCTAGAGCTATGGCGCCTGGGGATATCCCTCAGATTGCCGCCCCTGGATCACGCGGGGGAGAGGGGTGCTGGGAAAAAAAGACGGCGAGCGTTTGAAAGAGGTCCGAGAGACACGTAGTATTGCAGCTAATAGTTACCTCAATCATGTAAGATACATGCACATACATGACACGGTCCAAGGCTTCACAGTTGAATACACCAGTGACTGGCAGTACAAAAGAGAACACTCAGACTGCATGATCTATCTGGGTACTTAGAAAAACCGCATGTGACATCCATCAGAGAGCTGCGTTAACAATTAATTGCTGATAGGAACTGGCAGCTGGCTGGGAAACTCGGGACTTTGTTGAGAAGAGCAGCAGGTTACTCTGCAATATCATGACCTGATTGATCACCATTAAGTCCCCCAGGTAACTGTTCGGTCTCGTGCTCCTTAAAACCACTAGAATAGAGTCAGCTGCCTGGCAAGTAGCTTGGAATGTGCCTGCTGATGTGCATTTCTGCAAATTAAAAGAATTTTTTTTTCAGGGGCACATTAAAGCATTGTGTCAGCTGAATTCATAATTCTGCTATATAAATTGCAGAGAGATGGAGGAACGGAGACACTGGCATAGTAAAGAGAGTGGGCAGAAAGAAAGGTATGGAAAGAGGAGAGAAAGGCAAGAGGAGGGAGGGGTAAGAGAAGAGGGAGAAAGGAAAGAAAAGGAAGTGGTGAAAGGAAACAGACTGAGGCAAGAAAAAGAAAGTAGAGAGAAAGCAGATGTGTGACCCTAAAAAGACCAGATGTAAAAATTCCTAGGGTTAAGAGGGGAAGAAGATGAAAAAGATAAGAGAGAGAGAGAGAATGGAGAGAGGCTTGATGGAAACCAGTTTTCATTCAAGTTTTCAACCTATGATGCCAGCTCTGTCCCAGCTATCAGTGATAAATGAGCTGAGGATGGAACCGCCTCCCCCCACAGTGAAATTATCTTTTAATAATGTGATCATATCATAAACCATTTTCCTAAAGCTGCTGCCTCTCTCTTAAAGGGGCATCATCTGAAGAAAAAGCAACAGGTCTCTCCAGCAGCACTAACGGGCACCACCAGTAACCATTCCAGAATGCTGTTTATTTGATGACTGCGATGTCTGCTTGGATATCGATACTTATTGTGACTTCATTTACTAGATTGCCCTTTAATGAATGGTCTTGAGTAGCACACACAGTATGATTCGGACGGTCTTGTTGCACAAATGGGTGCAATTTCTGATATTTATATGTTTCCCTCAGCTTCGTTTCTAGATTTTGCTTGTCAGAAAGTGTCACTCATTGCCATAGAAATGTCACTCATAATTACACTGAAAAAAATTATGAAAATGTCACTCATTAGAATCTGAAACCTTGGCAGCTATACATGATGAGCCACTCAGCCACCCACCCCTTTGAAAACATTTAGGTAGCTGAGCTCCTGATGCTCTCCTCTTACCTCACTCGCTCCAGGGTCTCTACTCTATGGCAGGCAGGGGTGGTTGGTTCGAACTTGAAGTTTGAACTTCGTTCACTTAATCTCTTCAAGTTATGATGCTCTGACTGCATCAGCCAGACTCCAGAGCCAGCAAATCGCCCAGAGCAGCACTGCCACTGACTGCCCGAAGCCACAATTGACTCCTCACGACTCGAGGATGTAGTGGTGAAGCACGTTCTCGCGTCGCGAGGGCTGGCCAAAATCATGTCGCCCAGGGACGTCATTGGTAGCGCTCGCGCGCTTCAAGATTGATGGCCCCGGAGGCTGGCACGGACTGCGACCAACAACAGACAAGGCAGCACAAAGCAAACACAAACGTTTAGACGCGGGACGTTGACGCGGCCGCGGCGGCAATTTTGGCAGCACTGTGCATAACTGGGCTGAGCGCGCAGCACTGGTGGCCCATTGCGGCGGCCTTTAAAATTTATTTGGGGACACTGTGCCCCCAAATACATTATAAAGGCGGCTGCAACGGGCCACCTGTGCCACGCGGTTGCCCTCAAAATAGTGCCGCCTGGGGCAGACCGCCCCCCCTAGCTACGCCACTGGTACTTGTACAATGACCAAGACAAAGTTACATAACTAAAGTTTTCTCCCACTGTCAAAGGTAAGATGGTTAGATACCCTGTTCAGAGCACTATGTAATATGGTAGGGCCCAGGGGCAGCATGTTGCATACAGAATGAACACACGGACATAGATAGATAGCGGAACTGGATACGGGCACGTGCGCTCGACTCCTTTTTCTTACCAGAGTCACATGTCCAGTGACGTCTGTGGTGGATGTGTGTGGGGTGATTGTAAGCCAATCCTCTGAGAATGGTTCGTGCTGGCAATAAGTACAACAGTAATCAATGGATCAGACACAGACACTCAATCATAAATGGTCAATGATTTGTGCTGCACTAAGGTACGGGCACCAGTTATGAAATAATACAGAAAAGATTCTATTGTAAAGGGTTCATGACTTGTGGTACACTGAGGTAGGGGCAGCAGATGTGAATTATACACAAAATATTGTATCATAAAGTGTCCCTGAGTTGTGCTGCACTGTGGTAGGGGAATCAAAAGCATTTAGCGACTGCGCAGCCAGCGATGATGCGTGGTGCAGGCCAGCCACGCTGGAACAATGCCTGTTGCCTCCTGAACTGCGTTATCTGCAATCGCAACTCGATGTGAAATGTGAGCATTGCTATCGATAGTGTACGTCGAAGGCAGTATTCAGCACAGACATCGAGAAATGCTTTAAGTCACTTCCTCTTGACAAAGTTTGAGAACATAGAGTACAATTCTCGCTGTAATAAATACAACATGTCTCAATTTAAATTGTGAGCTCTTCTGACCGCAGTGTTGGTGTATGGATCAAAAGATGAAACATTTATGGAATACACTGTCGAAATATGTAGGTTTTAGGGTCGTTTGTAGGATCCAATTTCTCGATGTGAAAGCATCTTCAAGCTGAAGCTGTACATTTTTTTGTTAATTGTCTTCTCCTGTGAAATTTCCTCCCACATTTCTTTCAATTCTGTCTTCTCAGACAGGTGTGATGTGACATAGCGAGCAACAGCAATTGAGTTATCTGCAACATATTGTATGTCCACATCTTCGAAATCACTGGATTGTAATCATTAATGTACTTCGATTCTTCTGTTCTTTTTATATTATAAGTATTTTTGGGTGATTTTCGAGTGATAGTATGCCTCACTGCTGACATAAAACTGTTCTCTCTTCATTGCGATAACTTATGATGCACTGAGTTAGTAGTACCTTTGGCGCTCAGCGTGTACGTACACTGCGATGATGCGTGGTCCGGGGGAGCCGCACTCGGATCAATGTCTTTTTATCTATTGAATTCTGCCTCAATATTGCCACGTGGCGATAACTTATGGTGCACTGAGTTAGTAGTACCTTTGGCGCTCAGCGTGTATTACCGTTAGTTGTTCTCATTTGTGACAACATTTTTTTTGTGGAAGGTATTATCAGAAAACAGGGAATATCAGCTGTATTCACTAGGTTCATAATAAAGTGATAATTTAAAATCACTGAAAACACTATAGGTTTAAAGAAGATTATAATTAGAAATTAGCATTTAAAAAACCTTTGGAATTTACAGAAAAAAGCATAGGTTTCAGGGACATGGGGGCGTGGCTTGGACGCCGATCGGGATGGCGGCGTGAGCTCGTAGCTCCGCGCAGGATCCCGCTAATTCTCCTGTTTTCGGAACCCTGGGCGGCCCGGAGACGACTCTCCTGCCCTCTGAAGTGTGAGGGGACAGCTGGGTGCACTTGATGAACTGCTGGGGGACTGCCGCCCCCGAGGAGACCGTGCTGAAGCAGCGGCTGAGGTGTTGCCGAGGGTGCGAAGAAAATGGCGGCGGGGAGGTCGGAAGGCCCCGAACTTCAGCCCTGAGCCGAGTTGTCGCCGACTGGCGAGGGATCCTGGCGAGAGATCCTGCAAGCCGCTGACTGGGGCGCTAGGGTCGGCGGGACTGTGATCTGAGGCCGTGGTGCGCTGCCTTGGCTCGTCCGGAGCTTGGGGACCCTAGCTGGATACCGTCTTGGGACTTCTCCTCTTCCCCTCAGGCTCCCGTGGGGGTGGCCGAGTGGAGTGGGCGTCGCAGGCCGTGGCTCTTGTGCCTGTGAGTGTCGGTGGAGACATTGCACTGCCGGCGACCGGTGCTGCCCACGGGCGCTGACGGTAACCGAGCTCCTGGACTTGTGACGCAGCACCCTGGAATGGCGGCGACGAGTGGGTCGATGGCCGCGGGATGCACTGAGGGGGACTCGGCAACTTCCACCCAGCTGGGCGAGAGTCCCTCCTCGGAGCTCGATCGAGACCAACGGCTGAACCAGCGACTAGATGCCATACTTGATGCGATCGCCTCGACTAAGGACGTGTTGCACCAAGACATCGCCCAAGTGGCCGTGGGCCTGGGGCTGCTGTGCGCAGATCACGCGAAGCTAGCGGACAAAGTTAAGGACCATGACCAACTATTGCTGGACCTGAAACCGTCGGTGGTGGCCGCGGAACATAAGATCACTGATATGTTGGCCCGGTTGGACGCGTTGGAACGGAGGGCGGAGGATGCAGAAGGCCGCAATAGGCGGAACAACGTGCGGGTCGTCGGCCTTCCGGAACGGATTGAGGGGGAGGATACAGTGGCCTATATGGAGAACTGGTTCCGCACTGTGGTGGCGCCGGAGGGGCTCACTCCTTTCTTTACGCTAGAGAGGGCCCACCGGGTACCTGCTCGCCCGCCGGGGCTTGGTCGCCCCCCCCGCCCGATGGTGGTGAGACTCCTCCACTACAAAGACCGGGATCTTCTCATTCAGCGGGCCAGGCTGTCGGGCCCCTATGACGTGGAGAATAGTAGGGTTACGATCTTCCCGGACTACACCCAAATGGTCCAGAAAAACCGGGCGTCGTTCCTGGCAGTGAAAAAGGAGCTCAGGGAGGAAAGCATTCAGTACTCCTTGCTCTACCCAGCTAAGTTGCGGATCATGTTGGATGGGTCTACGCACTTTTTTCAGACTCCGGACGAGGTTTGGCAATGGCTGGAGTTGTACAGGGCGGGTACGGACAGATCGCATAAAAGCAGGCGAGATGAGCCCAAGCAGCCCCGGGTGAGACAATCGCAACGCATCCGATCCCGCAACAGGCGCCAACGGGAGAGGAGGGAGGCCCAAATGGCGGCGGAAAAGAGGGATGCACTCGCAGCGACGGCGGCCATTACAGGGTCGCACCAGAACAGTGAACGTGCGGACACTGACTCGGGAGGAGAAGGCGGCAGGTCGGGAGAGGAACTTTCAGAAGCGGACAGTTCGAAGGGGCCGGAGGTGACCCCACAGACCTCGGATGGTATCTTTTGCGGCTGACATTGGGTTGGATTGAGCTAGATCGGGACTTCATGGTGGGGTGGTATCCTGTTGATAGGGGGCCGGGACGCCGGGAGGGGGGGATCTGTGCTTCAAGAGGGATGGAGGCGCGGGGCGTGGGCTCCGCTCGCTGAGGTCGGCGGTGACTCACCCCCCTTGGGCCCTTAAGGCCGCCTGTGGTGGAGACCACAGGGTTATGAGTGTGAGAAGTTGTTTCAAGGTTTGGATGGGGGCGGACATTGGGTTCGTGTGCTCTGTCCTGGGGAGTGGGGTTTGGGAAGTTTTTCTGTTTTGGGTGTGTTTGGGGGGGGCAACTGCACTGGGGGGGTTATGAACATTCGTTATTTGATTTGGACTGTACGAAGTTGGAATGGGGACATTACCTAATCTGAAATGCCTAACGTGGAATGTCCGGGGGCTGCGAACTATGGTGAAGCGTCATAAGGTCCATGCATATCTTGTACGCAGGGGGGTTCAGATTGCTATGCTTCAGGAGACTCATCTCACTAAGAAGGAATGTACTGCCTTGCAGAAAAGATGGCGGGGCCAGGTGTTTGGCACCACCTACTCAGCGTATGCCAGGGGGGTGCTGATCTGGGTGAGGGCGGGGATACCCTTTCAATTGCTGAATCAAGTAGTGGATCCGGATGGCCGGTTTGTGGCGGTGGAGGGGAGGTTATATGGCCGGGATGTGGTTTTCTGCTGTGTGTATGCGCCAAACACTGATCAAGCTCGATATCTTGATAGCCTCTCAGGGGCGTTAGCCTCCTTCCTGGCGGGCCCGATAGTGCTAGGGGGGGACTTTAACTCGATTACTGATGTGGCTCTGGATAGGTCCCATCCCCCTCTGGTGGACTCCCCGGTGCGCAGGCTGACCGCGCACAGGAAGGACTGGCAGGATAGGTGGGGGCTGCTGGATGTCTGGAGGGAGCGGCACAGGGAGACCAGGGATTACTCCTTTTACTCTGCGCTTCATGACCTGCATGTCAGGATTGACTCGGTGCTCTGTGGTGGATCCCTAGCTCCGTTGGTCTCCCATGCGGAGTACTTAGCTAGGACTATTTCAGATCATAATCCCCTATTGGTGCACATTCAGTGGCAGAGGGAGCGCTCAGTTATACCAACGTGGCGGCTTCGGCCGGAGACACTTGAGGATCCTGTCTTCCAAGACGTGGTTCGGCAAGGCATTGATAGCTATTTCGGAATGAATGCGGGCACGGCCACGAGTAGGTCCATTGAATGGGATGCAATGAAAGTGGTGGCGAGGGGAGTGTGTCTGGGCAGGTTCTCGAATGCTCGCACGGCTGTGTTGAATGACCTCGTGACAGCGGAAGATAGGTTGAGGGACCTGGAGCGCCGCAGGCCGGCTAGACCGGACTTACAGCTATTAGAAGCGAAGGAGGTGGTTGCCACTGAGACGGAACGTTTGCGATGCTATGACTATAAGCAGTATATCGTCAGGGCGCATGCGGAAAGGGACAAGGTGGGTACCCTCTTGGCCAGACTGGCCAACCCGGAACTTAGGGGCTCCCCGATCCTCGGCATTCGCACTGCGCAGGGGGAGATGGTGTACAACCAGGCAGCGATATTGGAGTGCTTTAGGGGGTACTATGAGGAACTGTACCAGAGTCAGCTGGAGGTGGGGGTCCAGGACATTGTGGAATACTTGGGGGAGAGGCAGCTTCCGGTCCTTGCTGAGGAGGACTCGAAGGAACTGGGCGGCCCGGTAACGCTCACGGAAATACGGGCGGCCATAAAGCTTATGGCCCGCAACAAAACGCCCGGGGTGGACGGATTACCGATTGAATTTTATCAGCTGTATGCGGATATTTTGACACCCAGATTGCTGACGGTGTATGCTGAAGCATTCGAGGCTGGGGCGCTGCCCGGATCCATGCGGGAGGCCTTGATTGTGCCGCTCCTGAAGCCAGGCCGGGACGCAGCGGACGTGCGGTCTTACCGCCCGCTGTCCATGCTGACGGTGGATTATAAGATTCTGAGCCGGATACTGGCCACCAGGCTGGCCCCGTATATGACGGGCCTGGTACATAGGGACCAGGCCGGGTTCATACCCACGAGGAGCACGGCGCTGAATGTTCGCCGACTGGTGGGGATAATGGACGCCATCTTGGACGGGGAGGGTGCCCCTGCGGTCCTATCTGTAGACATCGAGAAGGCCTTTGATAGTTTGGAATGGCCGTTCCTGGACGGAGTTTTGGAGAGGTTTGGTATGGGCGAGGGGTTCCGCAGGTGGACAAGGGTCTTGTATGCATCGGCGACGGCGAGAGTACGTTTGGGCGGCCTGGTGTCTGCGGCGTACCCGGTGGGCAGGGGCACGCGGCAGGGGTGCTCTCTGTCTCCCCTGTTGTTTGCTCTGGCAATGGAACCTTTAGCGGTCCATGCGAGGTCGGGTGTCGTGTACTTGGGGATAGCCAGGGGCGAGCAGTGGCATTATATATCGCTTTATGCGGATGACTTGCTCCTGTACCTGGCTGACACCTCCCGGGCGTTGGCCGGTGCTATGGAGCTGCTGTCGGAGTTCGGCCGGCTGTCGGGCCTTAAGGTCAATTGGGCGAAGACTTGTGTGTTCCCGCTCGCGAGCGGGTTCACCTGCTCCTGACGGAGACTTGGACGTGGTGTGGGAACCATCTTGTTTCACCTATCTGGGTGTTCGCATTTACCACGCTACCGCAGACCTATTGGAGGGCAACATTGGTCGTTGTGTCCGGGCACTGCGGGGCAGCTTGTCTTTCTGGTCGACCCTCCCGCTGACGGTTCTAGGCAGGATTGCCCTTCTGAAGATGGTGGCACTCCCCCGCTTTCTCTATTATTTCCGGACGCTGCCCATATGGATTCCCCAAGGGGTCTTCAGAGACCTGAGGTCGATGATTATTGGCTTTCTGTGGGGGCATGGCCGCCGTAGAGTGGCCCTGACCACGCTCCTCCGCCCGAAGATGGAAGGGGGTATGGCTGTGCCTGACTTTGAGCTGTATTACCTAGCGGCACAGCTGCAGGTTCTAACACAGAACGTGGCTAGGGTGTTCAGGGGTCCGGAGGAGGACCGGGATCGGGGGATGCAACGCCATGTGTTGTCCTATATTATCATGCAGCAGAGGCTTGAGTTGCGGGCCCTCACCGTGGAGGAAAGGACGCTCCGTTTGTGTTGGCAGAGGAGCCTTCGGAGAGCGAGGGCTTCGCGGCCTTATGCACCGGAGATTCCGATCGGCATGCTGACGGCCTTGCCGCACGGGGGTGATTGGTCCCCGTTGCTGGCTTGGGAAGAGATGGGATTGCAGGTGGTGGGCGACCTGTACATAGATGGGGCGTTGGCACCGTTTGAGGTGCTCCGGGACCAGTTTGGGCTGCCTGACGGGGGGTTCCTCCTACACGCGGCAGTGGTGGCTGCCGTACAGAAGCACTGGAAAGGGGGGCTCGTAGAACCAACGACGACTGTGGCGTGCCAATATGTGGTGATGGCAGCTGGTACGGTTAAGGCTGTGACGTGCCTCCATAATAGGATGCTGCATGAGGGTCTGGAGCCGCTCCTGGGGCTCAAGTCTAAATGGGAGGAGAGTGTGGGCCGCCCCATACCGGATACGGCGTGGGGACACATCCTGCGGCGTACGTGGAAGGGCACGAGAAATGCGCGCTTTCAACAAGTGCATTTCTATGTGCTTCATAGGGCCTATTTAACCCCGGAGAAATTACAGCGGTACTTCCGGGTGCCGGATGCCCGATGCCCACGGTGTTCGTCTTTGGGTGCGGACATGGATCATTTGTTTTGGGGGTGCCCGCAATTGGGGACCTACTGGGCAGAGGTAGGGGAACTCCTGAATGAAGTGTCTGCCAGGGAGGTGGACTTTGATATGGCGGCGTGCCTGTTGCTCTGGTTCCCGCACACCAAACGCACCAAGGTGACGAGCAAATTTATTGACCTGGGTCTGATACTGGCGCAGAGGGAGATATCGTGGCACTGGAAGTCCAGGGGGGGGCCCTCGCTGCGTAGGTGGAGGAATGAATTGCTGCGGTGGTCTGCTTGCGAGAGTGTGCTCCGGATGAAACAGGCTGTTAAGTTGGGGAATGAGAGGGTTCTGGACGCGGCGTGTGCATGGGAGCAGGTGGTGCAGGCCTTGCGTGACTCTATGGTGGATGACGGGGATGGAGAGAACTGAGCCGGTGGACACCACGGGGCGCACACAGAAGAGCTAATTTCCGCGCTGTGGTAGATCCATCCAACTCGACAGGGCGAGGGGTACTCCTAGCTGTTGCCAGGGGGGGGGGCCTTGGGGGGGACTGGTTTATGGGACTTGGGGTGGGACGGAAGCCATTAGGGGGTGGCTAGCCTGGGTGCCTAGGCTCTATTAGGGAGGTTGCGTGCTGTGGCAGTGGGGGAGGGCTGGGGGAGCGGCCAGGCGAGTTGGGGCGGGGGCGCTTAGGGGGAGCCCCGAAGCGCGGGATGTTACTGCATTAGTTTTGGGATGGCTGACGGAGATTTTGTTGTGGGGGGGGGGTAAAAAGCAGATACGTACGATGGCTTTTCGACCATGGTCCCTGTGGGACTTGCACTGTGATTTTCTCCTATTGCTTGGATCAACATGCCGCCCGGCCTCCGGGATGCGGGCTGAATGGCTGTGTACAGTTTGGATTTATTATTGGACAGTGGGGTGTCGCGGGGGCACGGGTTGATTGTTTGTATCCTGTGGTTTCTAACTCTGCAATAAAAATATGTTTAAAAAAAAAGGTTTCAGGGACATTATAGTTACAAAATAGCATTTAAAAAACCTTTGAAATTCACTGAAAAAAACATAGGTGTCAGGGACTGACCATGACATGAGTAATGTAATGTGTGAGTTCATAAGCAGTGCATTGCGCTGCAGAATTTCGATGGTTTTTAACAATTGAAATCTGACCCTAACTATAATGTCCCTCAAATATGTCAACCATTTAACCTTTGTTTTTGTTGTGATTTTCCAAGCTTTTTCAAATTCTATTTCCTAATTATAACGCCCTAGTAACCTTTGGTTTTTTAAGTGAATTACAATGTTTTTTAACTACTAGTTGTGTTTGTAGAGTGGTGGAGAAAAAGGGCAGATCCTCTCACTAATCCTGCTGTGTCAGAATTACAGGAGGTAACAGGAGGGCTTCTGGATCCCTGCGAAACCCTCATCCAAGAGGACTTAATTCCCCAATTGGCAGTATGCCATGACGTACCTTTGCGGAGTGGTGAATAAAAGGGGTGTGGTCTGAAAACACATCTCACCATTCTGTACTAGAGGTAACAGGAGGACGTGTTGGCCCCAAGGGGACTTTATCCCCAACCAGCTGTGTGCAAGGAGGCGCATTTGCAGAGTGGGGGAGAAATGGGGAATGGCCTCTGAAGTCCTCTCAGCAATTAAGCACTGTGGGACTTACAGGAGGTAACAGGAGGCCTTGTTGGGCCACAAAGACCCTCAGCTTCCAATGAGACGTCATCCCCCATTCATCAGTGCATCAAGAGGTGTGTTTGCACAGTAGTGTAGAAAGGAGGTGTGGCCTCCAAAGACCTCTCAGCAGTCCCACAGGTTGAGACTTACTGGATGAACAGGAGGTCTTGTTAGCCCCCAACAACCCTCTGGAGCCAAGGGGACATCATTCCCAACCAGCAGTGCACCAGGAGGTGCATTTGCAGAGTGGTGGATAAAGAGGGTATGGCTCCTTAAGTCCTTTCAGCAATCAGATTGTTTGGGATGTAATGGAGGTAACAGGAGGGCTTGTTGGCCCCCAAGAACCCTTAGCATCCAAGGGGACTTCATCCCACCAACCAACAGTGCGCCAGGAGGCACGTCTGCAGAGTAGTGAGGAAAGGGGGCAGGGCCTCCTTCCACTTGGCAGTCTTTTTTTGTTGTTATTTTGAATTTATTTTGGGAGGAGGGCCAGGAAACTACATCCTAACTATAACTACCTACTGGTGACTGCCAGTAGGTTTTATATATATTACTTACTGGTGATCACCCGTAGGTAGTTATAGTTATGACTTGGTTTCAATAGTAAATATGTTTTTTCATTTGCCAATATCTTGGGTGTTGTTTGATGAAATTTTCAAAACTAATACGCCACTCAGTTCAGCTGCTGTGTTGAAAGTTTTGGGGTGATTCGTCAAGCGGGGCAGAGAAAAAGGGGAGGTTTCAAAATGCTTTGTTTTCATGTTAATTTCCATAGGAAACTTTAGACATTGCTTCATCTCAAACTACTCAACAGAATTACACCATATTTGGCAAAAAGGTAGCTTTTGGTCCAGAAAGCACTCTTTTATTTAAATTTAAACATTTCTCAGATATACAACTGTGGCCGCGAAGGATTCGTGATCCCTTCCGATCTGGAGCATGCATCTGATTGGCTGCCAACACTTCAAACCAGGAAGTGCTGCCAGCCATCTTGTGACTTGGTTGACCTGAGTCACAAGAAACAACGTTAAAAACATTAAAAAAACAGGGAAAGGGGCCAGGATAGAAACACCTTGACTCCCTAGGCCTGCTCAGGGGGGTCTCACAGGGACCCCAGGGCCGAAAAAAGCATTTGGTTATACATTTTCGGTGGGATTCGCAGTGGATCCGCGAATCCGGCAGACAATAAAAATAAAAATGCGGTCTCCTACACTTAGTTTCCTTTAGGCCACTTGGCGGGCCAGGTCCCGGGGGCAATAATAAATAGATAGAGATGCAGGGGCCGACACGGACCGCCGCAGCCCTGGGGAATGGGGCTTATACATTGAAGTGCAGCCTCGGGAACCACCACCTCCCCTGGGCTATATTAACCAAAAATGCACTGGGGACTCCAGCCCCCACACATAGCCTGAGTGACCACCACCTCTACCGGGCTAGTTTCCAAATGGAAGGAGAGCCAGGCGGCCCACTCCTGGAGCCTTAAAAGGCCCTGGGGACTACCACACCTCATCCTCCAGCTATGTCCTGAGGTGCCCACCCCCAGGACATTGCAGTTTGCTATGGTATGCAGGAGTAGCAAACAGTGTGCTCACTTTGACCAAGTGAGAGCACTTTGCTCTTGCTTTGTCAAACCGAGCACACTTTGCGTTTTACCCCAGGGACCTGCATGTCAGCAGCTCCCTGGGGGTACAAATGCCATGCCAGGTCCCGCAGGAGGTGGGAGCTGTACGGGACCGCAGGGGACTTCAGGCTCACCCTGCAGTCCTCAACCAGTTGGCCATGCCCCGGGGGGTGGGGTCCCCAGGGCATGGGGAGGTGGGCCACGCAACTCACCAAGGCCCCGCCCTCTCTCTCCACTACTCTGCAAACACGCCTCCTGGTGAGCTCTTGGTTGGGGATGAAGTCCCCTTTACTGTAGAGGGTCCTTACGGGCAAATTAGCCCACCTGTTACCTCCAGTAAGCCTCACACAGTGGGATTGCTGAGAGGTGGTCTGACGCCATGCCCCTTTTTCCACCACACTGCAAATGCCCTAAATCACCAACACAACCATACAGACACTTACTCACCAATGCAACTTATCACACACGCACTTAGTACCCCATACAACCACTGACTCACTCACTCACTCATCCATACAGGCAGCCACATAGCTACTCACACACAGACACCCAGGCAACCAAAGAGGTAGACAGACAACCAATCACCCATATAGCCATTCACGTACTCACTAATACACTAATACACCCACTTAGATATCAACTGACAAATGCACACATTCACACAACCAATCACTCATCCATACATTCACTGAGTCACCTAATCACTCACTTATACAGTCAGTCACGCACCCACTGAGTCATCCATACAGTCACTCATACACCCACTGATTCATAAACACACATTGGTATATATATTTAACACTGGATGATGTCATCTCTGATGTCATGAGTGACGTCATTTGAGATGTCATCAGAGATGTCACTGACCAAGTCATGAGTGATGTAATATGTGAGGTCATAAGCAGCCCCTGTAACCTTTACTTATGTGTGAATATATATATAAAAAGAATGCCATCTCTTCATCTAGAAAAGGCCCACACTCGAATCTGTGGAATAGGACAGCATTTGTAGAAACTGGAACACGTTTCGGCTGTTGACACAGCCTTTGTCAATCATAAATGCACCTAGTGTTTTTTTTTATATATTGTCCACAGGTGTTACCAATTACATGAACATGAAAAAGTTACTATCATGTTACTAAATCTTTCGTAATTGTTGGTGGTCCCTTGTAAAATCATAAATGCACCTAGTGTTTTTTTTATATATTGTCCACAGGTGTTACCAATTACATGAACATGAAAAAGTTACTATCATGTAACTAAATCTTTCGTAATTGTTGGTAGTCCCTTGTAAAAAATGATATACACTTTCTTCAGTTCCAGCATAATAAATAAACTATTTACAACATTTACATTTTTAACTTCATGCTTACTCGTTGAACCCTTGGAAATGTCTCTATTCTTAAATAGCATGCTTATAACGCTCGTTGGCAACCTTTCAGAAAATTTGTTTTCTCCATACCGGTAAGAATATGAACAATGTTGGCAAATTATGTCTTTACACCTAACTGTTGCCAACTACACTCCAAGTCACAATGTAAACGCATTTTTACAATTCTGCATCCACAGCTTTACACAGCAGCGCTCACCTTGCTTTCATTGTTCAGGCTGCTGGAGCTTGCATTTCAAATACAAGTGCAGTCATTCAATGCTGAAGCCCCATAGATCCACTGCTAGGCATGTGCCTTTAGCTTGTGACCGACTTCAAACACTCCCAGAGATCAATATGAAAAAGGCTTCCTGCAGAGCTCTTGTCCCCACCAAGGAGAGCCCTTAGACTTCCAGCGCCAAACTCGGGCAGTTGCAATCATTCAATCCATCGTGGTTATTCCGATGTAGTGCTTCTCTATGTTACTCTGTCCACTTCACTGAGATTGTCCAGGACAAACCTTGCCTCCTCTTTTCTATTTCATTACAACCTCTGGTAAGTTTACATTCTGCCTTCTTCTGGGTTCCTATTTCTCTCATGCTTTCAGTAGTATGGCAGCATATCAAGCACAAACATAATTTGCCAGCAAAGCATTGGAGGTAAATATGTACAGGTAAGTATAGATTAACCTTATGTAGTGTAGTTCCTATTATCCCAATAGGCTCTGCGCATTGGAATAATACCTTCAATAGTATAGGCCTAGACCAGACGTTAACTAGGTCTTCTACTGTCGATATTAGACTTAAAGTTTTGGGTTTGCCAGCTAGCTCAGAGTTCACTAGAAACTTTCTCGAATAGGCAAGGAGGAGTTGAACCTCCCTGGATAGACAAGAAGGGATTTAGTTTCTGACAACCATAGAACATGACAACTTTGCTCTCCCCTAATCAAGAGTGTATCTCTAGAGTCGTGTGAAAACAAAAGACAACTTATTTTACTCAGTCAGTACGTGCATTCTTAGTCTCACCAGATTGTAGAGAAAAGGAAGAGACGGGTGTGTTCAATAAAAGATGGTATTTATTGATCAGTCTCTTTTCTCATACAAGAGAAATGGATCGATATTATCGCAATACTTATGGTTAAGTAAAGTGCATACAATAAAAGCAGAAGTATAAAATAATACTGTAAAAACATTTATATGGTTTCTAAGCCATATGGTGGTTTAAAATGGATAAAATAGATACATACACATATACATTTGACTAATCGTACTCAACTGGTGTTTCTAACTACGCCTACCCCGGTGTACCTGACCTAAGCCTAATACGTGGGCGGGAATAGAAAGTAGCAGTTTAAGTTAAGTTTGTTTTGCCAAGTGACTGACTCAAGAATTCTCTGTAAGGGGTTATTCAGTTCTGTACCTGGAATCTAGGATGAATGAGGGATGGTATCTCTCGTCTCTGGTCTCGATATTCCAGGCTGCCTGCGAGGGCTGCCCAGAAGCGCCGGAGCTGGATTTCTCGGCAGGAGAAAGCAGCGTCTCGTTCTCAGCGCGTCAGGAAGGCTGGGCTGCGCCAGCGGGGTCTGCTCTGCTCTGGGCTTCGGCAAGTCTGGCTGCTCCGATCTCGTCACCACCGCGTGTGTTTGCTTAAGGCAATACCGGTAATATTTATACCTGTAAGGTGCCGAGATTGACGTAAGGATGGACATAGATACGTCAATAAGGATGTCATACGACTTGGTCGTTAGCACATTCTTTTGCTGAAGTTCTCGGTGAAATCAAAACAATGGCCGCAGAGTTTTTCCCAGGTTGTCATAGGTTTGATTTGTTTTGAGAACTCCGTATGCCTTATCAGGGGCTGGAGGAATATCGCTTGTCTAATTAGATGGCAAGCGTTATGACCTAATCAGATAACACGTTCCTGTGCCGTAGTTCGGCCTCATCAGATAACGGTTTCTGCATCATGGGATGGCTGCTAGTTAACTTGTTAACCAGAACAGGGTCAGGAATAGGGGGATCGATACAGAACCTATAGGAATACATCACACCCACTCCACGCTAACTATGGCCATGTTTATGAATCTAGGCATAGTAAAACATACTGTAGAGTATCGTGTATACCTTACCACCCCAAAATACATAAAATGCATTTTGAAATTATCTAATATACGGTAAAAACAGTCACATGTATTATATGCACTCAAGCTGCAGAATAATGCTAAAGTAATCACGCATATGTATACATTATTGCTAATTGGTATATGAGAATTTACACATGAAATGGCTCTTAATACAGAAGAAAGGTTCGAGACCATTCCATCACAGAATAAAATAATTATGAACATACCAGAGGGCAGCTAGCTAATGTCTATAAAGTATCTAAAAATAGAAATTTTAGTTCTCTAAGAATAGTCCTTACTTTAAGCAGATGATTAGTGTCCCGAAAAATCGTAAAAATATTTTGGGGCTGCTGAAAAAATTGCTGTCCGTGAACTGGAGGGGAAATTGTTCATGTTACTTTATTATTAAAGTTGGAGGCCAAATTCAGGGTGTTGGGAACGCCGTGTGCTAGCTTGCTCAAAAGTCTCTATTTCTGCTCTGGTGAGAACATCATATCATTTAGACTGTCGAAAAAGCTGTCAACAGCTTCCTGGGAGAGTTCCACTAACTCGGAAAAAGGTGTAACCATGCATTCGTGCGCATGATTGTCTCCATTGACGTTTTGATTAGTATTGCTGACAGAAGGTCGTACCTGATCGATGCTGCTTTCATCTTGAACTTCACTACCCCTTAATCGTAGTGGTGAAGTTTCCACGAATGCCGTCATCAGGATTGGTAGCCGTTGAGGGCAGCACAAGGCATGAGCCTTTATCGGACTCAACAATGTTTCTGCATCCATTGGCGCATCTGATTGTAGCATCAGACAGGTGTCCAACACGCATTCTTCTCCGCACAGCAAGCACCTTAATACAGGTAAAACACATCGATGCCACATTGGTCGAAATGAAAGAAACCAAGTCATGTTCAGGTCTCTAAGCCGGGAAAGTCCCAGGATTTTTGATATCCGGTCCCGGTATCCAATGGCTCGGATTGTTTCTTCCCTTGTCGCAGGTGTTTTGTCTGTGACACGGTTTGCCATAACGAAATATTAGGACTAAGAATAGGATTCCTGCAATTAGTCCCAAAATGAGGGGAAGTCCGCCAAAAATCGAATGGACGAAATCTGGAAAAATACCCAGTATGGCTTTGAATTGTGTTAATGCCATCGAAAATACTGTCTTAAATACTTTTGAGACTCCACTGGTATCAGAAATATTTAAGATTTCATTCAGGATTTCTGCGAAATGTATGGGGGAATTAGTTGATAACAATGAGTGAATCTCTGCAGTCGTCCTTGCGACTAGGAAATCATACGTTTCTTTTGATGACGTGAGCCTGGTCGGCGTCTGAAGAAGCACTGTTTTCATTCTGCTTAAAGTATCTATTCGAATAGAAGTAATTTTCAAGTTGGGCCATGCCCTTGCCTCCCTGTCTGGAAAGGAGCTGGGGAACAATGAGTGTCCACAGCACATGACCTTCGCAGTCGTAGTTACGAGATAAGGAGTCCCGGGCATAAGACTACAACATCTGCGATTCATAATTAGAATGTAACTCCCATTATAGAGTCTTTGAAAAAATGGTTCTATCTCTGTTGCAGGTGTGCCTAGCTGGTGACATGAAAGGTTATTTGAGTTCCCTTCACAGGCTCCATGCAAACTAATTCCGTTACACAGAAGTGTACCGCTTAGTGACATCGCACAATTATTGCCACTAAGAAACACTTTCTGTCCTTTATTACTGACACATGCATGTGAATAGGGCAAGTTCCATGTTGTCTTAATGTACCCTTTTCCCAATTTTTCGTACATGCCAGCCTGTATATATTTTTGGCAGTATTGAAACCTGAAGGTTGATATTGGAATATTAATTATCCCATGTATTATCCATTCACTGACAGGTCGTTCTGACATTGTCACTGGTAATCTCTCAAGTTTCTCAATGCTCAGGATTGTATAATCAGCACCCTTTTTTGCCATACTGATTTGTTTTTCAGTAAGGGTAAAGATATTGAAAAGTGACGTTGTGTTGATTAAACGCCAAGGCACATAGCCTGAATGCAGATTTTGTAACGTCCAGCCAAGCTGTACAATAGAACGCAATTGAGACTGACCGTGTTGTAACAACAGTAAGTCTTGCGATATTATGTCGATTGCTGAAGACACAATGCTGTCCAAAGAAAAAATTCTGGAGGACAGAGTCATTAACCCATTGTCCACTACAGAAAGTGATTTTTCCAAATTAATACGGTCAATTTCCCGTATACTTTCTGCTGTCTCAATTTGAGTAACCTTCCAGGCCTCGTTGTAAGCTGCATATACAGAGGCTGCTATGAAGCGTTTTTGACGCTGTTTGCGCGGTCCCATAATGAAATCACGCAAGTCAGCACCATCAGTAAGTAAAGTTAGGTGTTGCTTAATTTCTGCCAGTGTGGAAGTTTGTAGCCATTGAAGGCATAATTTGCCCACACTGTAGGTGGTTATTATCCCTGGGTGTTGTCTTTGGGAATATCTAGGGTCTGGCCTGGTCAATTTGAACCCCTGTATTTTGTTCAGGAATCTGTCTTGACAGTTATTAGTATCTGTGGGCCAGATCAACCACTGTTTCCAATCAGGATGTGTTCTGTTTTGGTTTAATACATAGTTTACGTCTATCTCTTCATCTGTAGAGCTATTGCTGTTCATAGTTGGCTTTGGAATAGATGGTTTATTTAAGTCTTTGATTTTGGCTAGGCCAAGACAGGTAGTTTGTTGAACAGTGTCATTTAAAAATATAATTTGTTCTGGGATCATGCAGGCTCTAAACAATGATTCTATACCTTGTACTTGCCATTCTTTTGTACCCCAAACACTTTTTACTTCAACATTTTTGTCCCAATAATCGAAACCAAAAGTATTCATTTGTTCAAAAAATGAGTCTGAATATATAGATTTTGTGTTCGTTGGCATGGTCTTTGTACCTGTCTTATTTGACAATTTGAAATAAAGTGTTTCAGCATTACTTGTGTTGAAACCTGAAAAGTATGAATATTTGTCATAAAAGGTTCTTGAGCTTCCTTTTGGAGGGGTTGCACAATGTTCCCATTGATTATAATTTAAAACATTTCTAGGTTGTGCAGATTTATGTAGAAAATGGTTACCATAGTGGTTGTAACAGTACATACTATCATAATTTGTCGAACCCTGCAAATAATCATGTTTGGTAAATTTAGCAGACATCACTAGGTCAGACATCATATTATTTATACTTTCAAAGTCCCAATCATCAGCAAATGAGCTTGGTTTTACAAAGTCACTCAATCAGATCTTAATTTGGTGTGGATATTTCAGGATTTCGACCGGACCATAAATTTCGTAGTCAGTGTTGTCCCATGCTACCCCACCCGGTATAGGATTGGCTGTGAAGTTGACTGAAGAAAGTTCTCTTTTCTCGACGTGTGAAGATGTGTGTGGTTTGAGGATCAAGTTGATTTTCTGACTTGCTGTGTCCATTTTTGCATATTTTCCCTCAATGAAGCGTCCCAAAGTTAGTACCATGATGAGCCAAAGTATGAGGGTAAATGCACCAAAACCCACCCAAAATTCAATCCATGGAGAAATCAGATATGTTTCTTTCAGTTGTTTCAAAAGTTCTTTAGCTTTATCTTTAAAGGTTTTTGTTGATGGCTGTGTTTTTGATTCACTTAGGTCTTCAGAGGAATCATTGAAGTTTATGAAGTAGCCGGATGCAGTTCTGTCAATTGTTCCAATTGCTTCAGGATTATTGTTTCTTGCATATTCGTTTGTTACTTCATTGTAGGTTGGTGTGTCTCTACTAAATGTTTTTATTTGGGTTTTTAGAGGTCTGAGTTCAAATGCATTGTTGCATAGTCCTTGTTGTTGTTCTGTAGGCGTTTCGAATGTGATTAGCCTCTTAGTTTGGACCTCTGTATTGGTAGCAAATCTTGGTGTTCTACTACTTATCGGGAGTCCACTTGGCCTACTGTTTGTTATCGGCCACATGATTGTGGTTTTACCAGGTCGATTGATACAACTCGGTTCTCCTTTTTACCAGCAAGCGGCGGTAGTACAACTGATCTTGTCCCGTTGATAGACAAGACAGGAACTGCTTTTCTGTAAGAAGGCCTAAATTCCTTCTTTACCGCGATCTTTTCTCTGACTAGATCCCCGACTTTTGGAATCCAGACAGGTCTTGCGGGGACAGGTGGTGGTTCTTCAGTGGTTGTTGGCTGTTGTTTCAACTTTATGTTGCTCAGGTCTTTTCTTGTTTCGTTTAAGTCCTGCAAAATAGCCAAACGATCTTTGATATCAAAGCTTTTTCCTTCACCACTGAAGTCTGACTGTCGAGGTCTAAGACTAACATCCTAGTTCCAAATAATAATTCGTACGGACTGAATCCCCTCAGAGAATTTCTTGGCAGGTTATTTAGACTACGTTGGACACTTATTAGATGTTTGTCCCACCCAGCTCCCGAACCTAATATCCTTTCCGTTATAGATAGCTTTATGCCTTGGTTTTTTCTTTACACCATCCCGTATCCCTCAGGAAGGAAGTGAAAAGAGTCCCGCTATGCTATGCTCATTTGGCCATGTTTCCCCTCAGGCTTAAAGCTAAAGTGAAAACAATGGTCAAACGTAGCATGCTCCTAGCGTATATGCCATTTAGACTCGCCTATCTTTGTATAACAGTCCAGACGTCAGCCGAGTGCTGGTGATCCACATTATAAGTGGAAACTAGCCTGTATATGTTAATCGGACGCTTTGCTTTTTGCTGTTGATCTTTTCTGGATTGAAATGCCACGGTAGTATACCGTTTCTCTCGCCACTGCGATTTCTGTTGCAGTTTGGGCATTTTTTTACAAAAATGTGATGCTGCAGGCTCATGCCTGGCCACCAGTACCTTGATTGTAATTCTTCCAGAGAATCTTTTATTTTGAGGTGTCCGAGACCCTCACCCATATGTGCATCTGCAATTGACAAGGTTCTCCTGTCCATGTTTGGAATTACTCTGTCCCCCACTCCAGGGATTCGAGCAAAAGGGACGGAGTTTGCATCGATTATGTATGTATAATTGAGTGGATAGTTGATCGGTAGCGCTGAGCAGTCGCCTTTTGATGATGTTTTCACCGCCAGCACTGTTTCACCGTCAATGTACTTCACTGTACGCTTTTTTCGAGCTACGGAAGCCGATTTAGTTGCTACCGCTGTGGCTGTCTCAGCCAATGAATTCCCTGCAACGTGAACGCCATCACGCTGATGACTCGTTGAGTGTGTCACGTGAGTCTTTGGTAGTTCTTTTTGTAAAAGAGCTATTTGTTCCCAAAGCAGTTTTTGCTTTATTGTTGCACCTGTGTCATCTTTGTAACCGTTTTGAATCCATGTCTGCAAATCGTTGTTATATGATTTGACGCAGTAATATGAATCGGACACTATTAGTGTCGGGAATTCGCGATCTGCATTATCTAGCGCCATTTTCAATGCTATTATTTCAGTCTGTTGTTCTGAATTAGTTTCTACTGAGTGTGTTTTTGTTAATAGAGGTCTTAGTTTACCTCCGCGCCACACTTCTTTTGTAATCTCACATGTGGGGTTGTATGCTTGTTCTCCCCAAACGGAGGGTTGAGCCTGTCCGTCTGTATAGATTACACATGCGTATTGTCTTAAGGGCAGAATGTCGATTGGCAGAGGGAATGTTCTTTCATATTCTAGATTTGTCAGTTCCTCTAGTTCTGGATCAAAGTAGTAGTATACTTTGTCCGTTGTAATTGAATTCACCCATTGTATCCATTCCGGATTCAATGTTGTTGTTGGTAAATTACACGGTGTTGTTAATGCCTCAAAGGCTGATTCTGCTGTTCTGACTGTGATACGTCTACCGTCAGCTTTATCTTTTTCTCTAGCTATTGCGGTTTGAACTGCATGAACAATGTTTTCTTTAATGCTGAACTTCTTTTCAGCTTCTGTGTACAAGTGTGTTTTGAATGCAATTGGTACCTTTTCTCCCTCATTAGAGGTCAGGTATGTGAATCCGCATCTTCCTGGGATGACTCGAATCACAAGATTGCGTGTGTTATCACGTGTTTCTAATTTTGTTTTTATTAACATGTCTGTTTGTAAGGATCTCAGAATTTCTGTGTGTATTTGAGTCCAATTGGTTCTTTTAAAATCTGGTTTTATTAGATCATAAAGGGGTTTGACCCGTTCTGCGTAATTTGCAATGTATGTTCTTCTGAAATTTAGGAAGCCTAGAATTGACTGTAGGTTTTTTAGTGTTCTAGGTGCTTGGAGTACGGCACATTTCTCTAGGAAATTGTCAGCCAGGCTTTTGCCTTCACTTGATAATTCATATCCTAAGAACAGGACTGTTAGATGGGCAATTCTGGATTTTTTAAAGTTGAATTTGTAACCCTCTGCTGCGAACCCAAGTATTATGGTGTTCACTCTCTTCAAGTGAGTATCCAAGTCATCATCTGTTAGGTAAATGTCGTCGACATATGATAATGCCTCGTCATCGTAAGTTTGTAGTAATTCTGTTACTCTCGCTGAGAATACTCCAGGGCTGTTCTTGTATCCCTAGGCTAACCGACAGAATTGTTTTTGAGTGCCATTTATTGAGAACGCAGACAAATATCTGCTCTCTGGTGCTATATTTTGACAAAAGAATCCATTAGAGATGTCTAATGTTGTTTTGTATTTTTTGCGCACTATGTTATTCATTAGTGCAGCACTATGCGAGTTTTGTACTGCAAAAATTTTGCAACATGAGTTAAGGTGTCTGTAATCCAAAACTAGACGATATGAATTGTCTGGTTTGGAGACCGGAAACAAAGGGTTGTTCATTTGTGAGGTGCAAGTTTCAATCACCCCCTGGTATTCTAGTTGATCTAGGATTTCTTTTACCTGTTTTTTAGCTTCTTGCTTAATTGGGTACTGTCTTTGTGCAGTAGGTTGTGATTTTAACTGGATTTTGTGAGGAGGAGAGTCCTCATCCCATCCTACGTGATTTTTATATAAAGCAGGAGCTTGAGCTACTGCCCACTTTCTAGCAAGTGTGTATTTTTTATGAATTGGGATATGATTTGAGAAGGCAGGCATAATTATTTCTTCGCCATGAGGGCAGTCCCTGACAAACTCTGGTGGCCAGTCTTTTTCAGCTAGAAGGAAGTCATAGCCCTTGGAGAGATTATCCCAAAAGAGTCCCCTTATTTTTCTAGTCTTATCCCCTTCTATACGTAAAGTTATTTCATATATTTTGTGAGGTTTGCTAACTCTGGTGTCTGCAGTTTCCACTTGAAGATATTCATTCATGTCCACTGTCTCCAGAAGATTCATAAGGACTTTGCGAGCTATGCTCACTTCTGCTGCGCTGTCTAGCATTGTCTGAGCCCATTCTCCGTTTTTCAGTTGTGTCCTCAGTATTCTCGGCATTGTTAACTACTTTAATACTGGCTACCTTCTTTTTTGGAAATTGTAATTTCTTTTTTAGATGAGCAGGTTCCTTGTCTTTGGACTTGGCGTGCTCTTCTCTTTGTTCTGATCGTCCTCTTCTTTCCGATTTCTGCGAGGAAGTCTGAAAAGATTGAGAGAGGCGTGTATCAAAATCTTAATATCTATCAGGCTTCTTTATATTATCCCTATTTCTAAGGTTATATCTTTTCCCAGAGGGATCACTTTGGGGAGACCTATGTCTTTGGTTTGGAGATTTTTCTCTTCGCCGAGGAGACCTTCCTCTGGACTGGAATTTCTTTTCTTTAGGATTGGATTGTTTGTCTCCATCCCAGCTCTTTTTTTGTGATGTTAAATTATTATTAAAAAATACTTTTTCAGGACTTTCAATCAGTTTTGGTTTTACTGGTATTCCACCTAAAATATCTCTGCCTAGTTCCTCATAGGATTTTTCTTTAATTCTGGCAATTTCAGCTGGTTGTTCTGTTATATCTATTTCTTTTAACCTCTGGCGGATCGCCACGTTTGCTGCTTCTCCCTTTATGTTGGCCAATAGTATTGCCGAGACCTGCTTGAAGTCTTTTAGTAATTTCATACCAAGAGTTAAAGCGGGTTCTGGACCGTATTCATCTTGAATTTGTTTTAGCACATCTGGTATTACCGAGATGGATGGAACACCATGCGTTTTTGTGTAAATGGAAGCAAAGACTGTACCCCAAGTGTCATAGTCCTCCACGTGTGGTGCGATTCCCATTGGAAGACAGATAGTCAGAATCCTGTGTTTTTCCAACGGGGTGGTGTCTGGAAACACCGCCTCTATTTGGGTGATTTTTTGTGCTAACCAGAATGGTATTTGTTCCCGTTTAGCTGGTACTTTACTCAGGCAGGATTGTATGTTCTGTGGTGTAATTTTATTTGTGTTCCCCTGATGAGGGGTCAGCTGTGGAATTTTAATTGCTGGTTGGATTGTTGAAGTCCGCATTACATATTGGACTAATTGTCTATGCAATTTTATTAATTGTTTTAGTTGTATTAAAAGATTTGCTGCAGACATCCCGTCGATGTCTGGATGTGGTGTGTATCCGGCTAGGACCGGCCACGTTGCTCCTGGTCTACCTAATGGACCGAGCCTGGTGATGTGATTATTATGTTTTAGGGCGCCATTAAACAAGAGCAGGTGCTCTTGAAACTTAAGTGGTACTTCCACCTCCTCAAAAGGAGTGTACTCTTCAGGAGGTTCCTCTATTTTGTAATAGTGGAAGACCTTTTTTACAGCATTTGCTGCTGGAAAGTGTATCCATGAATAGAACACCTCTGTCTGCCGATATTCGTGTGCCTCTATTACGAATATGACTGTGCCACCTCTAGGTGTCAGTCCATTTTCTATAAGTTTTAAAGTTATAGATTTTCTTATGTTGACCGCGATGAGTATTATATTCGGGTCTGCTTCTTGCAGTGCATTATCAGCTGCTACGAGTTCAGCAGTTATTCTAGCTGCCTCTCTATCTCCTTCATTGTCTGACATTGCACTGTCCAGAAGGTTATTCCGTTTGTTTGCAGATCAGGTTTCTTATGGAAACAAAGATTAGATGCACAATATTTTGGAACAGTGTATCCTTCAACGTTGACTAAACCAAGAACCATACATAGGAGTTTCCTCCTGCGAGGTTTGGCGGATATGACCTTTCACCCACTCCAGACGTCTTTGGAGTATTATGGGAATAAAGGGGTCTGAGTGAAATAGCACGACTGAGTTACTCTAATGTCTTACGTTAGTTTTATCGCCTTTGCCAAACACGTTGGGCGCCATGTAGTGTAGTTCCTATTATCCCAATAGGCTCTGCGCATTGGAATAATACCTTCAATAGTATAGGCCTAGACCAGACGTTAACTAGGTCTTCTACTGTCGATATTAGACTTAAAGTTTTGGGTTTGCCAGCTAGCTCAGAGTTCACTAGAAACTTTCTCGAATAGGCAAGGAGGAGTTGAACCTCCCTGGATAGACAAGAAGGGATTTAGTTTCTGACAACCATAGAACATGACAACTTTGCTCTCCCCTAATCAAGAGTGTATCTCTAGAGTCGTGTGAAAACAAAAGACAACTTATTTTACTCAGTCAGTACGTGCATTCTTAGTCTCACCAGATTGTAGAGAAAAGGAAGAGACGGGCGTGTTCAATAAAAGATGGTATTTATTGATCAGTCTCTTTTCTCATACAAGAGAAATGGATCGATATTATCGCAATACTTATGGTTAAGTAAAGTGCATACAATAAAAGCAGAAGTATAAAATAATACTGTAAAAACATTTATATGGTTTCTAAGCCATATGGTGGTTTAAAATGGATAAAATAGATACATACACATATACATTTGACTAATCGTACTCAACTGGTGTTTCTAACTACGCCTACCCCGGTGTACCTGACCTAAGCCTAATACGTGGGCGGGAATAGAAAGTAGCAGTTTAAGTTAAGTTTGTTTTGCCAAGTGACTGACTCAAGAATTCTCTGTAAGGGGTTATTCAGTTCTGTACCTGGAATCTAGGATGAATGAGGGATGGTATCTCTCGTCTCTGGTCTCGATATTCCAGGCTGCCTGCGAGGGCTGCCCAGAAGCGCCGGAGCTGGATTTCTCGGCAGGAGAAAGCAGCGTCTCGTTCTCAGCGCGTCAGGAAGGCGGGGCTGCGCCAGCGGGGTCTGCTCTGCTCTGGGCTTCGGCAAGTCTGGCTGCTCCGATCTCGTCACCACCGCGTGTGTTTGCTTAAGGCAATACCGGTAATATTTATACCTGTAAGGTGCCGAGATTGACGTAAGGATGGACATAGATACGTCAATAAGGATGTCATACGACTTGGTCGTTAGCACATTCTTTTGCTGAAGTTCTCGGTGAAATCAAAACAATGGCCGCAGGGTTTTTCCCAGGTTGTCATAGGTTTGATTTGTTTTGAGAACTCCGTATGCCTTATCAGGGGCTGGAGGAATATCGCTTGTCTAATTAGATGGCAAGCGTTATGACCTAATCAGATAACACGTTCCTGTGCCGTAGTTCGGCCTCATCAGATAACGGTTTCTGCATCATGGGATGGCTGCTAGTTAACTTGTTAACCAGAACAGGGTCAGGAATAGGGGGATCGATACAGAACCTATAGGAATACATCACACTTACATCAACATATGCTTAAAAAAATATCTATGTACAGTTACCCATATAGTGGAACTACTCTTCACTCAGAACATCCAAAGTGGTCTGTTCCGATTTTGCAAAAGTTCCTAGAGACCATGGTCCTAAACTTCGACAGGTACATATACCTACCAGGAATGCAGAGGAAATTCAAAGAACAAAATTAAACTTTTGTAGGGGGGCCAAATCTCCCCATGTCTTAAGGTGTGTAGATGGAACACATGTTCCTACCTGCCCTCCAATCCATATAGAATGCCTGTTTTGGAATAGAAAAGTAAACATTATCTCAGTATCCAAGTTGTAAGTAATGCACATAATGTAATCACAAATATAGCAGAAAATGCTCAGGGGGCACCCATGAGTCATACATCTCTAGACACAGTGTAATACACCAATGTTTGGAAAGAGTGGATTTTGAGGATGGCTACTTATTAGGTAATTTGATGTTCCATTATAACACATATGAATGTGACTATCAAAGGAAAATCTGAAATCAAGATTTCAATGCCTTCAAAACAGTGGAGGTGCACAACAGTATGCTCCTGAGACAACCTGCAAAAATGTGGCCACATGTGCCATGTTGCACAACATATAGGTCAAGTGCGAACTACCCAGCACTTTGGAGGATACTGATTCTGAAGATGAGGATCCTGAACCACTTCTTCAGCAGCCTGGAGACTACTAGAGTACAGCAGGGAGAAAGACACAGATGGGATCACCTGCAACAAATTACTTTTCAGTGTAAGTTCTCTTTGACACTACACTCACTGAATTGAAATCAGAGTCTATGCTGCACACTAAAGCACCCTTTAATGTCAGGCTATTCTATCTATTGTTTATGTGAGAAACTGTATGATAACCAAGTGGTCAATAAGGTACAAATGTCGGTTACATCACCTAAAAATGATGTGTCCATCACTGCTTTCCGCGTGTTCTTCCAACATGGCCTGCCCCTACTTGTTTTCCATCACGAGTACAGCTGCTGCTGTGTCACAGGGCACATGCATCACTGGCAGAAATTCAGCTAACACTTGAAATGTCCTCACTACCGCTACCATGTCTGGGCATACCCTGCCAACCTAGGGCGATCAAAGCGATACCAAAGGGGAAGAAGGACGCAGCGCTTGAGCAAATCAAACACTCACCCCAAGTCAACTGATCTGGGTTTAATTCATCATCATCTGTAGCTCACTCCACCACCCCAGTTCAGACATGGCCATATGCAAATCAGTCTGACCCTGTAACTCATGGAAAAAGTCCAGCCCGAACTGCCAAACCATGTCTTCCCTGGACCAGAACAAGCATCCTGGGACCGGTTTCTGGCTAATCAGCCGTCATCAGCCAGGCCACTGGACTCAAGCTATCCTGGCTGAGGAGGGGTGAAACTCCAAAACAGGTCCTAGGATCCTTGTTTCCAGTGCAGGGAGGACCTGGCCTGGCAGTTCGGGCTGGACTGCTCCCATTGGGTGCAGGGTTAAGACTGATTTGCATATGGCTGGGTTCAAACTGGAATTACATGGTGATCAAAAAAACGATGGATTTAGACCCAGATCTCTGCACTGGGGTGAACGTATGACATTGTTCTGCATTCTGTCCATCAATAGTTTTTTTTGCATTTGTCACCCTGAGTGGGAAGGGTATGCACATACGTGGGCTTCGTGCTCTCCATGACACTGGACTCAAGCTATCCTGGCTGAGTAGGGGTGAAACCCCAAAACCGGTCCTAGGATGCTTGTTTCCAGTCCAGGGAGGACCTGGCCTGGCAGTTGGGGCTGGACTGTTCCCAATGGGCGCAGGGTCAAGACTGATTTCTATATGGATTTTTTCAAACTGGAATGGCATGGTGAGCAAAAAAACAATGGATTTAGGCCCAGAGCTCTGTACTGGGGTAAATGTATGACATTGTTCTGCATTCTGTCCAGCAATTGTTCTTTTTAAGTAAAAAGTAGGACATGTCCTTTCATATTTTGCTTTTCCTGGCAATGACAAACAGCCCATTTCATTTTTCACTACTGCGAGGTCTACTCCTCTCATATGTTAGCATTGGGAAATCCCTGATACACTTCTAAGAGGTAGTTCCTGATCAGAAAGAAGGAGCTTTTTCATGTTTGGCATGTTTAGAATGGTAATGATACATCCTCCTTACTGGTAACAATGGATTTCACATTACTGTTTTACAAATGCCACTTTTAGAAAGTATACATTATTCTGTGTTTATAACTTTTTGTCCCTGATAGCCTGTCTCCAATACATGTCTCAGCTTTGCGACAGATACACTTTGTGCATTCCCTGTAGACAGTCACAATACTGGAAGGGCTGAGTGCGACAGGAGATCGACTTACATACTGATAGCTTTCTTGGGCAGGAAGGGGGAGAGCTGGTTTACATTTACATCTGCATAGGTTGTTTCCTGCCCTCACATAAAAGAGCTGATATACCTCCCAGTGTTAGCCTGGCAGGCAGTATTGAGTAACACTGGGTGGGGAACTCTGCTCCGCTCACCACAGAGTTTGCGGAGTTTTCCTCACTCCACGTTACACGGAGCTTGTGGAGTTCTAAAAAACTCTGCGTAGTGTAGAAGAGTTTTTCCCTCGCCCGCAGATGTCAATGTCAAGTTGGCGAGCGCAAGCGTGAAAATCAATCTCCCGGTGAGATTTCTCAACACGGGCGGTCGGATTTCTCATTGCGAATGGTGTGTAAGCTCACCATCGCTCACATTAAGAAACTGTCCGTTCGCTTTGAGAAAGCTGCCGCTCGAGTAAACAATCTACTTGAGCAGTAGAAAAGAAGCAGTGCCCGGTTGCACTGTGCATGGTGCTGTTTGCGATGGTTGCACAGTGTGGACAAACACCCATGCTGAAAATCACTGCAAATAGCATTTATCTAATGCACTCTGCGGCTTGTGGAGCTCCGCATAGCGCAGCAGTTTTTTGCACTTTGCCCAGGCTTAGTATTGAGCTGAAAAAGATCCTTGTGCACTTCAGAGAGTTCTTTTGAAGTCACTCCCTACATCAAAGGCACTTTGAGTATATGTACTGAGTCTCTGACTCCCAGAAATGAGACACTTCTGGATCTTGTACAGGGCCTCTGTAGGAAGGACTGCTGTGCTGCTTAAACAACTCAACCGTACTGTTTCTCAGCTTCTTGCCCTACTGCCTAATGCTCTCTGACTTTGTTGAAGGAGAGTTGAACTCTGCCTTCCTTCCAAAGTGATCTCTAAGGGCTTGCTGGCTTAACTCCTGCCTTTTTTTAAGTCTCAGGGACACAAAAAACGTCTTGCAATTCTGCTGGTGCTGCTGAACACTGCCACCTGTGAGTCCTACAGTTGCCTGGGGTGCCTCTCCATGTTGTTGACCCCAGAAGTGGGTGCTTCAGCTGGATTAATACAAAATTGATGCATCTCATGCCTGCGTGTAACAGAACTGACTTATTAGCCCGGTTGCAGGAGTAAAATCAGCGCATCGACTGGGAGCCAGTGCTTTGCTTTAAGAGATTCACGCACCAGACAGCGTGTCTCCTCTGCTGCAGCTTGTTGAGATCAAAGCTTCCCCTCAAATGTGTTGCAGAATCCAGTGCATTGCTTGATGCCTCCAGACTTTGGCACCCGTCTTAAGAACTTACGCACCTCTTTCACTTTGTAGAGAAGATTGATGCATCCTGCGCCTGATAACTCAACATCAACTCATCTCGTTGTTTGCGACCAGGAACGGCACTTTGTTCACTGGGGCCTCTGTGAGTGCTGTAGCCAGCCGGCACTCCATCATGGTCTGCCCAAACTTTGTCTTTACCCCAGTCCAGCGCGACCGAAAGTAACCTTCTTAGTGCTACTTACTTCTAAGTGCTTTACAGCATTTATTCTTTTAAAATTCCATATCTAATTTATACCTTTGTTGCTTTGGTCTTGTTTTGTTTATAATATAATAATATATTTTTATCAACCTGTGTGGAGACTTTTTTTTGGTGTATTCATTGTGTTACTGCATGTGTGTGTGTGTTGCGAAAATATTTTACACATTGCTTTTGTGGATAACCCTGACTGCTTCAGGCCGCACTACAAGAGGGAGAACACAGGTTATCTTATTGTGTATCCAGCTTACCCTGACTAGAGTGGTGGTCCCTGCCTGGCGAGGGTGCATACTCTGATAATCAGAAACCCCGGGTCTAACAGCTCGAACACTTTCTTAGGCATTTAAAAGCACACACATGCTAGTAGTCTGTGCTTGCTTCTGTAAGGACAAGTCGGTGCCGCAAATCAGCGTTAATGTGCATTTCTGTTGCTGTGAGCAAGTCTAAGTGGAACATCAGGAATTCTAGGGGCTAGCTTTAAAAAATCCTGACTCGAATTAACATAACTGTTTTTGAGTTCTAATAGTAGATTGGCATGGATTGCGGAAGACAAAGATTTTTCATTCAAATCATCATTTTAATATTTTTTTTTGTAGGTGTGGCCAACAAATCACACCTCACCAGGGGGTAGATGTATCAACATAACCCTTTGCGATTTCTAAATAGCGATTTTTATGGAATCGCTATTTAGAAATCGCAAAATGGGATGTATGTAAAAAATCGCAATTTTTTAGCGATTTCTTAATTTTCCTTATTTGCGAATTCGCAATTTGCGAATTCGCAAATAAGGAATAATTTCCCATTCATTCCTATGGGCCAGGAGGCCCACAGGAATGATTGTGAAATTAATCTCAATTTGCGATTCGCAATTTGCTAATCGCAAATTGAGAATAATTTCAAGGGTGCATGGGTGTCTCAAGGACACCCTGCTGCACCCCTGAAATGTACATGTGTGTGTGCATATGCCACCCTCAAAAATGCCAAATTGTGCATTTTTAAAAGAATTTGCAAATTAACATCAACTACAAGTTGGTGGTAATTTTTGATTTCTTAACCAAAATTCGCAATTGAAAAATGCTACATACATAGCATTTAAGGAATCGCAAAATTGCGATTCCTTAAATGCTATGGCAAAATAAGGAATCGCAAATTTTTGCAATTCCTTAATTTGCGAATTTTTGATGCATGCCAAAACTTGCAAATAGACCGTTTGCGATTCGCAAAGGCCAAAATTCTGCGAATTTCGGCCTTTGCGATTCGCAAACGGCTTGATACATCTAGGCCTAAAACTTTACACAGCACATATCTTTACACATCGCAGTCTTGGTCTCAAAGTTCATACTTTATTTAAGCATTCAATGATTACAAACAGTACCATAGCATCCATTGTCCACTGGAGGGGAGTTTGATTCTAAAAAGTCGATGTTGATGTGAAAATTCAGAGAGTAGATTCCTGTTCCTTGTTCTCTTTCTTTTTTACTAAAATTACTTTATTGCACAGTACTATTAAGTCTGCCATTGCACATAAGCGCTATTCTTAAATGTGTGACCTGTTTCCTAATGAGTCATTTTAGTGCAATACCGGCGAGGTTATAGCTGTTCACAGGTTCATCAAATTAATTGAACATTAATAGCAAAACGTTGAACGCCTTCCAATGGTGTACAAATGCTGCAGTATTTCTGGAATAAAAATGTTTCTGTATTCCAGCCAAATACTGGCTGTCTTACTGCAATGACTGATTCAAGTATTGAAGAGTGTTGACTCAATGGATGCTAACTCCTCAAACTTACTTCCACCTGAGAGAGACAAGAACAAGGATGGTGTTGAAGAACGAATAATACCAGATGAGATTTTTCACCCTCACTTCGCCTTTCGTAAATCAAAGTCAATTTCTATATAATGCTATGAAGTTGCAGAAAGGAAACAAATACACAAGTAAATAAAGAAACAGATAAATACATGTATAAATAAATAAACAAATGAATTGAGATCCACATAAGAGGCATGTTGTATGTGACAAAAAAGAGAAGAAAGTTTTTCTAGAGCTCAACTACAGTGGTACAATGTCGAAATGCAACTCTGTTTAGCCATTTGAGTCTTTAGAAACGCATTTACATGGTTTATATGCGAGCTATTCGATGCTTTATGTTACTGAGTTCCGATCTGCAAGCAAAAAGAAATACAGTCTCATATCTATTGTACAAGCAAGTCTATTCCTACAAAAGTTAAGGTCGCTTCCGGAGCAATCTACTAGATGTTAATCATAAGAGGAGAGCCCCTTAAATTACGGCGGGATCAACCAATCAACATACCTCTCCTTGTAGTATCAACATAAAGGCTGTGATGAATAAATTGAGTCTACTGAATCTTGGTCTTTCTGACCAAGAAATTACCTCGATTTTAGCGTCCACGGAAAAGATTGTCTTCTGAAGGCCAAGGACATAGAAAGAAAGCAGTGGTGATCTTGAAATGTAATGAGAAATTTGAATAATGCAAGCAGGCTAGGTTGAATTGAAAGAATGTGAAAGGGAGATGAGCTACTTGAAATAGGAGAAAGAGAAAAGAATACTTTTGGACAGGTTGAAGAAATATGTACATACGTGAAATACATGTGTTGTAGATTTGATTTTACAGCATGCTGGTGTGAAATTAAACCATTCATGAAAATTAACTAAATAAGATTTGGAAAGACTGGTGTAGATGGCTTCAGAATCAGAGACAACAGCGTATAGCTCCTAATCCACCTTTTCAGTGGTTACAATCTGTGGCACTCATTATTGGCTTTAATACTGTGTTTGCAGGATCCCTCAATATCACTGGCATCTCTGTAAATTCACTTTGATTCATGCTGTGTACAACGCTAAAACAATTGCAAATGTCTTGTTACAGCTGAATTTCCATACTGAGCTCATTAGTCTTGTGTCAATTATAATTCCACAATCTAGTCTGTACACTTTTCCTTGACAACTATTTAACTGTACAGTAACGTGTCATGAACTACACAGACCATTAACATTTCTATGTGATTCACTGATATGTTTGAGAGATAATTGACAGGCCTTTGTGAGAGAATGATGAAAGGACACCTACTGCTTCTGCTATTAAGTAAGCACATCATTAATGCCACAGAGACAGTCACTTGTGGAGCTGAGAGTACTGTTGGAAAGGAGTGTCATGCAGCAGCATAAGTAACTTTATCATGGACTGTTAGTGGAAGGAAAAAAGGTGTCCTGCAATACAGATAGGCATGCAGTGCTTTGTTGAAGGAAGAGAGCCGTAGCCGAACCTATGCTCAGATGCCCGCGGCTGACGCGATTAACCAACCGCGAGATGGATAGCAAGTGCTGATGTATTTAGATCCAGTCTTAAATCCAGCTCATGCCTCTTTACGTCACAACCAGACTCTTCCTGCCCATTTGTATCTCTCATTCAACTTCCTACTTTCTTCGCTTGTGCCAATTTGGTAGTCTTCCTCTTCCGAACTAGAGCATACGTTTACAAAATTGTCACATAGTGCAGCACAGTGCAGCAAGTCACCTTCCTGTACTGCACTGCCTGACAGGGAAAGGGCAAGAATGCCCCATATTTAAGCCAATACAGCGCATGCCTGTCTTTGCCGCAGCACGGGTGCACAATGGGCTGCCTAGCGCTAAAGCAGGCACCCTTGCACCATGGTGCAACCATACATCCATTGCATTTAGTATTGTTTTTGTGCAGGAAGGGGTTCCTTCCTGCACAAAAATATCCTGATAGGCATATTCTTCTTTCTATGTGTACTGCAGACTGCAGAACACATAGAAAGAAGTAGTAGCAATGAGAAATAAAACATATTTCTCCTCGGTACGTCTCTCCTGGGAAGGAGTATCTTTTTGCCACATTTCCAAGCTTACCAGTTCTGGAAAATCTGTGAATGCCCATGAATTGCCTTCCTAGGGCAGAGTAAGGCAATGCATCGATTTGTGTTGCGTTGCTTTACTCCAGATATATGGAGCCACTAAGAGTCATGCAATGTGGCCTTGTGGTGATTCATAAATCTCACTTAAGGTTTGTGTTGCACAGGTACCAAATTGCGTTGTGCAGATGCGATGCAAACCAGGTCACACATATGTCCCTTGAGGGCACATTTACCATTATGTCCCGCAAAGCAGCAATTCACCTCGCTACACTACATGACAGGGAAAGGATAGGAATGGGCCATATTTAACAATATACGGTGCACTTCTGCCTTTTCCCAGTGCTGGTGCACCATGTGCTGGTTAGCGCAAATACAGGCACTCTTGTGCCATTGGTTAAGGGTGGCTGCATTGTAAGCAGGATTCTTTTCGTTCAGAAAAGTGATGAATTGCTGCACTGCCCTGTGCCACATTCGTTATAAATATAGCCCTATGATTATATTGATGTAAGCAAAGATATGGCGCACCACAATCCCCTACCTTACATTCTTTAATGGTAACATAATTTATCAATTGGCTCCATCAAGATCAAAATACTTCTTGTTCAATAGTTTCTTATTGCACTTTATTTGGAATCAATTGCATTTGTTAATAAGAGCAAATAAAGACTACAATTCCCAGAGTGAATTAATTTGTTATTCAAAATCCCAGGACAAAAAATATCATGCTGAATGCACAAGCACATATTTATATTCTTAATATCAAAGTCATTGCATCTTGACATTTGAAAAGCTGAAAAATAATGGTGCTACAAATTACATGGTGAAGAACTGCTCAGGGCAGGTGTTAGCTTTTGGAGATATTCGCGCTTAGCGCGAATATCTCCAAAAGTTGGTAATAGGAGATAGCGATGTTAGCGACTGTTTCCAGTCGCTAACATCTTGGCACGCCCACTTTGCATGTCATTAGTGATAAATATCACTGACATGCAAAGCGGGGCCCAAGATGGTCGCTATCTCCTATTAGCTGTCACTAACTGGTGTTAGCGACAGCTTGGTAATAGGGAGATAATTTTATCTCCGCTTTCTTGGCTTTTAAAGCCAAAAAAGCGGAGATAAACCCCCTTGATAATATGCCCCTTTGTTTTTTACATAAAGTCTGGCTCAATAAAAGCTCTTTTCCTTTCCTATGCTTAGTTTTACTGTATGCTATTGTAATATGTTTTTCTCTCCTATGCTTAGTTTTACTGTATGCTTTTGTAAGAAATTGGATAATTATTAGGGGTGGGTGAGTACCCATCTCAAGAGATAATCACAACTCTTGACAGGTTAAACCCTCAAAGCCACTAAATTAACCTGAGCTTAACACCCTGGTATAGTGAGTGTACAAAATAGAATTTACTTAGGGCAATGTGTAAAGTATATAAATAAACTAGAACAATAGAGAAGCATTTAATGAACAAAATGACACCAAACATCTGAATTCCAATAAATGGAACCATAGATATGAATTTTTAGTGTTTCAGGTGGTTTTTGGGGGGGAAAAGCTGCAGGAAAAAGCAACGTGCCAAATGATAGCCAATGGTCATGATGCAATTTCAGCCTGACTGCGATGGAGCCGCAATGAATCCTGGAATGAATGCACCAAGTGGATTGGTCCTAGTGAACGTCTGGAAGTCGAAATGTTTGTAAGTCCTGATGTGTTGGACTTTGCCCTTTTTGCAGGGTCATCCCAGAACATTTTGCCTTCCTCCTGTAATTTTTCTGACCTGCTGTTAGTTATTTTAGGCCTCTGGGCACTTTATCACCGCTGATCAGTGCTAAAGTGCATGTGCTCTCTATTGTAAACTTGGTAACATTGGTCTACACCTGTTTGGCATATTTAATTTACCTGTCAGTCCCTTGTTCCATGGTATCCCATATACCAAGGGCCAGTAAATTAAATGCTACTGGTGGGCTTGAAGCGCCGCTTGCTCCACCCATCAAAGTAGCCTTTCAAACCTGGCTCAGGCGTCTGCCACTGCAGGGCCTGCACACGCAGTTTACTGCCACTGTGACGTGGCACATAAAGTGGTTGCCAGGTCTACAACTCCCCTTTTAAAACACATCAGTCACCCCTAAGGAACTGCTTGTGGAACTGGTGGAAGAACAGGCATGAACTGCACCTACCCAGGAGGAACCGCCATTGGACTGGATTACTGAAGGACTGATCTGCTGCTTGTTGGGCTACGAGACAGCCTGTCTCTCTTACTTCAGACCCTTTGTGCTGGCCTGCCTGCTGGCACCCTGTTGTGGGTGCTACCTGTGTCCCTTCTCTACTGAGAGGGTGTAGTCCCTTGTGTGCCCAGCCTGAGGGTGAATGGTGAGCAAGTGCCAGGCCCCCATATCATTTCTTAATGCACTGTTGAGGGGGCACCAGCGACTGCTTGGGCAAGGGTGTGGGGAGCGTGGCGGGTGGCCTGGAAGGCACTCCGCCTTGCCTTATTCCTGTTTCCAACCAAAGGGAGAGAATAGAAGGACAAAACCTGGGTTTTCTCTAAGGGAGTGAAAACAACAGGAAACGACTGCTCTAGGCTCCCAGTTGGTCAGCAACCACTGCGTGAGCAGCATCAGAGGATCTCTCCTAATTATTGCCAGTGTTTCCTGTGGGGAGGGCCCTGCCAAGGAAGGAGATTCCACCCCCGAGAAGAGTCAAGTGGGGAGATGTCGCTACGGGCTTTCAGGCCCAACGGGGTCCAACTAGAATAAACCCATGGCGTGCCAGAACTTTCAGTCCCCGCCGAGGCGACCGCATTACCTGGCCACTGCTGCCCCTCCGTGTGTTCACGGGCGGCCACTGATTGTGGCTCCGGTCGCTGTGAGGCGGGGGTATTTGACATTTGGAGTTGGTGCAGAGGAGGGGATGCAGTATTTTGCCCCAGCGTCTCCCCATGTTTTCAGGCAGCCGTGTTCCATTACTTTACATGTGGGGTCCCAGTGAGGTACATCAGCAGAATCTTGAGTGTCCGAATGACCCGCCCTCCTTCCGGGTTGGTGCCAATTGGCAGCTGTGGTGGTCGCGGCACTGCACCACAGCTCTTGGATGGGGTGAAACCTCGACTGAGGCCCCTGATTCCTGGATCTGTAAGGAATTCAAGAACCTACCATACGCCCTTTATTAGGGGCACAGATTCTCCTATGTCCCACATTGAGGGTAGGAAATACCATATAAAGGGTCGTAGGAGGGCAGGAAAGCTGCACCCTACGCATTTATAGGGACGTTGGGTAACTCTGGTGTTTTCCTTCCCTATGATGGGCAAAGCACAGCATACTACGCCCCGAGGTTGTGATGTAGGAAGGTTTGCATTCCTAGGATTTGCATAACAACTGCAGCACATGATTTATGTATTCCCTAATCTGCTTGAGGTTTAAACCCTGATGTATGCAACCTACCAGTAGTTACTGATCAGCCTAATGTGATATGTTATCACAGTGGCCCGATTGGCCTAATTATTTATGTAATCCCAGTGAAGTCCTGACAAGTGCCAGTGGCACAGTGTATTATATGTGATTGTGTTCTAATGTGTTTTATGGATAATACAAAGGCTATTATTATATAACCTTGTGTGGAGTTTCTTTTGTGGTGTACCTAGTGTGTCGATGCTGTGTGAGTGTGTTGCGAAAATGCTTTACACAGTGCCTCTGGGATAAGCTTGACTTCTCTGCCAAGCTGCGAAGGGGGTGATGAGGGGTTATCTTCAGCGCGTAACTACCTTTCCATGACTATGCTGGTTGTTTCTGCCTGGCTTAGGTGCATGCCCTAGCTAATTATAAAAAAGAGGGTACGTAGTTCCTTATGAGGGTCTTGAGCAGGTGGGAGAGCCAGGATAACTATTAATGTGGGGGTGGTCCAACTGATGTTACAAGAGTGAGGGGAATTCCTCCTTTTGGAACTAGGGCCCTCACACACCCAGCCAGCTAGATGTCATGCTTCACAATTGGGCCTGCTCCTCGTTGGGTCGGTGCTGCAATACCTGACGGGTACCCAATGAGGGGCTGTTTGGCGGAGATCTTTTGTTCCACGCAGTATGGTGTAGTGGGAGTGAGGGGCCCAATGTGAGTAGATGTAGTGAATAAGTGCGTGCAGTGATTAAAACAGGTAAGGGAATCCAATAAGAGACCTTTATTCAGATAGGTTCCCTGCCTGATTAAAATGAAGGTAGAGTGGCGTATATGTGACTGTGGTGAATCAGGATATTAGGCTCTACTCGAAATTAAACAGGTCAACATGTTTCTTGTCTCGCTCGTCAGGAGGACTGAATGGCAATTCTTCAGGACCAAATAGCATGCATCTACACATTGTGGCGAGGTGCAAATACCTACCTCCCAAATAATCAAGCTGTGGGGAAAGTGACCACAGAGGTGAAGGACGACCTCCCAAATAATGCCCTAGCTAACCAGAAACCACATTCCTAACATTGGTTTTTAGCTGTGAGGATAGGGCTTGCATTTGGGCAATACCACAGTGACTCATGGTTGCACTACAAACTGTGCATTTTAGACAATCACATGTTTGGAAATCTCTCCTGATTTTTTTCTCTCTTCAAAATTGTAATTTTTGATTGTCTAGTGCTGCTTCAGCTCTTACGCCTAGGTTTCTTGTGTTAGTACCTTGCCAAAATGAAATTTGCCTTTAACATACATGATCTGTTACAAGACAACATGGATGAGTTAAAGGCGTTCTGCAGGGAGAGGAAAATAGCAGGGAGTTGGGTATCATCTGAAGTTGAACCCGGATAAAACTGAGTTGGTTCCCACGGGTGGTTCTTCCAGTCCCTGGAACTCTTTATTTTGGCCTTCTTCCTTCGGTCCCCCTCCCACTCCCTCTTCCTCAGTCAAGACTTTAGGCATCCAAATTAACAATCATCTTACCCTTCACTCACAAATTAGCTCAGTTGTTTCTTCCTGTTTTCTTACCCTTCGCACTATTCGTGCTGTTTCTCGTTTTTTTTCTCCCCTGGCACTTAAACTGATCATGTCCGCCTTGGTGATCTCCCGGCTGGATTACGCTAATGCCCTGTACAACGGCATTCCGGCATACAGCCTACGGAAGCTCCAACTGGTCCAAAACCAGGCGGCCCGACTAGTGTACGGCCTTCCCCGCTCTCACCACTCAATCCCTTTATTGAAGGCGCTCCATTGGCTGCCTGTCAAGGAGCGATCCCTTTTCAAAACAGGTTGTATGGTCTTCCAGGTGCACCAGGGCTCAGCTCCCGCCTTTATTGCCTCTTTGATAAAGGAGTATATCCCCGCTAGAGAGCTTCGCTCATCATCTCAATCACTTTTGCAGGTACCCCGCTACAAGCGCAAAAAGTGGGAGGAGCCAACTTCTCATTTTTGGCACCCTCTTTCTGGAATTCCCTCCCCGACCACCTACGGTTGGCCAAGCATTATCCTATTTTCCGTAAAGGCCTCAAAACTTTCTTATTCAATCAGGCTTTCCCTCTGTAAATTGTCCTTATATTTTTCCTTCCTTGTATCAGCTCCTACGGCCTCTCCTCTGCTATTTTAGCCTCCATAGCGCCAAGAAACCGCATGGGGAATGTAGCGCTTTATAAGTATTTTAAATTCAAATTCAAATTCAACAACTCTGCTAACCTTCAATAGAAACCCTGTTCATGTGGCAAAAGCACATATGGGAAAACGACATCATAGGGACGTGTACTATGCTGAACAGTTCCCTGAAGATGCATCAACAAAGATCCAGGAGGGTGGTGGTTCTGAGGGAGACCCTGAGGAGGATCTTGAGATTAGGGAGGAGTCTGAGAGTGAGGGTTCCCAGTCCATACCCCTGGATGGAGGTGACCCTGAAGAGACAGAACAGGAGGAAGGAAACGGCAGGGCAGGGATGCCAGTAGGTAGTGAGGACCAAATAAAGAGACAGTCCCTTGCTGGGTCTCGGTCCAGGGGTAGTTCCCCATCCCTTTCTTTTTTCCCAGAGGAGTTGTTGGACAGGCAGAAGGAAAGGGAGCACCAGCTGGAGTTAGAGAAGTTCAAATTGGAACATGCCAAGCTGGGTGCAGAGCTAGTGCAGTTAGCCATTGAGGAGAAAATGCTAGAGAGTGAAAGAGTCACAGTACAAGAGAGGATGGCGGAGGCAGAGAGGACCTTCACCAGAGAGAAGCTAGCTCTAGATGCTATGTTGTCCCCTGAGTGTAGTTTCAGTGGTCTGTATTCACCAGTGAGGGTGTAGTCCACTGCAAGCAGCAATATTGTGTTCAGTGAAGTAAGTTCCACTCCCAGATTTGATTTGATTTGATTTTGGAATTCATATGGCGTATGATTGCCCTGGAGCGTCTAGGCGCTTTGCGAAGGAGGAAGACGGAAGTGGTGCATTAGTTTGAAAACAGCCATGTCTTTAATAGTTTTCTGAAACCGAACAATGTTGGGCTGCTTTTGATATATAGCGGGAATGAGTTCCATAACCTCACAGTGCCCAGTACAAAGCTTCTTCCTCCCCAGCTGGCTTTCTTAAATGTAGGTGTCTGAAGGAGTTTGCTCTGTGCTGAACGTAGTCACCTTGATGGATGGTACCAGGTGAGGTGTTGTTTCAGGAAAGTTGGTCCATTTCCGTGTACAGCTTTATATGCTAAGCATAGGGCCTTGAAGTCTATTCTTTTCTTGATAGGTAGCCAGTGGAGTTTTTCTAAACCTTCGGAAATAGATTGAAATTTGAGAATGTCCAGCTGTAATCTGGCGGCAGCGTTTTGTACTCGCTGTAGTTTAATCATGTGTTGTTTCTGAAGTACTAAATATAGTGCATTACAGTGGTCCAATTTGGCCAAGGCTAGGACTATCACTAGCATCTTTACAGCTTCGGGGGGGGATGAAGGAGCTCACTTACGAATTGATTTTACAGTGAAGAACACTGATGAGACGACTTTGTTGACCTGTTGTTGGAAGGTCAGTCTGTTATCAAAGATAACACCCAGGTTCCTCACTTTCTGGACGAGTAGGGACAGCACCCATACTGGGGGGCCACCTATTTTGTGCCCAAAAGGATGTGTCAGAACCTAATAGGAGTACCTCAGTTGGTTTTTGAACCATTAAGCTTCAGACAGTGAGTTCCCATCCAGTTATTGATGTGGGACATACACTGGTTAAAATGTTTGGCTGTTTCCTCTGGATTGCTAGAGATAGACACCACATTTTGGGTGTCATCAGCGTAGGATAGAAATGTGAAGCCGAATTGATCTTGGCCAAAGGGGTCACATAAAGGCTAAACAGGGTGGGGCTTAAGGAGGAGCCCTGTGGCACCCTGCAAGGTAAGGTAAACTCTTCTGAGCGAAAGTCCCCTATCTGAACATGTTGATATCTGTTGTTCAGAAAGGATTTGAGCAGTGTTTGGGCAGAGTTCTTAACTCCCATCTCTAGAAGCCTCCTAATTAAGATATCATGGTTCACGGTGTCAAAGGCCGCCGAAAGATCCAACAGGATCAAGGCAGCCTTGGCACCCGTGTCCAGTATGGCCCGGATTTCCTCTGCTGCCATGATCACGGCAGTTTCAGTGCTATGACCTTGTCAGAAACCATACTGAGAGGTGTCCAGTAAGTTTGCCGATGAGATAAAGGTCGTTAATTGGGAGTTTAGGATTTTCTCCAGGATTTTGGACGGGAAGGGGATCCTTGCTATTGGTCTGTAGCTGTTATTGTCATTTAGATTGCTTTTTTTAGCAATCGAAGAATGGATATTAGTTTCCGTGTGTTTGGGAAGACACCAGACCTAATTATCTATTTAAAAAGAATGCTGAGTTGTTAGTTTATTATGTTAGGTGCCCATGTGGAATATGTTGGTAGGACAAGGGTCAGATGGTGCTCCGGATTTGATAGATTTAACTGACTTCTCTACTTGCTCTATGTTTGGTGGTTCAAATGAGTCTAAGACAGTGGAGGGGGATGAGGAGATTGTGGCGGACGTTGCTACCATGTTAACGTCTCTATCTAGGAGTGATTCGTAGATGATTTCAACCTTGTTCTTAAAAAACCCTGCTAGTTGGTTACAGTAGGCTGCGTCAATGTCTTTTTTATGTGGTTCAGGAAGCTTGACTAGCTTTTTTAATGTTGAGAATAGTGCTTTGCTGGAGTTGCCTGCTTGTTGAATCTTATTTGAAAAGTAGTTACTTTTCTTTTCTAGTATCAACTTTTTATAGGTGCTCAAAGACTGAGAGTATAGCGTTTTATCAGTTGTTGATTAGTTGCTTCTCCAGCGCCTCTCTGCCTGTCTGCAGAGTTGTTTCTGTTTGCGCAAGGCATCACAGAACCAATGCTCAGATTTTTTTACACGTTTGCTAGTTATGCTTTTTTCTGGTGCGTATTTAATCCAATTGGAAAAATTATCCGTTGCTCTATTTGTATCGTGTTTCAGGTCAGGTATAGAGGAAGACAAAGTGTATTGCATCTGCCGGGACCAATGTTCCTCCAGTTGTGTCCTCTGGTTATCTTGAGGGGTATGTGCGCTTTGGGGATATGATGTGTGGTAGTTATCGTGAACAGGATGGCTCTATAGTCTGACCAGTGAAAAGTCCATCTAAAGTATGACCAGCTTCATGTGTGGGGTGCAATACTTTCTATTCCAGGGAGGCATTGGGCATCATCTCTATTAGTGATGTTGAATTATTATCGTTTGGATTTTCAAGGTGGTAGTTGAAATTGCCTAATATACAGTAATCCTCTGAGATGGTACTTGATTCTATCGCATGACTAATAATTTCCTCAAATTTGATTTTGCTTGTTAAACTGGGAGGTCTGTATAGTAAATTGCCATTAAAGGTGTAATTGGCACTCAGGTTGATTCTGATGAGAGTAATTCACAGTCGGGGTTACTTTCTGCTGGGGAACCTTTAAGTTCCAATGGATTATTGACTATGATTGCTAGTCCGCCTCCCCGTTTATCTTGTCTATCATTTTCAATGATAGAGAATCCTTGGGGTATAGCCAAGGCCAGATCGCAATCTGTGGTTCTATTTGCCATGGCTTCTGTCACAAAGGCCATGTCAATTGTATGGGAGGACAATAGTTCTGCAAATTCTATGTTGTGTTTTATGAGGGAACCAGTGTTAAGGAGCAAGCCTGTCACTGTCCTGGGGGCTAGTGGCTGTCCATATTGGAATAAGTTTTCTGTGAGACATGCCTTGGTTTTAATAAAGAGAAACTTTGGAATGCAGTGGGGGCAAGTCTTAGCCTCCATGGAAAGGTCGAGCCGAACACAGGGGCATTTAATGAGTTTTTTATTAAAGTTCATAAGAGTGATATTCGAATAAGTCAGTCGTATACCAGTGTTTCAGGTGTTTCGGGCAGGAGTTGTTGCCCTGGGCCTGGTCCAGGCACGGACGGGCGCAGAAGGGCTTGCCTTTGGCGTGCCGCACCCACTGTGCGCCTCGGCTACTGCATCTGAATTTATGCAAGTGGCAGGGGATTTGATGCACGCACGAGTGACTGCCTCCTATGACCCGGAGGTCAGTCAGGGAATTTCGGTTCACTCTGCCCTCCACTGCAAATGGCACCAGCTGCGGTGAAATGGGGCAAGAACACGGAAAAGGCAGGTGAGTTTAGTTTGCGCTAGCGTCGCAGTGCAACAGCTTAGAGAGTTTAAAAGATTTAAAAAATAGACTCTGGAAAAGATTCAGATTTCTAGGACGTTTGCCAAAGATGCGTGATGCATTAATTCAGTCAAATTCAAATTAAATTCACTAAGCAAAAAAGACATATGATGTGCGGCATAGACCTACCGCTAGTAATCCCAGATCCCAGCGCATGGTACCTAATTCCCAGGAAGAGGGTCTCCCACCTGAAGGGTATAGGTTGAGATTCAGGGGCAGTAGGAAACTTTCTCACCAGTCTTGGTGGGAGTTTGTGGCTGAATGTTGTGATGCACTGGAAGGTTGAGTGACGGGTAGCACAGCAAACATTTTTGAAGGGCTGTTCAATCTGATTGTCAGAGAGACATGTTCCATTGTTGTTTTCCAGGGCTACGCCAACATCTGTTGGAGTGTGAGTTCTCTGATCCCAGGGATCTTGCATGGGAGGCAGACCTCTGAGTGAGTGCCAGAGGGTCTGGAAAGGCATTTGGAAGTGACCCTAAAGGGAGTGGCTCAGGTATTTCCCAACCGAGGATGGTGGGAAAGGTTTGTAGTAGCCCAGATAGGTCCCAATATAGTGGGAGGGGTATAGCGGCTCACGTCCTGTCTCTGCGGAGAAGGAGTGAGAATGGGATGCATCTCAAGGTACCCAAAACCCAGTCTTAAGGTTTGGAGTGTTCCCTAAGGGAACACCAGGTGGGGAGCCTAGACTGTACTGGAAGGCCATCCATTGAGGGGAATCTCCTAGTGTCAGAAGAACTTGGAGCGTCTGTAAGCAGTGTTCCACCAGTTCTGGTGTCTGCCAGTGCCACTCCTGAGTGGAGGGTGCAGAAGTCCAGATGGAGGGGTGAGAGGGGGATGTGGTCCCCAGTGGGAGAACCAGTGGGTCAGGGGCCAGCCCTAGGGTGTGAGCCTTTAAGGAGTGACCATGGTGACACCACTTCTGTTTTGGTGGGTCTTCTCACAGTCCGATGGGCAGGGGTCAGGAGATCAGTTTCAGGCCGACTGTCATGCAACATATGAGGTGTGTGTTACCCTTGGGGTGGCATGCGTGCTCCCCAGGAAGTCCAGGCTTGCTGGACAAGTGCTCAGCTTCAGGGTGTAATCCCTGGGTTTGGAGGCAAGGTTCAGGAGGTAATGCCTGAACTGGAGGGAAGGACATCTTTAAGCAGTGTCCCCACCATTTTGTCTTCGGGGGTAACACTCGAGGTAGGAGGGTACAGAACTCTGGAAGGGGTAGAGGGGGAGGAAGTACTCACCTATTGCCCAGGTTGAACCTGAGGGTTTAGTCCCTGGGTTGGGAGGCCAGTTGCAGGATCAAGATCCTGAACTGCTGGTAGAATTGTGTGGGAGGCCTGATACCAGCATCCTGACAGTTTTATGTTCTGAGGGTGCCTCTCCTAGGAGGAGAGTATGGAACCCCAGAAGGAGGACTACGAGAAATAGAGCCTCATCCATGACCCCTGGTCAGCCTGAGAGTGCAGACCCTGAGTTGAGGGATCAGTGGCAATACAGAACTGCACTGATGAGAGGTAGAGAGGAGAATGGATACTATGTACCTGGGGCTACCACCCCCAACTCTGTGAAATGGCTAGGACCAGAGACATCTGGATGGCCTAGGGCCTGGTCCTGGTCAGGGACAGCTTAGGAGTCCCCGTGGGATAGCTTAGTTGGTCCTTGGAGCTTAGACCAAGGGATCCACATGGGTTCAGATTGGCGTAGAACTGGAGTGTGCCCCTACAGTTGCGGGCCTGTGTCCATGTTCTATTGCCCCAAGCAGGGAAGCCCATCAAGGTATTGATTGTTCTACCCTGGATTCAGGCTGGAAGAGGGTTGTGTAGGACTTGGCCCTTTTTGCAGGGTCACTTTAGAACGTTTTGCTTTCCTCCTGTATCTCTGGCCTGTTGTTGGTGGTTTTAGGCCTCCAGGTACTTTCTCACTGCTGATCAGTGTATGCGCTCTCTATTGAACACTTGGTAATATTGCTCTACACCTGTTTGGCATATTTAATTTACCTCTCAGTCCCTTGTACAGGGGTATCCAATATATCCATGGCCAGTAAATTCAGTGCTACTGGTGGGTTTACAGCGCTGCTTGCGCTACCCACCTAAGTAGCCTTTCAAACCTGTCTCAGGCCTCTGCCACTGCAGGGCCTGCACACACAGTTTACTGCCGCTGTGACGCGACAAAAAAAGTGGTTGCCATGTTTGTGACTCTTTTGACTACATATCAGTCACCCCTAAGGTAGGCCCTAGCTAGCCCTATCTGCGGGGTACGGTGTAGGTAAAAGGTAGGACATATGACTTAACAGTGTGGCCTGCCACGGTAGTGCCTATTTGGTTTCTCACTGCTGTGAGGCTGCTCTCTGATAGGGATGCATTAGGGATTCCATGATATGTGCTTCAGTGGTCATTCGTGACATGGGAGGGGTAGCGTGATCAAGTTTGGTATGTTTGGAACTGTGGTGATAAATGCTGCGTATTGGTGTTTGCGTATTTAATAATACTATTTTAGAAATGCCACTTTCAGAAGTGGACATTTCTGTGTGCTATGTGTCTTTGTGCCTGCCTGTTGTGTATTGACTGTCTGCCCTTGGAGTGACAGGGCTGGGGAGGTGCAGTGGCTCCAGAGAGTCTGGATGAGTCAGTGCTAGGCTGAATAGGCCTGGTCCGCATTTGGAGTGGTGGAAGGAGTAGCATCTTTACCTGAATAGGGCTGTGCCTGCCTTCCACAGTGATGGCTACGCCCCCCTGTTTTGTGTCTGGGGCCAGGGCATACACTTACAATGGGTAGTGTTGTGCACTGTAATGATATGGGACAATTCCCCATAAACTGGTTTAAACTGGGGTCAAAGCCCTGGCCCTGGGAGAACAAAGACACTGGAACTATAAGTATTTGGGCTGGGACCCCATGCCTGTGAAACTGGAGCTTGCTTGGAACTGAAGAAGACACTGTGTGGGACTGCCAGGAGGAACTGCCTAGGGACTGGACTATTCTGAAGGCTGAGAGAAGGACTGCCCCTCTGTCCTGAGGCCCCTTCTGCTGGCCTGCCTGGCTTCTGCCTTGCCTGCGTGTCGCCTAGCACTCTTCCAGGTGTGCTGCTGTGCCCTTGGTCTGGGCAGACCTGGGTGCTTGGTTCTTGTGGGGCTCATGACCCTTAACCTGAGCTGGGTGCACTGGAGTTTATTTGACTGAGCCCCAGGTGTGGGCTCATACTGCAGTCCAGCGTATGGAGTGCTGTGTCTACACACCAGAAGTGCTGAGTTTCTTGAAGAAAAGGGAAGTGTCTGGTGCGCAGGTCAGTGCACCTTCTGGCTAGCATGGTGGTCACTCTGCCTTCCTGTGTCCAGCAGCTTGGAGACTTGGCCTCGCTGACCATTTAGGAAAAGGGGAGCGCTTGGGAGAACAGCTGGCACTCCCGGTTTTGCAGCATTGGTGTCGCGCTGCACAGTGGGAAACTCTGAAACTCTCCCAGGTCGTTGTGCCCAAGGCACTGTGGCGCCATGAGCAGGAATGAGGAACCCCTGCAGGCAGCAGCACTACGTCATTTGGAGGGTAGGAAGTCAGGCAGAGAATGCCTGACCGTGGGTGGGGCTCCCGTGAGGAGGTGGAGAGCCTCGCTGGTTTTCTCAGCCTGGTTGTGTGAGGGGCTAGTAGCGAGCTCGAACCAGAGCCTTGTGGGCTCCTTGTACAGTATAGAACTGTCTCAGAGAGAGATCTAAATGGAGGCCCCTGATCAGGACTTCTCTGCATTACTGACATTGTCACTTCTGCACTGCATGGTCACAGGCAGCTGGAGCACCCGGCATTCATTGTTCATCAAGAGACAAGGGTGAGTTGTACCCCGCCCTCTTACTTGTGGGTTTGTGCCCCAGAGCAGGGTGAGACCTCAACGGATGCCCCAGGGATGAAATTTGCTACATTTTATGGTATAGGCTGGCACGTGGCCCAGAAACCTATACGAAGGACACCAGATACCCTAAAGGAGAGCATAGGTGTTGCGCTGGGGGTGGGTACTTTGGTTAGGGTTTCTTTATGAGTGCTTTTGCCTAATGTGGTTGTGCTAAGGGCACTCCTACCAATAGTCACTGGTTGTCCAAACTAACTGTAACAGTCATTACACTGGCCCGATTGGCAGGGCGATTTATGTAATACCTTTGAAGTCATGACAAGTGCCTGGTTGCAATGTATCTAAATATATATAGGTGATTATGTTCTAATGCATTTTATGGATAATACAAAGGCTATTTTCATATAACCTTGTGTGGAGTTCCTTTTGGGGCGTGCCTATTGCGTTGCTGCTGTGTGAGTGTGTTGCAAATTTATACATTGTCTCTGGGATAAGCCTGACTGCTCTGCCAAGATACTAAGGGGATGAGCAGGGGTTAGCTTCAGTGTGTATCTTCCTTGCCCTGTCTAGAGTGCTGGTTTCTTCCTGGCTTAGTCACATGCCCTGGCAAACCAGAAATCCAAATTATAACAATAACATATTTTATAAATTACTCCCCACCCTTATCCACTATAAACCCAATGTTGAGCTACTAAAATATACACATTTATAAACATAATATATAAGAAAATTAACATAAATGTATGAAATTATAACATATACATTTTAAATTACTCACCACCCTTTTCTCCTATAAACCCAACATCCCGCTACTAAAAAATATATTAGAATATTAAAAAATATATACATTTGTAAAATTAAATTAAAAAATAAAAGTAAGCAAAAACATTGTAATTCACATAAACTAAAAAAATTAATAACTATATTTTTAACATTGATATTTTACACATCTATATTTAAAACTAAACTAATTTTCGATATTTTTGACATCTATATCACCTGCCTCGTTATAATGTTGTCGAGATATTCTTGACTCAATATTTATTTCACTCAATATTTGCAACTAGCTATTCTGGGGCTTATTAGGATGTTGGTTGAAATTGCCTCCGACTGACACGGTCTCAGTCTAGAAACCAACCGACCTCCGGTCTGCAGTTCGACCGCCTGATTATGATGCGACCGAACACTGTTCAATCGGATACTCACATCTCTTTATGGGAGCTTGTACTATGGCCATAAACCTGCCGTAATACAGGCTACCATACAGAAATGAGTGTGTGTGTAAAGCTTTTCACCCTGTGACAAGCACCCCATGGTGGCTGCCACACCATGCATGGATTTACAGGGAGCACCATTGGCACCCCCTCAGCCACCAATCGTAGGTCCTGGAGGCAAGACCCTCAATGTCGCTCTCGAACAGCCTTTCTGTGTCCGAAAGGCCGGCATGGAAAGGCTGTTGGAAACCGACATCGAACATCGAACATCGTAATCCTGATGGTGAAAACGCTGTCAATAGGGGATTACAGTGCAGATCTGACTAGTGGGAAGGCTCCAAGAGCCGGTCAGAACCACATTAGAATGACTGACCGGTTCACACTCTTAACGCCAACATTGTAATTCAGCAGTCGGACTGCAAGCTAGCGGAGGCTTTCTGACCAACATCATAATAAGCTCCTCTGTCTCTAAACCATATTTATCCCATTCCACCTCACCTGTTAATAAAACAATTACCCTGTCAGATGAGGTAAGGAAGCTACATACCCTGTGACCATGACATTCCCTAGGTCACTCCGAATGAAAATTATAATGAACATAAAACCTAGCACCAAATCATGAGTTATCCCTGGGATGCATTCCCAAAGCGTCCAAGGATACTACATTTCCTGTCATTCCTGGGGGCAACGTGCAATTAACTGAGCAGTGATAACATACCTGGATTCACTGTATCAGGTAGAGAGACGGGACTGCCATTCCCATTATGCCCACAGACTCGGTCATATAATCACACGCAGCCGCCTTCTTGTTCTTCCCATGCCCGTTTCTTTGATTTAAAAACAGCCAGTTGCAAATGCAAGACACAGGCGGGAGGAAGGAGATGCATGAATAAGTGCTTGCAGTAGGGTGGGACCTTTGACGAAGTTAGACAGAATGAAAGCACAAAATGGTGTATGCGCAGTACTTGAACCGGTACACGTGTAGATATTGATTGGCAGGAGTATTGTAGCATTTTTGTTTTTGCGTTTGTCTTGTTCCAAAGTGTTTTATGACATAGCTCCCCTCGTTCCATTCCTCCATGAAGAAAATCTGTCCTAAAAGTACGGACTTTATCAATGACTTTGACAAGCGATTAGGAACTGATATAGTATGGTTGAGTGCACACTGAGTGAGCTTTCCATAGGGAATTTAAAAAGGGACATACAGCATCCTAGTCCTGAAGGAAGCCCCCAAACCTTGTGTGGGCCCCTGTTGTGCTGAAACGTGTCAATCTGAATAGGGCACAGGCCACATAAAGGTGTTTCAAGTGTCCAATGTTTACTTTTAATCATCCATACACCCCCCCATTGATAAACAACCAAATACAAATGAGCAGGTGCACAGGGTTTTGATCTTTAGAATCCCTCAGAAACATCCTTGCATAGTCCCTCTGATTACAACAATGACCACCTGCCACTAGAGCATTATTTGATGAGCGCTGCATGACGTACCTTAAAAAATATAACATAAGGAGCTATACCTACCAAAAGCCCCAATACCAATTACCAAACAACCAGTCAGTTGGCAGTGAAGAAAGTTCAATTGTTTATTATGCAAAATACTCTATAGAGGAGCCTCCAACCCTCACCCATCAGGTGCGCGGAGAAGACAGCTGGCTTACATTCAAAACCGCACAAATATACTTTCAGTTCATCACATGAAGTCACCATAAATGGAAAAACAGCACTTGGCTCTTGGGCCCCTAGGAAGGACCATATATGGCACACATGATTGGTTCAAACCTTTACTAAGTTATTACTGGGAAGGTCAGGAGGGGTGACTCCCTTTCGTCCTGGTGCCTGGGAGTGTAGGCACGGCGCCTCCAGGAATGCGATTATCACACCCAAAGCCAGATGCGACCTTGCGTCCCAGGACAGAGGGAGAATAGTTTACCTTCAGCTACTCTCAGTAATTCAAATGGACTGGGAACTGACAACTAATGCAGAGCACACGTGATCACAGCTCGGGTCTGACACAAGCAAAGAAAAGATGGCGCCTGTACGGTTTCTCGGCCTACTTTATTAGTATAGAACAAACGGACAGAATAAACCTTTTCCTACTAACTAAAGCAAATCGAGGTTATGCAGTGTGAATATTGAGATAGAGGATATATAGATACATCATGCTAACACAATATATATGTCCAATACTTCTTGTGTAGAGGAAATCTAACTTTTATCCCTCACTGCATACTAATGATGAAGCAGTACTCATAGGGGGTATGAGGCCTGTTGGAACTGGCCCTTTTTGCAGGGTTATCCCCAAACTTTTTGCTTCTTCCTCCCTTATTTTTCCTAACCCGTGGCTGTTAGCAATAGGACTCTGCGCACTTTACCACTGCTGATCAGTGCCAAAGTGCATATGCTCTCTGTGTAAATTGTTATTGTGATTGGACATACTTGATTGGCACATTTGTATCACCAAGAAGTCCCCAGTAAAGTGCACTGGGTGCGCCACGGCTAGTGATGACAAATGCTACTAGTGGACCTGCAGCACTGATTGTGCCACCGACATGAGTAGCCCCAAAATGGTGTCTCAGGCCTGCCACTGCAGTGCCTGTGTGCAGTCTGTGAACTGCCATGTCCTCCTGGTCAGTGTCCCCACTGACCCGGCCTAACCCTTCCCTTTCTGTGCACATTGGTCACCCCTATGGAAGGCCCAAGGTACCCCCTTGGGCAGGGTGCAGTGTGGATTATTTTTATCGCAACGTAAAGAACTTTATCGCAACCTTAAGAACTCTTTTGAAACCATATTCTTGAACTGTGTATGTTGGATTTTTGTCGTTTTGGTCTTGTGTAGTTTAGATTAAATACCTTTATTTTTCTAAACTGTTGTGGAGTCAGTTTGTGGTGTTTTCACTGTGTTGCTGAGAGTGTTGCTAAAAATACTTTACACATTGCCTCTGGTTAGCCTAGACTGCTCGTGCCAAGCTACCTAGAGGGTGAGAAGGGGTTATCTCAGAGGGTTTCCTCCTTACTTTGACTAGAAGCAAGGGTCCTATTTGGACAGTGGTAGCTACCCCTGCCAACAAGGTACCCCCTTGGGCAGGGTGCAGTGTGGATTATTTTTATCGCAACGTAAAGAACTTTATCGCAACCTTAAGAACTCTTTTGAAACCATATTCTTGAACTGTGTATGTTGGATTTTTGTCGTTTTGGTCTTGTGTAGTTTAGATTAAATACCTTTATTTTTCTAAACTGTTGTGGAGTCAGTTTGTGGTGTTTTCACTGTGTTGCTGAGAGTGTTGCTAAAAATACTTTACACATTGCCTCTGGTTAGCCTAGACTGCTCGTGCCAAGCTACCTAGAGGGTGAGAAGGGGTTATCTCAGAGGGTTTCCTCCTTACTTTGACTAGAAGCAAGGGTCCTATTTGGACAGTGGTAGCTACCCCTGCCAACTAGAGACCCCCGTTTCTAACAAGGCCATATTGTTCTTTTTGAGAAATCCTCCTCCAAGGTACTTAATTTAACTACTGAGACACAAATCATCCTGAAAATGAATAAAATGGTGGATGTCTGGTTTTCTTAATTTGAGACCCTGAGTTAAGGCACGTTTGCTTTTTTGTGATTTTGAGGTAAGGAAGCCACCATGAACTTCATCTAACTGCTTTTGTATGCTAATAGAGGAGATATACGATTTCATAAACTTGTATATATATGATGTTTACTTTTTCTTTCTTTGCATAATGCCGTTATAATTTTTCTAATTTATACGATGCAGTTGCATGTTGTTTTCTTTTCCCCTTTGTTCCCCTCATATTCCTTATATATCTATACAGGTTTTTACAGAGTAGGATTTATATCTTCTTATATATCTTTTAGCAATATTTCTTTGATGTATTGTATGTTATGCTCATTACTCGCTCTATTTTTTGTTAATATGACATGCAAATTATTGAATTGCTATTTTTTTGCTGTTCTTAATAAACTCAAACTTAAAAAAAAGAGATGTATAATATCTTACAGCAAGTATGATATTCTCTTGTGCTTTTCTGGAGAAACTGGACAGCATGGCTGGTACTGACCACAGCCCGATGTGGGCAGATGCAGACTGGCTTGTCTCTGAGGCACCAGTGGCATACGGTTATCTACTGCACTCAGACTTCCTTTTAAAGAAAGTGCTTGTTAAGCTTCCCTCGCCCACTAGACAGGTTAATGCAAATTGGTGCCTCTAGATGGAAACAGATGGAAGAAGGAAAAAACAACAACTCTATCTGTTATTATAACGTGGCTCGGACATCCAGAATACAACCAAGAACTAGTCCTCTAATTTGTGCAGCAACCAACAGCAGACACACATTGAAATTTATTTAGAAGCCTCTTCCATTTCTTGAAATAATGTGCAATGTGCTGGTAAAAGTCATATTACCTTGATCGATAGAGTGCATCTTTGCTACAACCTTTCTTTTAAAGAAAGTGCTCATTAAGCATCCTTGGCCCATTAGTCCACACACTGCAAAGATGGTACCCATAGATGACCACAGGAAGGATAAATGACTGCACTAACAGCAGCTCTTTCTGCAATTTCAATACGCACCTGAGTTCCAGAATAACACCAGCAACCAGGTTCCTATCTGCAGCAAAAACCAACAATAAATGTGCACTGAAATTAAGTACAAGCCCCTTCCAAATTTACCAGTTATTTGCGCTGGTAAAAGTGCTAATACCACAATCTCATCTCACTATAGGTTCTATTCTATGGGTAATTACAGTGATCCTACAGGATGATTGCTGTGGTCAGTTTCATTGCATTCTGAGAGTTAACATGCCTCCCAGGAAGTACGTGTAGGTTTGTTAATGTTACAGGAGGCAATGAAGATGCATGGACTGATAAGGGGGTTTTGTTGCCTATTATCAAGTATTAAATGGACATCTGAAATACCCAATATCTTTGTAATAAATAGACCATCAACCGCTAAGCCAATTATTGATTTGGTACAAAAAACTAATCCGCAGCTTGCCAGTGGTCAAGGTGAACAATGAAAAAGAGTACAGAGAATCAAAAATCCTCCCAGAATTCTTAGTGACACTCCTAGTGAAGAAACTATGCATATAGGTAGTACCAGAGAGAGACTGACTTCTGCTCAATGGCAATATTATCGCAAATGAAACTTATGTTCTTATTGATCGGTTGGGTGTCATTTTCTCAAGCAATTATGTCATTTTCAGATATCCTCCCATGCTCCGCCCTTAGCAGTGGTCCGAAGCCAACGATAAAACAGTGTACATTAATTGCAGACATTTTTTCATACCAATTAGGATTTTCTGCCAACAGGACATGTGCACATATCTACAGTATTTTACAGTCCCTGGTATCTCCATGCATATAATTTTGGTCATGCAGAATCATCAGTTTGCAACATTATCAATGCTCCTGTCTTTTCATTTATTTTGGGCACCACATGACTCTGGCGCATAATCCTCAGATTACATGGATGAACACTTCCCTATCAGTTCCATAAAGAACACTAATACACTGGATAGTTTTACACTATCAAGCAACATCTCTTGCACAGTACCCCCTCAATATCAGAATTAACTAGATGCGTTTGAAGAAAAAGGATCATATCTAGAATCTAGTACTAGTTGTACATATAATCTGTTACATGCAGGTTAAAAATGATCGAGTTAAAAATTGTATTGAGACTAAAACCTACCTAGAAAAGATATTAAAATCACAAAACAAATGTAATGTTCTGACGTTCTATTTCTGTACAAATATAGAAACATTGTGCAAACTGTAAGCTACAAGTCAGGGCACCCTAACCGGGTCAGGACTGAGAATCACTTCCAAAAAAAGCATATGCTTTATATATCAAATATTAGAGTGCCAAGGTAGAACTAGTACTAGAAGTTCTTGACGACGGGTTTCCTTGGAAATCTCGCCAATCTAACATCCGTGGAAGTGGGATGTTTATGCTACCTCGAGAGGCACCACAACTATCCTAAAAAAACAAATATGTTTGCAAATTCACTCTAGAAATCTTTTGTTGAATTGTAGGTGCGATTTTCAAAACCACCGCTACCTTTGCTGTGTTATTGAAAAAGGATCACATATCTCACAGGCCGTATGATTGTTCCATTGATTTATTTCAAGGAGCTAAGGGATTTATTTGGCTCTCTACCCCCACCCCTAAGGCACCTATCTCCTTCATCTCAAAATCTAATGGAGGATTAAGAACTTGAGTATACTTGAGTATATTTTTACAAACGTAATGCCATTACAATTCTCACATCTTTTACCACTACAGCATGAAAAATGGTTAACAAAGCTGACTCTTTGGGGTGCTTGCAATTTGATAGAATAAAAGTGATTAATTCAAAATGATTTAACAGCAAATATAGCACTATAAATGTCCTGTAATGTCGATTTGCTTAGCCAACACACCAGCATCATGTAAGCATCTAATTAATGATATTCTACAAGATTTCCTTGATGTGATTGTAGTGGCATACTTGGATGAGAGTTTAGTCTACTCTTCTTCCCTGATAGAACATAGAAAAGTTGTTTGAGAAGTATTGAAGACTCCATATTCACTCCTTATGTTTTTTAATGAGAGCAAGCAGGTAACATGGAGAAGGGTGATGTCTTATTGGAAGGTATCTGTTGATGTGCCCAATACCAGGCTTAGAATTAATTAATGTGAAATCTGTCGGTGGAGAGATCTTTATCTGAGAGATCTTTATCTGATTATTTAATACAAGCGTTTTCAGTTCTCTCATTCTTAAAGCAACAATAAATTCCTGATCATCTCCTTTGTGAAACCTACAAAGTTAAAGATTGTGAGGAAAACTCTAAAACCACTTACTAATGCATTTTTTTGTTAAGCTATATGGGCTTACGAAGAAAAGGATTGTCACCCCACCTAAAACGATTCCCTACATTCTTCCATATAGTGGTGGGAGGCATCAGTATACAGATTTGTAGCGTGGATTGATAACAACAATAATGTTGTTGGTAAAGGTCAGTGGCAACAATATTTTTTCGAAAGTATCAAGTTGATAGAATAGCATGTCAAGAATATTGTCAAGCCAAAAATATTGAGGAACAGAATATAGTTAGTAGGAATGTGAGGTTTGTGTGTATGATATCATTTTTAAAATACTGCTGTATATTATATCATTTAATTTAATATAGCTGTATTGAATTTTTGTAAGCATTTTTATTTTTATTTAGTATGTATTAGGTATTATAATAGATGTGGATAATAACATTATGATTATAGTAATTGTTTTATATTATTTAAGTATAGTTTGCAAGATTTAAGGTGTAATTACAATGTTTCAACATATGACTAGTAAGCTATAATTTAATATTGGGTTGTTGACTTTGTAGGGGAATAGGGTGAGAAGATGGTTGGATTATAAATGACGTTCTTTCAATTACTTTTTTATGTTAAATACATAAATAATTGGTAATTGATTATGTTAAATGTTCAATTTAACCGCCATCAACAGTTTTAATTCTGATTATGAATTAGCAGGTTATTGCAGCTGGCTTCCGACAGGCTCAGGGATCCTGTCAGCCAGTCGGATGCTGGCCTGTACACCCAAAGGACGGTCTCTCCGCCCTTGGGATTATGATGCACGGTTTCCGGCAGGGATTCTATGCCGACCTTTCTGACATGGAAAATCTGTCAGAAAGCGTGTTTGGGGTTCCCTAGCAGGGCCACCTTATGTGCGCGGCCTCCTTTTGGGGGTGGTAGAGGCACCTATGCTACCCCCTGATAATCCTTACACCCCGTGGCAGGCCAGGAGGTGCCTGCCATGGGGTACAGGGATTAACACCACCTCCTATTTACCTTTGGCCGGTTTACGGTTGTAAACCATGCTTCATTAGGGAAAAGACAGAATGAGTGCATCCAAATCAGGTGGTCAGGTCTGCCGACTGGAGGTCCGTCTGTCCTGTTTATGAGTCGATGTCAGGCAGACACAAGTCTGCCCGACATCGTATTCAGACCCTATACGTTATGTCAATTTTTTGGGGGGATTTAATAAATTTTTCTTTTATTGATTAGTGTATTTAATAACCAACATTTTGACATTAATTTTAGACTCATGTTTACTTTACTTTTTATGTGATGCATTTAAATAGTATTGTATTGTTAGTATTTTGTATGTAAAATGTTTTTACATTTTTTTGTTTAGTGTTTTTTGTGTAATATGGGTAGAGTATATTTCTTTTAAATGTGTTTACTTTATTGCTTTGTCATCATCTAATATTTTTCAATTACGTTTCATTATATTTATTTATCATACATTTTTTTTTATTTTTAATATGTTTGATATTTTCATGTTTGCTGGTATTAAAATGATTTTTCAATAATTAGGGATTGGGATGGTCTATCAAACCCTTGCTAACTCCAACAATGTCTATGATTCTGCTTCTATTGGAGTGAGAATAGTAAATTGAAACCCTCCAATGTCCAGAATGTTCCTGTTGGACTTGGACGTAATTGCAGGCTCATCCCTGAACTGTTTGCCTTCCTCCTGGTAATTCTTCTGACCTGGTGTTGGTGGTTTTAAGACTCTGGGCACTTTATCACTGCTACCCAGTGTAAAGTGCACGTGCTCTCTATAGATTGGTCTACACCTGTTTGGCGTATTTAAATTACTTATCAGTCCCTTGCAAAGTGCTATCTCAGATACCCAGGGCCAGTAAACTAAATGCTACTGGTTGGCTTGCAGTGCTGCTTGTGCCACCCACCAAAGTAGCTTTCAACCCTGTCTCAGGCATCTGCCACTGCAGGGCCTGCGCTTGAGTTTACTGCCACTCTGACGTGGCACATAAAGTGGTTGCAAAGTCTGTGACTCCCCTTTTACTACATATCAGTTACCCCTAAGTTAGGCCCAGCTAGCCTATGGGCAGGGTGCACTGTGGGTAAAAGGGAGGACATGTGTCCTAACTGTGTGGCATGTCCTGGTGGTGACAAACAGCCATTTTGGTTTCTCACTACTCTGAGGCTGCCCTCTCATAGGAATTCATTGGGGCTTCCCTGATATGTCTTTAAGTGGTAATTCCTGGAATGAAAGGCGTAGCATGATCAAGTTTGGTAAGTTTGGAACAGTGGTGATAAATGCTTCCTGGTGGTGTGCGCAGATTTATTATCACTATTTTAGAAATGCCACTTTTAGAAGTTGGCATTTCTGTGTGCTATGTATCTTTTTGCCTGCCTGTTGTGTATTGCATGTCTCGCTCTGGAGTGACAGAGACTGGGGATGGGTGAGACAGTGCTAGGCTGAATGGGCCTGTTCTGCATGTGGAGTAGCGGGAGGAATGGCCCCTGACCCTCAATAGGTCTGTGCCTGCCTTGTGTAATGCTGGCTCCGCCCCCTGTGGTGTGTCTGGGGCCAGAGCCTACACTGACAATGGGGAGTTTCGTGCACTTGTGAAGTGCGTCCCAGAACTGGTTTGGACTAAGTCCAGTAACTTCTGTAAGGGCAGAACAAAGACTAGGCACGGTATAAATATTGGGGCTGTGACCCCATGTGAACCGTGTGCTGCTTATGTGGGGCTGGCAGGCTGCCCGACTGCCAGGAGGAACCACCACCGGGGGGACTGACCTGCTTGGCAGCGGAAGGATCTGCTGTCTGCCCAGGAGATCCGGTGTGCTGGCCTGACTGTGCACTTCTGGGAAAGAAGTGATGCCTGTTTCCTGGTTGTATCTGCCGGGGTGAGACCGGCTGAGTACTGGGTGCTGCGTTCATTGCCCTGGATGTGGGCTCATTTGGCTTCAGCGCATGCTGAGCGCTTCGATTTCCTATGAACTGGTGCCGCATTGGAAGTGTGTGGTTAGCGTTGTTGACACAGTTGTTCATAGTGCCAGAGAGGGGGCTCAATCCAGCGGCAGGTTTGGAGTGTGTGTCCGCATTGGGGAGAAGACAGGGGCCCGACTGAGACTGAGCTCCGTGAAAGCCAAAAATCAGGAAGTCAGGCAAGCTTGTACCTGGTTGTGGGTGGGGCTCCTGTGTGGCTGGAAAGCGCCCAGCATGCAGCCAAAGCTGTCTGTGGGCAGCCAAAGCCTTGAAGTTTCTTCCACCCCCTCTGCCTCTTCAAGTCTTCCATCTGGGGTGAGGCAAGCTTCCAGAAGCAAGGCAGGGCAGAGCCGCAAAGGTTGCCTGGTTGTGAGTGGAGCTAGAGGGGACCGCGTCCCAGGAAGCGAGCGGCCGGAGGGGAGAGACTTTGATGTGTTGGCCGGTGAGACCCGACCGGAGCTTTCCCATGGTCTGCAGGGAGATGAGCCTGACAGAGAGAAGGTGAGCAGCCGTTAAGGATGAGGAAGGCTCCCGCCGTGCTGAAGCAGTGCGGATGCCGCCATCATTTGTTTCTCATTGCAGAATTGTGGGCATCTCAGGATGAATGCTCCATATTTCCAGTCCAGCCGCAACTTCACCACACAAACACAGTCAGCTGCATAGGTAGCGCAGCACCGGGGGCAATCTCCAGGGAAGGAGACGAGGGTGAGTTGCACCCCGCCCCCCTTGTATTGCAAGTGTTGTTTCTGCTACATCGGCAGCTGGGGTGGTCAGTTTGGAGGAGCATCTTTGGCGGCAAGCCCGGGACGGGGCCCTGTTCGCACGCCTATGTAACAGCTTGCAACGTGATGGGGTTTTAGAAAGGTGTGCACTTCTCAGATGTTTACTTTGGTGCACTGCTTTGGCTGCTAAGGCGTAAGGTGCTATGCTGAGCACCAATGTACACCCTGATGACTGTGGTGCAATGCTACTAATGCTGATGCATGCCTAGTGCTCCTTACCGAGTCATAGGTGATGATAGGATGTTTATGCCTAATGTGTGGTGCTAAGAGCACCTTTACCCGTAGTTACTGGTTGCTCTCACTAATGGTGATATGTTGGTGAGGACATTGGCCTGATTGGCCCTGTAATGTATATAGTCCCCTGTAAAGTAGTACCAGGTGCCAGGTGGCACAAGGTATATATGTGATTATGCTCTAATGTGTTTTATGAGTAAAACAAAGGCTATTTTCGATATAACCTTGTGTGGAGTTTCTTTTGTAGTGTGCCAGGTAAGTCGCTGCTTTGTGAGTGTGTTGCACAAACGGTTTACACATTGCCTCTATGATAAGCCTGACTGCTCTGCCAAGCTACCAAGGGGGTGAGCAGGGGCTTTCTTCAGCGTGTAACTCCTTTGCCTTAACTAGAGTGGTGGTTTCTGCCTGGCTTAGGTGCATGCCCTAGCCAACCAGAAATCTCATTTCTAACAGTTCCATTGTATTGCTTAGTTTGGAGTAGGAATAGTAAAAGTAACCCCTTCAAAGTACAATACTGTTCCTGCTCTTGCTTAAGTTGGATTGTGAATAGTAAATCTAACGCTTCCAAAGTCCGACAATTTTGCTCCAGTTAGTCTTTTTTATTTTATAAAATTATTTAAATTATGTTCTATGTTATATTTTGTAATGAAACTTTATTCACCTTTAAACTATTATTTATATTAACTATCTGTATGTGAATATTAATTTTCTAAATTAAGTATCATATATGTTTTGTTCTATGTATATAAATACATTGTTAGGACCTAGTTTCCAAAGGAAAAACATTTTTAGTTTTGCCAGTATCATTGGCACTGTTTCACAAACCTTCATGAAATTCTCAAACCTTGTTTGCCACTCACTTCAGCAGCTGTCTTAAAAGCTTCAGGGTGATCCGTCAAAGGGCGGGCTGAGAAAAAAAGGGGATCCCCTAACCATTTCCTAATTCAATTTCCCATAAGGATTTTGAACATGACCCGAGCAGCAGGAGGGAATTACACCAAATTTGGCAAAATGGTAGCTCTTGGTCCAGTAAGAGAGTTTTTGTGATTTGGTATAAATCTGTTCTGTAGCTTTTGAGATATTCAAAGAAAAACTAATTTGTAGATCTAGAGGCATGGACCATCCGCAAATAATAACGAAATCATGCAGAGATCTGACTGGCCGCCAACACTTCAACCCAGAAGTGTTGGTCGCCATCATGGGATTCTGGATCAGCTAAGCCCCTAGGAAAAATATTAAAAAGAGAAGGGGCAGGGAAGGAATACCCTGACCCTCTAGGCTTGGTGTTGGAGTCTCCTAGGTACCCACCCAGCCAAAAGGCATTTTTTCTGAAACGTTCAAAGGTGAAAACCAGAACAGCGAGCGTGGTCTTCCCTGTCTGCTTCTCTTTCAGCCCCCAAATTGGGCAGGTCCCAGGGCATGGATGAATTACAGAAAAGAAGAGGGTGGTATTTCCTGCCCCATACCAAAGGGCAGTTTAAGCCCCGGGGGCCACCACCTCCCGAGAGTATATTTAAACAAATTATAGGGGGACCATCCAGCCCTCCTCCTTTGTCCTTTCAAAGACGGAGGGCAGTGCAGACCCCCTCTAACATCGAAAATTACCCTGGGGACTGCTACCTCCCAAGGGTACAAAACAAGTATGCATGGGAGGGGGACCATGCAGACCCCCTCTCATTCCATTTTGGCCCCAGGGGTCGCCCCCTCATCCCAGTAGCAGCTCGCTCTCTCCTGTGTTGTCCACATTCACTTTTACAGTTCCTGCTAAGAGAGAGCAAAATGTAAGTATGCTCGCAGTGGGCTGGTGCAGGAAAACTACTCCTGTTCACTTGGAGTGGACTTTTCTCCTGTTTTAAATCAATTAAATACAGCCTGAATTGATGGAGGGAATTCCATCAAATTTGGCAGAAAGGTAGCTTTTGGTTTGCAGATTACACATTCTGTTTTTTTTAGTCTAAATCCATTCAGTAGTCTGTGAGAAGTTTAAGGAAAGTCAAATCTATATATCTACGGCTGTGACTACTTTCTTGAATAATTATAAGCTCATGCAGAGATCTGCAGAGCTCAGATTGGCTGTCAATACTTCAACCAGGAAGTGTTGCTAGTCATCTTGCAAAAAAATAAAAGGGGACAGAGTAGAAATACCCAATCCCATAGCCTTGGTCCTGGTAATAAAACATTTGTTTTAAGTTCACAGAACAATTATCAAATATTTGTGAATATCGCCATGAAGTGAAAAAAAAGAAAATGTGCGGTTTCCTGTGCTTCTTTGTATATGAGTCCACGGGGTGGACCAAGTCCTGGGGGCATGTGTCTTTAATGAAAAAATATGGAGCGGGCTCAAAGGGCCCCCTCCAAGGGCCTATTACATTTAGCCCAAGGGACCACCACCATCCTGAGGCTATTGTTTGAATTTTGCAGGTGTGCAGACTCCCTCGGACACCATCTCCTCAGGGCTGTTATTTAACATAAAATTGGGGGGTGCGTGGACCCTCCGCCAGACCAGTGGACCACCACCTCTCCTGGGTAATTGGTTTTAAAAAAGAGGGCGGGTGGCCATGCAGCTATCCTTCTAGGCCATATATGGCCCGGGGGACCACCACCTCCCCAGAGTCAGCTTGTGCACAACAAAGGAGAGGGACTGCGTGGCCCCCCCTGGAGTCAAAAAAGAACCTGGGGACCACCACCCCCAGGGCCAGCTCCAATTACATCCCAGAGTGCCCACACCCAGAACATAGTGTTTGCTTTTGCTTGGCGAGAGCACAGTGGAAGGTATCGTTCCTAAGCAACTTAAAATTCACAAAGTTATAACTGTAATACAAAAAATGAATGAGTTCAAAAAGATAAAATATATCAATCTTTAATCAAAGAAACCAAATACATTAGCATTTTGATAAAAACCCATTTCATAATGACATTATTATTTCATTGTATGAGAAATAATCTTCTAAAAACAAATCTAATAATAATAATAAGTGGCAAAGGTAAAATCTTTGATGCGCGTTTCAACACTGAAAGTCAGGAGTAGCCACCCATACACTTGTAGCTTTTTAAAAAAAGTATGTGGGTAATCTTGCAGTGGAGGGGTCCCTGGGGTCCCTGGAGGCATGAGGAGGGGCCCACATGGCCTCCTCTGCTTTTTTCATGATGTTAGCCCCGGGGTGGGCTCCCTGAGGTCTTTAGGGGGTCGGTATTAGGGCCGTAGAGCCTCTCTCCCCTTTTCTGCACATTTCTGCTCCAGGTGTGGGGTGCCTGGGGCCTTTATTGGACTCGGGGAGGGCTCTTGGGAGTCCCGCGGGACTGTGGCATTTTTTGCCAATTTTCTTTTGTTTTTGGATCCAGGCCCCTTTGGTTTCTGCCAGGCAGTGTAACTGGTCAGTGATGTCATCAGTGACATCATCAATGATATCATTTGAGATGCCATCTGTGATGTCGTACATGATGTCATAGACCGTGTCAGGAGTGATGTAAAATATGAGGTTATAAGCAGTGCATTGCGAGGGGGCAAGTTACTAACTGTAACTGGTGAATTTCTGTTATTTTAGTTCAAAATGTTAATGCATAATGGCATAAATGTACGTGACATGCACATGTACATTTTTCAATGTTCCTGCATTATAATTGATAACATTTTGCTCCACAATATTTTTGTCTGGATATTATGATACCTTAAATACACAGTTTATAGACTCGATATTTTTTCAGCCTACAGTTTTTCACAATGTTCTGTAATCACAATATTGTTGTTCTTGATAGTCTGTCCTACAACCAAATCTATATAAGGGCAGGATTAAGGGTTCGTCTTAGAATGCATTGGAAAAAGACCACTTATCATTTTGAGTCTGATGAGAGATGTTGTTGTTTGCTACCATTTGGTACGCTTCTGGTTTATTTAGTTTAAGGATCACCTTTCATCGGTACCCCTCTACAATTAACAAAACCATTCCGAAGATAACGCAACAGAAAATGTGAGTGATACATGTGGTAGTGAAGAATGACACTACAGCACTCCTGACACATTATAGACCAAATCTTACACAATATATACAACTTATATTATCTCGTATGGTATTAAAAACATTGCTCTAAACTGACTTAAAAGGTGCTCTTTAATTTCACCTGGGAAACAATTGTATATTTCATGTTCTTTGCAAATAAGACTATTCAAGCACAAAGCCTGGAGTGAGAGCCCCAGGGTTGAAGTGGATTCTGTTGATGCTCACTGCTTGCGAAATCTCTTTGCAAGATGAAAGTAAAAAAAAACAGTTTGCATACTATGCTTCCTTTGAGTATGTCAGCTGGACTTCTTTTTCTGAGGTACAAAGAGACAAGCAGTCTCAAGAGGCAGTCAAAAGAAGCCGGGCAAGGCTGGTATATGTGAGCGCTACAGGGATTCCAAGAACCCATAGATTCCATGCCTGCGGCACGAAAATCTTACTTCATATTACACACAATTGCAACTCTCCGGCCGGTTCGCCAGTTGTCCAAAACAAACTGCGCATAATTCTTTCATCTATTTAACCAATGTCTTTAGCAGCTCCCGATAACCGATGCAACTGCAATGCGATATCCTTGTTAGCGGAAAAGCTGACTTCTTTCATGTGCACAACATAAATAATGCACAGCTAGCTCCGTGAATGGCTTTGTAACGGAGACGAGATGTGCACGATTTATAATTGTTGTGTAACAAATTGGCTTACAGTTTTCAATGACAATACACAACTGGTTGCTTTTCGTTAAACCCAAATTAGTGAAGGCCAACTTTTGAAACCAGATTATAGCTGTGTTTGTAGAAGGTTTGAACTGAATTCTAGTATTTGTTAATAGATACGTTTAAAACTCAGACACACAGCATTAGAAATGGTCTAAATTCTCCAACTCAGTCAGCCGGTTTCAATTGCTTCTCCATCCAGGAATGTATGCTAAAGTGACACAACCAACCTTTTATTGTGTGAGAGTGTGGTCACGCATTTCATTGAAATGTAACATTATTTACCTTGATAAATAAAAGAACTGGTGGAGGACTATTTGTCACGGTCAAATTGCTAATTATTTGTGTCGTGAATGCCTTCGGTTATTATTCATGACATGTTCCCTGACATTTTAAGCACATCCTGAGCATACAAATTACCACCAACCCACATATGCTGCTATCAAAACCGCATTGTCGCTGTCGGGTGCGGTACTTAAGTCTGTGCTCATAAAAGCCAGTAAGTGTGGAAAATTCTTTTGTTAGTGTACGATCAAACAAACTTTCTATGTACCCAAATATTTTCTCCCAGAATGATTTGAGTGTGCTAAACCTATTTCGAAGTAGAAAATGTGTAACAACTCTGCAAACCCTGTAACAGAAACGCCAAAGATGTTCATGCACATTTTTTTTAAATAAAAATATGTGAAAATTAAAAAAAAAACAGCATTGTCTCACATACTCATGTTATGGCCCTCTCTCCCACTGCTCTTGAAGAAGAAGTTACCCTTTACAGAGATCTCTTCTACTCTCTTTAAAACTTCCCGCGCTAACATGAAGCTCACATCCTACTCTGATATTGGAATTCCATCCCATCTCATTATATCAGTCCTAGACATCCTCGTCAAGATATGATTTTCCCATAACAACCTCCATCTTTCTTCCTCAATGCATAATCTGATCATAACCCAAAGGTACACAAACCTAGAAGCTGTTATCGTGTAACTGGCCTTCCTCTTTTTTAAACTAATTAAACAATGTGATGCTTCCTATTTTGTAGTACATTAGCAATGTGGAAATGGTGAGCCTTAAAAATTTAATAATCATCTCCTGGTTAGGTCTCAACTCAATTCTCTGTGAATTTCTGCTTAATGTTTGTGTTGCACTTGGCCCTTTTTGCAGGGTAATCCCCAAACGTTTTGCTTCTTCCTCCTATATTTTCCTGACCTGTTTTTGCCTGACTGCTCTAGTTACAGGGAAGTGTTCAGTTAGCTCTCCTGATCTGAAGAGTCTTACCTGCGCAAAGTTGTTGATATGCCGCCTGACTATGATATGCAGTAAATAGCATGGCACACCCATTTCAGAGAGGACAGGCAGAGCGAGCGCACATCTACAAACACAACATAAAGTCGTCCCCCTCCCAGTGTAACTGTTTTCCAATACAACATTTGTAGATGAAACACCTGATCAATTGTACTTGTGGACTTTCTGAAGCCCACCTAGATGGGTGTCAGATTCTAATTGTCAACTAAACAGTCCTGTGGTCTACCTAGAATAACTTTACTAAAAAGCTTGTGTGTACTGTCTATAAGACTTATTGAGCGATAATTCGCCTGCATGAACCCTTTTTGAAAATGGGAATTATTTCAGCCACAGCCCAAGTATGTGGGATCGGTGCCCCCTTCAGGAGTACCGAGTACAGTACTACAAAATAGGCACTCCAGTGTTTGGTCTTGCTCAGGAATAGATCACCTAGGATTTTCTCTATCCTTGGAGCTTTGTTACCCTTATTGCCAGGTTTATTTCCTCCACTGTAATATCAGTGGACTCCTCTTTTTGTGCATAGGTGGTGGGTCTTGGGGTGACAATCTTGGGATTTAACATCCCTTGTACACTGAGCAGCTGGTGGTTTTCCCCTATCATCAACTGCCCCCCATATTGGCTTGCTGATCTCCCTTATGTGCAGACTGGAGAAGTGTACCACCCCGTCTTTAGCTGCAATGTTGTTTTCTATACTGCTCTAACCATCCCTGATTCCTGTTGCTACAACGTACCAAAAGGGACGTTGGTTTTTCATTTTGGCAGCATCTAGGAGAGCCTCCCAAATTCCCTACTCCCATTCCTTTTTGGCCCTTGTTAGCACAAACCTAATGCTCCGCTAGCGGCCTGGATCTGTAGTCCATCACTCTGTTTGATCGCAATGTTCAGAGCAGACTTAGATTTCCAACATGTTTTGTTGAACCAAGATTTCAGGTGCTTCCTACCCACTGTATGCCCAGTTTGAGCTAGAAATAAGCTCCTCAGAATCTTATACATCTGTGTGTGTGTGTTTATATTAGCTCCCTAAATCACGCAGGACTACTCCCTGTGCTCATCAATGGTACCATATCCTCCATACCTACCACAACCATCCTGTAGATCTCCCTGATTGTCTCCAGGGAGTGTTCTATTGTACTCCATTTGACTCTACGTCTGTTGCTAGTTACTCTCAGTCTTTTGTCGAACGGCTACCCAGATCAATTATGTTGTGGACTAAACAACAGCCTTAGCTGTTGGGTCAGGGCATTGTGATCTCTGTCCAGTCGTCGTATGACTGCCATATCCACAACAAAAATGGCCATAGCTTAATGTCCAGCATTATGTAGTCAATTAAGCTGGTGTGATTCACCTGGATAAACATGTGATTATCTGATTTGTCAGAGACGGGCCTGCCATTTCAAGCTTGAAGCCCTCGGTTTAAAGTAAGGGCATTAATTTGGACTGCTAAGGGTGACCATTTCCTTATTGGGGGTATTTTCAACTCTGGTAAAGACCAGCTAGCATCCTTGTCTGCTGTCAACCTATTGTAGTCTCTACTCAATGGTTCAAATTGACAATAACATTTTCCCTCTAATATTTTCGTTGTTGAAGCTGAAAGTGAAGCCTAGTGCTCATTCAGTTGGCCTACAACAATTGCATCTATGCAAATCCCGATAAGTCTTCTGTAAACACTGAATATATAATATGCCACATCCAGGTGTATGGCCAGGCTAAAGCATGTAATGTCAAGGAATGCACTGTAACCTCCTTCATCAGGCCTGTGATGGTGGTTTTTACCCATATCGCAAGACCCCCTGAGGGCCATCCTGCCTCTATGGATGTGACTGCCTTAAAAAAATTCACATAACCTGTTTGGTAGAGGTGCTGCAAGGACCATATCTCTTGAAAGAGGCAGACGTCATATTGATCAATACAATCACACCATTCTGTTATTACTAATTTAGATGCCAGACCTGCTACATTACAGGATAAGAATCTTGTTGACATAGGGCCTGTGGGAGCCCTGTCTAAATCAACATACTATTTCATTTGAAGTAGCGATCAGGGGAGGGGCTATTATTGCTTGTGTTGGAAAATAGGTAGCTTGGGTAGTTTGGATACTAAGGTTACTAAGGGTCATCCCTGTAAAAGAAGAACTAACCAACCCTTTACATTCATCATGGCATGCAGCAGTTTCCCTTGTTGTAAACTGGGCAGTGCTAGGGGAGAATAAATCATTATTGTCCAGCCTAGATAGTGGAGTAAATCTATTGCTAGTTGATACATTATAATCTCCTGTTGCCTTAGGTTGTTGACTCTCAGACCTTACTCTACTCTGCTGGCTGGGTGGGACTGTAAAAGAATCTAAGTGGAACGATGCTGATTACAGCAGCTGTCTCGCTCAGCACACCCAGGTCTGTTTAACCAATATGCCAGGGCTGGGTACCTGCAGTTTATAATCATGCAGTCCCCTTCAATAGTTTTGGGGGTAGACCAAATCCAACCAGTTCTCCTTACTACTAGGATGCTATCTTACTCAGAGATGGAGAATTTGGTTTTTCTGGGATAGCCAGTGACACACTCTGTTCTTCAGTTCCCAATGGCTCTCCTGTCTCTCACTGGAAAGTGAAGGTACTCCAACCAGGACTGCAACATAAGAGCAGCAATCCGTGGGTAGGTCGAGTTTGGGCAGGGGCCAACAAAGTTGGGAATGTGTCAACCGGTCCTGTGATAGCTACCAGCCTCTTCTATTAGCATCTTATTGGACATTTTTTCCCATTCTTACAGATATCCTGCAGGATACAGAGTGGCCCAACCTGCCCAACTTGGAGGTCAGATTGGGCCACTGCATGCGTACCTGATGGTAGTGCTTGGTTTTCTGGCAACTGTGGTGTCTGATCCACTTGGTAGAGATGCTTGCACTACTCCCCCCATTGTCCAGTGTTTGATCAACGAACTGCTTAATAGCTGGGAGTGCCAGCAGGGGCTCTAATTTAATGGACAAGTCCCTTACTGCCCATTCTAAGGCATGCACACTATCCTGTACGGGGATATGATGGCTCTCAACATGGTACCGACTTGATCCCGGACATTGTCCCATCCTAGTATTGTCTCCATTTTCTCCCCACTTTCCATGGAGCAAGCATTGACTCAGCTTCTGTAGTGCTTGGGCCTGTTGTTTTGCTGGCAAGGGGGGAAAGACACGCAGTGGTCCTTGGCCTTTTGCGTTTGCTTGTTGTTGGGCCTTGTCCTGCTTTCCTCTTTCTCCGGACCACCGTATCACCTGGTAGTTTGGTCATAATATCCTCAAGGATTCTAACATTACTGATTTGTCTAGGTTAATTGTCTTGGGCCCCTTCATGAGCTGAACCCTTTCCCTCTCCCTGGGCAAGGAGGGTGGATAGTCTACAGCTTCGGATATGGGTGGGGGAAGTGATGGATAGCCAGCACAATCCCTTAGCGGTGGCACATTCTGTAATTGCGTCAGATCCCCCTCTCTGTGAGGGAAAGCTGAGTGCCTCTACCAGTTCAAGGGATAATTGTCTCTCTGCCAGGTCTATCTCCTTAGTGACCATGCTCACTGCCCATGCCAGGAAAGAATCCAAGATGGTTACGCTATTTGAGCCACTGACCTACTTTTTCTTGCCCGTTTCTTAAAGGGTTGGGAGCTAAAACAATGGGCAATGAACAATCTTTTGGGTTCCCAATGGTTTAACAATGATGCTGTCAATATCAAATCAATGTCAGTGGCTCTTAAAATCAATTTCAGTGGCAGAAGCAGCTAAGCTGGGGCAAGCCAACAGCCAAATTGAAGTCTAGAGAGTTTATCTAGAAGACCGAGTGGACTGGGAAGGGCAAACAATGTGCAGCCCTCTTCAGGAGTTAGCTGGCACCTAAGACATTAGCGCTAGCAGTATGCCCCAACCTACTAACCAGCATTAGACTGAGGAGGTGCTGAAGTGGTGCTCCATCGCAGCCCAATTATGGAGGACTGATTAGATGGTCAGACGGTCAATTGCTTCCCTTAGATCAGTAGTTTCCCAGGAGGTGGGCAAGCGAAAATCCAGCAGTGGTGCCACTACAGCTGCAGGAGACAGCAAGCAGCATGTAGCAGAACAACCGCTCAGAAGCAGGCAATAGCAAAAGCAATAGCATGTAAATCATCAGGTAACAAGTAGAAAAGCAAGGCGGGTCTGCCCAACTCAACTCTATCACATCTACTCAGCTTAGTCTTTGCCACTTACCTCCTACCCCTGGTCTTGGCCAACCCCCACATAGAAAAGATTGCTGTGTGCTAGCTCACTTTCTCAATATCACGGTGCTCTGATGATGGAATGGTATGACAGTCTGTCTCAGTGACACAGACATAGGTGCAGCACCAGGGTGACACCTTCAGATGTGCAAAGAGTGTAAGTGTGCAAATTGTTCAGAGAGCCATGACTCTGTGGGGTACCAGTTGCCCCAATGTCAGCGCACCCTCCCCCTACTCTGCCCACCTGCTGCACACCTGTGCCTGCCCGCCTGCCTCTGTGAGCAAGCCGTGAGTGAGCCTGGCACAGTGGTGTTGAGCAGAAGAGCGTACAGGGGGTTCAGAGTGAATCAAACTGGCAATAGTGTGACTCCTCCATATGGATTCGAATGAATTCGATCAAGTCATCTGGATCGGAGCAGACCTCCCCAAAACACACCGGCAAGCCTCTAAATTCAGTACTACCCATTCAATATACCAAAGGTGACAAAGCATCTTTGGCTAGCAATTCCCTCTCCTTCTTGCTTGGAAGCACCAGTTTGTGTGTTGGAGGGCACGAGCACGGCATCTTGGAGTCTTGGCATCTTGATATTGGGCCTTGTCCTGTTTTCCTCTTTTTCCAGGCCACGCAGGAGTTTCCTGCCCACCCCGAGTATTATAACAAAGGGAATTTTTTTTTCACTTAAATGGTATGCATATTTAGATGGAAAGCAACTAGCATTGATGCCAGCTAATATAGCATAATCTATCCTCATATTCAAATGAGTAGTCGCCACTTCATCAGCAAAAGAATTCCCTACAATGTGTAGTCACGCATGCTGATGACTAAATGTATAACCATCATGAGTGTGGCAAACCATCTTTTTAGTCTGCCACTTTCATTTATGCTTTATAGTGTTGCCCTTTAGAATCTTTGTATCCAACGTAGCACCAATAATGCAAATTGTAATTGAAAAACTGGACACAATAATACGAATTGCACACTATAAGTGTGGACAATTCAGGATCTGTATGTTCTAGGGCTAGAAGGAAGGCTTTTAGTTCAGCCAACTGTGCAGTAAGGTCCCGTAAGGACTGTGTGCCAGTTTGTTGTGGTTGGAATCTTCCATCCAACATCACACAAAGAATGGTGGCGCACATCACTGAATATTGGTGCTTGGTCCCTACAGCAGGTTGGGCTGAACCCTCAGTATAATTAACATATTTATGCTACTCAAAGAGTCAAGAGGTTGCTCATAAATGGATAAACATGCTAATATTGAAGAAATGTTTGTGTCTGTAAAGACGGGCCAAAGACAAAGTCTACATCCACAGCGGTTAAGAATGTTGCCCATTGTATCCATCTCGGATAGAGGACTTTAGCATTTGGAATGCTCGTTTTTGAGACAAACGCCAAGGCTGAAAAGGGAGGACCAACAATGATGCGTTTCCCTTGCGCAAGTGGCCTTTCATTTAATATAGTCATCTGCACTGCTGTCAGCATTTTTTCAGTGGATGCAAAACACATTTCTGCATTGGAATATAAATGTGATTTATATGCAATCGGCCCTGTTCCACCTTAATTAAAGGTGTCGGATGTAAAGCCAATGGCACCAGTGACAATACGGTTGACTGGGTTTGTATTATTTACACATGTATGTAAGTGACGTGTTGCAAGCATGTCTGATTTTAGGGATTCGAGTATGTCTGTGTGTTCTGATGTCCGATGTGTGCTGGACAAATCAGGATGAATTCAGTCATATAACAACTTAATGTGTTGTGCATAATCAGGTATGTATAGTCTGCCAAAATTAAGAAATCCTAACAAGCATTGTAGTTTCCTTAAAGTATTTGGTGGTTGTAGCAGAGCACACTTCTCTTGGAAGTGTGGTAAAAGGCTTTTTCCCTCATGGGTAATTTTGTATCCTAGAAATTGGACTTTTAGAAATGCTATGATAGATTTCTTAAAGTTGAACTTGGTGCCAGATTCAGTAAATCCCAATATTATGCAATCCATTCTGGATAAATGTGTGTTTAACTCACCATACATCAGGTAGATATCCACGGCATAGGACAATACGTCTGGGTCAATATTGTGTAGAAGTAGTACAATGCAGCCAGTAAACAGTCATGGGCTTTTTTAAACCCCATGGGGAGTTGGGAAAATGACATAGAAGCCCAGCACCGTGAAGGCAGTCCACTCTCCGCTTTAAGGTACTATATCTTGGCAAAAAAAAACATTGATAATATACAAGGTTTTTTGTATTTTTTATCGACTATATTATTCATAAGTGCCATACTGTGTATTGCATATTTGCGTGTATGACTATTTAAATGTCTGTAGTCTAAGACCATAGGATATGAAATGTCCAGCTTTAAGACAGGAAAAAGGGGATTATTCATTTGGGAGACACCGGGTTTAATTACTCCCAGATGCTCTAATTGAAAGATTATTTCTCTTTTTCTGCTTTAGCATCCCGTTTTCTTGGGCATTGCTGTTACACTTGTAGGGTGGACATTAAGGGTAGTATATGAAAAGGAGAGTTCTTATACCAGCCGACATGATTGTGATATAAAGCTTGGTCTAGAGCTAGACCCCATTCTGCTACATAAGCTTGTCTGACCGCATCAGATAAAAGAACATAAAATATGGGTAGCAGTCTTCACCTTGTGGGGATGTTCGTACAAACTCGGAGGTCCAATCGACCTCCACTAAGAGAACGTCATGTGATAATGTAACAGTTTCCCAGAATATTACCCTAATAGTGGGCAGTATATCAACCTCAATTTGTTTATTCAAATTTTATAATCTGTGTGGATAGGCTCCTCGCCTATCCGGTGTTTCAACTGTTACGCATTGAAAAGTTGTTTTCACTGGCAGAAACTTCTGAAGATTCTGGCACACTACAGTGACTTCTACCACGCTGTCGAGTGAAGTCACCACCCACCTCCTGTTTAGGAGAAGGGTTCTCATTGTTCATGGCATACTTTGCGGTTAAAGTTGCAAACTTCTTTTTCTGAAATAGGGGCTTAAATTGTGTCGATTTCTCCTCCTTGTTTATCGTCCCTTCAGACAAGGGTGGTGAGTCCTTTTTTGGTTTCACGTACTCTTCTTGTCTGCATTAGGAAGACCCTCTTCTCTCGTATTGCTTTTCAGATGGGTCCTTAAAAGAATGAGAAGGACGTGTATCAGAAATCTGATACCTATTAGGTGCTTTCAAATGTGTGCGATCACGCAAATTATAGCATATGTCAAAGGGCTTCAGTGGTGGAGAATCTCCTCCAGACCTAGACTTTTCTTTAAGTTTGGAATTGTCCTATTGTGTTTTTTAACAAACTCCGGGTTCTGCTTGGCAATGTCCTTGTGGAAACTAGGTTTGCCAAGTTGTGGTTTACTGGGTCTGGTTCCCAAATTATTTCAACCTATAGAAGTATACACATCAGCTATAAATTTAGGTAGCTCACATTCCTGGTTGAGAGGTGCAACCTGCAGAGCAGCTGGCATATAGCCAGAGAAGCAGCTTTACCTTGAATTTTGCACAGAGTCATTGAGGAGACCACATGATTTAATTTCATCCCCAAATCCAGGGCAGTAGCTGACCTGTGTTTATTATGTGCTTGTTTTAACAGCTCCAGCAAGACTGATATGGACTGAGTATGATGTGGGATGGTAGAGACTGCAGCAAAGACTGTGCCCAAAGTGTTACCCACCTATTTGGGGAACCGTCCCATGAGCGCAGAATCATTATTCTATGCTTGACTTGTGGTCCTTTAAGGGCAAACACAGCTTTGATTTGATAAATGTTTTGTGCTATCCCAAAGGGAATTTCCTCATGGTATGTAGGAATTTTACCCATAATTGAATGAATAATTATAGGTCTTATTGTAATTGCGGTGGTCTTGCCAAAGCTGCTCTTAATGGAACAGTCATCAAAGTGTGTGAAAAATTCTAAATTTAGCATGTATATAGTCGAACTAGACCAATGTATAATTGCCATAGCTTATTAATATTGATACCCTCTAAATTATGGCATGGTGTATAACTATAACCAGCCAACACTGGCAATGTGACCCCTTCATTACTAAGGAAACCCAAGCATACAGGAGCAAGTACGCCTTGAGCTTAGAGTACCTTGAAAATAATTTTGAGATTCCCAATGTGAAAGTGGAATTTCTAAGAGCAGGTACGACCTGTATATTTGTGGTGCTGCAATGTTAGTGTATCATAAATGTTCCTATATTTGCATCCACAGCTAGAAAGCTAATCCAAGAACAAAAGACTTCTAAATGATAGGTATTGTGGGCTTCCACTACGAAGATTATATCACTGCCTACATTGCCAAGACAATGATAAGTTAAATGTGCATGAACTGCAGGTCTGCAATTGTAAGCAATTGGTTTTGCCACACCTGAACACCTAACATGTAGCAGGTGATTCTGGCAAACCCAGAACATGATCCTGTAGTCCCTAAGGGAACAGTGGAAACAGATCATCACCTTTTGTCTCTCACTCGTGCATTCCCTTAGTAACCAAAGGAAAGACACAATGAAAGTTTACAATATATTGATTCAAACTATCATGGTTTATTATGATGCAAATGTGCTGCGATAAGTAGGAAAATACAACTAAGAAACATAATTAGCATTACTAGCAGGCTGTATACAATTAACAACCCAACCATGCCAAATTTTCTATCTGTCTAGGCCTATTATTATTGTGTAAGTAAAAAGATATATTAGTGATCTCTGGGATTAGCAACAGACACCATACTGGGCATGCGTTATTTCCAGGGCAGGCCTCTCTTTCAGACTTCTCCTCTCTGCCCCCAAATGTACAAAACACAGTTTATATGATCAAACTATTGTGTTGGAAAGCTGCAATTGGACAACCGTGTTATTTTAAAGAGATTCAGAGCTGTTGCTGACCAAGCAGAAAACATTACAACATGGTGCTATGTATTGTAGATGAAAAACACACAAAGTACAACTGGCTAAATATAGGAATAGATAGAAGTAGTGTAATGTCAGAACAAAAGAATACATAGAAGGAGAAATCCTTTCAGGACGAGAACCCTCCCTCATCGTTAGGTGACATGCTTCATCATATGGGTTCCCTCCTTCCACTTGGGAATGGGCTAGAACTCCCCAAGGGGAGGAGCTGAGGTGTTTTCTCAAGATGACTGATAAAAAAAGGTGAATGAGAGACACAGTGCAAAAAAGTATAGTAAATGTGGGGACTAAAATTATCTCAGTGGATCCACTAAATCTTTATTGGGTGGTCTCAGGGACAAGAGTAAAAAAGAGGACTGGGGATTAACCAAATTTATCCCTAACAATGATCAACATGTTACTGCCATAAACTGTTCATATACAAGGATCCAGCGGCATTCGTCAGGATCTTAGTGTAGATAGTCACTCTGCATGTGTTTGAAGAAACGTGAACATACTGGCCAATGCAGGATCAGAGTGGTTAGGTTGTCAACGACCAATGTAACTCCTATGTCTTCCTGAAAATCAAAAGTACAATCATAATTTTCGATTTGTCATGATCTGCCATTACCAAGACAAAATATAATGTATGTGTCTGTCCTTAGTCTTTGTTACCTATTACTGGATGTGAAAGACCAACTCTCCAAGCTCTCGGTATGTCGCCTTGCGCCCAACTAAAAGTTAAAAACGTACAACAATATGTCTATTACAAGTGTGTATATACTCACACACAATCTGCACATGTACATCAGAAAGAGCCTTTAATTATAAAAATCAGAATAAATCATCTCTAAACCGGAAACTCAAAAATGGTCAATACATGTAGACTCATTATTTAACAGTGTCCATATACTTATGTATCAAAAAGTTGAAAATTTAAACTTTAATGATTAACTATAGGCCGATCGGACTATTGAAAAACCCAGCATAGCTATGTCTCACAAAATCAGAGGTAAAGACGCAGAGACCCATATTCTATCTCTTGAAAACCTAAAGTCATACGCTGTATACCTTAAATTTGGGATCAAAACAGAACGCGGTCCTGCTTATAAACCACTTACCTACATCAGTATGGTGCACATCTACACGGACGTCCCTACGAGAGTAAAACTCAAGCCGCTGGACCGTTACTTAAGATGTTAAAACCTCATGTCGTCAGCGCCAATGGAGCGCGACCTGTATCACGTGAGCCGCTAAGCTCGCATAGATATCTGGGAAATGTAGTCCCCAACATAGAGAGAGTGCAGTGTATCCTAAATGCCCTTTCTAGCAATCTTAATCTTATGCGCAGTCTTCAACTCTATATAGAATTTATATTTAAAGGATGCAACATTCTCTCTTTAATAGTGATGGGCATTTACAACAAAAGTAAGCATTCAGCCCTTAAACAAAAGGGGGAGGGCCCAAGTACATAAGAAATAGCTGTCTAACTACTTAGTCACTTCAAATTAAAGTCATAGCTGGAAATAAATGGGTCTGCAACTACAGATGTCCAGGACATATAGACCCGACTATTATCTCCGTGTGAGGCCATAGGTGACATATCTCAAAGTAAAAGGCATGTCTCAAGGCAATTGTGTTCAGTTTAAAAGGGCAAATCAAGAGAAATACTCAAGTCCCTTAAACACAGTGTGCTCATAACTTCTGCCCTATGTATACACAGTAGATTATTTGTAGATCTAAAAGGGGGGTTGAAATCGTTATGTGGTAAAATGTCTTCTATCATGCTTTTCAAATTCACTCTGAAATGAGCCAAAAGATGAATGTACTGTAGAACTAAGTATGGGGTACCTATACCCTATTATTATGAGAGCATCTTGGTGTCAAGAACTCAAACCAATCATGGTATCTAGCTAGGCTGACCATAGGAAACTGATCTTTAAGTCCGAGCTTGTCACTCTTTAGTAGGCCTGGGCGTTAAATTCAGCTCCGTTCGTAGAATTTGGGTAATTTTGCGTTCCGCGGAGAACGTGAAATTGCCCGAAATTTTGCATTCGGTGACTTCGCAAAATGTTTTGCTTGTTCACGTTCACAAAATGTGTGTTTGTGAGATATTTCCCCCGAGCACGCAAACAGCGATTGCGAACAGTAAAAAAGCTTTGCGAACAAGCAATTCCACGTGTTCGCGGAATTTCAGCGTGTTTGCGGGAATTTTTTACCGTTTCACAGAGATATGCGTAACACAATTCCGCAAATTCCGCCCACCACTACTCTTTAGCCTGAATACCCAGCGTTGTTCTCTAAGGAATAGAACAGTTTCCAGTGGACCCATAGTGGCTGCATAATTGGGCTTGTCTAATATCAACCAGAAGATTGACATTAGATAAGAAGGGTTCATAGTTACTAATGCACCTAGATTGTTCCTGGAGAATAGAGTGTTTAAAAAAAACTGGTCACTAATCTCATGGAAGTGCACACGAGATTGGTTGGATCTGCTTGTAAACACAGCCAAAGAGACAGCTGAGTTATTTTGTTATTGAAATTCAGCAACTAGAGTGCCAGATAAAATGCACAATCCAGCTCAGTGCATTTAAAAAGAAACTACGCGTGAACAGAACTCTCAGTGAACCTAAGGAAGGGATTTTGAAATACAAAAACAACAAACTTAAGAAAGATATGGAAAGACTCAGTCATGAAAAGATGTACCCCTACTTGGCTGAATATTATCACAGGCAAACTACAAAAAAAAAACATGAAGAGAGGAACAAGAGGATGGCTGAAGGGAACAGATGAATCGCCTTCTGACTTGCATGAATGGAGCAAGACCGATGATTTTGATTCCAGCAGATCCTCTGATACCCTTCCACAAAGACAGAGACAAACAAGGAGCAGAGGTTATACACCAGGAAATTATCTACCACCTTTCCCTCAACCACCTCGGCTATGGTGGCCACCGCAACCATGGGGGTATCCTCTGCAACCATTCTAACTGCAATTGTTTGGAGGGTAACCTTTTCAACTATCTTTTTTGGGCAAGACCAAGGTGGACGAACCAGAAGAAGAGGGAAACAGATCTTACCAAGACACCCAACAAGGTCTTCAGAGACCCCAAGTACAATGGGATCCATTGATCGTACGAGTGACAAGGAGTATGACCAAGGACCCACCAGCATCAACGAGCAACAGGTCGACTTGATCGTGAACCAGAGTTAGAGACATTTGACTACCCTGGAAATCCAAGTTCTTAATAAAGGATTGGGATTTTTACCCACCACTCTAGGGGATGATTTTATCCTCACATGGAATTCTCACACTTCCTCCAGAAGAGTAGATAGAATTTTTTTTGATCAATCTACCAATGACATAACAGAAAATATTGCCAACACAGGTTTATGAAAAAAATCTACTTTCAATCTACATCTGCATCTGGTTCCTGCTGCTTTCTCTACCTTTGAAAATGCAGTTCTTAAAGACTTTGAATACTTATAATGTCTTGCCAAAATTCACTTTTTCAACATCTCCAAGGAAAAGATAACATGCCTTTGAAGCCTAGGTACTGATCAAGAGATTATCATTAAACCTACAGACAAGGGTGGTGCAATAGTGATTATGGATCAAAAGGGATATCACAAGGAGTGTTTCTGACAGCTATAAGACACCAATCATTATACAAAATTGCACAGTGATCCTACATCTAGATTGCAGAGGTCTATTCAAAACGTTGCTGAGCAGGGGAAGGAGGAAGGGTGGATCACCAAGAGTGCACATTTTTACAACTCTCCAATCCCACCCTACTTCCATGTTCTCCCTAAAATGTATAATCTCACGAGACCACCATAAGGGAGTCCAATAGTCAGGAATAGGGTCGGTGTTGGAACCTCTATTACAGTTTGTGGATTGGTTCCTATGCCTCTTTGTAGCCACAATGCTTTCCTACTTACAGGACCCAAAACACATGCTGAATGTTCTGACTGACAACCCCTTTGATTTGGGATCACATTTTCTGGGTTCTTTTGATGTGGAATCGTTATATTCGAATATCCCTCAGGATGTTACTTTAACGGTGATCAAAACACATTTGGAACAATGAAAGTCCAATTGGTCACACACTGCTTGTCCTACCAGCGTGTTGCCCCAAAGCATTATGGTCCATGAAGTAAGCATCAGAGGGTGCGCCTCTGCCAGGGTCTTGAGCAAAAAATCACTATCGCGTTGGTCATCCCTTGACACGTGTTTCGAGGTTGTTGCCTCTCGTCAGCAGGGAATAGGCATATATGTAGCGGTGCTGTGTAGGCTGCCAAACAATGTTCTCAGGTCCAGTACCGCTCATGGCACGCAGGTGCGTAACCCGGGCTTGTCAGCCCCACCAGCTCCAGGGAGCCTGAATATAAAAGAAAGTCAAATTGGTCGCACACTGCTTGTCCTACCAGCGTGCTGCCCCAAAGCATTATGGTCCATGAAGTAAGCATCAGCGGGTGCGCCTCTGCCAGGGTCTTGAGCAAAAAATCACTGTCGCGTTGGCCATCCCTGGACATGTGTTTCGAGGTTGTTGCCTCTCGTCAGCAGGGAATAGGCATATATGTAGGGGTGCTGCGTAGGCTGCCAAAAAATGTTCTCAGGTCCAGTACCGCTCATGGCACGCAGGTGCGTAACCCGGACTCGTCAGCCCCACCAGCTCCAGGGAGCCTGAATATAAAAGAAAGTCCAATTGGTTGCACACTGCTTGTCCTACCAGCGTGTTGCCCCAAAGCATTATGGTCCATGAAGTAAGCATCAGTGGGTGCGCCTCTGCCAAGGTCTTGAGCAAAAAATCACTGTCGCGTTGGCCATCCCTGGACACATGTTTCGAGGTTGTTGCCTCTCGTCAGCAGGGAATAGGCATATATGTAGGGGTGCTGCGTAGGCTGCCAAAAAATGTTCTCAGGTCCAGTACCGCTCATGGCACGCAGGTGCGTAACTCGGGCTCGTCAGCCCCACCAGCTGCAGGGAGCCTGAATATAAAAGAAAGTCCAATTGGTCGCACACTGCTTGTCCTACCAGCATGTTGCCCCAAAGCATTATGGTCCATAAAGTAAGCATCAGCGGGTGCGCCTCTGCCAGGGTCTTGAGCAAAAAATCACTGTCATGTTGGCCATCCCTGGACATGTGTTTCGAGGTTGTTGCCTCTCGTCAGCAGGGAATAGCAATATATGTAGGGGTGCTGTGTAGGCTGCCAAAAAATGTTCTCAGGTCCAGTACCGCTCATGGCAAGCAGGTGCGTAACCCGGGCTCGTCAGCCCCACCAGCTCCAGGGAGTCTGAATAAAAATGAAAGTCCAATTGGTCGCACACTGCTTGTCCTACCAGCGTGTTGCCCCAAAGCATTATGGTCCATGAAGTAAGCATCAGCGGGTGTGCCTCTGCCAGGGTCTTGAGCAAAAAATCACTGTCGCATTGGCCATCCCTGGACACGTGTTTCGAGGTTGTTGCCTCTCGTCAGCAGGGAATAGCAATATATGTAGGGGTGCTGCGTAGGTTGCCAAAAAATGTTCTCAGGTCCAGTACCGCTCATGGCACGCAGGTGCGTAACCCGGGCTCGTCAGCCCCACCAGCTCCAGGGAGTCTGAATAAAAATGAAAGTCCAATTGGTCGCACACTGCTTGTCCTACCAGCGTGTTGCCCCAAAGCATTATGGTCCATGAAGTAAGCATCAGCGGGTGCGCCTCTGCCAGGGTCTTGAGCAAAAAATCACTGTCGCGTTTGCCATCCCTGGACACGTGTTTCGAGTTTGTTGCCTCTCGTCAGCAGGGAATAGGCATATATGTAGGGGTGCTGCGTAGGCTGCCAAAAAATGTTCTCAGGTCCAGTACCGCTCAAGGCACGCAGGTGCATAACCCGGGCTCGTCAGCCCCACCAGCTCCAGGGAGCCTGAATATAAAAGAAAGTCCAATTGGTCGCACACTGCTTGTCCTACCAGCGTGTTGCCCCAAAGCATTATGGTCCATGAAGTAAGCGTCAGCGGGTGCGCCTCTGCCAGGGTCTTGAGCAAAAAATCACTGTCGCGTTGGCCATCCCTGGACATGTGTTTCGAGGTTGTTGCCTCTCGTCAGCAGGGAATAGGCATATATGTAGGGGTGAGGCGTAGGCTGCCAAAAAATGTTCTCAGGTCCAGTACCGCTCATGGCACGCAGGTGCGTAACCCGGGCTCGTCAGCCCCACCAGCTCCAGGGAGCCTGAATGTAAAAGAAAGTCCAATTGGTCGCACACTGCTTGTCCTACCAGCGTGTTGCCCCAAAGCATTATGGTCCATGAAGTAAGCACCAGTGGGTGCGCCTCTGCCAAGGTCTTGAGCAAAAAATCACTGTCGCGTTGGCCATCCCTGGACACGTGTTTCGAGGTTGTTGCCTCTCGTCAGCAGGGAATAGGCATATATGTAGGGGTGCTGCGTAGGCTGCCAAAAATTGTTCTCAGGTCCAGTATCGCTCATGGCACGCAGGTGCGTAACTCAGGCTCGTCAGCCCCACCAGCTCCAGGGAGCCTGAATATAAAAGAAAGTCCAATTGGTCGCACACTGCTTGTCCTACCAGCATGTTGCCCCAAAGCATTATGGTCCATAAAGTAAGCATCAGCGGGTGCGCCTCTGCCAGGGTCTTGAGCAAAAAATCACTGTCGCGTTGGCCATCCCTTTACATGTGTTTCGAGGTTGTTGCATCTCATCAGCAGGGAATAGCAATATATGTAGGGGTGCTGCGTAGGCTGCCAAAAAATGTTCTCAGGTCCAGTACCGCTCATGGCACGCAGGTGCGTAACCCGGGCTCGTCAGCCCCACCAGCTCCAGGGAGTCTGAATAAAAATGAAAGTCCAATTGGTCGTACACTGCTTGTCCTACCAGCGTGTTGCCCCAAAGCATTATGGTCCATGAAGTAAGCATCAGCGGGTGCGCCTCTGCCAGGGTCTTGAGCAAAAAATCACTGTCGCGTTGGCCATCCCTGGACACGTTTTTCGAGGTTGTTGCCTCTCGTCAGCAGGGAATAGCAATATATGTAGGGGTGCTGCGTAGGCTGCCAAAAAATGTTCTCAGGTCCAGTACCGCTCATGGCACGCAGGTGCGTAACCCGGGCTCGTCAGCCCCACCAGCTCCAGGGAGTCTGAATAAAAATGAAAGTCCAATTGGTCGCACACTGCTTGTCCTACCAGCGTGTTGCCCCAAAGCATTATGGTCCATGAAGTAAGCATCAGCGGGTGCGCCTCTGCCAGGGTCTGGAGCAAAAAATCACTGTCCCGTTGGCCATCCCTGGACACGTGTTTCGAGGTTGTTGCCTCTCGTCAGCATGGAATAGGCATATATGTAGGGTCCCCTTCCCCCTGGCCCTCCACAATGGGGCCTGGGGCACCTAAGGTGCCCCATTAAACATCCCTGCACCATGTGGCAGGCACCGCATGGTGCCTCCCACCCGGTACAGGGATGTTTTACAAGTGTATACTCTCTATTGCAGCTTGTGCATCAGCACCAGCACAAGCCACAGCAGAAAATATACACTTTGCAACTGCCTTGAAGGTGATCACATTGTAATAATCGCAGAGGGACCACGACTTCTTGTCAGTGGCCCCGCTCCCGAAAAGATGCCATTCCGATGCTCGTTTGACTCGCATCGTAATGATGCTCTATATCAGGACCATAGTGCATCACTTAATAGTTGTCAGAGTGGGAACACTGGCATATATTTCTCGCCTTGTAGTATGTCCATCAGTTGGCAAAGGGCAGGTAAACCATCACTCCCTGGACCGTCCTGTAGGGCATGGTGTTTATGAGTGGAGAAAAGACTTGCACAGGGAGAACACTCTTTGCTAGGTCTCTGGTTTTTCTTTTGTTTAGTTAAAGTAAACTTTTAAGAAAACCAAAAGTTGGCTAAGCAGACACATTATGCAAGGCACTCGCTCGGTAGGGATCAGTGTTTTCAATGGAGCCTGTGCAGCTGCTTCTCCACTGAAAGCACATTGATGCTCACTAGGTAGACAGGCAATTTAGAATCTGGGTGAGTAGAGGCCATAGTCTCTGCAGACCTGGTGGCCAACCGTTCACCTGGCAAACTATAAAGAAGTGTGTTATAGTCCAAGCTAGTACTCACAGATACTGAAACCAATCAGAATTCATGTTAATTTTGTGAACTCTCTCTTGCATTTAATAGCAGGTACACATCAGCTATATAGGAAGAACCCTCAACGATAAATTCAAAGTAAATGTTGTTATTCTTTTCAGTATAATAATCTGTCTGAGAAATACGTAGTTCATGGAATGAGAACTTTCAGAAACCAACAGGCAAATCTGAAATTAAATAATTGATTAAATCAATGTTGACTTGCTATTTACACTACTCTTATAATGCAACACTGTTATGAATAGCGAACAAAGAAAATTATAGATTTTTTTGCAGTGTTATATTGCACAAACCTGGCCCCTGGGTATTAGATTGTTTTACACAAGCATCAGGTTTCATTACACAAGAGAGTTTTGAGGCACACTTAATCCCACAACAATAAAAAAAAGGTTTCACAAAATACAAAAAAAAATGCTTCAACAAGAAAAGAGAGCAGCCACATATTTACACTAGGTTCAGAATAGTTACAAAAATGCAGAAAGACACTGCTGAAAATCATTTACTTAACAGTTGATTGATACTCCTGACCACACTCAAGCTGCTGCACAAAAGCAATTGCAGCAATAACTTAATGACAAATACCACCGACTGATTAATCTGACAGATATGCATTAGGCTCTACAACATTCACAATTAGGATGATTAAAGATCAGAAATTGACGTTATTATTGCTTTCAATGTTCAAAAACAGGTCCATACAGCTTACCAAATGGTAGTCATAAATTGAGCTCTAAAGGGACAGAATATAGACAACTTCTATACCTTGCAATTACTCTTCTTTATGTTTTATTTTATTTTGGTTTCTTACAGCATAAAATACACTTCAGCAGCTATGACCTTAGAAATTAAGGAATCAAGAAAATGTTTTGATGCATTCAGTTCCTGAATCATAATATCTAAAGTGCCACTTGTACAATTCCAAAGTGCAAAGTGCAAATACATTTCACAATTTATTTGTGAACAAAAATCAAAATCCAAACTTACTCAAGCAGCCTACAATTAGCACCTTTCATTCTACTGTGATAAAACAATTGCAGCCAATATTTCATAATGCCATCCTCATTAGTGCGTGTAATGCAAAGAAAGAGTACTAAAGTGCGTTATTTTGATAAAGTGTAACAGAGCCCTACTTCAAACACTCCGATCTCAATCTTCAGAGTATCATTTCCCTAACACTTCATTTCATAACAAATAGAGGGGAATATTTTCAAAGTTAGAAAAAAAGTTTTCCTTTCCCTAAACATTTTGCATACACCAACTCCTTAGAGTATACATCATTAATTGTATCAACACCTTGCTTGCAGCTTGGGTGTTTGGCTGATTTCTACAGTGCACTAATTATTCATTTTGTCACTGACATTGGGAAGACCCACCAAAAGCATGCCGGAGCTGGACAGAAGTAACCCTGGTCGGAGTTTTCGGAGTTACACTATGTGAAGCTACGCGAAGTGCATATAAACTCTGTCGCACTAAGTATGGTAGAAAAATGCAGTTTGCAGATAGTGTACAGTGCCGGATGCTTGTCTGCACTGTGTAATCATTGCGAACATCACCATGCACAGTGCAAGCTTACCTTTTCTGCTGCTCGAGTAGATTTTTACTCGAGGTGCAGCTTTCTCAATGCGAACCAGCAGTTTCTCAACATGAGCGATCGCGAGCATACATGACCACTCACAATGAGAAACCTGACCCCCCTCGCGTTGAGAAATCTCGCCGGCATGTTTATTTCCATGCTCGCGCTCACCAACATAATGTTGGCGATCGCGAACAAGGAAAAATCTCGCCGGGAGGTGGATTTTCCTCGCTCGCGCTTGCCATCTTGACGTTGGTGAATGCGAGTGAGAAAAAACTCCGCTCCGCTGTGCGAATCGGAGTTATTCGGAACTCCGCGAGCTCCATGTAACGCGAAGTACAGAAAACTCCGCAAACTCCTCGAGCGGAGCGGATTTCACCACCCAGGGTTAGACAGAAGTCTAAATGCTTAGTACAGCCTCATAAAACAACATCTTAGTCTATTGAATATATTTTCCACAGAAAGACCCACATACACTTCAAAACCCCCTCTCAAAATGTTTTCACCTTATTATTCTCCCTAATAATATGAATCCAGCTGCCAGGCTCTGAACACCCAGGGCACTGCTCTGGGATATTTACGTTCCACTTATGCAGCAAAACAGAGGTAAAATTCACCTTATTGTCTTGTACTCATTTACTTTGTATAGCATGAAACTGGTCCTCAAAATTAAACCCTCCTGAACTCAGCCACTTGACCCATTGTTACAGTATTGTATACCTGCCAATAGATGAAAAAAGTACTCAAACTGTCACCCTCATATATACAATTTGCAAAGGTTGGTATTTCCTCAAGATTGAAGCAATTTAAAGATATACCAACCTATAATGCACCCAAGGTATCGAGAAATGGGGCTGGACAGCTTCCTAAGAAATCAAAGCTTCATTAACTATCCAATCTCTTAGATTGCACTTCTCTAATATAGCACTCGCATCAAGCTATTCATCAGGACAAAAACATTTTACAGGAGTTTTGGCATGGATACATGAGATGCAGAGCCATGAAATGATTGTTTCTGTTTAGTTTTAAAAGCCAGAAGCGTACGGTATCTTTTGTTTTGGATTCTTTTCCTGGGAAAGAATGGGATATAGACAAAATAAAACTTTGTTGCAAATAGCTAAAAGAAAAGATTTTTCAAATGTCTTACTTTTAGCCAAAGTGATGTGCCTAACATTATTTATTAAATGGGCAACAAAGGACTACACTCTGCAATCTAGGTGGGAGAACCCCATCCTGCTGAGTGGGCATCATCATCCTTTTTGTGCTGATTCTTCGGTTGCTTCTTTTCCAAATAAAAGTGCTGATCAGTGCATTCAGCCACTGAAAACATATTAATATATCATACATAAGGAATTTCAAGTTCAGAAAAAATCAGCAGAGGCAGAATATGCTTTTTAAATAACACCACTCTCCGGATTATAGAATTGAATTCATTTAAATCTTTGAATCTCTCAGAGACTCTTATACCCAGGTACCGAACTGGCTTTTGCTGATACATATCGGAAGCTGTGTAATCTGTATTAAAAAGAAGATTCTCAGTTTTGAAAATATTAAACTGGTTGCCAGAACCCTTGAGAATGGAGATAAATACCAATCAATTCTCGACACACTCTATTCTCAGGGGTCAAAATAGTACTAAGTCATTAGTTTAAGTTTTGATATGCCAGGAATTGCTGCTTTCCCATCACTACTCTGGCATAGAAAACAGTCCAGGTGTTCAATTAAAAAGGCCTAAACATTTGGTATCATAGGGAAACCCTGCCTTGTGTCCCCGGAAATCTGAGAGGAGTTCAAAGCCTTACCATCTAAAGATGTTGTGGCAGATTACCCCTCAAATATTGCTGCTATTGACCTTGTGAGCTGTGTTGGAAATACCATTAACTCCATTCCTTGAATCAACTCATCTCAGCTAACAAAGACAAACGTTTCTTCAGCATCTGTGAACGGGACTACAGAAGGAGTCTTGCTAAGATTGAAGTATCAATTGTTTCGGCTAGGCAATGTGTATTATAGTAAAGTTGGATCTTAGTCCTTATTGGGATAAAAATTGAGGATTTTTTTAGAAAGAGAAAAAGGGTTAGGGTCACCCATCAAGAAATTATTAAACAGGGCCATCACAAGACCTTTTACTTCTGTAATAAGAATCTAGTACTACTCTGATGAAAACCCATTTTCTCCTGCAGCCTTACCTCTGGGCAAAGCCCTGACCGCAACAGGTCTAATAATTTTATAGGGCAACTAGATTCTGTGCCTCTTCACTTGACACTTTTGGAAAGCAGATTCTATACAGAAAACACAAAATATCATTCTTATTTAGAGATTGACCAGCTTTATAAATGGTTCCAAAACACATAGGTATACTTCATCAATTAAAAGGGCCTCTCCCAACATAGTGCCAGTTGATGGATCCCAAAATGTATCTATGCCATTATGAGCTTGTTGAGTTCTGACCTGCCATACTAACAGCTTCCCACTTACTTTTCCTTCCACATATAGTTGTGCCCATATCTTCTACTTTTAATAAGTTGCTTCGCCATTGCAAATTACTGTAACTTACGCTTCGCTAAATCATTTTAACTCAGTCAAAGGAAGATCCCTACACAACTCCGTGAACTGCAATTTTTGCTAACTTGTTGATGGTTTTGAAAAGCAATAATCTTCCCTCTAAACATTATATTAAATCCTTCCCAGTGTTATTTTTCCTCAATGAACAAAAAAGCCTGTGCCTTCATCTGTTCGGTACAGGATTCTCCAGCAAAAAAGGCTCAATTTATTTATTTATAAAGTTTCATATAGCGCGAACGTGAACATGATGGATAACAGAGCGCTTCACAATTGGCGGGAGGTAAGGACAGGCATCAAAAACATATCAAACTAAACAGTTACGAAAAGGTGCATCAAAGAACATCGCAACAGTTCATAAATAGCGAACTGGGAGGGGAAGAAACGATTAATTCATGAAATATAGCAACCAGCTCAGGACTTGAAGGTGTAGGTCCAATATCTTAAAGCAGACTAATCAAACCCATTTAAGGTAAGGACATATTCATAAGGAATCTTTTTACTTTCAATTTGAGAGCAATCGTTGGGGAGTTTCTGCGTACTTCAGGTGGGATAGCATTCCAGATCTTAGGGGCAGAGCCGGAGAACGCTCTGTGACATGTTCTCTTTTTGCATAAAGTTAGCACTTCTTAAGGGTCTACCACCTCCAGATAATTCTAGCTTTTAAACTAGATACGTGGGGGGTTTGAAATGGAGGGCTTTGTGAGACAGGCAGGCAATCTTTAGCTGTATTCTTGCTTCATAGGACAGCCAATTTAGGGATTTTAGGACTGGGGAAATGTGCACGTTTCTTTTTGTGCCTGTAATCAGTCTAGCCGCAGCATTCAATGAAGCCCTTAGTGGGGCCAAGGTATATTTAGGGAGGCCAAAGAGCGTAGCACTGCCATAGTCTAGCCTTTGCAAAACAAGCGCAAGGACCACCTGCTTGAAGTCAGCTTGTGGAAAGAACGGCCTCATCAGGTGATTTTCTCCCTTGCACACCTTGCTAATATGATTCTTCATGTTTAGATGCTTGTCCAGGGTGATTCCGAGAGATCTGGCTGAGTCAATAATGTGGGGGGAGCAGTTGAAGGCAGTGAGGTGGTTCAATAAGATACGCTCTATACAGGCAACGTTTACGGTGATGCACACTTACAACGCAACTTTTATGTCGTAATGCTGTTACAACGCAGCTATTACAACGCAGGATCCATTACATCGGATGCCATTACAACGCATGGCATTACATCGCATATGCTATTACAACGCATACCATTACATCGTAAGTATTGGTAAGTATATACATTTTTTTTATTTTATTTAATATTATATAATTGATTTAATTATTATTAATTATAAATAAAAATAAATAAAAATATTTATTTATGTTTTTAAATATTATAAATTAAATTTATTAATTTAAGTATTTTTTTAAATAAGTATGAGTATAGGAATATATGTTTTGGTGTACTGAGGTATATGTTTTGGGGTGTTTGGGTATTTTTTGGTTTTAGGGCAGGGTTTGGGTTTTGGGGTACAGGGGTGTTTTTAGGTTTCAGGGCTAGGTTTGGGTTTTGGGGTACAGGGGTGTTTTTAGGTTTCAGGGTAGGGTTTGGGTTTTGAGGTACAGGGGTGTTTTTGGGTTTCAGGGTAGGGTTTGGGTTTTGGGATACAGGGGTGTTTTTAGGTTTCAGGGTAGGGTTTGGGTTTTGGGGTACAGGGGTGTTTTTAGGTTTCAGGGTAGGGTTTGGGTTTTGAGGTACAGGGGTGTTTTTAGGTTTCAGGGTAGGGTTTGGGTTTTGGGGTACAGGGGTGTTTTTAGGTGTCAGGGTAGGGTTTGGGTTTGGGGTACAGGGGTGTTGTTAGGTTTCAGGGTAGGGTTTGGGTTTTGGGGTACAGGGGTGTTTTTAGGTTTCAGGGTAGGGTTTGGGTTTTGGGGTACAGGGGTGTTTTTAGGTTTCAGGGTAGGGTTTGGGTTTTGGGGTACAGGGGTGTTTTTAGGGTTAAGGGTTGGGTTTGTGATTAGGGCTAAATAAATTATAGTTACCATTTATAAATTAATTAAAATATATTTATTAAATTAAATTAATTATATTATATTAATTACATTTTTAATTAAATTAATTAAATTAAAAAAATTATTTTAATTAATTTAATTTCATTACAATTTTAAACATATTTAAATTAAAATAATTTCATTATATTAATTAATTAAAATTAATTACAATTTTTATTAAAATTAAATTAAATAAATAGATTTAAATTTATTAAATTAAATTAACTACTATTTTAAAATGTATTTTAATTAAATTAAATAAATTAAATTAATTAAATTAAATTAATTACATTTTTTTTTAAAAGTATACTTACCTATACTTACGATGTAATGCCATGCGTTGTAATAGCATCTGCGATGTAATGCCATGCGTTGTAATGGCATCCGATGTAATAGATCCTGCGTTGTAAAAATTCCGATGTAACGGAATGCGTTGTAATAATCCGCGATATAGTGACACCAATCCCCGTTTACAGATCAGAGCCAGCCTACGGTGGGAGTTGTGCCCCTTGATGCCTCACCAGCTCGTCTTTTTTTGCTGACGGCTTTTACATCTATTGACTTACCAGACTCCATTTAAAATTCTCAAGGCCATGAAATCAGGCTCACTGGCTGATCCCTGCGCGGCTAGGCTCTTGGCCTCTGTAGCAGAGACAGTCATTCCGGAAGTCAACAAGCTTATTAATCTCTCCTTGCAGGAAGTGCTTGTTCCAGCAGAGTGGAAACAGGCAAAGATTTTGCCACTTCTACAAAAACCTTCATTGGACCCTTGGAATCCTGGAAGCTATCGCTCCATTTCCCTTCTCCCCAGCGTGGCTAAAATCTGTGAGAAGGTGATAAATAAAAAGCTGATGGATTTCATTGAAAGTTTAGGCTTGCTCCCTCCAGTTCAAATGGGGTTTAGCGCTACGGACAGCACTGAGTCCGCTCTAATTGAAGTCTCCGAAGCTATTCGAGATTGCCTGGATGCTAGTGGAAACCCTGCCCTTATACTGCTGGACTCTCAGCAGCAGTTGATATTGTTCCCCATTTGCTGCTTCTGGCTCGTCTGGCGGATATTGGTATCACAGGCTTGGCTTGGAGCTGGCTGAAATCCTTCTTGGAGGGGCTCACGCAACAAGTCTGGCTCATGCCATTTTCATCCCCGCCTCAATGGGACACACCGGGAGTGCCGCAAGGGTCTTTTTTTTGGGTCCCCTTGTTTTTAACATTAACATCACTCCGCTGGATTGTGGCGTACGCCGATGACACACAACTCCTCTTTATGTGGGGCAAATTGGAGTTTTCTACTCTGGAGGTAAACAATTGCCTGACAGCTGTTTTTCAGTGGCTTTCAGCCGCTCAGCTTAAATGCAATGAAGATAAGTTAGAAATTCTCCTTTATGGGAATTTTCCTCCACAGTTCAGAGGGTCACTTTGGCTGTCCGACTATCCATTTCCATCTTCTTCTGGTCAACCAGTTAAGATCCTGGGTGTTTTGTTCGATGAGAACCTATCCTTCTTGACCCAAATTAAGAAGCTGGCTGGGGGCTGTTTTGGGATATTAAAGACACTTAAGAAATTTCTTCTGCTGCTACCTAGGGCAGTGAAGGAAAAGGGTGACCAGGGCATTGATACTGTCACATATTGATTATGCCAATGCTTTGTACATTGGCCTACCGGTCTATACTCTCAACAAACTGCAGGTGGTTCAGAACGCAACGGCTAGGCTTCTGTTTAATATTCCAATCAAAAGCAGCATTAGACAACATCTGGGATACTGCATTGCAGTTCAAAGCCCTGGTGGTTGCTCACCGAGCCCTGTATGCATCTGGGCCTGCCTATCTAAGGAAGTGCGTCATGTTTTACACTCCTGGAAGACCTTTGAGGTCAGCATCCCAGCTACTTACCCAGATACCTTGTGTTCGCCTACAAAAAACAGGGGGTAGGGCTCTAGTTTTTGGGGCTGCCACAGCTTGGAATGCCCTTCCTTACTCTTTGTGTAGCATTCAGGATCTAGGTCAATTTAAAAACAGCTCAAAACATTCTTGTATTATTTTTCTTTTTCTTCTTCTTAGTACCTCAAGGTTCATGCCGGGACACTCCCTGGAGTATCTGTGTGCGTTAGAAACTTCAGTAACATAACATAACATAACATAACATAACATAACATACATAGGTCTAACTTGGGGGTATGATTCGGAGGAGAAATTAGAAGGAATTCTGTTTTGGAAGTGTTGAGCAGGAGGTGATTCTCAGTTAACCAGTTTTGAGTATTCGTAAAGGTAGTGTTGAGTGATATGAGTTTTCTGTGGAGAAGATTTTCAGGTACAGTTGCGTGTCATCTGTGTACTTATGGAAGAGAATGTTTGTTGAATTTTGTGAATTGGCTAATGGTTCCAAGAATAAGTTGAAGAGTATGGGAGATACAGCGGACCCTTGTGGGACCACCATGGATACTGGGGAGGGCTGGGATAGAGAGTGGGATCTGTGGGGGAGGAAGGACGAGAACCATTGCAACACCAGACCAGAGAGGCTCATCCTGTGCTCCAAAATAGATAAGAGATTTGCATGATTAATAGTGTCAAACGCGAGGAAAGGTCAAGGAGGCAAGATTAATTTTGGTCAAGCATTTTTAAAATGTCATCCATAAATTGAATGAGAGCCGATTCGGTGCTATGCCCTCTCCGAAAACCAGATTGGTGTTGGTCTAAGAGTTGAAAATTCTCAATGTGAGTGCAGAGTTGTGATTGGACGCATTTTTCTAGGAGTTTAGCCAGAGTGGGGATGTTGGAGATTGGGCATAATTTGTTGAGGTCAGCACTATCAGCATTAGTTTTTTTTAGTGTAGGTGAAACCTGAGCAGAGGGGGATGAAAACTTCCTTGATTTCTTTGAAGATGAAAGGTGGCTATGGGTCGCTGTAGTGATTGGATGGGTTGATACTCTAAAGAATCTTGTTAATTTCTCTTTTGATGAAGGGAGTAAAGGTGCCCCGTAAGGCTTTGTTCTTGTTGCTCAGACTAATTGGTTCAAGCTTCTCTAAGAGGGCCGGAGGGTGCGCAAACCCAAAGGATGGCAAAAAAGCCTTCTTAGAATCCAGTTCAATATTGACGAGTCTTGATTTCTCAGTAAAGAAAGCAGCCAGAGCGTCACATGAGGCTGGGCTGAGCCTTTGGTCAGGGCGATTGGGTGCTTTCACTTATTGTCGTTTAATAATTTCAAAAAGTTTCTTGGGGCGATTGGAGGCTTGCTTAAGTTGGGATCTGAAGTAGTCAACCTTAGCATTTTTGATTTGTTTGTTATAGGAGCTCCTTACCAATCTAAGGACTTTTAGCTGATCCGAGGATGGTTTGGATATCCAAGATCGTTCAATTGCACTTAGGTTGCGTCATTCTGAATTTAGGTTGTCATTGAACGATGGTTTGGAGATTTTTGTTGAGGCATTTTTTTGTTGGAGTGGTGACATGGAATCCATGATGCTTGAGATAGTAGAGTTGTAAAAGTCAGTTAGTATATGAACCTCTGACATGTCAACTTGGGAGTAAAGAGCATATTTAAAGTGGGTTGCTAGTTCAGCTATATTAATATGTCTGAGGTTCCTTTTCCATATCTTCATTTTATTCCGTTGAACGTTCCTCAGGGACACCTCCCCGTTAATATAAAAGAAGATGCTGTGATGGTCGGACCAATTGCAAGGGGTAATGGTGTCCAGTGTGATGGTGTTTCCTTTGGAAATGATGAGGTCCAGAATTTCTACTTTATTATGAGTTGGTCGGTCACAGTATTGAATAAGCTTGTGATCATATAAGAATGATTTAAGGCATGTGACAGCTTGGTCACTGGGGTTAGACCAGTGAAGGTTGAAATCGCTAAGGAAGATTTGGGACAATGTGGAATCAACATTGCCGGAGATGATTTTCATTATTCGTTCGATGAAGGAGAGATTTTACCCCGGGGGTGATAGAATGCATGTAGTTTGTATACCGGAAGGTGGCTACTAGAGAGGTTAAAACAGAGATATTCACTGGAGGATTATGTAGAGGACTCAGAGTGGGAAACCGAGACTGGACTCCGATATATACAAGCTAGGCCACCTCCCTGTTTCTTAACTCTGTCGAGACAAATTATGTCATGGGAAGGAGGCACTAGGAGGTCTAAGATAGGAGAGGAAGAGGGATTCAGCCAGGTTTCAGTGAGGATAATGATATCTATATCATTGTGTTGGATGAGGTCGCAAATATCAGAGGCGTGTTTACTGGCTGATCTGCAGTTGAGCAGTACGCATTTTAGTCGTTCCGGTGTGTGGGGGGGTGGCGTCTCTGTGATGTTCACTCGCTTGAGGTTGTAGTTATTTATGACTCTGAAGTTGTGTGGGGGTTCTCTGTTCGGGTGAGCATGAATGGCTTGAATTTGACAGAGAGGAGTCTTTTTGATGTCCAGGAAAAGCAAATAAGAGATGAGTAGATCATTGATATCATTTGACGCATGATCGGTCTTCGTCCTTCTGGGTCGTGAGTGGGCGTTAGGGAGGGGTACAGTTTTAGAGATAGAGAGGAGGGAATGCTGGAGAGGGCGAGATATATCGCTAGAGGGGACTCAGGATACATTTCCAAGGGTGAGGAGGGAGCTAATCAAGGGGAGATGCTTGATTGAGAGGGCTTTCTGATCATGAAGTTTGGCGGTATGAAGGTGCAACTGGAGGGCTATATCATCCAGGCCTGCCTGCAGGTCTCAGTGCTGAATGAGGGGTACAGGATGTGTGGGGAGATCTGGCAGAGAGGAGGGTCCATGATGGAAGCAAGAGAGGTCAAAGGCGGTACGGCAAAGGTCCGGGGGGAGTTGGTTTGTGAGGACTTTCAATGTTCCTAAAAGCTTGGAAAGAGAGGCTGGGGAATGTGAGAGGGCAGTTGGACGATTGGCCTGTGTGTCAGGGGTGGTCAAGTGGGGGTTGAGTGGGTTTGGCTGATCATGGTCCATGGAGGGCAGTTGCCTGGTCCCCAGCGTAGCGGGTGGCGTAGATAGAGGGATGAAGGAAGGGGGATAATCTGTTCGGAACAAAGACAGTAGGGCATGAGGGACCCTCTCAGCTCAGGAGTACACTGTATCGGACTTATGATCAATGAGTAGAGTGAACCTGTATGCCCGCCAACCTTCTGATTCAGTGGTCGAGTGGATTGATACAATCTGACCGGGGGCTGAGAGGCTCTGAGATCATCTAAAGGGGGAGTATAGTTTTGAGAGAGTGAGGTAGTCTCAGCTGTGGTGGGGGGAGTACTGGTTAAATCCATAGTATATGTAGGGTATGGGTAGGGGTCAATGGATTTAGCGTACACCACTTTTTTGAGCGTGGGGAAAATATTGGCCATCTTAGCTAGGTTGACATTAGAGGCCTGGATTAGGATATTACCATTGTTGTAGAGGGTGATAGTTGTGTTACTTTGAGGATGGCGACTTTGTTAATTTCCGACCATATGGGGTTTTCCTAGTGCCTGATATTCGACTCATGGAATAGAGCACATTCCACCAACATGCCCGTTTTCTGGGATAGAAGATGCGGTCTTAACTAGAATACTCTTGTTTGCACAGAGGTAGGGGTCTGAGATTAATGTTTCGGGTCTGGCTTTGAGTATTGGATGCTTGTGTTTTTTGCCTGCATTTTTGGAGATGTTAGACAGGTAATTGATAATGAAGGCATTAGATCCTGGGACTTATCTCCATTCTGAGAGTGTGTTCTAGTGAGGAAGGGCGCCCAGTTAAGAGTATAAGGAGGTGAAGGAAAGTTTATCTATCACATATAGCGTATATAAGCAGGTAGTAGTCATAATGGGCAGGCAGAATAAGTGGGGAAGGGGTTTTACTGATGAAATTACTTTAGGCTTCGGGGTAGGTTGAAAGGTGGAAAGCCTGACACTGGAGAGACTGCATAAGGAATCTAAGGGGACTGGGGGTGAGGAAACAGGACAAGAAAGAAAAAGAAAATGAGCAAGGCAGCAGGTAAACTGTAAGTAAAGAAGTAATAAATTAAGGGCAGATGAGTTGGAATTGGGCCTGAGAAGAGAGCGACCTAATGTGGTCTAACAGGGGACTGTGTAGAACCATTATTCAGGATGAATGAGGTGTAGGACCAGAAAAGGCGGCCGACATTATTTGAATGAACCAAAAAGGAAGTCCTACCTTTGTCTTAACTCCTCTGATTGAATCAGGGGAGTTGTCCTACTATAATTTGAAACTATAGAGCTCAGATAAAAATTGAGTTGAAGAGAGGCTAGTCCTACCTCCCTTTTGACAAAAGCCCCAATTGCATTGAAGGATCACTGTAGGGCTTGGCAATGGTTTGTGAGCATAGAGACGGGCACCATCTTGAAGAGGTGAATTCTAGGTGGAGAAGGAAGTCAGACACCTTTTTCAAAGACAATTACGGATTAGACCTCTTTGTAAGTAGCCGATAAGAGGGCCATCTTTAGGCGGTGGTTCCATATCCAGATGCATTGAAAAGAATGAATCGTTAGATCCTAGCCGCACCAGAACGATCACCTGCAAATCGGAGGGCGGAGCCCTAACAGAACGCAGCTAGGGTGTAGATGCACTGGGCACTCCAACTCAAAGACCGAACTCCACAGAGGCTGCAACAGCACTCAGCAGCATGAACTAGTGCGGGACACACTACAAAACTGTAAATATTTTTTGTAAATCGTTAAAAATTGTTTCCACTGAAATATTTATTTTCAATACAAACATTGAAGAACTGAATCAGTGTGTCTGTGTCTCTCTCTCTATCTGACATCTCACCCCAATCCCTGCATATGTATATGAACCTTTCGCCAATTCTTGAATCAGCATTGAAGTATTTTTCCAACTGGAGCCATTATTTTTTCTTAAAATACTTAATCACCCAGGCTCCCTTGTGAGTAGGGTTCCCTTGTTTTTACTTTTTGACTTACCTCCAAGCTGGCATTCCTAAACACCTTCAAGGTATAACTATACCTTCACTATAGCAAAGCACAGTGTGGTTCGGTGCAGTTCGACTACCTATTTGCACAATGCAGCTCGCTACAGCAAGTGCTGAAGGAAGCTAACTCTCCAGCTGACGCACTGACCAGAAGCGGTCATCCTCTGCCAAGAATCCAGGTCCAGTGTTTTTGACTCCCCTTGCGGGTTGTTGGGAAATCGAGCCGTGAAAGAGATACCAACCTCTCTTATTTTAAGGTATGGAGCTGATTAGAACCTAGAGAAACCTTTGGCAATTTTTGGCAGAACTAAACTATGCTAAAGACGAACACCTACTTCTTCCCTGGTACTAGACCTAGGTTAGATACATTGGGGTAGGCGTATTTTAGAAGCACCAGTTGAGTATTTTAGTCTGTGTTATTTATGTATGTATTTTTACATGTCATAGCAACAAACAATGCTATTACAGTATTATTTTATATTACTGTTTACGCTGTACGCATTATACTTTGCAATCTGTCTAACGATTGTAGCAGTTCACCTCTCTTGCATGAGAAAGAAGACTGTTCAATAAACCCCTTTTATTGAAACTCCTGTCTCTCTCTTTCTATGCAACTCTGTAGAAACGAAGCATGCACGATTCACTGAGTGAACTAGTTATCTATTGTTTCCACGACTCTGAAGATATGTTTTGATTCTTGGGGAAACAAAGTTGTCATGTTTATGCGGTTGTCAGAAACGAATACCTTTGTGTGTATTCAAAAACGTTTCTAGTGACCTCTGAGCTAGCTGTCACTCATCAATTAAGTTTAGTATACTCGATAGAGACATACTAGCGTCAGTCCTATATCACATCTATGGTATATATTATTCCAATGCGCAGAGCCTATTGGGAATATAGGAAATACACTACACTTGGTGCCACTCACACCATTGTTTTTGATTGGAAATGCTATGAGAGAGAACATTAAAATGACATGTTTGATGAGCTCGCCTCATTAGTTGTATACTTTTTGCACCTTCACCAGATCAAGATTTGTACTTTGAATAACGGCCTGACCTAAAGTTTGGCCTACAGTACTCCATCCATCACAATGGAGGAAGACATTATGCCCCTAACCCTGATAGACTACTGTACACCACATTTAAAGACCACCACTGGTCCAGCAGTGATATCCGTAGCTTAATAGGAACGGTTGTCATGATGATTCCTGACAAGGTACAAAGGGTTTGGTGGATGGCCATCCACCAAATTGTAACAAACTCTTAACATGTGAGTTTATTACTGAAGAAGAAAGAAAAGAATAACCCCCACACTCTGGGAGTTTTCCCTAGGGGTGAGGGTTATTATTTGTTTCTGTTGCTCACCCCCTAGGTTTTTGCTGGCAATGGGAGACAGAAAAAAGTACATCATGCCACCATTCTAATTAATGCAGGTGCTGTATTGCTCTTCCAACAAAGACTCTTATGCTGTTAGAAGATCAGAGAGCAACAAGGGTTCTGTGATGAATGCTGTCAGTACTCCTGACCCTAACTAGGGTTGAAGGATAGTCAGTTTGGAGGATGTGGAACTCTGTTGCATTTGAATCAGTGTACCCTGTCTGCCAAGCTCTAAATCAGCCTTTTAGTCTCTTTTGAGAGCACAAAATACTACACTGGACAAGCCTGGACTCTATAGCCAAACAGGTGATTCTGAAGGTGAATACTTCAGCTGTGATGGTCTGTTGAATCCTTCTTTCAGGCATCAAAAAGCTCTAAGTTATACCAACTTAATGTGCTTGCTCACTGAGGTCGCACCTTGGGGAGATAGCCTTGGGTATTTACTTTTGTTCCTTCGTAGGTTGAAAAAGTCTTAACTTTTCAACTTTTCTGAAGTAGTTCCTCTTGATTAATTCTAGGTATCTCTGAACTTCAGAAATAACCCTTAGGGGCTAGAAATGAGTTTGCAGAGTCTAGTCCAGGTCCAGTTGCAACTGTAAAGCTGTTCACTCCAAGAAAAAGGCTGCTTGCAGCTTTTGTTATCCAGCCAGGCAATTAGGAGGTTGGCCAACTGACTATTGAAGTTCACTTCTTAGCCCTGAATATGGGTTGGAGCAAGTCCAGACTTCATGTCTCCATACAAGTCACAGACAGAAGGTCCAGCCCTCTTCTTTTCTTCTGCTGGTCCATGGGCAAGTTTTACTTTGTTCATATGCCAGTGGGCGGGGGGGACTCGTGGGACTCTCTCTAAGCAATTGGCGAAAGGTTTCTAATGACAACCCTTACATTTTGCATCCTTTCAATTTCCTTTACTGCAAACTATCCCACAGTGTGTTGTTCTTAGTGAGATCCAACATGGGGAATGTTACTGCCCCTGGTGGTGCAATCAGGAGTGTGTATGGGAATAAAAAGTCTCCAACTCCTCAACCATATTAAACTTGTTTTGGGACTAGCTCCCCCTCTCACTGAAATGGAATGAGGCTGGCTAAAATTGGCCCTGGGATCGAAGGAAATCTCTTACCTAGGTCTCAATGAATACTTAACTATAAATTGGCAGACCTCACCTTGCTCCCCTTCAAGTTAATGAAGCATCTAAACCCTTCCAAACTTCCCTTCCTGGGAGAGGATGAGTCACATTCACATCCTGGTCTTCTTCACAAATATCACACACCATTGTATTTGCTCTAAGAGTAGTTTTGGAACCTCTACCAGAGGAAAGCACTGTGAGGGAGGGCATCTGCACATAGGATAATACTGATTAGTTTATCAGAGCTTCAGGAAGGAAATGTCTAACCATCTGAAAGTTGCTTATCCTGTACTTTTAACAAAATTCAAGCTTAATAATTGAATTAGATTGTTAATGAATATTTAAAAATGTAGTGAAAGAACCTTATAGCTCATCCTAAACAAATGTTACAAAAATACAATTTTAGTTTTTCCTCATTAAAATAGTAACTGCGCCATACAGTAAAAATAACGTGTATGGGCTAGTCACTGTGGAAGCATGCAAACCTTGACATCTTAGATGTTCCATTTTTACACATCAAGCACCCTACTTTGTGGGCTACAAGGCCTATATAGGCATGACATACTTAATATGTGAAAGTAGAGATCCTTCCTGTCTAAAAAAGTTATTATGCTAGGTCTGACTGCAGGTTAAAAAAACTGGAGAGGCAGGCTGCATAGTTTAGACTGAAGTTTTGCTTTCCTTGTCAGCCTAGTTAATGGCACAATATGTGCTTCAGTCCACAGGGGATATTTAACCATCCATGACATTGGTTTATTTTCTGCACAATATGTTTTTACTTTACTGGAAAATTGAATAAGACATTTGGGGATTAGCCTGTTTAACCATGTCTTAGCAGTCAGATCATATTCAACAGGGCCTGGTCATCTGCGCGCTAGTGTGCGGAGTTCAAACCCCAATCAGAACATACAATGTGTGTGACTACACAAAAGCAGGACCTTTGTCACACACACACTTATTACCATTAGTCCACTGAAAGATGGTCTTACTGCTAACTTTTGAAAGATAAAAGCCAGAGTGTGCATTCCTTGGATTCCAGCTCATTGTTGCTTGAGCATTTAGTCTCTTGGGTATTAAATAAGTGAATTATCTTAAACAATTTATTGTCATGGTGATGGGTATAAAATTCCCACTTGCAAACCAACGATGTGCAAGTTGGGCATGCATAGATTTACAAAAAATAAATACATTTTGCAATGCAACCTATGTACTAATCATTCACAATGCAAATTATTAATTCACAGGTGGTCTAAAAAATGCCTAATTTTAGCTTCCTTTGATTGTCCAGAAATAAAGAGATAGAAGCCTGCAAGTGACAGCAGACAACCATCCTTCCTTTGTATTCCACAGTGAGAAAAACTTTACTCTGTTAAATACACCAGTGATCCTTAAATTGAGAGGTGCAAATATTTAAAAAAAATTCTATCTGGGAACAGATCTGGAGCATCAGGCAACGGACCTCTGGACCATAGCCTCATCCCCCGTAGCCATCAACATGATTCTCAACTGGGACAACTTCCCCTTTTTGAAATCAGTTCTCACTTCAACTCAAAGGCCTGGTGCTGATTAATTGTTTGTGAGGTCACTATCATTGATACATTGCACTATGACTCTCAAATAGGAAAGGGGAATCCTTGAAAACACCCACTATTCTTTCTAGATTGTAATGGATTGCACAACCATCAATCAAAATCATCAAATTTTTACACTATAAAAATGTGTTTTATTATCTTAAAATATCTTTTTACATGAGACCCATTTTTCTTTCTTGTACGGTACATTTAGGCGAGTTTTGCTTTGTTAACCAAATTATTTACAGATACAATTATTACGTTTGACTTCTCCATTAACTGATCCAATTATTTAATTTCCTACATGTACATTGGGTACTTAGACAGAATATCAGAAACAAAGTTATGGTGAGACAAAATATTGTGTCAATAATATGGAGTACAAAAATATTGTGAAGGTAAGTTTCTATAGATAAGCAAAGGCTTACTGTATTCTATACTTACCTATTTGCACTTATCTTCTCGATAATTTGGTCCTCAATATTTTTCACATGATATTCTGTCCACATGCTATTTTGGGTTCCAATATTGTGTCAGTTGTCTAGTACACTGTGCTTTATTGATTTGCAATGCATAATATCTCCAATCAAACTTTGTACATTTTAGCTTTCAAAATATTTAGAGGTATTTGAATTAATGATATCCCACGTAGCTTATAGATACAGTCAACATGAAAAGAAATACATTAATCATCATGTGGATAAGGCCACAGTGCCCTTCTACATCCAACAGTGATAAAGATTACCTACAAAGATACATTTTGTTTCACTTACTATGATGTGCCATAAGAATCACTAGGAGTGGAGATGGCTTAACTTTGACATGGGTCCCTGATATCAGCGGTTTGACAAATTCCCCCTTCTATGCTAGCAATAGGATGTTCACTTAGGACATATGCCATAAATTAAAACAGGGCAAGCAGCATTGCCTTTGCCTATGGTGCTCATCACAGTTCCTTGTTCCCAATGTAAGGAAATTCTCCCAACACCCACTCCCTGTCTGTTATTCAAAGATGATACTGTCAGATTGCAAGCTTTTGGTCATCAATATTCTCAGCCATAGGGGAAATAAAAGAGGTGTATTTCAATGGGGCACCATACTCTGTTTTTTGGGAAATCCATGCTAAACCTTTCTACTCCTTGCACTTCCCTAGGAGGCAAGAGCATTTTTCACCTATTGCTGGCAGCGAAAACACAAACTCTTGGGGTCATGGGATTAGGATGTCAGTCCCACAAAATAACTCTGGTTACAGAGGATATGGCTGCTAGCCAATGTGAAAACAGCCCAAACGATGACCTAAACGATGAAGAGGTTAATTTTTCAAAGCTCTGGAACCAAGTCCTTAAGTACTTAAAAGCCAATAGAGGATTGACATGCCAAATAATACTGTGAACCCTCAAGCTTCTGGGTCCAGATGGCTATTGATATGACTCCAAATAGACAGGAGGGTATGTGGTTGTTTATTGAGACTCTTTCTAACAGCATGATGGCTTTGACCTTAGGGAAAATAGACGCAGTGGCAATGCTTTATCACCAGGGTGTTATGGATAAATACTGAAAAGGGTGACACCCACTAGATCTACTATGGCTTCAGGTTGTATTTTTTATGATGGGGTTCCTACAAAATGCAATTTCCTGGAGATGGACAGCCAGAGCCTTCTTCCATTGAAAATTGCTTGTGGCTTCCAGTCACTGTAAAGACACATTAACTTTAAATTTCTACATGTTTTACATATGTTTAATGCCACGCCTACTTAGGAGTGGCTTATCGATATATATAAAAACGAATGTATGTCTGTCTGTCTGTCTGTTTGTCCTTTATGCATTACTACACCATTCATCTGATCGCCATTAAACTTTGGAAAGTTGTTGAGTACACTCCCGTGAAGGTTTCTGGCATAAATTTGTTTTAAATATCGCCCCCCCCCAGGGCTCTCATAATCATTTGAATACTGATGTACCCAGGGCCCTCATAATCATTCCAATACTGATGTACGCACCAGACGGAAAAACAACAAATCGTGTATCCACAAGCATTCGAATAAATAAATAGAATTAAAACACCATTCATCCGATTGCCATGAAACTTTGGGAAGTTGTTGAGTACACTCCCACAAAGATTTCTGGCATAATTCTTTTTTAAATATCAGCCCCTCAGGGCCCTTATAATCTTTTGAATACTGATGTACGCACAAGACGGAAAAACAAAAAATCATGAATCCACAAGCACTCGAATAAATAAATAGAATTAAAACAGCATTCATCCGATCGCCAGGACACTTTAGGAAGTGGTTGAGTACACTCCTGCGAAGGTTTCTGGCAAACATTATTTTTAAATATTGGGCCCCCAGGGCCCTCATAATCTTTCGAATACTGATGTATGCACAAGAGAGAAAAACAAAAAATCGTATATCCACAAGCACTCAAATAAATAAATAGAATTAAAACAGCATTCATCCGATCGCCAGGAAAATATGGGAAGTTGTTGAGTAGACTCCCGCAAAGGTTTCTGGCATAAATTTTTTATAAATATCGGCCCCCCAGGGCCCTCTTAATCTTTTGAAAACTGATGTACGCACCAGACGGAAAAACAAAAAATCGTGTATCCACAAGCACTCGAATAAATAAATAGAATTAAAACGACACTTTGATATGTTTTCCATATTAAAATGAATACGAAAAAAAAATGACGCAATGTAAATTGAATGTTATCATATGAGTTACCTTGAATTTCCTTTCTCCGGAGATCGCAGCAGCGCGCGACGTGTAAGCTAGTTGTAATATAAAAAGGAGATTTACTCTTGTGAAAAAGGGTTATTTCGACATGTCACAGTATTGGTTTCACACTGTATAGTAGGACTACACACAGGGTAGGACTGAAACCAAGTTTACCCTGTCATTGTTGTGAGTAACACAATAGATGCTGCAGTCCACAAGTCAGATTTAACATTAAGGCCCTGGGTGCACCCTTTATTCCATATGCTGGGAAAGGATATTCAAGTTGAATGTGCCAATTTGGAATAAGCCACATTGACCATGTTTAAAGAGAAGCACAAAGGGGGCGTGGCTTGCACGCCGAGACGCGAGGACGGCTTTCCTGTGAGCTCCGTGAAGGACCGGACCAACGGATGCCCTGAGAGCCTCTCCTGACACGTTTCCTGAAGAAACTCAGAGATGTAGTGAAAGCGGAAGGTGCAGGGATTAAGAAGAGACCGCTCAGTGAGACTGGCATGCCGCGCAACAGTTGTTTTTCAATAGCGGTAACTTCTCTCATCTGCAAACGCGGGCAGCCGCCATTTTATGCCGCTGAGCACGCGTTATCTGCCCTTTCTATTGGGCACCGTTCTGCTTACTATTAATGCGTTTTCCTCACTATTTTTTAAATCACATTCCAACTTTGCTCATCCCTTGGCTTAACTCGTGATGTTCATACTTGCTGCATGCTGTTATTTGAAAATTTTGCCTCCGTCCCTTTGCCTATGAGGAAATAACGGCTGTCATTTTAGGTGTGAGGAAGATGACGACATGGTGTACTCTTCTCCTGTTATTCATACTACTAGGATACCTAGAGTGAAATTCTCAATTTTCTTTCACTATTGGCTGTGCTGGCTCATAAAAGTGCTCTCTTCTGTGATGTATGCTCCTGCTAAAATTAAAATTACTGTGTGGTGTCATTTACCTAAGTAAATCAGTGAGCACTTGTCAAGTTTGATGCTGCTCTGCGTTTTGGGTTCGTGCTCACCATCTCTCTGACTACGTATTTGCACGTTCCCACGATACCAACATGGCTCATGACTCAGGTAATCCCAAAACATTCCATTCAGGAGCTAAACCCAAGAGAACTAAAAATGACCCGCCATCTCCTATTCTTTCTTCATCAAATCCTGTTCTGGACTCTATTTTGGAAGAGATTTGCGGTCTCCAACCGTTCATGACCGCCACTAAAAGTTTAAACTAATTGAGGAGCGTTGGGTAGTTATGGAGACCAAAGTTCTGAATCTGGAGCAACGCGTCAGCGATATACAGGATGTCTCAGCTAAAATTCCTATGTTGGAACAAGAGATTCACAAACTGAAATTGCACACAGAGGACCTTGAAAATTGCAATCGCCGCAACAATCAATGCGTTTATGGAATTTCAGAAAATGTGGAGGGCCCGGACCTGGTGTCTTTTATACGGAAATTCCTCCATGAACGTTTGGACCTTCAACCTTCGTCTCATCCTCTTAATATTCAAAGAGCCCACCGTTTAGGTCGTATTAACTCCAACGCTGCCAAGCCTCGAGGCATTATTCTGCTGTTCCTTGAGTTCACAGAGCTGATGACTGTCTTGAAGGCTGCGAGGATTAAACATCGACTCCAATGGTCTGGCCACAATATCTTTATCTCACAGGATCTTTCGACAACCACTAATGCCCGGCGCAAGGAATTTTTTACCCTTCGTCCCTTTATGAGACAGTTGAATATTCAGTATGGTATACTACCTCCTTGTTTTTGCAAAATTACACATAATGGTCGTACTTGTTCATTTGATGATCCGCAAAAACTTCATGCATATTTGCAAAATGTCTCATCTTCCACCATGGATACTAATATTTGATGTCTCCACTCAACTTGGGGTTTACTGTAGCCCTTCCTATTTTAACTCTGGCTTCTTTTGAATTTTTCTTCTCGTCCTTTTCCATTTATTGAGGCTCTATTCTTTCATCCTTTTCTCTATATGTCCTTTTTCTTTTTGGTTGCTCATGGGGGATTGTCCCCTCTCTGGCGTAATTTCGCTCCTGCTGTCTTGGTTGCTGCTCTTTCTTTGGACCAGCTCTTATGCCTTGTTCTGTCTACACTTCTTTTTCCCTTTCTCTTTATTCTTTTCTCTCTTTTATCCTTTGCTCTTTCATCATCTACTTCCAATGCTCATTTTGTTTCCCCTTATGTTATTCTTTTCCTGAACGGTCTCTTCCTTTTCAGTTGCTCTTCATGTTGCTTCCTTGTATGTCTCTACTTGTAGTATTTTTAAGTGACAGAAGCTTGTTGGGAGTCCTTTCCTCGCGTAATCTACTCATTGGTTGTATCCCTTTTTGTAGTTATCTCCTTGAAGTGTGTCTACTCCATGTGTTGCCCATCCTTCCTTCCCATCGTCATGTGTAATCTTGTCTCATGGAACGTTCGAGGTCTGGGTCACCCTGTCAAGCGTCAAAAGGTATTGTCCCATTTATCTAAACTTAATGCACAAGTTGTTTTTCTCCAAGAAACGCATTGTTCGGATGTTGAATCTATTAAGTTGAAAAGACATTGGGTAGGCCAAGTAGTATTTTCTCCTGCTGTCAATAAAAAAGGGGGGGTTGCTATTTTGTTTCATAAAGCTTTACATGTTCAAGTTGTTTCCACTCAGTATGATGATGAAGGAGGTTGGGTAATGGCTCAAGTTGTAATCCAAAATAAGACTTTTGTCTTGCTGAACATTTATGGCCCTTTAAGACCTGACCCCAAGTTTTGGAATGATATGAAAATCTTTATTTCCTCCATTGATTGTCCAGATATTGTGATTGCCGGTGATTTTAATCAATGGATAGACCCTTTCTCTGATAGACTCTCTTCAAGTAAATTTCAACCTGACAAAACCCATAAAAGTTTTGAATCTGCCATTTCCTCTCGTCCACTCTATGATTCAAGGAAACTGTGTAATCCTGATTTGCTAGAATATACCTTCTTTTCTAATGTACATCATACTCGCTCTAGGATTGATTATATTATGGTTAGCAAATCCCTACTTCCATCTATTCAGAAGTCTGCAATTGGTTCCATTTTTATTTCCGACTATGCTCCTGTTATACTACCCTTGATCTCTCCCTTATTTCTTCTAAATTTAGTCGTTGGAAATGTAATACTTTTCTCTTATCCGATAATGTTTTAATGAAAGAAATCGAGGGTTTTTTTACTGAATTTTTTTCCTTTAATAACCCATTAGACACATCTATCCCTAACACTTGGGATGCCTTTAAGGATGCCCTGCGGACCTTTACTATAGCTTATGTATCTAAGAAAAAGAAAAACAATAGAAGGAACTATGAAGACCAACTTCAAAGAATTAAAAGGCTTGAACATTCTTATTTTACCTCTAAATCCACCACTGCCCTTCAAGATTTAATCCTAGCAAAAACGGACCTTAATAAAATGATTTCTAATGAAGCATGTAACACCCTTCTTACAGTTAAATCCAAATTCCATGGTGGCCAAAACAAAGCGGGGAAAATGCTAGCAAACTATTTAAAAATCAAATCTGAACGTAAGAATGTGGGCCCTATCCTTAACGATTTTACTAATAAACTAGCCTCGTCTGATGAAGGCATTGCAGAGGTGTTTCATAATTACTATCAATCCTTATACACTGATGACACACAACCTTGGTGGCCTCCCCCCTCCTCCGTATCTCCCAGATGAATTAGCTCAGTTGGAAGCGGATATTACTCTTCAGGAAGTTACTCGGGCCATTAATTCCTTAAAAAATCAAAAGCACCCGGCCCAGACGGACTCCCTGTTGAATTTTATTCTTCTTTTCATACTTTTTTTGTACCAAAACTCCTCTAATTGTTTAACTCCTTTATTGCAGATGCCAAGGCTTCTGGGTCCTTCCTGGAGGCGTTAATCATCATAATCCCAAAACCAGATAAAGATCATTCACAATGTAAAAATTATCGCCCTATATCATTAATTAATTATGATTGCAACATTTTTGCTAAAATTCTAGCTTCACGTCTTGATTCTATTATTCCCCTTCTCATCAAGACAGAAACAGTGGGATTTGTGAAAGGTAGACTCGCTGCTGACAATGCTCGTATGTTATCTAATGTTATTGCACGTAGTAAACACCTCAAAGTCCCTATGGCTGCTCTGTCCTTGGACGCTGAAAAAGCCTTTGATCGCATTGATTGGCAGTTTATGTTTCGAACTCTCCACTGTTTTGGTTTTGGTCCTTCCTTTATTTCCTTGGTTAAACTCCTTTATTCTTCTCCCCGGACCAGTATTTTTGTTAATATTCAGTTTTCCAGGTTCTTTTCTTTATCTAGAGGTACACGCCAGGGTTGTCCCCTTTCCCCTTTATTTTTTATTCTATGCCTTGAACCTTTTTTAGAAAGGATTCGCTCCAGCCCCAAGATTAGTGGTTTTAAACTATCATCCACTGAAATTAAACTTTCTGCCTATGCGGATAATGTACTGGTTTACATGGCTAACCCTACTACTGCTCTTCCGCATTTCCTGGATGAAGTGCGGTTGTACTCCTCCGTCTCAGGATATAAGCTCAATTTATCCAAAATGGAAGTTTTGCCCTTAAATTCGATATGTTACCAATATGTGTTCAGTAATACAGAGTTTGCCTGGTGCCCTTCCAAAATTAAGTATCTTGGTATTTGGTATTTGGTTTTTGCCCTCCTTGGTGGATACGCTTAACTTTACTTTTGACTCCCTTATGAAGAAAATTCAATCCCTCCTCCAGCTTTGCTTTCCCTTATTTCTCTCCTGGTAGGGTAGATTGGACACGATTAAAATGATGATTACTCCTCATGTTCTTTATACTGTTTCCATGCTCCCTTTTAAAATCCCTAATTCCTACTTTTCTCGCATAAATTCTATTTGTACTAAGTTCTTATGCAATGAAAAGCACCCCCGTATTGCCTTAAAGAAACTGATACGCCCTAAAAATGAAGTTGGCGTTCGTTTCCCCAACTTCAAATTGTATCATTCTGCATTCCAGATTAAACAATCCTTTTCATTAGCCTATGACTTTTTAGATAATCCAGTACCTAGATGGGTTGTTTTGGAACGCTCCCTTTTGAAAGATTTTTCATTCCAACATACTGTATTTATGTCAAATTGCTCTTTTTTGACCAAATTCCCTATTTCAAGGTACTCCCAAACACTTCTTCGCGGTGTTTTCACTTCCAATTTCTCTCCTCTTCAAGATTTTTTATCATCTGTTGTGTGGTATAACAAATTCCTTAAATACAAAGGCAAATCGTTTTATTTCAAATATTAGAAGGAGAAGGACATTGTATTTGTCCATCAGTGTTTTGATGCTTACTCTATCATTCCATTTCATGTATTGCAAGATATTTATCATTTGCCTTCATCTTTTCTTCCTGAGTACACCATTATAACAGCTGCCATTCAATCATACTTATCTTCTCTTCCCTTCCCTGATATTTTACCGTCCTGTATCCCGTGCACCCCACTATACCCCTTATTCTTAATGCACCAACCTAAGGCTGCTGTTGTTTATACAATTTTGTTATCAAATGTTATGTATCGTCCTAAGTCAAACGCTGAGACTGCTTGGGAAACTGATCTCGCTGTCTCTTTCCCTATTACGTTGTGGGATCGTTTGTGGTCTAAACTGTTTAAAGTGTCTATTGCTGCACGTATTACTCAATCTTTGTTTTTTATATATCATAGTTATTATTACTCCTGTTAGTATTCACAAGTTTTCTCAGACTTCCTCTCCATTATGTTGGTCATGCTCTAAAAAACCAGGCACACTTAAGCATCAATTTTACGAATGTCCCTCTGTTTTATCTGTTTGGAATATTTGCATGCCAATGTTTTCCTGTACCACCACCTTGTCGCTACTGAATGTTTTTCTGGGTTCTTTATCTGATGATATTGATATTGTTTCTTCCTCTGCTAGATCGTTGGACCTGTTTATTGCTCTTGCATTTAAAGTAATTTTGTCGTGTTGGAAGGATAATTCTAAACTTTCAGTACATACTTGGTGGAACTTCATTTGTGATGAACATAGGATTGCTGTCGCCTCATCTTCATCTATTCCCCTGAAAATCAAATCTGATCTCCTTTGGCTTCCCTTCACCACATATCTTTCCTCCCACTCTCCTAGTTGCTAGCTTTTCCTCTTATTCCCGCGCGCTTAGATCCTTCTCCTTTACTTTTCTTCCTTCCCTTGTTTCTTTTATCTTTCTGCTTCCCTCTGTATCTCCCCTTCTCTCTTTTCCTTTTCCTTTTCTATATTTACTCTTCTTGTATTACATTTGTCTTATGCTTCTGGTACCACTGTAGTTCAGCTTATTTTTTATGACGTATGTACTGTTTCTCTGTAAAAAATGCTAATAAAAATTCCCTTCACAAAAACAAAAGAGAAGCACAAACACGTTTCTACTGGTTAGCAAGGTTAAAGTGCACAGAGTTCTAAATCCAGTAATGCAGATAGGGAAATAATATGGGTGCTAATTATGCAAAAGATGGTTAGTTCCTAGTTTGGCAATCAGTCTGCTATCCAGTGAAGCTAAAAGTCAAACAGGTGGGTCTGACTCATTTATTCTCAGAAGCTGATACTGCAAGAATGCGTTTCAGTCTTATGAGAAGTATTTAGTCCCAGGGAATGTGCTTTGGCTCATAAGTTCCTAGTGAATTATTCTGTTGCAAACATGCTCTTATAGTACTACACCATAAGACGGGGCGGTGCAAGAATGATATATGTGTTTTTTTACCTTGCATGTGTTTTGTGGTATTCTCCTGCCCTGGTTCCTTCTTTCTCCTCTTCAAAGAATTGGCCTCAGACCATAGGTTGGTTGTAGGGCTTCAGTACATTTGATGCTAGATTTTGTGTTTATAATACTTATTAGTGCCACTATGTATAGTCTATGCATATTGGTGCTTCTCCTGGGGATTGTGGTGATGCTCCCGTTTTTGATGTTATGTTGTGCTTGACACTTTGATAAAAAGGTGTGTCCCAAAAAAGGAATTCAGGGAGGATGTTGTTCTCCACCACCAATCATAATAGATTATTAATTTTCTACTTCCCAATTAGGCATGAATATTGTCTTCAGTTTGCCTAGGCCTGGTCAGTGTTTCATATATCAGATCCTCTAAGGATTTATGTCTTATTATACTAGGATGTTTTTTTCACAATGGAACTCCTCTTTTCCCCTACTGTCTCCACTACACACCTGACTGTTTTTGAGGAATTACACCCTTTGCTCTCACCAACCTTTCCAGGATGTTTGCTGTCTCATTAAAACAAACCTTTGAGGCCTTAACAGTTATCTGGCTTGAAGAAACACTAACAATGTGGAGAATTTGAAGAATCATTAAACCTCAATAAATGGGCAGGAACCAAGGCTTTCTTTAATGAAGCAGCCACTTTGAGATCAGTATGAGTACTGCAGGTTGTATATTGTCTTCCCCTCTACTAAATAACATGTTCAAGATTTTGTCATGTGGGGCAAAATGCATAATTCTTCCTTAAGGTTGCAAACATCTTCTCTTTGAACTTTGTTCAATATATTCTTATACATGGGGAGGTGGGCCTCTAAATGAGTGCCTTTTCAGTACGATAAGGAGTTGTAAAGAAAAAGCTGGACCACATATTATAAATATGGTGGGGAAAAGTGGGTTGAATAGGTGAGATGCTGGATCTACCTGTAAACATTCAGCCCCCGAGCAGAAAAGAAGATGAAAGAAGACTCTCATGGGTCAGTTCCTTTTTTTTTACTGGCATTCCAGTTCCTGTTGCTTGGTCTTTTGGAGATGAAACTGCAGTTGAGGGTTGATCTGGGTATAGGATTTCTCCGTAAATTTCTACAACAGGGTATCTATTTTGCTTAACCTCTGCCTCCACACGGTAGCTTGCTACAAGCATTTCCTGGATTTTATTTGGTCCCTGGTTTTGGTCGGATCAATAGGTAAGTCCATTACATTCGAAAATTTAAAGTCAAACAGTAGGGTAATACATAGAAAAGTTACTAGCAGATCACCAACTCTTTGGAAAACTAGTAGAGCTCTGGTTGTTCATTAGCACTCTGTTGGGATGCTTCAGCCGATTTCTAGGGAGTTAACTGACAGAATTCTGCTAGTGTTGGAGGTACATGTTTGACTCCCCATGTCAGAATGATTTAGTGAAATAGATCAGGAAGATCTTTGAGAACTCATAGAAAATGTGTCTTCAACTTAGATGCCTAGAGCATGATTGTTAATTTTTATGACAAAATAAACCTTCTTATTTTGTTCATTTGTAAAGCAATTGCTTTGAGGTTTGCAGCTTTGAATTTCTCAAGATGGCTTCGGGAATATTTTCAAAAATACTAAATGTGAGCGCTCTAGCTGTTCATTAGACCACTGTGAGAATCAACAGTAGAACACTAGGAAATTAAATGACAGGCTGCGACTGCTGTTTGAAGTACAAGGATTACTCAGAGCATCAGACTTTATTCTAAAATGGCTGAGGTAGATAGTGTGAACCTATAGGAAATGTGCTCTAATTTTAGCTTCTGGTGCACCTTCCATAAGCTCTTTGAGATAATCACGAGAGCAAACAATTTAATCACAAACATTGTGCATCAATTCCCAGCAGTGGATTAGCATTTTTCACTAGGTAAATTAGAATACAACACAATTCCTACAATTATTATGATTTAACCAACAAATTACTTCTATTGTGGCCAAAATCTTGTGTTCCTTTTAGTTACCCTAAGAAACAGACCTTCAATATATGCATTTCAATGGGGACTATGTCCTCTTGTCCTGCCACAACATGTTGTCCATAGTGTGGCCAGTCAATCAAATCGGTGTCCCTTTTGGGCACACACATGCGCCATGAGATCCAGAGATGCTCACTGTGCTCCCTTATATATTTATTATCATTTTTCAGGATGTAGCAGTCATGTCCCTCAGTCATGTAATAGCTGCCACAACTTATTATTTAGGTTGCAGCCAATAAACAGGATTGACTAGTCTTTTTTGCGTTCCCAATTAGTACAATTCTGGACATCAACAATCCAGATACACTTATTTTGCTACCTCTTTTATGACCAACCCAAGAACCTGTTTAAATACAAATTTCTCGAAAACAGCTGAACGTTTCTAACTTTTTGCCAAATTTGGTGTGGTTCTGTTCTGCCATATTTTCTGCAGTTGTGACAAGATTTTCTTGTGGTAATAAAAAAGGGAAATCAATGTTTTGGACCCCCATTTTTCTCCAGCACCACTTGATGAATACCTCTGAACCTTTCAAGGAAGGAACTGAGATGAAACACCTTTTTTTGGAAAGGTTTGTGCAGATTCATCATATGTCACTAAAGCTCTTATCTAAACTAAAAACCTAAAACAACTGAAGGCCAGATAACTGATGTAGTTTGACCCCACTGGTGCACTGGAGATTCGAAGGTTTCTCACTGAAAAATGTCTAAATCCCAACACAGAATGGGGCTTTGTTATTTTTTTTTAATTGGAGATATCACCGAGCAGCAAAAAGCTGAAATTGTGTGTGGTGCTGTGGAACTGCCTGTTGGCTATATTTTCTTGTGGATGTCTCGGAAGATCTGGAGCAAATGTTTTCTAAAGTTTCTACACTTTTCTTTTGTGCATAAACAACCACAAGAGTACACTTTGAAGGCCCCAAGGAATTCAGGACTCATAGAGACTCATGGGACCGGACTCACCAAAGCAAGCTTGCACTTTTCTGTACGTTTATTTATCTACTTTTTTGTATTCAAAAGCTTCGACTTTATAGTAAGATTACGACTGCGCAGTGTGGCTGCCACTGGGTATTTACAGGTATAAAAAGTTCATCCACCTCAGTTCCTTCCTGGAAAGCTTTGGGTGATCTGTCAAATAGGTCCCAAGAAAAGGAGGTAAAATAACAGATTTTGCTCCATTCATTCCACCATGGGAATATTATACACACTCACAGACAAATCAACTGAACAGAACTCCAGAAAATTTAGCACAAAGCAAGATCTTGGTCCTGAAATTGTGCCTTTTGTGAATGGATGTAATTATGTTCAGTATTGTCACACAAATTAAAGTAAAAAAAATATAGATATTTCATGCATTGGTGGACTTACAATATCGCACCTTGAACCGTTGCTGTTTTCAGTGAAAAAAATAATATATGTAATACCAAAGATCTTTAGCAATGTTGGCAACAGCTATAGACATGGCATTATACAAATGCGTATGTAACCATAAGCATTGCAATTTCTTGTACAGATCACGCTATTTATAAATATGTAAATTGTTAAAAAAATTATTAAAGCACATGCACCATCTCGCATCTAAGTCTGCTATTCAGACCCTTAAAGTTAATCCTAAGACATTGCGGTCCAAAACATGCATTCAAAGACACATTTTGACACATAACATAAGTGTAGGTTATATCTGGCTCTGCAACGTCTTGCACACAAAGGAAAGGAGTGTCCTTAATTTATGACCGTTCAGTAGTAACATTTGTCAAGTGTGTTTGATTTTCCTCTGGTAATGAATGATTTCTTGTCATTTTCAAGTATGAAGAACTATGATGTGCATCTAAAGTATGTCCAGAAAGCCACTATTACTAATTTTTTGGTTGTATTTTGAGTTGTAAGTGTCTCTCTCAATCCAATCAAAGGATTGAAGACACTCCTCTACTAATAGGTGTAAATCTCAATGGAGAGCTCGTGTATTTCATCTAGACACTAGGGGGGTCATTAGGATGGCGGGCGGACCCTAACGGAGATCGGGACCGCCCGCCATAAGGGAGGGGGTCCCGTAGGGGGAATTAGGATGTGCCCGCCTACATCTTTTGCATTGTGACGGGCGGTGCTCTTTGCACCGCCTGCCACAATGCAAAACATAAGAGTACACATTTGCATATGCAAAGTGGAAGGCACCGCGCGGTGCCTGCCGCTTTGCATATGCAAATGTGGGGGGGTACCATAGGTACCCCCCATATCCTCCCCCTAAGCTGGCGTCACCTGGGGGCCCCGCAGGGGGCCTCCGCAGCAAACACCGCATGGCTTTCCGTGGCGGCATTGCCGCCGCGGAAAGGCCCCTGTATGTGGACATTGTAATATGGCTGGCGGTGTCCATAGGACACCGCCACCATATTATTCCATTACCGCCACGGTCGCAAGGTGACTGTGGCGGTAAAGCGGCGGACGGTCTTTCCGTCCGCCGCTGTCCCCACCGTCATCCTAACCTGGCGGGGGGAATGCAGGCATGGATGTCGGGCGGATTGCCTCCGCCAGGGTGGCGGTGGCCACCGCCACCCTGGCGGAGGCAATCCGCCCGACATCATAATGACCCCCTAAGTCTCATTTATCTAAATATCTACTGAGTACAACTCAACAAACCACTATTTGGGACACCTAAATAATATAAAGATAATCCACAGTTGAGGGTAACACCCAAAAAATAAATTGCATCGAAAGGGTCACAAGAACCAGGATCCTATATGGCAAAGGCATGAGAATCAACCATTGGTTTGGGCTCTGTCTAATTAACCACCAAACAGAAATGTGAGAGTAGAAAAAACCAACAAAATATCAGTTGCATTTAAACACGTACAGATGAAACTGCAACGTGATCGATATTCAGAACACATTGGATACAACAATCTACGCAGAACGATTGGAACAATTAAGAGTCTCAGCATAGTGGGAAATATTACCATATATTTAGATAATCAAAGTATTTACTGTGTTAGAATTGCATTTTGTAACATGTTTAAATGCTATTAAATACTCATTTTGGAAAATAGCTTACAAATAAAAACTTAAATATACTTTGCTCGAAAATAATCAGTAAACTGAAAACATATTGCATTATAAATAATGTAGAAATTAAAGATGTCATTAGAAAAGCTTCATTTATAAATGTTTGTTTTTCAAAAGATTAGGCCCAAAACTCTTTTTTTCGACCTTTGTTTATAGTAACCATTCTGTGCAACTGTCTAACATTGATGTCATCTTTAGAAGTGTGCTGATTCTAATATCATGTTCATTTAGTTCCTCATCCCATGTTAAAATATCTCACTATAATATAGACTTATTGAAACTGTAAAGAATAAATGGTGACATAAACTTTTATAAATGTGCTTCCAAATAACTGGATATATGCTTTCACATTACTGACTAGTCTTTATCTATGTGATGACCTCGATGAAACAACAAGACTTGAAAACTGTATCAACCTGATGACAAGAGTGCAGACTGTGGGATTTGGAAGAAAATGCATCGTATGACTGACAACACTAACTTGTGAACTGTTCTGTTTGGAAATCAAGTAAAGATGCCTTCTGAAGTCAATACTTGTGTGAGGAAACTATAATAATGTGTATTCCTACCTAGTTAGACCCATCTCTCTATTCCCTTTGTCGTGCATTGCTGTTGGATTTTCCTTTGACTCTTCTTCATGGAGAGTTGATTAATTTATTAACTTGCGATCAATGCTACTGCACAGATGACTATTTTAAATACAGATGGTACTGAAATTATAAAACTTCTCTTTATGAGAAGTTCATTTCTATTTGTCAGCTGTTTTCCAATGGAACTCTTCATGGGTTCTTACTTAGAATAGGTCCCTTAGCTAGTTCATTGGGTTGCTTTATCGAACACATGTGTTTAATGCTGATTTCTGACCTCTTCTTTTACTTCTGCAAATTGCTAAACGGAATAAACTATCCCAATCTCTAAATATTGGCTCATTGCCAATTCTAAATGTTCATGATGTTTTAATGACTTTCTTTAGAGAATGTCTAATTCTCCAAACAGTGGAAAAAGGTCCATTGACCTCTCCGGAACCCCAAGGATTCTCCATGGTGACATTTGTAAGTGTGTGTACGTAAAAAGGTTTGAACCATCTTGATTAGTCCTTTTTTGGGCTCCAGCAGTTTCTAGTAGTAGAAGTAGATTGATGGTCATACACCAAAAATATAGCTTCAAAAGTATTACTCAAAGTATTTTTTAATAGTTACCAATTCCAGTTTCCAGTGCCCTAATCTTGGTGGAGTGACAAACAGCTATGGCCTTGTGATGTAGTTTTGAGGTGTAAGTATCAATTGAGAGAATAATGTTATGGTTGTGAGAGTAGAGTGAACGTGTTGTAGTGGGATGAATCAATATTTATGGAACAGTATTGAAAGGTTGTGGCTGTGAAGAAGTTTATTTCAGGCTCCAAGAAGTAGAAAGATCTGGCTATATTAACCTTGTTTGCAAAGAAATCAGTATACGTAAAGTGTGAGGTACCATAACTTCCATCAGTAATAGTAGGAACAAGTGTTGGCAATCCATAAACTTTGTTAATGCTGGTGAAACCTTTGTGCGCACTATGGTGAAGCTGCTTTAATTGGTGAGAATTTTCGTTGGTTGAGAAGTCACTTGTGAGTGTGAAATCCTTTTGATTGAATGTAGATCTGAATATTTTCTGTTAGAAAGGACGTAAGCAAACAAGATTGGTCAAAAAGAATTGTGTTTGAACTAACCCTGGTCGGTGAACTACGCTCCGCTAGCAGAGTTCGCGATGTTTCGGCAAGTTTGCGGTTCGCGTAGAGCGTGAAGTTGCTGAATACTACGCAATCCACAGCGTAGTGTAGTTGTTTTTCTTCCTCACGTGCTCAATATGTGTTCTCGCAGGTGCGGTAATGACTTACCGTGATTCTGCGTTCACCGACTCGATTTTCTATCCATTCGCGTGCGCCACGAGGTTTGGAATCCGGCCGCATGGTCCCGCGAGACTGTGTGAACATGAACACGTCATTCGGACGCGCTATCTTCCTTACAGCAGCAGTGTTAGTAAGATTGCGTTCACGAACACACAGAAACTACAATCTGGCAAAGAATATCTCTCGAGCACGATAAAACCTTCTCGAAAATGATCATTTTGCTCAGAAAAACTCATCAGATTGTGATTTGGCTGTAGTCTTTTGTGCAAGGAGGCCTTTTTGCTACTCATTTTTTCAAGAGGAAGGAAGTGCCCTTGAGTCTCCAACTTCCTGTTCCTGTCCAGCAGGCTCCTCTCAGTGCTTTGTCCATGTGCTTTTCACTTTCATTTGGATTTGGAGTTATAAGGATCACTTTTTGTGTATGTTTGCTGCATCATATCATTGGATTAGATTAATTGAGTCCTTTTGGATTTGAGATTTTATTTTACAAGTAAGTTGGAGAATTGGTGTACATGTTTGTTTTATTTTTATTTTTTTTTTACCTACACTTTTCTGGGCTTTTCATTGTGTTTAAAAATGATTGTTGTGGGTGGCCTGTGCTTTCAGTAGGGGCCTAGTTATACTTCTTTTAAATTTCAGCCAGTAGGCCCAAAGGTACCTACGGCCCAGGGTCCAACCAAGTTTCTCTGGTGTCTGTTGAATTTCAAGTTTAACATCATGGATGGCATTGGATTGAATTGCAAAATGTGCTTTTTGGAGTGAAATTTCAGTTTTTGGGTGTCTGTTAATTAGATATGGCTTTTCAGCCAGTAGGTAACCCTACGAGTTCAGCGCCCGTAGTTTTGGCAACTCTGCACAGCGCGGACACCGCAGACACCGCAGACTTACAGTTTTTGTCTTCTTCACGTGCTCAATCTGAGCATTTGTGCATGCGAAAACGACTTTTTGTACAGATCGCGATGCCGAACACGCCAAATTTGCAATCTAGCGAACAATACAACCCTCTCGAAAATGATTATTTTGTTCATTTTGCTAAAAAAACTCCTCAGGTTGTCATTTGGCTGTAGTTTTTGGAGCATGAAGTAATTTTTCTTTTTTTAAAAATTTTGTAAAAGAGGAAGGAAGTACCCCAGAGACTCCGACTTCCTGTTCCTGTCCTTTGTATGTACTTTCTTGTTATTGTGGGTGGTCTGACCATGTTAGAGGCGGCCATTTTGTGAAGCCAAGCATTGTGATTTTGCCATGGGCCTGCATTGTCTGTCTTCTCTTTCTTTTCATGTTGTTGTGGGTGGCCAGGCCATGTGTTGGCGGCCATTTTGTGGGACCAGTCACTGTGCTTTTGCCATAGGCCTCCAAACTCGTGGCCTAGTCGGCCAGTAGGCCCAGACTCCCAGAGGTACTCATCAGGGGTGCTTGAAGCAACTGTTTCTATGTTGTCTGTTGAATTTAAACATCATTTAGGGCATGGATGGCATTGGATTGAATTCCGAAATATGTTTTTTGGGGTATAGTTAACTTTTTGGGTGTATGTTAAATAAATGCCTTTGTTGCATGTGTATGAGTTGTTGTGTAACTTTCCAAAATTTTTAGCGATGTAGATTATCTTTTTTGCAATAAAGGTGTGTTGTGTAACAGGCATCCTTTGCCTGGCCATATAGTGATATAGGCCTGCTTGAGTTCATTGTTTTCCGGGCCTTGCCCTTGTGCCTGTGATGAGTGACCATGTGGCAGGGGGCCTTTTTGTGGTGGGAGTTTTAGTAGTGTGCTGTTTTTGCCACATAGGCCTGCGTGTCTTTCCATTTTTCCTCTTGACTTACTGCTTCCATCCCCATTGCCAGCTGCAGGTCCCTGATGCTGCATCCATCCCACATGATGCACATATTAAGGCCAAACAGGTTCTACTACATTTGTATTTTTGTTCTTTGCTATTCTTACTCTTCCTGAGTGTACACAGTACACTAGTAGTAATTACAATTAAAGCACAACAAATTCCACGTTTGACTGATGTTCTTCTGGCTTTTTTGCTTTTAGGTACACAAAAGAATGAGGAGGAGGTGTCTATCATCATCACCCGTTGTACTGCCAGACAGACGTCCTGCTGTTGTACACTACGTGATGTGTGGTGTGACCTGAACAGACATCTCTGCAACTTTTTCAACTGATTGCTGCTGACATCTGAAGAAGATGGGCCCAAAGAAAGCAGGTACCAGGTCCTCCAAGACCAAGAAAGTTGCTGAGAAGAAGGAACAGAAGAAGGAAGTGACACTTTAGTCTGGTTTTCCCCCAGACACCTTTTTTGGGCAACCAAAATAAATTATGCCTGCAGCAGTGGTGTCCCTGGGCAAGCTGGGGTCAGCACCTCCGCATGAGTGGTCGACCAACCCACCATCCCAGGCCCAAGCAGATGAGTGTGGAAGAGGTAGCCAACCTAATGGTGGAAAGCTGTGATGCTGAGCCTGACCTATCTCAAAGTAGTACACAATTAACACAGGAGGGAACATAGCAGATAAGTGGTGAACAACAACAGCCGCAACCACCGCCCGCAATAGTAGTTGTAGTTCCTCCCAAAGTAGGAGCAGTTCAGGAACTTGAGCCTCATGCATAGGAAGAAGAAGAGGAAGCCACTCATTCAGCAGATCCATTGTCTTCCAAATCCCCAGCAAGGAAAAGGAGGGTTAGTCCATCGAGTTCTTCGCCAAGCATCCCTTCTGATGATCTAGATCTCACTTGGGAGCCACAACAATCTGAGAATGAGAGGGAGACACATCCCAAGACCAGGCTAAAGAAAAGGAAGGTTCAAGAAAGCCTTAGACTTATGGAGATTGATGTCGAACAGCAGGATAATGATGATGAGCCAGTCATCACAAGCATCACTCCCGGCCCCGAGGACATGGAGACCAACATTATTACCCTATCCAGACTGGCTGCGACTAATAGGGATGTGGCACGCATACCTCCAACACAGGTAACACCAACATGACCTCCAGTTTCCATATTTACTTTAAATATTCAACGGATGGAGCGTCGTTTTTCTCACAAATGTTTCAGGTTCAAATGTTGATTTCCAAAGTTTTTTATTGTAGCAAAGTTCATCCAATATTAGCGACAGTAATTCCGTTTAATCAATGCAAATAGTTCAGAATCAATCCAAAGTAATGAAATGTACAGAGCTCAATGCAGGCAAACTGCCAACGTGTAGGAATATTGTGATACGCAATCATGGAAAGGAATTCGACATCTCATACATTATATTTTTTGTTTTTGTATTCTTGACTCAGATTTGTATATACTAACTGGGAGGCCGTAGGTTGATGGATCGCAACACAGACATACAGATCAGCAGTTTCTTTGCTTTTATACAGTTCTTTCTTGAGGTAGGCCACTGCAATGATTTCTTAATATATACTTGGAAGCGGTATGTAAGCTCTGCTGTTATATAAATATTGTTTTAACCTTTGGTTTAGATGTGTTTCTATGGCAATGGTTATAAATCCAATGCATCGATTAAAATGGCAAATAGGCAGGTGTGAATGAATGTAATATCATCATTTTTGATTTATAAAGTTATCATTATGTACTATCAGAATCTTATGTTATAACATCCGACTGATATCGTTTTTTTGTATATTTATTGTTGCAGCCCTGATGATGTCCATTCCGGACGAAACGCGTTGGCTGCATTGGCTGTATTGAGATCGGTACATTTCATTACTTTGGATTGATTCTGAACTATTTGCATTGATGAAACGGAATTACTGTCACTAATATTGAATGAACTTTGCTACAATAAAAAACTTTGGAAATCAACATTTGAACCTGAAAAATATGTGAGAAAAAAGGCGCTCCTTCTGTTGAATATTTGATTGGCTGGATTATTTGGGACCCCAACGGTAGACCCCTGGGAGTTGAGCGCAGGGACTCTTTGTATTTGTCTGTAACTACATGCATTTATTTTTTCTCTGTGCTTTTTTTTTCACCTTTACCATTATTTCTAGAATTCCATATTTACATTAGCAAAGGGCCGGCAGCGTCCTACATCCAGCACAAGCACTACCTCAGCAGAAGTAGGTAGTGGTACTGTACAGCCACAGAGTCAAATTCAACACACACGCTCCAGGTTATCTGGCATTAAAAGTGGCACCTCCAGCAGTAGACAAAAGATAAGCTCCCCAGTGTGGGACTTCTTTACGGTTAGCGAAAAGGAGGAGAACAATGCTATGTACTTCATTTGTCATACCTCTGTTAGTCGTGGTAAGCTTGGTACAAACTATGGTACTGGAGGCCAAATGACCCACCTGAAAAAACACCATGCAATCAACTGGGAGGACCACCTTTGTCGCATAAAAACTGGAACCATTGCTGTTGGTGGGGATAAACGAGTAGAAGGTCTGCTCACAGTGGAACAGGAAGAAGAAGAAGAAGAGGGAGACATTCTCTCTGGTAGTGGTACACAAAGTAGTCCTGTCCCCAGCACTGTAGTGGTACCGCCCACATCCTCAACAACATCTCAGTGACATTAGAGTAAGAGTCAGCCTGAGACACCAAGGAGTACTGCAATGAAAAAAAGTGCGGTGTTGAGCCTAACAGAAAGGAATACCACGCAGCCTACCATTCTGAGCATGTTTACTAGGCCGGAGGGGCAGTACGAGCGCAACCACCCAATAGCACATTTGTTCAATGCGAAGCTGGCTAAAATGTTAGCGCTGGACCTTCTCCCTTTTTCTTTTGTTGAAGGGGTGATTTTTCTGGAATTTGTGACAACCATCTGCCCAAAATGGAAGGTTCCCAGCCGCTACTATTTCGCCAGAGTTGCTGTTCCAGTACTACATCACGATGTGCTGGAATTGCTTGGAAAAGCCTTAAAACAGAGTGCTTTTCAGAGTATCCACCTAACAACAGACATGTGGACCAGTTGCCAAGCCACTGATTACATGTGCATCACTGCACACTGGATCTCTTTTTCAGGTGTTAGAGAAAAGATATCTGCAGGTGTTGACACTGCTGAGATTTTTAATGACACTCGCAAACATGCAACTATAGCCATGTTTGCTATGGAGAAATCTCATACTGCTGCAAATATTTTAGATTAGTTTAACAGCAAGGTCTTTGAGTGGCTGTGACCAAGAGGGCTTAACATTGGTTTTGTTGCCACGGACAATGGCAGTAATGTAGTTAAGGCCATGGAAGATGATGGCTATTTCAGGGTCCCGTGTTTGGCAAACTGCATTAACATTGTTGTTCAAGACTTCCTGAAAAATGAAAGCAAAGTCAGCAAGTTACTGACCACCTGCAGAAGAATATGCACACATTTCAACCATTCTTTTAAAGTCCGGAAGCAGCTGAGGGTAATTCAACTTGAGCCTAAAATGTCAGTCAAAGCACTCATCCAGGTGGTGCCAACACGTTGGAACTCAACTTATTCCATGCTTGATCGTCTGTTTGAGCAGTACATACCACTTAATGCTTATGTCATGAAAAGAAGTTTAGGGGATTAGCTTGGAGAGGTTAACCATGATCAAAATGAATCAGCACTTCATACCACCGGAGTACAAAATACGTGAATCACAGCAGGAAAAGGAGAGCCACTTTGAAGACATAAGTGGTGTGTCACATGACCTACTTTTGTCTGAACCACCAGCGTTTGAGGACAAGCTCCTCTTCCCTGACAACTAGGCTTTCAAATTGTTACTTTCTTCCTTCCTTTATTTGTGTGTGTATCTGTCTTTCTGGTTCAACTCAAATCACAGCAAATTCATCACCACCGTCTCCTATTTTTATTTTCCTATTGGAGTTGCACGTCTGTGTATTTAACTGTCCACTCCACTCCTCAGAGTCCTGCTCCATCTTCCTGGCTCGCCCTAAATACATTTCCATGAAGCCAGATATTGGATGGAGAATAGTACAATAAATGTTACCTCTAACACTCCCTCCATAAGAAGTGAAACGCATATGAGTATAGCTATCTTCTGTTTTGTTTCCAAGCCGAAACTCATCACTGTCCTAAAGCTACCGCCTCTGTCTGCAGGCATCGACAACTCTTCACTGTCAGAACTTGAGCAGGCATCCAAAAGTAAACTCATCATTGTCAGAAGGCTAGGCATCTGATCTGACAGCCAATGAGAAGAGCAAGACATGTAATGATTAATGGCTGAAACCATTCATTGCATTGGATACTTGCTGACTCTGAGCGAAAGTGCATGAAGTCGAACTATACTAGTTAATCTGCAAGGTAAGAGTAACTCAAGTCACAGTCAATGTTTCCTTGTTGTTTAATAAGTTAACTACATTGTACTCCTACTACTGCAGGTGCAGGCCAATATCCGTTGCAATGTTTCAATATGGGAAATGGATGGACTTAATCGGAGTCACTCACTATAGAAAAAGTTGGTGTTGGACAACACGTACAGTACCACACCATGATGATGATTGACCATACTGTCTTTGCACGTAGTCAGTCAGTTGCATCGGAGATGATTGATGGAATAACTGCGTTACATTAACTGGCATAAAAGGTAAACAGTACATAACAATTCAACAAGAACGACAGCAGACCTAGGCTACATGTCCGTGTAATGGTGGAGTCAAGTGTAGTGGTATGACTGACAGTGGTGAATTGATTTAGTCACTTGATTTGGAAAATGCTAGGTTGCTATATATGCATTTTGTTTGACACTGTTAAAATTTAAGGTAAATGAAGGTTGGGTCACGGCCCGGTGCCGTGGGCCTGTTCTGTTCTGGCTCCTGTCCTGTTGTTGTTGTAGCTTAATGCTGTTTAAATAGAGTGGACACAATGTATCCAAGCCGCCTCAGTCTGAAAGTGTTCTCGCTCAAGAATCTTGTCTTCTTGCACTCCACCGTAATTGATGTTTTATTTTCATTAATTTATTTTTCAATACCCCTTTTGTTTTTCCATCCACACTTACAGGCCGGCCTTTACCCAGTGACATTATACTGGGAGCAACAACTCACACGTACCTTACCAATCTGCCTCAGGCAGGCAGTGGCACCCAAGAATGATGTGCAGAGTGTCCGTGGAAGGGAGGACCAAGGTGAATGACGAGATGCAACTCCACAATTGGACCTGGATGATAAAGTTACTTTAGTATCATTCATCATTCGTCTTTTAAATATTTTGATTCCTTTTTTCTCTTCAATCATTATGACTGTGTTGTTGTGTTGTTGTTTGTTTGCTAATTGACCCCTACAACTATTTCTTAATTTTATTTGCTAGCTTTAAAAGTAAGCCTGGTACAGCATGTAATTTGTTTTGGGTCTCTCTGAGGGCATGCAGCAAGGCAAATTTCATAAAATACTACTGCCCTGTACTGTCTAATTATATGTTAGTAGTTAGTAGGTACTACTCATTAACCATCATGTTATCTTCATCATGAATGCATTTCCTTTTTCTCCCTTTATAGATTTACTGGATAGTGGATCATGGTCGTCTTCCAAGATTATATTTTTCTTTTGTTGTGTCCATGCGTACTGTTTTTCTTTGTCAAATCTTTCCCCAAACCCCCCTTCCCATCCATTCATCAAACCCTAACCCTCTTCCCCGGGCTGTGTGATTTATATTAAGGTGTAATGTGACTACATTAAATGTAAAACAACAATTGATCACACGCTTGCTGTGGCAGATGTGGTGAAAGCAACACTAATTCAATTCCAAGGCAGGGCAAGGATCTACTCCTGCTTGCCCACCCATGCTCAGTCTATGTACAATCCAATTTTTTTTCCAAAGGGACTCACCTAATACATCATAATTATTAATTGCCGGCCTTGATTAGATTCATTATCAAATTCAACATCCTACCACACAGCAGTAAAGTTTACGAATTACGATTGTGTTAAGTTACTCACTCGACACAACTACAGTTTATTATAACTTCTTAACTTCTTGTACAAGGCTGTCCTCGCCACCATTGTTTTATTTTACTTTAGCAGTTGCAATATTGTTTGTTTGGCAGTCTTTTTCTGTACTGTACTTTCCTTCGTTCTACTACTCCTTCCACGGTCTCTCTCAGGCAAGTGACTGTCTCTTTTTTTCTGTTTGAAAACGGTAGTGCCAGTGTCTACTACTACCTACCACCCCAACCATGGCATCTTCTCCATTGTCTTGGGAAACCATGCAGCCATTGTTGTTCCGAACTTAATCATCATCAATCACAGGTAAGATAAGTTTGGTGGAAGGTATAATGGACTAGGAGGAGAGACAGACAGTACTAGTAGGACAAATATAACTCAGTGAGGGGTACTGCATCTATCTATTTGTGTGTTACAAAATTGGCAGATTATTTAAATCCAACACTGGCTGCTGCCCTGCAGCAGCAAGGAAACCATGTGACGTAAATACATTTGTAAAACAGTAACCCCCCACAAAACATTAACATCGTATGTGTAAGTATAAATAAATATAATTTATTTCCCTAACAAAAATAAACTATCCCACACCTGACCCACCCCTCTCCCTAACCTCAACCAATGTCCAAAACGAAAAAGTCCAAACAATGTCCAGAAACTCCAACACCCAATTCCCACCCATCAACAAAAGTAATAAAAAAGGGGCAATGCAACGGGGTCCTTCTATATTCGGCGGGCTTTCAGGTGTTTGTCCACCATGATCTTAACTCGCTCCTCTAGCTGGTTCTTTAGCTGTGCCAACCGGAGGAGAATTTTGCAATGAAATGCCCTGCAGTTTCACTTACATCCAGGGTGGGGGGCAGCAGTGCCTGAAAATGTGCGGTGGTGGGCGGCTGCCTGACTGTGGCGCTGTACCACTGGAGGCGGGGCTCGCTGGGGCTCAGGCCATTAGAGGAAGCTGCAGCTTCTGCCACCTCCTCCTCCTCATCCGCCTGAACCACCAGCCGACGGTACTCTTGGCAGATGGTCTCCAGTTTCCGGCACCGGGCCCTGGCTGCCAACTCCTTGCGCAATGGTTGTTCATTGGAGGGAGGATCTATATCAAAAAAGTAAAAAATTGTAACCAATACTCCTAGCAAAACAGTAACACAAAATTAATTCAACACATAGTGGCACAGTAGCACTAGCAAGCGCAGTCCATAATTTTTGTGGTAAATATCTATTCTCCCACTTCCTCTGCCTCTTACATTTGTTGGAGTTTTTCAGGCATTATACTACCACTTATATGGAATCCAGTACATAGAACACCAGTCTTTTTCTTAGCTCTAGTTTAGCTAAATTACATATCCTTGTTGTAGCCGGCATGCCAGCTCAGTCAGCTAAGCTTGCACCCAAGGCAGACATACGAGTCATGATGCAGACTCCTGTTACTTTTATTTACCACTGTCTGCAGGTGGAGAAGCTCGTATTTTTCTATTATGGGTGGCACAGGCCATACTCCTCTGTTACATGTAGGGCAATTGCTCAATTTCACGTTCACTCTGTCCTGGCTACTACAAAAAGGCTGATTAATAATATATATCTGATCCAATGATCATTGCTTATACATGGAACAACGACATAAGGTCAGTACAGTAGTGGTCAGTGGTGGAAGAGCTCGCGGGAGGTGACGTGGGGTAGGGAAGGGGCAGGGTGGGGGTAGTAAACTATGGATTATGGACAATTACTGGTAAGTAAACATATAAATAAATAAAATAAATTGTGCTGCGGGCACTACATCATAATACATAGTTTACTACCTTCAACCCTGCCCCTTCCCCTCCCCACATCACCGCCCGCCAGCACTCCCACCACTGACCACTACTGCATAAGGTACTTTTTTCATTGATTTTGTAACCAATAGATAGGCCACCCTTTCCAGACTGGCTGACACAATCGTAAATAAATCAACATAGGTAGGGAGTGGTCCTCGGAGTCAGAGGAAGGCGGTTGATAAGATATATATATAATGTGCTAGCAAACTACTGAGTCAATTGTATTCTGAAAATACCACTTATATATTCCCCTCCGCTTTGCTACTCTGGCGCAGTTTCTTTTACATTCTCTTCAAAGGAAGACTCTGCACCCTTTGACAGTCTCCACCTACGCTGTCTATGATGAATACATCCAAGCATCCATCCATTAAAAGTAAATGTATATCATTCTTTTTTATATATCTCGTAACAAACCTTAGTTTCACCAACAACCACCCATGTGTCCGCTCCTTCCTTGCTTGCCTTGGCTTTGAGTTTGACCCATAAATCCAGCTGATGATTCTTCTTGCTATCTATTATTCACCCACACTGTGTCGCCCACCCAGGCAGGCATCTTCTTTCACCTTCCACCCATCATTCAACAGCCCATGCATCTGATCTGGAGAAGTGTGACTCAATGGTTAGAGCAGCAGTCCCTGATGCAGAGGTCTAGCCCGGGACAAGGATTCAATTCCCCGCCTCGGCGGGTCTTGGGCTCAAAAAATTCCACGGAACTGATATTTCTCGCCTAGGTGCCTATTCCAATCATGGAGTCCAACTCTGCAACTCTGGGCAATAGCTTGCTTAATCTCCACAACGGCCCCCACAACGCTAAGGATGCCTGGCCTCCACCTTGGGGGTGCCCAGGAGTGGACACCTCACAGGGAAAGCCAGGATGGGTTCCACAGCGGTATTCGTACAAGTGCCTTAAGACCCTTGCGGGTGAGTAGTACGCTATACAAGTATCAATTTACATTTACAATTTACATCTGATTCCTATCAGCCACCTATGCATGCTTCCAACATATTCTTCTCTGCCTGTCATATCACTTCTCGCCCGTCCTTCCTCCTTCAACCTTGCTTTCCCTTTTTGTTAAACACATCCATCAAGTTAATCTGATCTGACTTTTAGTCTTCTCAATAAAACTTACACAGCTGAGTTGGAGTCAGATAGAAGATGCCATTGGTTACTCAACTCACACTGGTAATGCCAATGCATTGCTAATGCTAAGTAAAGGGTGTCTTCTTCAACCGTTGTATAATGTTCACTACAACGTCATACTTAATAGGTCTCGAAGTACAGTGAGGGAAGTGAACACCCTTCCAGCTAGTAGTAATGCCAATAAGTAATGAATATAACTTACCACCGCCTGCCACTGATGCTGGCTCCCCCAATGTAGCTCCTGCAGGTGGCGCATCTCCTGCCCCCCTCCGGAATGGCAGCAACGCCATCGCCGCGGGCTCCGCCAGCACTGGTGGTTGATACTGGTAGTGCGTCTAGAAAAAAAATACACATTTTTAGATGCCTCTACACCTCCCCCTATTTTATTTGTTTTCACTAGGAAGATTGAAAAAACACTTAATAGTACAACATCAACATGTACAACATACATCATCACTAGTCCAAATCGGGTACTAAAATAGAGTCAGTAGACAGACATAAGTAGCGTTATGGTCCCTAGGGTCATCTCTAGTCCTACTCTACTCTTTGGAAAGTTAGCCTGAGCCATGTGACTATTTTAGATTCTTGTCTCCTCTTTTGCACATGTTACCTCACAGCTTGTTGTGTAGTAAGACGCCTTTGAGGCCACATGAGTGTTGCGTAAAAGTGAAGAGGTTGAAAAACAAGCCACTTTTTTAATGGAGTTCACTTAGTCCTTATTGCTTAACCATAACATGTTACACTTTTTGGCATGACTGCGAAATGCTTGCATAAATGCATGATACTGTCTAATGCACACCATTTTTCTCATAAGAGGCAGAAGAATCCCTTCTACAGAGATTGGCAGAGCTTATGATGCATGTAACCAGTATTTCTACGTTCTACAGTGAGGAGTTTCGCAGAATTACCGCACATCTTTTGTCTTCTATCATGCACTTGTAACACATGTTTACTGTTTTAATCTTATGCATTTTGCTGTTGGAGCTGGCTGTAGTAATTTTCATATAACAATGTACAGAGCTTATTATTTGCAAATAAATAAACCTTTTTAACTTACAAATAGACTCTGTGGTATTTGGTGTGGTGTGGTGGACTTACACGAGTGAGTGAGTGAGTGAGCGAATGGGTGTTATGTTCTGGGTTGTGTAATCATTGGGTATCTTCGTGTGGGGGTTCGGTACCTAATGAAACACTATAGCTAGTCGGTAAGGTCCAACCTGCCATCACCAACATCCTATTTTCTTGTGCATAGTTCTGTATGTGGCTGTGCACAATCCCCACAACAGTAGTAGTATGTACTATCCTAACAAAAATACTAGTCAAATATCTGGTTGGGCATTTTGTTGGTGGGAACTGTCAAAACCTCAAGATTAAAGAGGACAACCCAAAGGACAGGACTCAGTGGCTAGAGCTATTGTTCAATCTGAGTTTTATTCAAATGAAAACCTTAAATAAAGAGTGGCCAACTGGGCAAGCTTAGCTACAGACAGACTAATAATAGTAGTACAGAGAGTCATAGCAGAGGCAGTTAGAAGGAACTTAGAGGCAGGGATAACCAGAAGGTCAAAGAAGCTTTTGTAAAAATTAGAATTAGGATTTGGAAGTGGGACCATAATTAATAGTTCGGAAAGAATAAGGTGCAGTAAAAATTAGGGAAATATAATTGTTAATATTAACCACTGGAGGACTTACTGGGGCCAATAGCAGGGCCCTCGGTAGAGGAGCGGACCTCTGATGTTTGTCCCGCCGACTCGGACCCCGTCTTACCACTGGGTGGTGCTGATCATGTAAGATATAATAAAGAAAGAGACAAACATTAATGAGTGCTGTGAAACAAATAAATCATTTAAAGAAACGCTCAAAAAACATTTTAGGAAACAACAATTGCAATAAAATTGACCTATCTAATCCGATCGAATACTGGCTTGCAGGATTCATGACCATCTACTTATTTATGAATACTAATCCAATGTTCCATAATCATTCTGATTCCAGAATACTAACAAAGCCTAAGTACCACCTGACCTAGACCACCTATTCCAGACGGGCCAATTGTTCAGTAAGTCTGCATTTCTATTTTTTTTGCCTTCAAGAATGCATAGATGAGATGGAAGACACATGCATAAATGTGTGCATACACCAAATTGTTGGTTGGTTGTGTCTGATGTTGTTCTGCAACTGACTGACACTGCTAAGCCTACCACTCACTTTACAAAGTAAATGTGAATGTTGTAAATGTTTTTGAGCTTGTAAAGCGCACTGCTACCCGTCCATAGGTCTCCTGGCGCTGTATAACTCTGGGGAACCCGTCCTGGCTTTCCCTGTGGGATGGTCCCTTGCTGGGAGTCCCCAAGGTGGAGCCAGGCATCCCCGGAATTGGTGGGGCCGTTGTGGAGATTAGGCAAGCTAATGCCCAGAGTTGCCGAGTGGAACCCCTGATTAGAGTAAGCACCGAAGCGAGAATTATCGAGTCTGCTGACCAAGGTCCACAACCCTGCCGCTTCGGGAATTGAACCCTGGTCCCGGGCCGACTTCTGCTCTCGGGCCTGCCGCCTCTAACCAGTGAGCCACACTACTCTACCAGTGAGCCACACCACTCTACTCTAAAGTACAAAAGGTTCAATGGAGGACTGGGGTAAGCAGCACTCAGTGACAGAGGAGGCTTCACGCAGACCGTAAAAAAAGTATGAACTAATAATAGCTAAACCTAGTATCCATCCACCACTATTTCACAGGAGGACAATGGAAGGACTAGAGTCTCTCTAGCAATAGCATTACCTAACTTCAGTTCTCTAAAGTAAATTTTTACATTAATCAGCCCAAGCTAGTGCAAAGTTGCAAACAAGTAAGAGTAGCGCCCAGAGCACCTGTGTCCCTCAATCACAGAAGATTTTGAAATGTAATTTACCTGCAATGTAAATGTAAGCAGCAGTAATATTGTTATTCGTCAAAAAAGTATACACAATACTTATACTAATATGTATTAACTACTCACCAAGCCCCACAACCTCAACACCTAGCAGGTCCAACAGGTCCTGCTCCCTGTCCAGGATGTAAGACCACCGGTGGGCCAGCTGGTTATGGGTGCGCCAGAAACACTGCCCGGCGCACCTTCACCCACCAACGGTGATCCTCCTGGGTAGAGTACCCGGAGCCTGGCCTGCTGCCTGCTGCCAAGGTCAAGGAGAAGTGGGGCTGGATAAAAAAAACAAGGGCGGCCACCTCCGCCTTGCCAAAAAGTTGCCGGGCTTGCACCCTTGCAGGGCGCATTCTTCCACATGGCAGGTGGCTCTTGGGCGCAGGCGCCTTGCCCTTGGAGCCGCCGCTAGTGCTGCTGCTACCCTTCGCCATGGTTCTGAAGTGTGTAGGAGGCAGAAAAGAAAAGTTAGAAGAAAAAAATATAGTTGGGGGAAGAAGTAATATAAAACAGTAGAAAAGTTAAAAAAACACAGTAAAAGTAGAAATAAAATGCAAAATACAAACTTAAGGACAAAGAGAGATAAATGATAAATAAAAAAAAGCCAGAAAAACAGTGTAAAAAACTAAGGATTGCAAGGATTGAGGGAGGATAGAAAACTAGGCCTAGATCCATAGCATACAGTGAAAAACAAGATGGTCGCGCCCGTCGCGACTGCGTGGGTAAGTTTGTGCGATATTTGCCCCGAGCATGCACTAATCATCGAAAACAAGTAAATCGCGTTCCCAAACATGACATGCACATCGCGAACATGCTATACGTGACCTGGAACAGGAAATAAGGCATCACGAGCGAGCGGGACAATTAAAAAACAAGATGGCCGCGCTCATAGGTGACAGCATGGGTAAGTTCCCAAGATACTATCCCCGAGCACGCAAACGGTGCCCCGAACACGCAAAACATGCTCCTGAACAAGAAAAATGCATCACGAACTTGCGCGACAAGCAACTACGCACGCTCGCGAATCTCCGTGTAGCTCGCGTAGTGCAATAACATCTTCGCGTAGCTTTGCATAGCGGGACTACACAAACTACGCCCAGGGTTAGTCTGAACTTAGAAAGAAAATTGGCAAGGAGGATGGATGCTCCGAGGAGTGAGAAGTTGACCTCATTGTGTTCACGCAGAGATTGGCTGGTTGGTGTGTTTTGCGCTGGTATTGGTCAGTTGTCACTTTGTTGCACACTACCTCTTGGACATTGGACATTGGCATAATGAGTTTGGATCACAGATTAAATAAAGGAGTAGTAAAATGTAAAACTGTTATTTGATTGGTTATTCAATATTTAATGTATATGGAACAAAATTAAAACCTTCGGTTTCTCAAAAATGATTTGGTCTATTGAATTGCTAAAATGAAATGTTTAAAGGTTCCTAAGAAATATGTGAAGGCAGATGTTGCTATTCCTGTTCGGAAAGGAGAGGAGAAGCCACCTGAGGGTACTCCAGCTTACTGAATACACAGCTAGTGTTATGGAGACCTCAACAAAATCCACAAGCCTTGCAAGACCGAGGAGGAACTTTGGTCTTTACTTAGTGCGTTACCTGAAGTGGAGATGACTTGCAGAACTGACTAGGGAAAGAACGGCAGAAGCTACAGAGCCTCTGAAGGGTGCAGAAAGTTAAAAGGATAAAACTCAAGAAATCCTAAAATTATAAACGAATTTAGAAGAATTAATTAGGGGATGTTTGGATTGTAAACATTTAGATACATACAAAAGACCCATACTTACCTTTTTATGTAAAGAAATAACCCAAAGAGCAGCTACTACACACAGTTATTTAGCAGAAATAGCAAAGAAATTTTAGGTGGGATCTCACTGATAATGTTAATTTGCCTTGATATCATCGAGTTAAATTGGATGACCAAGCTTTTTGAGAATTTGAGGATTCCAGGGATGTGAGTTCATATCATGGAATTGATAAAATGCTTCAGCAGAATGAAGAATGTGGAGAAGCTAGAACTTCGGTGGGCAAGTTAACATGAAAAGAGAAAGTGGGAAGTGAAAGTAAGAAAGGATGCAGTGGAAGAAGAGGCAGAATATCCATTGAGAGAAGAAGTTTGGGGTATACCTATATACATGTCCCATGGAATTATAGGATTTTGACTACATTTACAAACCATTTTACAAGGATGAGAGATAAGTCAGTACAGTAGTATGATCAGGTTGAAAGGTTTATTAAAATGTGTATGGTGTTGTGTAAACATTCTGTGCAGTGATGGAGAAATGCAAGGCAGTAATAACTTTCCTGAAAAGGAAAATTACTCCTAAAGACATTGACTGGTAGAAAAAAACTGAACTTAATTTTTCATGAATACTATGAAAGGATGTTGCAGGTTTTAGAACAGCATAGTGGAAGGGAATATACAATGAAGGGAAGGATATAGGTATTTTTGTGTCACGGTTTGTGTTGGAATTGAAGCCTGAGCTTAGTTCACAAATCACACAAAATATCATCTGCTGGTAGCCAGTATTGCTAGCTGAAATCCTGGGATATGCAAAATATTGCAGTGATGATTTGGACGTGAAGCAAAGAAAGATTACGGGAAATCCCTTTTGGCTCAGTCGAAGTTGGCTCAGAAATGGTTTCTCGTTCTATCATTTGCGGGAGATCAGGGTACGATGCAGGTAGTCGCTGTCCCACAAGCAGGATTAGTGGCAAATACAAATGGAATGCAAGTGTCTCAGGAAAGAGGTAGAGGTATTCCTGCAGGTGTGGGATCTGGGCCCAGCATTGCTGCTTTAAAGAAAGTTACTGCCTGGTACATTTGCAATAGGGTGTTGAGTTGGAATTGAGAATTTCTATTTAATCCTACAAAATGTGCGCGGGAAGCCCAAAATTCACAAGAAATGGCAGGTCAAAGAATGCAGATACACCAGTTTCAAAATTAAGTGCATGGTCAGAACTGTACCAGGTCAAATGGGGAATCCCTGAATGAATGTAAACCCTAATCCAAATCAAAATGTCATGCCACATGTCCAAAATCTGAATCAGAATATGTTGCGACAATTTCTTTTGTTTGAATTGGATGATTTTGGTTCTGAAAATTCACAATGATGGTGCCTAAGAGAGGAAGAGTATTGTGTACTGAGCACAGTTCTAGAGGTAGACCAAAGTAACCCATATGTAGGTGCTAATGTCTGTATCTATCATTTTTAATTGATATCAGAGCTACCTAATCCACAGTTTGAACAGTGGAAGTTCCAGACTTACCTCTCCCGGGAAGTAAAATTCAGGTAGTTGGAGTTACAAATAAACAAATGTCAAATCCAATTTCAGAAGAAGTTTCAGTCAGATAATGGACTTTTAAAGAAAAAGACCAATTTGAGGCCTGTGATTGCAGTCCAGATAATTTATTATGAAGGGATTTGTTGTGTTAATTAAACTGTTCAATTTATTGCAGAAGGATGGTGTTGCATTTCAGACATGAGGAGGATGTCGATTTTAAATTAATTAAACAAAATACTGAGGCAGAATTTTTAACTGTTGACGGTTGACGAATTGCCAGAAGATCTTACAACTACAGTAAATGCTGACGTCTGGGATTTTACAGGAAAAGACATTGGACTCATAAAAGGTGCTGAACCAGTTCATGTCCAAATAAGCCAAATGGAATTTTTCCAAGAAGAACACTTTATCCATTGTCCACTGAAATGATCGCTGGGATACAACCTGTAATTGAAGATATGCTTGAGAAAAGCAAACCATGAGAATTCATTGGCAGTCCATGTAATTCTTCTATAATGGAATTAAAAAACTGAACAGAAATTAAAGAATTGTACAGGCTTTGCAAAAAATAAATGAGATAGTGGTACCTTCTTTTCCCGTTGTGCTGAATCCTGCTACTGTGCTTTTTCAAATTCCATGTACTGCAGATTGGTTTGCAATCATTAATTTGTGTCAGACTTTCTTCTCAGTGCCCTTGCACGGAGGTAGCCAGTTCTTGTTTTCATTTGTTTTCCAACAGATTACAGTCATGTAGTGTTGTGTCAGACAAGGGTATACTGAGAGCCCTTTTATTAATCAGAGCCTAAAGAAAAATATTGAGTCCTTGCAAATCCGCTGTGACTCTGCGCCTGTACAATATTTTGATAATTTTTTGATAGCTTGAGAAACATGAGAAGCTTGAAAAAATTATACTACTACTTTATTGAATCACCTGGTATAAAACAGACAATAAGGGCCAGAGTACGATGCGGTTTGGAAGGCCCCCTAACAGCAGTCGTCAAAATCGGACCGGGAACGTGTCTTTCTGACCGAGGACCCAATTAGGATGTGATTAGGAAAGCCCCCGAATGGCATTTGCTCCATCCGAATCGGACTGGGAACGTGTCTTTTCGACCAAATCAGAAAGGTTTCTGACCAACCGATTATGATGCGAGTTAGGTGTTAGCAATATTCCAATGCAAACCCGACAGCATTTGGAGTGTCCGAGCCATACAGAGCAGAATCGTACTTCTCTATGGACTACATTTCCATACGACCGATTACGATGCTAAATTCAGACAGCCTTTCTGAATAATGCCATCCCACTCAAATCAGCAGTCGAAATCAGACTTTGGGGGCCAGTAGCGGATCCCCCTGCACCAGAGCCTTCTCATTCGGGCCCATGGGTCCCCCCTTACCAGCCATGCACAGTGTGGCAGGCACCAAAGGTGCCCACCACAGGTTGCTTGATTTTCTGCAGTCACCCCTTTCTTCAATGGGAGCCTATGCATTCGGTCAGAATATAAGCTCCCATTGAATTCAATGGGAGTCTGACCCAATCGTATCTGAAAGCATCCAGAAGCATCATACTCGGTCAGTTGGACTCTCCTGAAATTGCAGTTGTGAAATGCCTAGGGCCTCAAAAAGGCAGTAGATACATTGTCATTGTCAATAGATAGACTGGCTCAGTACTAGGTATTGTGCCATGCTAGCATGCAAAATCAATGGAGGCTCCACATAAAATGATGGAGAATGTGCTTTTGCAATGATGATGGAAGTAACTGACACTTGGGAGGAATTGACGAAACTGTAACAGTTGGTTCAATACAAGGTTTCAAATATTTGCTGACACAAATTGAAGAAAATATGTCACATTTCAACAACTGAATGTAGGGAAAAAGACACCAGTCAGAAGTACACACCTAGTGAGAGCTGGTGGTCCCTTGAACAGATTACAGATGGATTTTATTGAGATGCTTGTGGAAAACTGGCTGAGATATATTCTTGTGATTATCTGTGTATTGACCTGGTGGGTGTAAGCCTACCCAGCAAGGAGAAATGACAATCTCCCTGTAGCTAAACAGTTATTACGAGAAAACCACCCCTAGGTTTGAAATGCCAGTCCTTCTTAAGTTAGATAGATAGAGGAACACACTTCAACAACGAAGTAATGAACATGCTATGTGCTGCATTATAGATTGAACAAAAATTACACTGCTCCTACAGACCAGACGTGTCAGGCATAGTTGGGCAAATGAAAGGAACAATAAAGTCAAGATTGGCCAAATTGTGTGCTTTTGGCATCATTGAACTGGCCAGATGAATTTCCATTGGTTCTGATGAGAGTCCGATTTATTCCAGATAGAAAGACTAGGTTATTTCTACACAAGATACTCACTGGAAGGGCCATGAGGTTACCTGCTGTTCCAACTAATTCCTTGGTGAACATCACTGATGATATGATTATTCACTACTAAAAAGCATTTGCTGATGTGGTCCATTCTATTTCTCATCAGGTGTCAGCTGCCACACCAGATCACCATAATAAACAGTGCCACAACCTCAGTGCTGGAGATTGGGCCGTCCTCAAGTAGCAAGTTCTGTAGACTTGTCTTGAACCCAGATGAAAATGCCCCAACCAAATTCTGCTTACAACCAAAACTTCTGTTAAATGTTCTGGAGTCGTCAAGAACATTTTGAATATTTTCACTCCAATTATGATTTAGTGCTATCATAAGTGCCTCTGAGGGAAAGTAAGAATTTACACCTAAAAAGAAAAACAATGGACACCACTTGGTATTATTTCTTCCCACATTTGCCTATCTAACCTGTAGTAGCTTACAAAAGAAATTTGATGTGTCTAATGTATCCAGAAAAGAAGGCTCACATTATGACCTTAGAGGAAAAATACATGAACATGACAAAGATTGCTGATCAAAAGGGAGCTGCGTGAGGGAATGCATGGAAAAAGGAGGAGAATGAATTTAGGAAGAAAAGGGTATATCCAAAACTTAGATTGGACAGCTGACTTAAATGGGAGGTTTCTCAAAAACAAACCAAGCATGTAGGAATTAGTAGTTGTGACCACACCTTTGAATTATTAGGGGAAACTTGCATATTTTACCGGGAGCTGAGCAAGTCATTCCTGGGGTATACTACATTTGTGGTCAAAATGCTTATGTTTTATTTTCTGCAGACTGGGAAGGAATGTGTTATTTAGGAATATTAATTCCAAAAATGTATCATGTCAACAGCATAGAATCAATAACCCTTACCCCACCCTGCAGACATAAGCGAAATACAGGAAGGGGAGCCTCATTAGCAGCAGATATAATTGGAGCAGTGATACCACCAGTGAGAATGATATTAAATGATGAATAGATCAGGAAACTAGACACCATAGTAGATAAAATGGCAACTAGTACATCTGGGGCTTTATTATTAATTAACCCTGAACTAATTGCTATTCGCTCTATGGTTTTATAAGACCGTCTTGAACTAAATATCTTTATGGCTGAGAAAGGGGAAGTCTGTCACATGCTAAAGCTAACTCACTGCAGCTCGTACATACCAGACAACAAAAGGAAAAATAAAGGAATTTGCAGGAAACATATCAAATTTGAAAGCTCAATTACAAGGATTGGAAACGGCAAGTATGTATGAAAATTTCAGGAAGGGTTTGAATACAATTGGCTATTGCTTCTCGACAGCTGGGAAAGGAATAATAATAACTTTATTATTGCCCAAACTAATGACCAGATCTTGCCTAATACTCCTATATGTCTTATGTTTGACTTGTAAATATATTTAATTCAAAGGACATGATGCTTATAAAAAATAAAAACGTTCGGAAAAAGACATAGGTTTAGTGGGAATAATGAATGACAACTACATGAGGACACTACAGCACTCTGGGGGGATAAAAAGGAAGAGACTGGATACATTGGAAGACAAAACTGCATTTTAGATTCAGTATGAAAGAGAAACCAAAAATGATTATGATGATGTATATCATTGAAATGGAGGGAGTTTGGGATCAATGACCATATATTAAGAAAATCACTGTTTTGTCTATGTTAGGATTGAATTTTGGAATGCATTTAATAACTTACAAATAAAAATGTGAATGCACTTTGCTAGAATATAAATAGGTAGACTGAAAACATATCACATTATAACTAATTCAGAAGTGAAAGATGTCATTAGAAATGCTTCATTTATAAATGTGGGTTTTTTCAAAATTTTGGATCAAGTAAATATATATTGGTCTGTGCAGTGACTATGCCCAAAGCTCTTTTTGTTCGACCTTTGCTCATAGTAAAGCATTCTGTGCAACTGCCTAACATTGATTACATCTTTCCAAATGTGCTGACTCTAATATCATGTTCATTTAGTTCCTCACCTCATGTTAGATCATTTCACTAAAAATAAAGAAACTGTTTGAAACTGTAAAGAATAAATGGTGACATAGACTTTATAAATGTTACTTCTGATTGATTTGATATATGCTTTCACATTGCTGAGTAGTCTTTGTCCATGCGATGAGCTGACAGTGCATCTTTTAGCTTAGGCATGAAGGTTCTCATAGGAATCTTCCTTTATGTAACAATTTCGCTAGCAAACTGTATTAATCTGATGACAAGTGTGCAGACTGGGAATTGGAAGAAAATGCATTTTATGACTGATGCCACCACCTTGTAAACTGTTCTGACTGGACATCAAGTAAAGACGCCTTCAGAAAGTCGATACTTGTGTGAGAAAACTATATTCATGAGTTGATTCCTTTTAGATATTCTTGAGGTGATTTGCCTTTATTAAAATGTGATTGATGCTACTGCACAGATCGCTATTGTAAATATAGTTGGTACTGCAACTGTAGGACACTCGGCTGAGTTTTCCTAACTATTCTTTATGAGAAGTTCATTCTTCTTTGTCCACCCTTTTCCAATGGATCTCTTCATTGGTTCTTACTTACAATAGGTCCCTTAGCTATTTTATTGTATTTCTTTATGGGACACATGTCTTTAATGCTGATTTCTAACCACCAATAAAGACATTATGGGGTTATTGGGATTTCACTAAATATATAGGCAAACTTTCTGTCAAATAATAGGTGCCTTGTTTTGTCGAACCAATAAGTTGTCACAACCTGTCAATAAGTTTTTAGGAATCTGGACAATTGAGCTAAATCTGTAACTCCTGTTGTTAAGAAGATTGGGGCATGGACCACTACATATGTGCCATGAATTGTACTTTATGTCTTTTTTTAATTAATTTATAATTGATATTTATGTTTTCAAAATTTAGGAATAAGTTGTAGTTCAATTTAGCTCACTGGATGTTTTCCAATGTTTATGATTGTCATATGCAAAGAAAAAAAAGGTACAAAATATATTATGACTAGCTACTGTGGTCACATTAATTACATTTCTTGATTATATAACCTCAAATAATTTAAGACAATGTACAATCTTGTTTAAGAAGGAACATTTAGAAAGTTAATACTTTCTTTCCCTAACCATTTGTGCCGTTCACCAGTGTCCTGGGCCACATAACTGTGAACAGCTCTTCTGGTGGGATTTGTGTATTGCATCCACACATAACACAAAGGGGGCTTAGGTGAGGATAGTATTGGCCATTCTAGCAAGATGACTGGAAGGGGTTATACCCAGCTCAACTTACATTTCAAAGGGCATTGCCTTCTGCACACACAAAGGAATCTGACTCCAGGCCTTCCTTGTCTTTTGCCACCCGGACAGTTCCAAGCCATGACCAAGAAAGGGAAATAACTTTTCAGAACCAGATTTGAGAGTATGACAGGTAATCCCCCACACACAAAGTCCGGAACAATATTGAACCAATGGACCTCCAGAGCAACGATTCAGAACACTCCTGGACCTAATCAAGTTACAGAAGGATTGCCCTGCTGCCAGAGTACTGTCCTGCTGTTTCAAAGACTGCCTTGCTGTCTGGGAAGGAAGATTGGACTGGCTTGCCTTCATTCTCGTCAAACCAGAGTGACACCAAGGTTCTGTTGGCATAGCTCATGTGTGAGTTACAGGGACAGTAAGAGATTTTGATGCCATCCTGCAACTCCCCAGCTAATATGCTGCACTGGACCTGCCTGGACCTTGAAACTGGGCCTGTCTGAGCCCCACTGCTGGCCTTGCACTGGAGTGAGTCCTCATCCCCAAAAGGTGCCAGGCAGTTCCTGGACCCTTGGCTGATATTAGAGTATATACTGCCCTGCCTAACTGTGGGTTCCATTAAATCTTCTGCAGTGCAATGCAGGGCCACATATTGCAGCCCTAGCACTCCTGAATGGAAATGGCACAGCACAATTTAATCCAGGACCTTTCATCTTAGCTCTTGCAGCTCCTAATTTGATCCAGGACCTTTCATCTTAGCTCTTGCAGCTCCTAATCACAATCAATTCATTGTGATGCAACTAGAGCAGAAATTCACATTGCCGAACTGAGCAGCTCCTGTGGGAACAGACAGAGCGATATGAAGCCTCACATCACAGACATAAAGTGTCAATATCTTCGGTCCTACTGATTGTTTTTTTGTCATTCTGGTAACGTTTTATTTATCAACATTTACTATTTTTTTTACTAAATTGGCTCACATTTTTCTTGTATTGTGTTTTTACTTCATTATTTTTTTGTGTGCTGCATAAATACTTTACACATTGCTTCTAGATTAAGCCTGACTCCTTTCTGCCAAGTTACCAGAGCGTTAGGCACATGGTAAAATGTAAAATGTACATTGATACTTGCATAGCGCACTACTCACCCGCAAGGGTCTCAAGGCGCTTGTACGAATACCGCTGTGGAACCCATCCTGGCTTTCCCTGTGAGGCGTCCACTCCTGGGCACCCCCAAGGTGGAGGCCAGGCATCTTTAGCGTTGTGGGGGCCGTTGTGGAGATTAAGCATGCTATTGTCAAGAGTTGCAGAGTGGGACCCATGATTAGAATAGGCACCGAGGCGAGAATTATCAGGTCCGTGGAATTTTGAGCCCAAGACCCACCGAGGCGGGGAATTGAACCCTGGTCCCGGGCTAGACCTCTGCATCAGGGTCTGCCGCTCCAACCATTGAGCCACACTTCTCCACTTCTCCATGGTAATTTAGTGACTGTTGTAGTTCACCCTGATTGTGGTTGGTGACTGAGTGTGGTTTCCACCCTCCTCAAAAAGCACCCCAATTTCTCACATTGACCTATCAGAGAATAAGAACAACTCATAATGGGGCCAGAAAGTGTTTTCCCCAATGTTGTGACAAAATGTGAAACTCCTCTAAATTCAATGCAAACTAGTAAACATTCAATGAATCTTTGACACGTGTTAACTAAACACATTTTCAATGCATACATTAGCTCTCTCCACGCTTACAGGGTAAACATTTTCAACAATGTTCAAAGTAACACTCAAAATATTGTCTTGATAATTTTGACTTTTTTTCTCTTGCATATTTTTGATGTATCAGCAGTTGTCCAACTCTACTGCCAAGCTTTTATTGTAAGCAGTATACTGTAAAACCTATATTTCATAAAGATACTTAACTTTCTTTAATTTACAGGTAAATAATATACTAAACACTGTGATTCAGAACACTTTATTTGCTCTGTAGTTACATAGGCTTTCCCATATTAACATGCTAATGTTTGCAGCACTGGGCTGAAACTGGTATTGATCAACACTTAATGAAATTCCACGCTCATCATTCACCAAGTGATTAGTATGCATGCTGAACCATCGACAAGGATATATTGTACTGAAGGACTTTTAGGCAAGTGGTAACATTACAAAATTGAATTGATCCTGCAGTAAATTAAGTAGGTGAGGCTGAATCGGTTTAATGTTATATGTAGTGATTTTCTGCCAGGTTTATCAAAAAGTAATTTGTCATGACACATTTTAATTATTTAAAATATACAATACCATTACTTTATTATTCTTCATATATGTGAGCCTGTTTCACTGTCAGAATTGTATAAAACTGATAAGTGACACCTCAACATTGTGTCAGGCAAAAGTCGTGCAAAAAGAGCCAAGTCTGAATCTAAAACTGAACGCTAACCCTAAAATGCTACATGAACAAGTGCCATCGGTTGAGGAATTCAACCTGTCCTGCGTAAATGGAGAAACTGGGGCCCAGATTTATGAAGCCTTTGCATTGTCCTTGTGAAGCACAAGGAGAGTTACAAAGCCATGCAAGGGTGATTTGCAACACCTTGCATGGCTTCGTAAAGAAAAGTAATGCAATGTAGCTGCTTGTTCTGCTCTCCATTACATTTCATAATGGTAGGCTTTTTTTGGTTGAGCGTGGGCATCCACCAATGTAATCTGAGGCAATCCCAGATTTACTGTAATCATTAAACCTGAGATTGTGCAAAATTGGTATGCCGCTGCAACCATGGTGTAACAAGGTGAAATAGGTTTATTTCTCCACTTTACTGCCACTTCCTATGCTTGATGAATTGAGCCTCACACATAGATGGAGGAAATTGACTCTTAGGTTTGTGTGCAGTAAGGTATACCTTTGTGCACAAAAACAATCCTGTCCATAACACAGGCATCCTCGCACCATGGAGCATGGGTGACTGCTTTGAGCTAGGCAAACTCAAGATTGCCGGTCCAGATAGAGAGCTGAAGAGCATCACTGTTTATCTCTCTCCAGTTTACACAATGCAACAGTGCGCCTTTAGTCTTAGTAAATATGAACCTTGAAAAAGAGAGAGCAAAATAAAAAAGGGTGTTGTTTATCAAGCTCATAAAAAAGATTGAGAAGGAGAAACTTCCAAAGAGAAGACAAACCACAGGATAGAATCAACTATAACTGGACATTAATCACAGTAAGGGTCTACTGCAAAATTCACAAAGGAATTCCTAGCAGACAAAGATACATTTACTATTGTGTAATTGTAGTCACAATTGTATATAATTATGAAGTAGTAAACCCTGTGCAAGAGGAGGGACTGGGTGGAGTAATACATTGTTTTCCTTTTGAGTTTGTGAAAACCTGCATACTTGTGAATTTTTCCAGCACAAAAATGGTCAGAGATTTGCTTCAATATATGGCTGAAGTAAGAAACAGTCAGAGATTTGCTTAAACATATGTGCAGGAGTAAATTCGCTCCAGGATATGAAAGGAAGAGGAAAACTTCCAAACTATTTCTAGGGTTGGCAGAGAAAGGGGCTCTTAACAGCAAAAGCTTTTTTCCCCATTGGAAAAAAAATAAAAAGGTAGACAAAGGCAATATGGCTACTGTAACATGAAGCTCCAAAAAGCCCACAGTCATTTCATTTATGCTTGATCACTCTGCCTGATATTCACTTGCCCCTTGCATAGCGTTGATGGAAAAAATGGAGATGCGTTTAATGATGTGACCTTGGCATAAGGTACAACCCATACTGACTCAGGTGCTACCATGTTTGCAGAGTCACCCCTGCCACGCGTGTGCTAGAGTGATGTCCAGGGTATCGAGCTGCTGGCCTAGAAGGTTTGAATGAGAAAAGCCAAAACCATTGTATAATCACTCACTGTACTGGATGTGGATGCTAAACTGAGGTACTCCCTCCCAAGCTTTCATTGCCTTGTATCATGGCCTTCTACATTCTACACCAAGATCAGTTCTCAGGGAGCTGCTCCAACCCATAATGTGGCACACTGAGCTGGCCATAAATATCTGGACTCAAACTCTGTGCTAGAGCAACACTTCATCCTTTCAGGCTTTTAGGTAAGGCCAACAAAATTCGAGGGACACATATTGGGGTTAGAAAATACTTTATTTACATCTAAGAAATATGTACTATGCAATCTGAGCAGAAGTATCTAACCATTGTCAAGGCTTGTCAGAGATGCTTGCCCCAGTCCATCCATCGGGAGTCCTGAGCACTTCCTCCACTCCTTGGTCAGGACATTGCCACTCAGGATGTCACAAACGCACACATGACAGGAGTCATACCTCACAACACTGTGGCTGTCAGATGGGTGCTGCCCAGTCTTTACCCCTCCATCACCAGTACAGTAAATCCTGCTCCGATGCGGGTACTCCAAAAGTCATGACAATATGCCCCAACTGAGTCATAGATTAGGGCAGGAGGCAAGGCTCTACTGAAGAATTCAGGGATCCTACAATTTGATTATCTTCCGCAGAATTTGAGTATCTTGCACAGTATAATAATCACACCTAGGGTGCAGCCAGGTGCTTAGTAAAGCCAGAGCCCAAGCAGGGACTGTCAATAATCCACAGTATCATTGCTGTGGATGAGGAAAAGTCCCTGCTTGGGCTCTGGTTTCGACAGTGTTCCTCTGCTTTGGTTTCTGGTTCTCCCATCTAGATTATTTTCAACCAAATGTTGAGAACATCTTCAAGAATTGTTCTATTTGCAACATATACCTTTTAACAATTCATGTACACATTTACTAAGCCTAAGTAGCCACTGAATACCTATGGACCCAGTAACATTAGATATCAGCCCAATCGGAATGAAGAGGTCCATTGGAACACTGAAGATCTGTTTTCTTTCACCTGGACATTTTAGTAATTGTAGTCTCTGGGTGATGGTTCAGGGCAGAATGAGGAATTGCCATGGGAGGTGGACCAAGAGTTTCCAATTCCCTCAGTAATTATTCATTTATTAGTAGACCATCTGGTTTCAACTCATTGTCAACTGGGTTTTCACCACCTTCAGATTACTGGTTGTCTTTGCATTGGTAACTCTGAGGTGCAGAAATACTAGCCAATATCCTGGGGGATATATGACGGTACAACGCGTACCGTCACAACGCATACCTTTACAACGCGGCCGTGACAACGCAAGTCTTTACCACGACTTGCGTTGGGGGGGCGCGGATTTCGAATAGTTTAATTTACTATTCTAACACCAATCCCCGTGGACCCTAGGGAAGGTGTTAGGATAGTAAATTAACTATTTTTAGACCTTGAGCGCCCTCCAGCGCAAGTCGTGGTAACGACTTGCGTTGTCACAGCCGCGGTGTAAAGGTACCGCGTTGTGAAAACATCGTTGTAAACGATGTTTGCCATCCTGGGTCACTCATGATGAAGTTCTCAATCTTTTTTGGCAGGGGGTTTGGTCAGGGAGAGTTTGGCAGAGCAATCGACCAACTTAAAAATGTAAAGATTCCAAGAGCGAATTAGAGCAGATTAATAATTTAAAAGCGAAAGCTTAGTTCAATCACAGTCATTTGTGTGGATGTAGAATTAGAATGCCATCACCTGAGATAGATAAGTGCAATGATTTCCTTAAATTAATTGTTGCGTTAAAGAATAGGTCCAAATGGCCAGCTGCTATTACTTTTCTTTTTATGAACTATACCAACACTCCTTCATGTATGTGTTTTTTGGTTGATTGAATTGTTTATTTCATTTTAACACAATTGGAAAGATAGCTCTCCTTTCCTTCCTTCTACTGAGTTTAGTTGCCCTGATTGATGCATTTCAGTTGGTGCATTTTAGGCAAGTGACTTCATTAAGACAAAAGCGGAACCTGGTATGCACGGAGCAAACAATATTGTGCAACAGAAATAGCGTTCCGTCCTTATTGAATGTCTCTGTAGTGGAGTTAGTAATAGAAATATCACACCCAATGGAATGATAGTTTTGAAAAATATTTAGTACACAATATCTGTGTCAGACGATGTTTGTACCAATAACAATATTTTGCCCATGGACCACTTCTTATTATATTGGTTTCTTAGTTTAACCCGTTTACCGTGGTGAACATTCCACCCCGGTGCGGGCCTTCTGAAGGGTGGGCGGGGCTGCATCAGTCAACGGTCGTGGGCAGGTGATGGTACCTGTAGGCCTTTTGACAGATCGTATTGTGGACTCCCATATTTTCAATTTTGAAAGGGAGATTTGTTCCTCTACTGCCCTATATGAAAGTAACCATTTTGGAACTCGCAAGAGCAGAACATCTCACAATACATTGCTCAACTCATGTGGAGGCTCTGCATAAATAGAAGCCACATGCAGATACTAACCACTAGTCAACACTACAGCTTTCTGGTACAATAGAGAACATGGACACCTGCAGTATGTTGAACTTTGCTGAGCCATTGAGATGCCTAGAGAGTTCAGGATTCTTGCACAGGTTTGCAGGGTGGGAAGCTAACCCAGCAAGAGTTGTAGTATGGATTAACTCTAAACTGAATGACTAAGGGCCTGTTTTAGATTTTGGTGAACCTGGTCATGCCACCGCTTTTTCAACAGTCTTGCCACCTGCCTATCAGGCAGTCAACCCACTTTATTTAGATGTTGGCAGTTCGACCATTGGAGTGCTGCTGACTCTACCAGGTCTGTTCACCTGCATCAATGTCGCAATAGGCAAAAGCAGGTGTCAGAGGGAGGACCCCCAGTCTGTCCACCGGGCAAATCACAAGGTGCCTTTCCTCTGACGTGACTGTGATGGAAAAACTTCCACACCTGAGTTGGTTGCCTGGAAGGCATATAAGGCAGAAACTCACCTTTTCCCACTTTCAAACTTCCTTTTCTGCCATGGAATTGATCTTCCAAGTCATGCCGCTGCAGCTTGATTGCGAACAAAATCAATACCATTGTAGATTGAATCAACAGTAAGCTCCACTTTTACCTGTCACATTTTGACTTCTCTGTAAAAACTTCCACTGAAGTGAAGCATTTTGAAATCTCTCTTACATGCAATAGCATACCAATGTGCAACGACTATGTCTGTATGATGACGTTTAATATTTTTAAAGAAACACACCTTCATGATCACGTTGTATGTATAAATTTGGTGCAAGCTGCCTTCAATTGTAACAAACATATGCATTTACACATCATTGGGATAAGTGAAATGTAACATGTAGAAATAGCACTAGAAAAGGTGTTAACAATACCTCATAAATAACCAGTCAAATCAATGTCAGTCCCAAATTTGAAGTAATCAACATATAGATCCATGTAATAGTTCCCCTTGTCTAGTGCAAGTCCTGTACTGTATCCAATTTGAATAGCCACAATTCTGTATAAGGTGTAATGGATAGGTGTCATACTGATCAGTAATCAAGGTGAAACAAACACACTTGTAGTAACACATCACCAAAACAAATTCAACATTCATTAGTTGGTGCTAGTGGCCATTGCTATTTTCTAAATCTGCACCTACATTCAAATGACCATCGCACACATTGTATACACCTAAAGTGGACATGATAAAACCTGTTGTGTTACCTGCCAGTATGGTGAAGAACAAAAAGCAAAGGTAATATTAAGTCAGAACTAACTTGATAAAATTAAAATGATGGATTTCTTTATAAAATTTGTGAACTATCTCAAATACTGCAAAAGTTAAATGGCAGTCCATAAATTGCAGAAAGAGTCCTCTGCTCTGATGTGTGATGGCACCAAACGTGTCTCCTAATTCACAGCCACAGGGGAACCTTCTCAGGAAGAGGCTTCAAGTGGGCAGAGCAGGCACCTCATAGATCTTAGAAGGGAGGGGGCTTGGGTTTGGGAGGGGTGCTCTTGGGTTTGGGGGGTTGGGTTTTGGTGAGGTGGTCTTGGGTTTAGGATGGGTTTTGCATTGGTGTTGGTTAGGATGTAGAAGGGGTAGGTTAGGGTATGAAAGGAGTAGGTTTGAATTTGGGAGAGGTGGCTTGGTCTTTGAAAGGCGTCAAGGCAAAGGCTAACAAGAAACTGTCATGAGGCAAATGGGTAGGATGTTCGGAAGGAAGTTGGGTTTCAGAGGTAGATGCAGTGGCTGTGACTGTTATGCATGTATCTGTTGAGGGTTCAGGTTGCTGTGGTTTAGTAATGCACATTTGGGTCTGTCTTGCTTACTAGATGTCATTTATTTGGGTGAGGATGATAATGTGTGTGTCTGTGTGTGTGTGGATGGGTGTGCTATGAGTTGCTTGGTGTGTGGTGGTGCATTAGGGTGTGGCAGTAGTTGCAGTGCTTGTGGGTGTGCTGTAGTAGCAGTAGTACATGCGTGTGTGGTAGTGGGTGAGATTTCTGTGGGTGTGCTGGTGGTGGTGCATGTAGGTGTGGAGGTGGATGTGGTGTCTGTATGTTTGGCTGTCTACCTGTGTTTTTTGTTGTGTTTTGGTTTCTGTGTGGGTGTGCTGCTTGTGGGTCTATGTGGGTGTGCTGTTTGTGTCTGTGTGACTGGGTACATGCAAAGGTGTGAATGTGCTTAGAACAGGTCTGGTAATAGGGAATTGGAATTGGGTGAGGTGGGGCACAATGTTAGAATGGTTGGGAGATTGCAGTCAGTGTGAGGTTAGACCTTGAAAACACCTCTGTAGTACAGACATAGCACTGTCACCACCTTCCAGGTATGCTACCATTTGTTGCATATGACAGCTAAGCCCCGAGATGCATTCAGTAGTGCAGTCTATCATACAGAGATGTTCGAGAGGAGGGCAGTAGCCTCCTTAGTGAATGCAGGAGGGCAGGAGGTAAGGTGCTTGTAGCGAAGGAGATGCCACCCCTTTCAGGGCGGCATGTTTGGCAAACTGGGAGGGAGCAAGGGGGAGGGTGTATATTGTACTCTGGGTGGCAGAAAAGGATGCAATTGGAATTTTCCACCACCACTAGAGAGTGATCACTCATGGAGGCATCCAAAAAGAATGTTGTGTGAGCTGTGACCTCCAATGCATTTCTTTCACCCTCTGTGACACGGGGTCTCTCAGTGTCTGTGGTATCAGCACCAGAACAACAGTGACAAGCTGCTTATCTGCCTTCATTGCCAAAGTCTCCTCTTTCTGCTCCTGCTGATGCTAAAATGATACCTACAATAGTTGTATTTAATCTGTCTGTTAATAAACAGAACTGATCATGAACTTAGATCACAAAACAATTTCCAAGTTTTCATATTTCACATGCTTCAAGGCTCTCAAACTTTGGTTCTACAATAACATAAGTTCAAGCATGTAAGCAACATTCTCAGATTCCATTTGGTCACAGTTTTCTCATTCCCCATGATAGCTCCGATATCATCTATGATCTTGTCCATTATCAATTTGTATGTCTTTCCAGGATTATTTCACACCTCTGGTGAAAAGTAATTGTTTGTCACCAAAAACGGTATAAACTAAAAATACCTTTGTACAGTGTTCACAAGGCCCAAAAAATCTGCATTATTTTCATTCTCAAAAAGTAAAATATGAATCAATGTGTGTCAACAAATACTACAATGATCTACCAATATTTGTATAAACCTAAAGCCTGTTTCCTTTGTTTGGACATTTCACAATGGTAACACTTACTTCAAGTAACTAAAGTATATGTATTTTATTCAATAGATTCTGTACGGACGTAGCTTTTTAATGTATCATGTATTATGTTGGTACCTATGCAGTTGAAGAAATTAAGAACAAAATGTCCTTCTACTGCATAAGTAAATACATAGGCCCTGAAACCTTTCTACTCCACTTCAGTATAGACCAAAAACATTTTCACATTTGACTCCTAAACATCTGTAGTTATTTGAAGTTTGTTTTACCATTGTGAAATTGTTTCATAAAATATGCTGGCTGTGCCTTGAGGCAAACATTGGTACAACATCACATTCATAGATAATGTTTACTTCAAAGTTTCAAATGTATGTCAGAATATGCAAAATATTACACCCTGATGCATTTCTTCATTTGCCTAATGAGTCATGAGTTGGGCCTGAATTGTAGTTTTCCTGATGGGATACTCCCAAATATATGTGATGGAACATTCCATTTCCCAAAATCCCTTTCAGCATCCCATTATTCTCCATCATTCATATATCATAAGGTCATAACAAAGGACATTAATAGATGGTTTTGGGTATGTTTGGCTCTGTCATCAATGTGTACACATTCCTGTCTATGTTTCTACTTAAATTATATGCCTATCACAAATATTTGTCCAAAACTGACTGGCCTATACACACATTTGTGAAGGTGTAAGACATTATGCAAAGAAATAATGGATCCTGAAAAGATATACATTTTAGAAAAGTTGACAACATTTTGAATTAAGCAAGGGGTCATTTGTGTAGATCCATCAAGGTTTCTTTATAGAAACTAACAGTTAAATATGGGAAACATTGAAAATTAGTTGGAAAAAACAGCCTTTTGTGTCAGCGTTTTCACACGTAACTTCTTCTAATTATGACAGTTCTTTAAAAGCAAACTACCATTACATCTGCTCGACCTCACGGGTTGTGGGGATATATATAGGACTGTAGGTTCAGTAAGAACCTGATGAACCCAGAGCAGCAACTTGCAATCTTTTTTTATTATGTACCCCGGGTATATAGCAAATTTTCTGGGAAAATATATACATGGAAAAATTGGTATGAAAGACACCTATGTATTTCTGAAATGGGAGCAAAATATAGAAACAGTAGATAATTGCACATTTCTGAAATTGGGAATACTCATACTAGCATGAGAATGAATGGTCATTTTTCAAAATGACTTCTTTTTTACACATTGTCTTTCATTTGGAAGGCAGCAATGCATCAAAAGTCAATAGATAACAACAATTGCATAACAAATGTAAATTACCCTTTGTCTCTCGATAAAAATGGTACCTCACTTGTGTGGGTAGGCATAGTGCCCACAACAGGAAATGGCTTAAAACGCAACGTGAGCACACCACATTTTCACAATGAAAAATTACCCTTTTTTTGCAAAGTGACTAGCTGTAGTTTTTGAACCCTAGCTCTGCCAGCACCTAGGGAAACCTAGAAAACCTATACATTTTTAAAACTAGACACCCAGGGGATCCAGGAAGGGGTGACTTGACTGGCTCTCACAGGGTTGTGTTACCCAGAATCCCTGCAAACCTAAAAAAGTGTCCAAAATCCCACATTTTCCTAACATTTCTGTGGTGGAAAGTTCTGGAATCTGCGTGGATCCTCAAATTTCCACCCGCCCCATGTCCCCAAAAGTCTTCCAAGAAAAATGGTTCCTCACTTGTGTGGGTAGGCCTGGTGCTCGCAACACGAAACGGTGCAAAACGCAACGTGTACACACCACAATTCCACAGTAAAAAATGTCCCTTTTTTGGCAAAGTGCCTAGCTGTAGTTTTTTAACCTTAGCTCTGCTGGCACCTAGAAAAACCTAGCAAACCTGTACATTTCTGAAAACTAGACACCCAGGGAAGTCCAAGATGGGGTGACTTGACTGGCTCTCACCAGGTTCTGTTACCCAGAATCCTTTGCAAACCCAAAAAAAACACACTTTCCTCACATTTCTGTGGTTGAAAGCTCTGAAATCTGCGTGGATCCACAAATGCCCACCCACCCCGCATTCCTCAAAGTCTTCCAATAAAAATGGTACCTCACTTCACTTGGGTGGGTCAAGGACCCGCGACAGGCAAGGGTCCAAAACCTATTGAGGCTACATCAAAATTACCTACCAGGGAAGTCCCGCGAGGTATGGCTTGCCTGGGTCTCCCAACACTCTTGGCCCAGTACGATTTGGGCCTTTTTCTGTTGCAACCACTATGCCTACCCACACAAGTGAGGTACCATTTATGTTGGGAGATCTGGGGGAATGCTGGGTGGGAGGAAATTTGTGGATCAACGCAGATTCCAGAACTGTCCCACAACACGAAATTTGAGAACAAATTGATTTGTTCAGCAAAATTTTAGGTTTGCAGGGAATTCTGGGTAGGAGAATGTTGGGGGACCCACACAAGCCATACCTCTTTGGATTCCCCCAGGTGTCTAGTTTCTAGAAATGTGTGGGTTTGGTAGGTTTCCCTGGATGGGCGCCTAGCCCCGGCCAAAAACTCATGGGACCCCCCCTTGCAAAACCAGGTTGTTTTGTGATAGGTAATTTTGATGTGGCATCAATAGGTTTTGGGCCCTTTCCTGACGCGGGTACTTGGTACACCCATACAAGTGAGGTACCATTTCTATTGGGATACTTGGAGAAATGCTGGGGGGTTGGAAATGTGTTGTTACTGTCTGCAGCGTGAACATTTGAGCACAATAATAGAAGGAAAATGTCACAGTCACATTTTGAGGTTTGCAGGATATTGTGGGTAAGATAACTTGTTGGGATCCACAAGAGAGATATCACCATGTACTCTCCTGGGTGTTTAGTTTATGGTAGGTTATTCTTAGATGAAATTTACACCTTGACAGAGAGACAAAAAATACACTTTACTGCGCAGCCATCTATTCCTCAAGCATACACACATACTCGTTGGATTTGGCACGAGGGTGAGTGATGGTTCAGTATATAAAATGTTATTAACAAGAGATTTCACAAACATTAAATGCACTGTCAGTCATTGAAAGGACAAACAAAAAACTGAACCAGTGACTCGCAGCTCGTGAGCTGTAAAGCCACGTCAAGGCACCAACTGCTTTACAGGCTATTCACATACCTTTCATACATGATAAACACAAAACCATTCACACCACCAGGCACAAAACTAACACATTACAACATTCACAAAAAGGTACAAGGTACATCCTGCTTGACAAAAACAGAAATGAAAAAATGTTCTGCACAACCACCTATTCCTCAAGCACACATACATACTGGTTGGATTTGGCACGAGGGTGAGTGCTGGTTCAGTATATACAGTTGTATTAACCAGAAATTTCACAAAAATTAAATGCACTGTTAATAATAGAAAGGACGAGAAACTGAATCATTGACTCACAGCTCATGAGCTGTAAAGCCACGACAAGGCACCAACTTCTTCACAGGCCATTCATACACCTTTAATATGTGTTACACATACAAAACCCTTCACACCGTCAGCCGTGGGCCCATCACATTACAACCCTCACACCAGCAGACAGCACCATTCAAGCGCCTATCACTTTCACACGCCCACATTCCTGACACAGCAACCACACCAGCTCACGGTTTACGTGGAGTGGCGTTTGTCTAGCAGTGTATGGAGTGACCAGCAGCAAGTCACTACTCACACACCGCCAGGCAAACGCCACTCCACCCACATTGCCAGCCAAGTGCAAGTCCACCCACACTGCCAGATAAGCACCAGTCCACGCACACCGCCAGCCAAGGAAAGTCCACCCACACCGCCAGACCAAGCGCCAATCCATGCACAATGCCAGCCAAGCACCAGTTCACTCACACCGCCAGCCAAGCGCAAGTCAATCCGCACCACCAGCCAAGCGCCAGTTCCCCACACTGCCAGCCGAGTGCCAGTCCACGCACACACCAGCCAATCGCCAGTCCACGCACACCACCAGACAAGCACCAGTCCAATCACACCAGCAGCCAAGCACCAGTCCATACACACCACCAGCCAAGTGCCAGTCCACGCACAGCACCAGCCAAGCGCCAGTCCACGCACACTGCCGGCCAAGCGCCATCCAAACACACTGCCAGCAAAGCACCAGTCCACGCACACCACCTGCCATTTGTCAGCCTACACACACTGCCAGCCAAGCGCCAGTCCACACACACCACCAGCCAAGCGCCAGTCAACGTACACCGCCAGCCAAGTGCCAGTCCATGTACAACGCCAGCCAAGCACCAGTCCACGCACACCTGCCAGCCAAACGCAAGTCCACACACACCAACATCCAAGCACCATTCCACGCACACACCAGCCAATCGCCAGTCCACGCACACCACCAGACAAGCACCAGTCCAATCACACCAGCAGCCAAGCACCAGTCCATACACACCACCAGCCAAGTGCCAGTCCACGCACAGCACCAGCCAAGCGCCAGTCCACGCACACTGCCGGCCAAGCGCCATCCAAACACACTGCCAGCAAAGCACCAGTCCACACACACCACCAGCCATGTGCCAGTCCACACACACCACCAGCCACGCACCAGTCCAATCACACTGCCAGGCAAGCACCAGTCCACACACACCACCAGCCAAGTGCCAGACTACACACACCGCCATCACATTTAGGTTTTTTGATACAAAAAATAAAACACAAACACATTGTAAATAGACACAAATCTACTAACACAAAATCTGAAACTAAATACATTGCACAAATGCCAACTTTGAAACTGAACAAAAAAATATAAAATAATAGAGACCAGGCAGTTCACTTTACCACTCCTGGATGCTCCCAAAAATGCGTGTGGTAAATTCTAAAACAAGCATCTACACACACAGCCCAGGGTCATAAGGACACTTGGGTCAGTACACATGAGTCTCCTTCTGCGTACCTCTTCGCCAACATACTCTACATCTCCTACTGGGAAAGTCTTTTGAGGGTGTGGGATGAATGTGATCAGTAAAGTGGCGATCTTACAATCTAGCCACATCCTGGCCCACTCCAACTCTAGGAACACCTGCCTGTTCCACTAAAACAAGGCTGCCTATAAGAATCCTTGAATACATTAAAAGCATTGAAGGTTGCCAAGTGGAAAAGTTGGTAGCCAACTTCTTATACCAAATGTAAGCCTCACGTAGAGCAGCGCAAGGTTCCAACCTCTGATCTACTCTATCAACAACATCCATGTGCCTATTGTAGTCTAAAATGCACACAGGTTTGCGCGCTTCAGCTATCTGACCCCAAACAGTCACAGGTGAAGTGCTTTCATCATGATGTTCAGCATTTAGACAGCTCTCTTGTCTGAAAACTTCACAGCTAGAAGTTCCTCGCACCGCAACGCAATGTACTATCCCTGCACAAGTTTTTGACAAACTAGTTCTTTAGGGAAACCTTTACGGTTAGAGAGGATTGTGCCACAAGCAACAGTGTCCACTTTGACCAATTCCCTGAACAACCGCACACCAGTGTAGAAGTTATCTACATATAAATGGTGACTGTTGGACGTGGCCCTTTTTGGAAGGTTCACCCCTAAACTTTTTGCCTTGTCTGTGACCTGGTGTTGGTGGTGTTAAGCCTCTGGGCACTTTAGCACTGTGGTCCAGTGTAAAGTGCATGCGCTTTCTGTGTCCGTGTGGTGATATTGGCCTGTCCTCCCACAGGATTGCATTGGGGATTCCCTAATCAGTGTGATTCAGTGGTAAACCGTGATATGAGAGGTGCTGCGTAGTCAAGTTTGGTATGTTTGAAATAGTGATAATAAATGCTACGCAATGGTGTGCGCAAATTTATTAGAACTATTTTAGAAATACCACTTTTAGAAGTTGGAATTTCTGTGTGCTTTGTGCCTACCTGCCTGATGTGAATTGCATGTCTGGCTTGTGAGTGACAGGGGCTAGGAGGTGTGTGTGGCTCCAGGAGGGGCAGGGTGAGTCAGCACTAGGCTGAATGGGACATCTACATTTTAAGTCGTGGACGGAGAAGTCACTGGGCCCTGAATATAATGCTGCCTGCCCTAGTGAATGCTGGCTCTGCCCCCCTGTGGTGTGTCTAATAACGAGCCCCACCTAACAATGGGGAAGAGGAGCCCTGTCAACAGAGTGCTCCAATTCCCCCCTGAACCAGTGTCTGCTGGTTCCCCAAGCTCTCTATTGGTGCAGACAAAGAGATTTTGGGATATAAATGTAGGGGCTGTGACCCCATGATAGGTGTTCAGTCTGTACCTGTCCCTACACCTGTGGGGGGCGTGCTGCTGCTGTGGCCCAGGAGGACCTGTCTCAAGGACTGTCTGTTGCCCTAGCGCCTCATGAGTGCTTTATTCCTAATTAGGAGGAGCATGTGGGTTTTTGCAGCGCAACGCTGCATGAGGAGGGAGAGGGAATCCCCGGCGCAGGGATTCCCCCGAATTGCGGAGGAGAGGCTGGCCACCCCGTGTATTGGAATCTTATATGCGGGTGTCCAACCTGCTTATGCGTGCATTATTAATGTGGGTGCCCACCCACTCTATAACTTAAATTGCAAGGGAGCCCACCCCTCATTGCCACCAAGAGAAGGAGAATCACCACCGAGGTCCGATCGCCAAACCGGAAGTCAGGCAATCTTGTCTGGGGCGTCGGCAGGGCCTCCTGTGGGCCACCGGAAGTCTGGACAGGCTCCTGTGAAAGAGGGAGAGCCCTGGCAACCCAAGGAGAAGGATACCTGAGAAGTGCTGCAGGCCAGAGCCTACTCCACAGTGAAGAGCCTGACGGCTGTGGTGATGGAGGCGAAGGGGGCCCGAGGCACATTGTTGGTGCCTGCCCCTCCGCACAAGTGAAAGCTCCGCCTAAGCCTTCCCAGCAAGGGGGGAAGAACAAAGGGTGGGTCCGACGTGGCACCTTGTGGTGTCGGTCCCACAGCATGAGGAGAACCTGCAGAGGTGAGCCGCAGGGGAGGGTCCCCAGACCAGTCCGGTGAGTGGGGGCTCCAGGGGCACCATGTTGGTGCTGCTCATGTGCTGAGAGATCCGGCAAGAGGGAAGGCAACTCCAACAAGGGGACATCTTTGGTTTTAGAGCCTGTGGGGGTCCTGAGGGGCCGGGCCCCCTTCACAAGTGATGTCACAGCTGCGCTGCTGTAGCGGGCAGTTGCCACGTTGGTGAATTGGTTCATAGGCCCCAGAGAGGGGTCCAGAGGGCCCTGAGTGGCCCATGCCCATATGGCCACATTTTTGCCAGCTGCCAAGTTTAAGCCACAGTTCTTGGGGGGCATGATTTTAGAGATAGGAGTGAGATGCTCACCTTTGCCCCAGCACGATGGTGCACTTTGGATCCTGCTGCATTGGCAGCATGCCCTGACACTTTGGATATAGGCCATTTGAGCCCTAGAGTAGTCCAGTTGGCCAGGGGGTTGTAATTTATCGATGTTAGGAAAGGTGATTCTCTATTGTGATTCATGCCTCTAAATGCGTTTGCTGATGAGATTATGTGCCTAATGTGATTATGCTGGTGAGGTTATTTCCTACTGTGAGGTTTTTCCCCTTATGCTTAGGAGTTTAGGGTCTAATGCGTTTAGACGTATGAGATGATTGCATAATGTGTTTATGCTGGTGAGGTCAACTCAGAATGTAATTCATGCCTAATGTGATACTGTGCATAATGTGCCTTATGTTACAGGATGATTCTGAGTACAGTGGTTACCAGTGATTACTGGTTGTACGTTCATGTGATGTCCTACTTTTACTAAGTTATGCTAATATGATAATGCTTAGGTCATTATGGTACCAGTAGTTACTGGTTGAGTTTTGCATTTACTTACTTGATCTGATTTTTCTGACCGTGGCCCGATTGGCCTGGTCCTGTATATAATCGCCTGTGAATATTTCCCGTGCCATTTGGAGAAGTATAAATGTGTGATTATGCTTCTAATGTGTTTATGACAATACAAAGGCTATTTTTTATATAACCTTGTGTGGAGTTTCTTTTGTAGTGTGCCTAGTGTGTTGATGCTGTGTGTGTGTGCTGCACAAATGCTTTACACATTGCTTCTGGGATAAGCCTGACTGCTCGTGCCAAGCTACCAAGGGGGTGAGCAGGGGTTATCATCAGTGTGTAACTCCCTTGCCCTGACTAGAGTGGTGGTTTTAACCAGAAATCCCATTTATAATAGTGACCTTTGTTAAAAAGTCCTCAACCAAGTTGCCACACGATTTTCTCAGTCATTCCAACAACAAGGGAGGTTAATCCTGGATTCCTTACCTGTGTACACCCTGAAATTAGAGACATATCCAGTCCTACTGTCACACAGAATATACAGCTTCATTCCATAGCATGCTCTCTAAGTAGGAATGTATTGCCTAAAACCAAGCGGACCTCAAACAAGACCAAAGACTCATCCACTGCGATTTCTTTCCCTGGAGCACAGATCTCAAAAACTCGATCCACAAAGTGATCAATGGTAGACCGAATCTTAAAAAGACAGTCACACTCAGGATAATCTTGTGGCAACGCTAAACCATTATTGACAAAATGTAGCTTCCGAAGCAGAAGCAAATAGCCGTTGCCATCAAGGGACTAGTAGACCAATATGAAGACATTGAAGCCTTCCTTAGCAAGCCCATCAAAAAAGTTAAACCCAAGAACTTCTACATCTCTTCCAGATTTGTGGGAGTCCAACAGATAGCTCTAGAATGGGGCTTAAAGCTGGCACTGTTGTCCCTCAAAAACTGTTTGCCATACAGATTACTCTGCCCAACAATCTATGCCAAAAATACATCGTCCATAAACAACTGAAGAAAAATTCTCAGCAAAAAGTTTTCTGTATTCACTCTACACCCTGGAATACCAGTAATGTCTGGCAATGCCGGCTGCACAATGCCTCGGGCAACCCAGAGGTCAGTACTTTCAACAGGAAGCCTTCCAGCCCCAGGCTGCAGCCCAGATGCCTCTCACTGCACTATCGGCACATTAATGTCCTCCTTTAACCCAGGCACTTCATTTGCACTAAGAGTAGCTTCATCCACACTGAGAGTAGCTTCATCATCCGATGATCCCATGTGGTGAGAAAACTCACTTCCTGAATCTTTCCCTCCCTCCTCTGCCTCAGATGCAGAGTCAGTCTCTGAACCATGGTCAGAGGAAGACTCAAAAAGCATACCCACAACCTGCTGAGCAGTAATCCTGCGGCTAGCTATTATCCTTGCTAAGAAAGGCGACCGCACAAACAAGTCAACAACACTGTGCAAAATAAGTAAGTAAAACAAATATGTGTCTTTATCACAAAGATCTATATATTCAAAAACTATACGATTAACTTGCAAGAGACAGCTACACTCACCAGCACCTACTCTGCAGAGACACAGCAAAAACCAACGATATACCACAGGAAAGAAAAAAACAAAGCCAATTACTCACAAAACAACAAACTACACATCAAGCACAAATGCAAAAAGTTTTTGACACTCAAAACACAGAAGCCAAACATACTGCTATTATTACACCATTTGCAAAAAACACATTCATGCAGAGAAATAAAACTCATTTACATTGTACAAGAAAAAGTGTCTTACCAAACACATGCAACTACACAAACAACAGAACCACCAGTAACGAAACAGCAACCTGGAACAGTCTAAAGAGCAAAATCCTTGAACTAGAACAAAAAGGGAGAAATAAAGCATTACAATTGCAATTGACAAGAAATAAAACAATTAACATTATAATATGCTATGTCACTACTCAAATGGTCAATCGGCCAGATGGGCCTTCAAACAGGGCTGTGAAAAATGGGGGGTGATCTTGCCGAAGGGATCGGGTGAGGTTGTCTGCCAGGCCAATCTGTCCCCCAGCTGGGGCAGAAAACAGCAGACAGAAATGTGCCCCCTTGCAAAAGTAATAAATCCCTGGTGCCTAGTAGGGTTTTCTGCCCCCACTCCTGCCTAGTGCAGAAAGGCCCAATAAAGGGGTAGATCTGTCCCCAGGAGGGGCAGAAAAATCATTAACCAAATGTTACCCACTTGGAAGCAACCATGTTGCTTTCATTACATTTAATTTAAAAATGAAAAGAAATATTCTACCAAACACTTCAAGGAATATTTTTCTGCACTTCAAAATTTTCAGATGTAAAAAAGGACTGTATCTTGTATTAACCCTTTGCATGCGTGGCGAATTTTCGCACTGTGCGGCCGTTTTAAAGAATGGGCGGGATCATGACGGACCCCAGCCGTCATCAGCACACGCCCACCGTGATGCATGATGGACGGGGGCCGTCATTAGCATGGAAGGGGTTAATACTTATGTTGCAGTGAATACTGGACACTGGAAGTAAGGGCCTGCAGTTTGAACATGAAACACTTTGATATGGGAGTAAAATTAAATGACGTGTAAGCTCCTAAAGTTAGGTAACTCTCCATTTCAATTTTCATCCATTTAAATTCATTCAGGGGCATATTTTAGTGTACACTTCCAATTTGGATGATGACAAGGATTTGTTTTATTTCATATATACCTCAGTGCTTCAGTTGTTTGTCCCTGTGATTCAGGCCCACTCTGACCCATGATTCTAACTGAACACTGCTCATTGTCAGGGCTTGTTATTTTCAGCCAAATGGTCATGATGTAAAATGAACACAAGCTTCCCTTAACCGTTGCATGAAACAAAGGACCCAGTGCCCATCTAACAACTGGCCCTTAGGCTGTGTGCTACCCTCAAGGGGTCTGGTAGCTACTTGTAGCACCATATCAACTGTTTGGAACCCCTGATCTAGGCTGAGTAATTAGTGGAATGATACGAATAGCTAACATCAATTTTATTCAGTTTGTACAGAAAACATATCTATGTACAGTATTAAGTCTATTTAATATGTTTTCTAATTTACATGATGTGAGATGTCTACATTTCACATATACATCAAACATATATCTAGATATATGTGTGCATACACACAAAATAAAATCTAGGACTTTTAACACACAGCACATACTCATATTTTTTTAACATTGTGAAGTGCTTACGAATTCCGAACATCATTGACTTATGTAAGGAACAAAATATATGGCACTTCAAATCAATCACTACTCCTCACTGAGAAACTGAAAGGAGCATTGTAGCCTGTGTTAATGGACAAAACCAGTTAGACAGTTTCATATACCACACACACATTGCATACATCTACCTGTTTCTCTGGTGAGCCATAGAGTTGGCCATAATAGGAGAGCACCTTCTGTGCCAGCAACTCCAGCTCCTCTTGCGAGAAGGCAGTGGCCTTCCCACCTGATCGACTTGGCATTGTTGCTCCCAGAGGTCACAAACAGCAGTAAAAGAGGAGGAAGTCATGATGGCTACTGAGTTAGGAGGCAAGTGAGCTTTTTTTAGATCTGCTTCATATATGTACATACCATTCTCAATCTTCAGCGAAGATGGATAAAGTCATTGGGATTCATATGTAGCTTTCACACACGTTAGCCCATGGCTGTTTCTGTTATGGAGTTGAACACCCACTAGTCAGTCAACTTCCTCCACAAACATCTGATTACAAATGTCCTGGCAACCAAGTCAGACGCCTGCCATTTGTAACAGTTAAGTGCATCAACACAGCTCAAAATGGTGCCTACTTTTTTTTACATACTCATGTTTAATAAATAACATTTTAGTGCTTTACAAGGATTAAATGCAATATTTTCTCTGTGTTGTGTACACCTCCATTGATGGAATTTAGGCTAGAAAAATAAAACATAATGTGTAAATAATTCATTAGAAATGTATTATTTACACATTCTTACATATGTAAAATATTGACAGCTACAAACTGACATTTGTAAAGTAAAAATAACCAAACAAAAGTTTGTTTCAAATATGTTGTTAAACCATATATATTTTTTTCACATCATTACATTTGTGCTAATAATTGAAAAAGTGTATGTGTAAAATATTTGTACTTCGTTTTGTTGCCGCAAGATCATTCCAATTTACTGTGGAAGTATCTGGTGGAATGTCACAACCAACTTTCAGTGCTGTGCTACAAGAAGTTCTTTCATCATTGATGACACATCAACAGCTTCATCAACAGCTTCATTCAGCTTCCATGACATGAGGATTTTGCAAATGTGAAGGGCGATTTCTATGGTCTGTGTTGCCTACCACGTGTGGTTGGAACAATTGATGGCATACACATATTGCCTTTGTGCCACCACACACCAGGGAAAAGTCTAACTGAATCGGTAGCACTTCTATTTAATTGATGTGCAAGTTATCTGCTCAGCTAATATGTGCATCACAAGTGTCTGTGCACATTTCCTTGGATAAGCCCATGATCCCTTTGTACTATGGAACAGCAGCATACTGCTGAAAACGTCACATCTTGGATGTGAGAGGGCCTGGATTGCTGGGAAGTAGAATCTAACAAAATATTGTTTGTATCATTTCAAGGTGAATCATCTGGAATGGTGGTACATATCTTGACTCTTTTCTTTTATCCCATTTAGTTGACTCTTCTTATCCTAACCAACCATGGTTGTTGGCACCGCTAAGGAATCTAACAACAGGGAAAGTCCACTTCACTGGGTCTCATAGAAGAACACAGATGCCAGTGGAGCAGGCTTTTGGGTTTCTGAAGGCCAGATTGTGCTATCTGTACAAGGATGGTGGAGCCCTCCTCCACTCACCCAAAAAATCACCATGCTACACAATATAGCCCTGCGACAGATCATCCCTTATGTAGTAGAGGATGGAGATCATGAAGAGCTATTAGGAGAGGATCATGTAATGCCAAATAAAGATGATAGTGGCGAGGAGGAAGGAGTTGACTTATGTCAGGGCAAGTTCAGAGAAATTCAGAGCACATGTATTTGTTGAGCACAGTTTTGAAATATTGACTTTTGTGTTCATTTTCATTGCTTATTACTGATTGTGTCTTTGAAAATGTGCCCTCACAAAGATGACTTTGTAATGTGTCTATATTATTATATTTTTAGGTATATTCACCTTGTCAATTCTATTTGGATTTTTCAGATTTGTGACATTTGTAGTTAAATTGTGCAGTTCAAAAGTACCACAGGACCATGGGTTGTTGCTATAGAAGACACAGTGTACATATTTGAAACTGAGACAACTTGAACAGTTATTGAATGGAAGTTTCTAAGATTGCACTAGACTTGCTTTCTGTAGAATGACACCACCATACCAAAATGTGCTGCGTGATTTTCTCTAACCACATGTGGTAGTTAACCAAAAGCATAGTCATCCTGCTTCACAGTGGCCAAATGCATATTTTGTTAAGTGTATGAACATGTTGCTGTTTCACCAATGTAGAAAGAACTGACCACCTAAAGTTGGTTAACATTCCCCCAGATACCAGAACAGTATATTAGCCTGAACCTGTGGTCACACAATTGAGTACTGTCTGGATTTAAAAATATTGGTGTTTTTGTTGCGCAATTCCTATTGTGAGGCAGAAGATCTGACTCCAGCTGATGATGTAATCTAATAATATTTTCCCATTGAATCGTATTCTTTTTTTTATATCCCCTTCTTCCATTGTGTCAAGATGTGAAACAGGACATGTAAAAATGGCACAGAGTATTTGTCTTATGTATGGTTTGTTATATTTAATAAACAATTGACAGAACACTGCTACAAATTAAACAAATGCTAGTTGTTGAAAGGGAGAATTAAATGGCAATATTATTATCACAAAACTGAAATAAGGCATCATGGTAGTTGAAGTACCAGTCCCAACAATTGTGACTTGAACATAGTTTATGTAAATCTGCAGTAGAAAGAGAACAGACATTTACTATTTGAAACACATAGATGGTATTTGAAGTACAAACACTTACAAGCACCAAAACATCATGCAAAATGTTATGTCTATTGAAACATGTTATCATAAATACAACTAAATAAATTCAAACAAAACAGCTAACATCAAAGCAAACAGGAGACTTAGGTTCAGTGTCACGTCGCAAAGTATAAGTTACCAGCCTCCACTCCACATGGGATTCCTGTCGAGCATTCCACATGTAGGATCTGCAAGATCTTCTCCTCCCAGGTTATGAATTGTAGGGGAGGCCTGGAAGAAGCACCACCAGTACTCTGGGCCTCCAGGTGACGCTTGGAGGCCAGGAAACACATGCTTCCCAGCAGGTCATTCCACCTCCTCCTAATTTCTCCCTGTGTACACAACTGTTTGCTACAGCATTCACTCTCTCGACTATAATGGACCACATATCCCTTTTCTGAGATAGCGGTATATTTTGGATTTGGGCTTCAAACAATTGTGGCTCTATTCTTATGATTTCATCTACCATGACAGTCAATTATCCCTCAGGATTTTTGTACCTTGGCATTATCCGTATAAATGTGATTACCATTAGCCACAAAGAAGTAAATGAAAGAAGAAAAAGCAACAAGAAACAGAAAAAAAAAATAACCTGGCTTTTGTCACCAAATTTCGCATTTCAAATGTTGTGGTGCTATGGAATGGCAAAGGATAAGGTCTGGTTTGGTTACACATCAGGTGTGTGATGCTGGCATCCAGCCTACAACCACAGGAACAGTCCAATGTTAACTGTGACCAGCGACAACATTACTCTGTCTCCACGCTGCTGCTAGAAGACTACCAGCACAAATATGGAATCTATAGACAGCTCAGCGCAATCCAGTTGCCCCGATGGTGTACAATTTGTTAGCTGAGGATACTGCCGATTTGACAGCATCGAGTGTAGTATGTGGCTGTAAACACTCCGTTGACGCAGACAGAGAGTATGCCAGCAGACATCTAAATGTAGGGCAGACCGCAATCAGCTTGACAGAGTACTTGGGACCACCAACATGGCGGGATGGCAGTAATACTGCCAGATCCAAATCAGACCCTTAGTTTTTTTTGTTTTGTTGAGGAAATCAGCAGCAAGAAGTACTTAAAGGATAATGTTCACAGACATTAATTGAATGGTGAGTACTTAACTTCTTTAACGAACATAAGTGGCCAAAAAGAAATCATTTGTTTATGATGTATAAGTGAATATTAAACATATTTGCATTTTGGGATGCTTGTCCCAGGATGCATGAGAAGAATCTGTGTGCTCTAAAGAGGAATTTTAATTAAGAAGGAAAATGAAGCTGTTTGGATCAAAATGGAACCCGGATTCAATTACAGTGATCTGAAAATTTAAAGTGCAGAAGGGATTCAGAACTGATCATTTTTTATGACGGTTTCCATTCAACAGAGACTGTATGACTACAAAGGTGCATGAGATTAATACGTCTTACTTTATAATCCTTAAGATTGTTTGACAAGAAATGCTACTAACTCCTTTGGTGCTCATGACAGAATGGTTCAGTCATGAGCACTGGTGCTCCTGCACTCATAATTGAACCATTCCGTCATGTACACAGGCACACTAAATCCCTCTGCTTCAAACAGCAGAGGGATTTCCTATTTTTTGGCCTTGGGAGGTGGGGAAGAGCTTCACCAACCTCCCGCGGCTTTTTTCTTCAATGTAATGACGATCCTGTGCATGGCACAATGACGTCATTACATTGACAATGAAACTGAAACTTAGTTTCAGTTTCAGTGTTTGGGTGCTCGTGGGGCTATCCCAGCTCCAGAGTACTGAAACACATGGCAGGGGTATTGATGGAGACGGGAGATTCTCCCCTTTCCAACGGTACCCTTCTCTAGTGGATCCCCGCTTGGGAATTGCCCCCAACAAAAACAAATTTTCCTCAACTGTCTGTGATGGGAAGTTCTGAAATCTGATGAATGCACAAACTTCCATCCATTTAGCATTCCCCAATCTCTCCCCATATAAAAAGTACCTCACTTGTGTGGGTAGGCCTAGTGCCCGCGGCAAGTAACAGCTTAAAACTCAATGTGGGCACATCAAATTTTTCCAGTGAAAACGGACCCATTTTCTGCAATATACCTAGCTGTGGATTTCAAACCTTAGCTTTCCCTGCACCTAAGCAAACCTAGCAACCATATACTTATTTGAAATCTAGACATCCAGGGAAATACAGGATGGGGCGCCTTCTGTGGCTCTCACCAGGTCCTGTTTGCCAGAATCCTTTACAAACCTCAAACTTTGTTAAAAAAAACATAATTTTCCTCACATTTCTGTGATGGAAAGTTCTGGAATCAGCACAGATCCATACATTTCTACCCATATTTAGTATTCCCCCAAGCCTCCTGATAAAAATTTGCGTGGGTTGGCTTAGTGCATGTGACAGGAAATGGTCCAAAACGCAACATGGACACATCACATTTTTCCGCAGCAAACTGACCCTTTTTTTGCAATGTGTCTAGATGTGGATTTTGGGCTCTAGCTCAGCCAGCACCGAGGAAAACCTAGCAAAACTGTATATTTTTAAAAACTAGACACACTGGGGGATCCAGGATGGGGTGACTTGTGTGGCTCTCACCAGGTTCAGCTACCCATAATCGCTTGAAAACCTCAAACTTTGGTGTTAAAAAACACATTTTCCCTACATTTCCGTGATGGAAAGCTCCGGAATTTAAAGGGAGCAACACATATTCACTATCCCAGCATTTCCACAAGCCTTCCAATAAAAAAGGTACCTCACTTGTGTGGGTAGGCTTAGTGCCTGTGACAGGAAATGTCCCAAAATGTATTGTGGAGACTTCAAAAATATTGATTACAAAAAGGTCCTGTTTTGAGAGGGAATCAACTGCGTTCTTGATCTTGGGCTCTGAGGGCATCTAAGGAAACCTACCAATCTCAGACATTTCTGAAAATTAGACACCCGGGTTAGTCCAGGGAGGTGTGACTGTGTGGAATACCCAACATTTTCCTTCTCAGAATCCCCAGCAAACCTCAAATGTAGCTAAACACATTTCTAGGTGAGAAAGTTGTGGGATCACCAGGCTAACACAAACTTCCTACCACTGCACGTTCACCTGGGTGTCCTAATAAACATGGTACCTCAATTGTGTGGGGTGGGGGCAGGTACCTGTAACAGTCAAGGGCCTAAAACATATTGTAGAGACAGCAAAATTATCTATTACAAAACGATCTGGTTTTGCAAGGGGGACACATGCGTTTTTGGTGCCGGGTTTGGCGGCCACCTTGGAAAACCTACCAAACATGGACATTTCTGAAAACTAGACACTTGGGGAAGTAAAGGTATATGTGGCTTGCATGGATCCCCCAACGTTTTCCTACCCAGAATCCACTACAAATCTCAAATTTAGCTAAAAAGAATCACATTTTCCTTACATTTCTGCGTGGGAGCATCACACTTTGAAAATGTCCTACTACACAGTGTTCCCCTCTGTCTCCCTAGTAAAATTATACCACACTTGTGTGGGTGGACCAAGGGTCTGCGACTGGCATCCTTTGCAAGACACAGCTCAGTTATTGGAACTCGGTTCCTCCGGTTTTTGGTGCATGATTTTATAGAATCTTTATGCATGCATAATCATAATGTTTGTCTTATATAATTTCCGGAGTCAGGCACAGACTCAGGGGGTCAAAGGATGTTTGCACAATGGGAAGACATTGGGTGCATATAGGTTAGATTTCAATGGGTTTTAGTCATTTAAAAGGGAGGTACTTTTTCGGGGTTTCGGAAGTAGGGGAAGTAATGTTATTTCTCACAGATGAGGAGATGAGTCAGGACAGTCTTGTCAGAGATGTAGAGTCAGTTGATGGTGTAAAAGTATACATTTTTTGTTATCAATATGGTGAACATTGAGAATAACGTTTTACATCATTATTTTGCCTTCATTCTGTATTCTGTTGTACAGTTCACATCACTGATCTAATCACCAAGAGATTGAGTGTTTTTCCATTATTCACAAACTGCACTTTTTAGGACATTTATTAGAACTACAAAGTCCTACTCATGTATGCAAAATGCCATTCAGAAACCTATAGGTTGGCACGTCCACCTTCATCCCTCCTATCTTTTCTGTCTAGAGATCTCTTCCATGTGTGTGGAGATCTCTACAAACATACAAATACATCTTATTAGTAGGTGTAGCAAGAAACTGGGATGAAATCACCTTCCTAAGAATCCCCCTTTAGGTTTATGATGAGTTATGGGATGGTATATATCGGTGAACAATATAGAGGAGGCTATAATCCAATGTTCACACAAGTGGTTTTCGTTTTGTGAAGTTTTGTTTAAATATGCAAAATGTTTGCTTATTTATTAGAACTACAAAGTCCTACTCATGTATGCAAAATGCCATTCAGAAACCTATAGGTTGGCACGTCCACCTTCATCCCTCCTATCTTTTCTGTCTAGAGATCTCTTCCATGTGTGTGGAGATCTCTACAAACATACAAATACATCTTATTAGTAGGTGTAGCAAGAAACTGGGATGAACTCACCTTCCTAAGAATCCCCCTTTAGGTTTATGATGAGTTATGGGATGGTATATATCGGTGAACAATATGGAGGAGGCTATAATCCAATGTTCACACAAGTGGTTTTCGTTTTGTGAAGTGTTGTTTAAATATGCAACATTTTTGCTTATTTCACAATTTTTCCCAGGACTATAAACAGTGGGTACATCAAATATCAGATGTCAAATTCTATATGCATTATTAACCAGTCTGTCTGTTATGTATTCTACGCCATTAGAGCAATATTGTTTATTTATTTATTTGTGGTTATATAATGTTTTGAGTTGGGGTATTATAGGCACCTTATGCTGAAACAGTTAAGTTACAAGATTATATGTTACAAACACACATAAACAGACATTACAGAGCAGATAAAACATCTGCTGGACAACCAACAATCCACCAATGAAAACATTAAAATCACTAGGATAATCATGAATAACTGTAATAATTGATGAAGTGGACTTATTTAATTGTAGAGGAGAATAAGGTAGAAGAATGAGGTGTGGCATTATTGGGATTGAAAGCTTAAATTAGTAGCTAATAAGAGGATGATTTACAGAGGGGCGTCGTGGTAATTTGAAGAGCAGGGGAGAATCACAAACAGGTGAAGTAAAGACATGCAACAAAGCCAAATCTGCCATGTCACATTTACAGAATCATAAGTGAGAGGGTATGAATAAGTAGAACAGGCTGGGCTCAGTGGGCAGCAATATCACATAATTCAAGGGTAGGGGGGAAAGCCATTTTTTTCTTTCTGGTTCAGCGCATGCTTTACACGTAGCACTGCTCTAAGTAAGGACAAATAAACTTTTAGTAAACCATTGAGGAGTGAAATACAAAAATCTAACTAAAAAGCTCATGGATTTTTACTATATTCTAAAGATTTCTTTCAATTGTGAACTGTGCGATACAACAGAGCAGCTTAAGGTGATAATGTGCCCTCCTAGTATTGGCATTCATTTGAGATTGGGGGTTAGGGCCACATATAAAACACATTGAATGTTTTGGGCAGACACCTGTTTACAAAATGGAAGTCATCCCCTTGTTGTCCTTTCCCCTTTGTGAATACCAAAAACAAAAAAAGTTTGCTCAGGAGAATGTAGTTGTTCCTCCACAGAGAGACCCCTCCATGGCTCTCAACAAATGGCAAAAGTGTGGGTGCCTTGGGTAGGACCGGGATGGGTACTGACAGGGGAGTTGACTAGAGTGGTAACTGGGCACACAAGCAAAAACAAAAGTGTATCTGGCTCCTGTGCAGCCCTAGATAATAGGGGCTGCGTGCAAAGGATTGAGAGGGTTGCAAGGGCCTTGGGGTTCACCCCAGCCTACAATAGTAAAAAGACGCTGCGGGTGTCCTTGATCAGAAGGGATACTCCCAAACTATAAACAATGTACAGCAATGGCCCAAAAATTAATAATAAACGAATATCTGGTGCCCTTTTTAAGCTCTCTGCTGTCCCAGTCAGCCAGTGGCATGATCAACTTAATTCCTGAGTGTTGTGAGGGCTGCACATAGAGAAGCAGCCCTCCAGAAATTATAGACATAATAAATACTTTTTCCAGATACCTTTGAATGTCATCAATGATGTTGTTTGATATGTTATAGTTAGCTCAGTTAACTATTTCTGGAGCTGTTTTTTAGTTCCAACCGACATTTCCACCTAACTTTACCATTACTTTAACCTATGGTTTTTTCCAGTTCATTTCCAAGTTCTTTTCTTTTTTTTACCATACCTCACGATTTCTTTTTAGTGTGGAAATGTTTATTAGTAAACCAAGATAGGAAATTTCAAAAAGGTTTACATTCAAATATAGTGATAGGAACTAGAACATTTCCAAACAAAATAAAGCCTTGAAAGAGTTTTAAATCTTAAAAGACAAGAATAAATAATAGAAATCCTAACCTAAGAGAATTAAGATAGAAAAAGGAGGAACGAAGAACTCAAAAGAAGAGAAAATACTAAAAAACGTTAATAGGAAGAGAGAAAGATGAGTTCAAAGAACAAAACTTATTAAGAGGTAACCAAAATATATAGCAGATTTAATATGTTGATGAATGCTAAGAGAAGTAACACTATGTACTAAGTCCTCATTATGCAAAAAAATTCACCAAGTAGAAACAGATCATTTGAAGAAATCATTCCAACAAGATAATATCACTTTAGAATTAATTGCAATTAAAAGATCTTACAAAAGGGGAATATTGATGGGACAATCAACATCAGTTGACAGTTAGCCTAAAAAAATGTTGGAGAAAAAGGACTGCCACAAGTTACGAATTTTCAAACACTTAGAACAGATTGAAATTCAAAAAGCTTTAAAATTGTGACAATTATTTAACATGTGAATTAATGAACCAGTTCACTCAGCAGAAGACCATCAAAGAGATGAGGCAAAATTATAAAACTTACCAATGTGTACTGGAGTAACAACAACCCTAGTAGAAATAAAATGGAGTGATATGTGCTGTTGTGTAGGTTTTTCATAATGTAAACCATATCTTGTCCCTTAATTGAACAGAATTTGAGACAGGCAAATCTTCTTCCCCCCAAGAGTGCATTAGTGCTTTTAGTTTTAGTTAAAGCAGAGGATAATAAAGTCTTATATTTAAAAAAAAGCTTTAGGAAGACAGAGGATAATAAAGTCTTATATTTATAAAAAGCTTTAGGAAGAGCCCCATTCCAAATACTATCATTATGCACCATTGAGCATGGTATCAATATATTCAACTATAAATGAATATGGTAATTGATATTTCTACTACAAGAAATCAAAAGTAGCAATGCTATTTTCTTTCTGAAATTTTTAAATATAATTAATAACTTTATTTTTCCAATGTTTAAAAAAACAATGTATTGCAAAGATGTATAAACTTATTGTATCATATCAAAGAATTCATAAAATATTTTTGAGGACTTAACACTCCATTTAAACATTTTTAAAACGGTGAAGTTTAAAATAGGATAATTACAAAAAAGTACTATTAGGCATAAAACATCATCTCTAAATGAGATGTCATTAATTAAATTAATTATTACAATTATTACAATGATTAAAATTCAATATTTTTCAAACATAATCTATGTTGGTATAGGACTATCATGAACATCATGTATCATGGCACAAAACTGTCTAGCTAGAAAACAGGAATGAGACCATTTGAAATCTGGGATGCTAACACCACCTCCAGTTTTTTTACTTGGAAAGAGCAAGTCTTGTTAGCCTATAAATATTCCAGACAAATAGAGTCAGGTTTTTTAGCAAAGTAATTAGGAATGTTGAAAGGTAGCATTGCAATAGAATATGAAACATATGGTACAATCATAGTTTTAAGAGTAACTAGTCTACCACACTGCTAGAATAAATACAAGGCAGACCGAGATCAAAGTTACTTTTGTACCTCAGATGTCAGTTAAACAAAATATGACTAATCGGTTCTTTATTATTTGAAGAAAACGAAGTAGGAAGATATTTGATATTTGGGGGCTACAAGGCAATGTTAGAGTTGACAAACATAAACTGATACGATAAAGAGTTCAAAGACTATCTCAGTCTTCGGGACCTATTACGATGTAGGGCGAAGGCCATCCAACAGCTCATCAGTGTCAGTCTGCCCAACATCTGACGCATCAGTTCAACTGCTGTTTTAGGACTGATACCTGTGGGCGGAATCCGCTCTGGCTCCGACTGGCTCAATGAGACCATGGGGGGCAGAGGGTGGTTCGTAATCCCAAAATGGAGGTGGTGCCTGCTCAGGCAAGGCTGTGGGGATTACGTTGCATGTTTTTGGCAGCTTTTCTATGGCAGTCCAAATGCCATAGAAATGCTGTTGGAAACAGAATTCTGGGGCCCTTAGCAGGGCTCCCATCCTCCAGCGGCCTCTTCTAAAAGGCCTGGTGGGCTCCTGTGGTGCCTGCTACACGGTGCATGGATGTTTAAAAGTGTCATTTTCCTATTGTGGCTTGTGCTGCAGCCTGCAACACTAGATACAATAGGAACTATGCACATTCTGAACGCTACGAAGGCGGTCACATCTTAATTGGGGAAGTGGGACCACTGACTTCTTGACTGGCAGTCCCGATTCCAACACAATGCGGGTAGAATGCTCTTCCAATCAGCATCACAATGAAGCCCTCAGTGTATAAAAATGTCATCAGCATGGTCAGACAATTTAGTTTCTTGTAGGATATGCTTAACGCCTTCACTGCTGCCCCACCCAGTGCTGAGTCTTATTTTGGCTATTTGGGTTAGTTTGCACTTAGGGTGTGATAACATTCTTTCTACATAGGTTTTTCATGCCAAATTTGAAACCTTTTTACCAACTTCCTGTGAATTTTAAAGGCACCCAGGATTTGTGGATTCTTGCAAAGGGGAATGAAAAAATAGGTAAAATATAGCTACATTTTGAGTTTTTGGGGAAAATACGAAAAAAATAGTGCTCTGAATCAACGAGGAACATGGAGAGCTGAATAAAAAAAACTTATTTTTTTACCACAGTTTTGTCATTTTTTAAAGAGGTTGCCCATTATTCCTATTTTTGTGTTCTCAACTTACTTCCAGTTTGTTGTGGAAACCAGTGTGAAACCCGTGGGTGATCCAAGAAAAGCTATAGATTTCTGAAAAGTAGAAAAGATTCCTAACTCTGAAAGATGGAATATATGTAGATCCCTCAATGGTTTCCCAAAGAAATTAACCGTAAAAATAATGAAATATTGAACAGGAATAGGAAAAAACAGCCATTTATGACATTTTGTCACAATGACTAATTTACAAAAGCAATATACCATTTTGCCCAATAGGCCATCTGGTTGCAGGTTTATATATGGTTTGTGGGTTATCTAAAAACCCAAGGTACCTGGAGCCAACTAAGTTGCATGCTACAATCGTTTTCCTTGTGTACACAGTATAAACTAATTCACATGGTAAAAGGTGAAGATTGAAAAAAAATATCAAGGCAACCTATGCATTTATGAAATAGGCACAGAAAATTGAGTTTTGAAGCCGTGGCCATTTGACGTCTCAGAATTTGTAGGTACCCATACTAGCATATGATTTACTGTAATTTTCAAAATGTTTTCTTTCTTCCATACTGACTTCCATTTGGAAAGCGCAAATGAACCAAAATCCGACTGGTAATAGCAAATGTTAACCTGATAAATGGAATAGCAATGGGTCAGGTAGAATAGAACTATCTCAAACCTGTGTGATCAAATCAAGGGTACAATCACGAAATCCACAAGGAGTAATTTGTGGTGAAAAATAGTTTTTCCCATCAGATACCCATCCTGTACCGCCCTACATCATTTGGGAACCTTCACCCGAAGGAAGTGGAAAACATCCACTGTAGATTAGGTAGACTGTAGCCTAATCTGGTGAAAGGAGACTAAGATTTAGTGGCTGATTGTATGGCATCAGGAAGTGATCTGATTAGCAGTGCAAAACTTAAATGATAATGGTGCAAAGTGCAAAGTAAGTGAGTAAGATTGGGTTGTGGAAATGGAAGGGAGCAATTTTAATAGAATCCTATCCACACCCAAGGCTAAAAACAGAGCAAGGTAGTGTTGAACAAATAACTACTCAGATGGATTGTAGGTCGACATATTTCTGCAGTTAATATAGAGTCTAATGATCTCTTCCTGCTTCATCAGGACCTTGACATAATGCTACTGCTTAGTATACAAAAAGTGAGAGAAATAAAATCATATCACCTGATGTGCGTCCATGTAGATAATGCAGGTGGTCAAGTATTTACAGTAGACAAACAAACAGGAAAGACACACAGTTAATGGCCATAGCCCACAAGAACAACAATTGTGTAGAAAGAATTTTACATTTGCCAATGGTTTTTAGGTCAAAAGATTTTTAGTCAATAGACAATCCTGTGTTTGTCATTGTATTTAAATCAAGGACAACGGATGTAATTAAATCCACTCACCCAATTTCTGGGGAATATACTCTCCACCTCACCTGGCTGCAGCTCAGGTATAAATGGAGCACCGCTCTATAAGGGGAGCAGCAGAAGAAAAATAATAAAGGAAGAACTAGTGAGCTGTTTTTAGTAACTTTATTTTGGAGGAAGAGATATGTGCCCAATGTTATTGTATTAGACACAGTGCATGCTACTTAATCATATGTAGGCTAGCTTTTTAGCTGATCGAGTATAAGTACTAGTTGTATGTATGTGTAACAAAACTGCCTATACTGATCGCCGAGCGTTTACAAACGCGAGCCCGATGGTGGTTAATGTCAGGCATTATTAGAATTGTAAATGGCATTGCATTGAATATATGCGCTTGTATATAGAATAATCAGATGGGTATAACGAGGACTGTCATCTCTAGCTGATCTGTTAACGAAGTGGGAGATCTATTAAAGTTGAGGGACTTTATTCGCTGTTAAGAACTAGATATAACAATATGGCCACCAATCTTGGCCTTGCATTCGATGAGAATGAGATTCAAGCATTACTCTCTGAAAATCCTAGCATGCTGGACATGATATCTACTAACCCAACAAATTCAGAGGAAGGTTGGGCCAAAATATTAATTCTTAAAAAAAAACAAGCAAGGGTCTGCGTACACGGAATTGTGATGGCAGAATACCTGAGAGGCAATTGTGCCCCAAGTGGCCTCATTGTAGGGAATGTCCCCCGTCTTTTCTTAGACGACAAGGACTTCCTACATGATTGGTTGCTTATAGCGTGGAAGTGCACACGCGATTGGCTGGTGCTCATTATAAAAACGGCAAAAAAGACAGCAGACAAAATATTAGTGGAGATTCAAGTCTTAGAAGGCCAAATCAAGACCACTATTTCATCTAGCAAAGTATTCTCTAAACATCAAGAGGATGGCAACAAATCCAGTAAAGAGTTCAGGGACACAATATTGTTCACCAAACTGGAAAAGTTTAAAAAAGACCTGGCTAAATTTGCAATGGACAAAGTCTACCCTTACACAAGTGATGACTTTTCACCTTCTGTGAATACCAGAAATGGACAGAAAGGAGGATCTAATTATGGAAGCTCCAGTTCAGATGGAGTTTCCAGTGATTCAGACGGTTCTAGCACTAGCAACTCATCATTCAAACAAAGAGGTAGAGGAGGAAACAGAAGAGGTTGGAGAGGTTATAACCAAGGTTTTGCCCAACCCCAAGTTCCACCGTGGTGGCAACCTTCACCATGGGGGCCACCATCTTTTCCACCAATGATAAACCCCTATGGTCCACCGCAATTTTATGGTGACTTCAATCAGCAGTCTGTTTTAGGATCAGGCAGGAGAAGCCGTGGCCGCCAACGAACACCACGCCAAGGACAGGTCCGCGGGAACCTTCCACCCCAGACCATGGATCTGAGGAGTGGGAAGAGGATCCCACAAGATCAAGCAGGGACCTCAGCAGCACAAGTTTAGTCATCAACTTGAGTTCTCATCCAATCACAGAAACTCAGGAACATGTACTAAATAAAGGGCTAGGCTTTGTCTCCACAAATAGGACTGATCCATTTCTGGCCCAGATTGAAATGGGTAAATTTTACCGCAAAATCAGACTTCAATATATGTTTGCAAACAAGACAAAAGTAATGGAAAATACCAGTAACACTGAGAACACAGGTTTAAAAAGACCCTCAACTTTCAATCCCACGACCATAGGTCTGCCACCTAAAGTTCTCACCTTTGAGGAGGCTGTTAACCATGACATGCAGGAACTCTTCAGAATCAGACAGAGGCCCTTTAACAATCTATCCAGAAAAGAACAAGATGCAATCAGGGAACTGGCAGACAATCCCCTGATTGTAGTCAAACCTGCGGATAAAGGGGGAGCAGTTGTAATTCTAGACGTGGAAACTTATCGCACTGAGTGCCTGCGCCAACTCAACGACACAAGGTCTTACAGAAAACTCGCAGTAGATCCAACAGAGAGACTAACAAACATCATAGGACACATTGGCGAAGAGGCACTCACTGAAGGGTGGATAACCCCTAAAGAGGGACAATACCTCCGCACCCCAAAACCAGTAACACCATACTTCTATCAACTACCCAAAATCCACAAGACACAACGCCCCCCTCCAGGACGTCCCATAATATCTGGGATAGGTTCACTCTTGGAACCTCTATCGACCTTTGTCGATGTATTTTTACAACCAATGGTACGAGAAATGCCCACGTTTTTAATGGACACGAAAGATGTCTTGAGGCTTTTGCCCAACATCGAGTTTGACACACAAACTGACATCCTAGTGTCATTTGACGTTGAAAGCTTGTATACCTCGATCCCACAAACAGAGACATTAGAAGTCATAGAGGAATTGTTACTTGCCAGTGATCTGAAATCCATTACACCAGTCAGATTCATCATGACATTAGCCACTCTGGCTATGACGGAGAACTTCTTCGCCTTTGAAGACTCCTTGTACTTGCAGATTAGCGGGACTAGTATGGGCAGCGTTTTTGCCCCTAGTCTCGCTAATCTATACGTGCACCATTTTGAACAGGAGCACGTGCTCGCAGACACCAACCCCCATCTCAGGTGTCTGCGAGCATGGAAACGTTACATAGATGACATTTTCGTTGTGTGGCGTGGAACGGTTACACAGCTCAAGGCGTTCCACGAATGGCTGAACCAGAGAAATCGGTTCTTGAAATTCACAATGGAATACAACACCCAGAGCCTGGCTTTTTTAGATCTTTTGATCAAGAGCACGCCCTTAGGTTTAGTGTCAGAACTCTATCGCAAACCGATGTCACGTAATTCGTTGCTAAACTATCATAGTTGCCATCCGAAGTCTCTGCGCGATAATCTGCCCTATGGGCAGTTTCTACGCATCCAACGAAACTGCTCTACTCGCTCGGCATTTGAGATACATGCTAAAGGGTTGGTACAAGATCTGACCAACAAAGAATATCCTAAAAGATTGATCAAACAATCCAAAAAACGAGTGGCTAACAACAATGGAGCCAGCCTTTTGGAAATTCTACCCTCTAAACCCAAGACGGAACGCATGAAATGCGTTACTACTTTCAGTACCCTTTCGAACCAAATTACCAAGATTGTCAAGAGACATTGGGGAATCCTTAACACGGGCAACGACACACTGCCTTCGCCACTCTTTGCATTTAAAAGGGGACAAAATTTGAAGGACAAACTAGTCCACACGAGACCAAGATGTAAAACCCCTAGAGCTGTTGGTACCCTATGGGATATGCCTGCAGTCACTGGTCACCATCCTTGTGGCCAATGTGCCGCATGTCCACAGACATCAAGGTCTACAATAATTGACATTGGCACGGGTCGAGAATGGGAACAGCGCAGATTCACAAACTGCAATAGTGCAAACTTAATCTATCTAATAAGTTGCCCATGTGGAAAGAGATATGTGGGTATGACCACTCGGAAAGTGAAGTTAAGGATATCAGAACATAAGAGCTCAATACGTTGCAATAAACAAGCAACAAGATTGACTAACCACTTCATATCAGCCCACCAACTACCCACTGATCTACGCTGGACTGTGTTGGAACAACCAGTGATCCCTACACACATCTCAGACATTAGTGCATTTCTATTTAAAAAAGAACAAAGATGGGTGCACAAACTACAGATCGATAAAACGGGACTGAACGAAGACATCCCGTGGATGTCATTATAATCCTGCTGCAAATCAAAGTTTGTAATAACAATACCGACAAATTCTAGTTCTCGGGTCGTAGCCCGTTAAATAAACAACATTTTTGCCGGTATATTTATAAATAAAGTGTGCAGCACACAGTGAGGTTATTGTAATAAGGAGCTGACAGAGCCTGTTAAACGATTTCAGACTATTGAAACAACATCATAGGCATCTTCCTCAAATCACACTCTGTATCACAGTGTGAATACTGTTCCTTAGCATGGGTGAATTCAATAGAGCTCCCATTAGATTGGCAGCACTCTTTATGCAATAAAAAACGACTACCAGCTACATCAAGTCGTTTACATATGACAGTTATCTAAGAAAATAGACTAATTGAGTGGCTTTAAATTTACATTATACGTCTGGGGTTTTTCAAGACGATAGTCTCTTATTTTGCAATACGAAATGCAGCCGTACTACATCACCCATCATACCCTGGCGTCTCCATGACGTGATTACGTCAGGTGAAGGCATGATGCGGTAGAATCTCCTCGTCATGCTCCTAAACGGTACGAATTACATGTGCATATAAGCTTTGTGCCAGTGTGGCGGTACTTCTCCGCTTTGTAATTCCCAAAAAATTTTACATTGCGTTTGACACAATCCAGTCGAACTATATACCCCATCAGACCCTGACGTCTGGAGACGTTTTCCACGTGATCAGGTGACCCTGGGGCACGCAATGGCAGCGTTCTTATGGCGGCTCCCTGTCCGTCTAGGTACCTCCCATGAAGACAGCCCAGACGGATGTCAGGAGTACCGACGGACAGGTAAGCCGGCCAGGGAACGTGCAGTAACACTCCATGCTTCTAACAGCGCCTCCTTAATGCTTCTACATGGCCTGCGACGTATTTTCTTTTTTCGAAGCATAGACTTTGAGGTGTAGTTGACGCGAGGCACTCGAAGAGTAACATCAGACATGGTTAACAGATCAGCTAGAGATGACAGTCCTCGTTATACCCATCTGATTATTCTATATACAAGCGCATATATTCAATGCAATGCCATTTACAACTCTAATAATGCCTGACATTAACCACCATCGGGCTCGCGTTTGTGAACGCTCGGCAATCAGTATAGGCAGTCTTGTTACACATACATACAACTAGTACTTATACTCGATCAGCTAAAAAGCTAGCCTACATATGATTAAGTAGCATGCACTGTGTCTAATACAATAACATTGGGCACATATCTCTTCCTCCAAAATAAAGTTACTAAAAACAGCTCACTAGTTCTTCCTTTATTATTTTTCTTCTGCTGCTCCCCTTATAGAGCGGTGCTCCATTTATACCTGAGCTGCAGCCAGGTGAGGTGGAGAGTATATTCCCCAGAAATTGGGTGAGTGGATTTAATTACATCCGTTGTCCTTGATTTAAATACAATGACAAACACAGGATTTTCTATTGACTAAAAATCTTTTGACCTAAAAACCATTGGCAAATGTAAAATTCTTTCTACACAATTGTTGTTCTTGTGGACTATGGCCATTAACTGTGTATCTTTTCTGTTTGTTTGTCTACTGTAAATACTTGACCACCTGCATTATCTACATGGACGCACATCAGGTGATATGATTTTATTTCTCTCACTTTTTGTATACTAAGCAGTAGCATTATGTCAAGGTCCTGATGAAGCAGGAAGAGATCATTAGACTCTATATTAACTGCAGAAACATGTCGACCTACAATCCATCTGAGTAGTTATTTGTTCAACACTACCTTGCTCTGTTTTTAGCCTTGGGTGTGGATAGGATTCTATTAAAATTACTCCCTTCCATTTCCACAACCCAATCTTACTCACTTACTTTGCACTTTGCACCATTATCATTTAAGTTTTGCACTGCTAATCAGATCACTGCCTGATGCCATACAATCAGCCACTACATCTTAGTCTCCTTTCACCAGATTAGGCTACAGTCTACCTAATCTACAGTGGATGTTTTCCACTTCCTTCGGGTGAAGGTTCCCAAATGATGTAGGGCGGTACAGGATGGGTATCTGATGGGAAAAACTATTTTTCACCACGAATTACTCCTTGTGGATTTCGTGATTGTACCCTTGATTTGATCACACAGGTTTGAGATAGTTCTATTCTACCTGACCCATTGCTATTCCATTTATCAGGTTGCTATATGTTCGGGACGATAGCAATGCATGGTCATTAAATATTCCCGCTTGACCCTTCTTATGTATATATATAATAGCAAATGTTAGTCAATTCAATGCTCCCACGTGTCTTCAAATGAAAATGGTACAACGTATGTGTGGGTAGGCCTATTGCCTGTGAATGGAAACAGCGCAAAATGCCACAAGTATACATTACATTTTCAACTCAAATCTGACCCTTTTTGTGCAAAATGGGTAGCTGTGGAATTTAGGCCCTAGGTCAGGGGACCTAGCAAGCAAAGCAAACTTGCAATTTTTTTCAAAACTAGACACCTGGGGAAATCCAGGGTTGGGTGACTTGCACAAGTTTAACCATGAATTTTAATTCAGAACCCCTTGAACACCTCAGACTTTGACTAAAGAACACGTTTGCTCACATTTTTGTGATACAAAGTTCTGGAATCTGTGGGTAGCTACAGACTTCCTTTCACCCATCATTTTCTTAAGTCTCCTGATAAGAACAATACCTCACTTGTGTGAGTAGACCTAGTTAACGTTACAGAAAATCGATCTATCATATTTTTCCACTCAAAACTGACCATTTGTTTCGCAAAATGTATAGCTGTGAATTTTGGGCCCTGGCACAGTCAACCCCTCGTGAACCTAGCAACGTTGCATATTTTGAGAAACTAGACTCCTGAGGGAATTCAGGGTGGGGTGACTTGCACGGCTTTCAACAGATTTTCTTACCCAGAATTCATTGCAAACATCAGATTTTTACTACAAAAACAAATTTTCCTTATATTTCTGACATGGAAAGTTCTTTAATCCTTGTGGAGCCAAAAACCTCCTTTCACACAACATTTCCCTAAACCTCACTTGTCACGGTAGGCCTAGTGCCCTCAATAGAAAACAGCCCAAAACGCTACATAGATACATCACATTTGTCCACTCAAAACTGACAGGGTGCATAACTTTGCCAACAAGAAACCCAATTTCTAACATTGGTGGCAGCGGAGGGATAGGACTTGTGTTTTGTGGAAAAGTAAATTTTGCCGTGTTCTGTGTCCCTACGTGTTCCCCATCTTATGTTATGTGTGCATGATTAATATGCATATGTATTCCCCATGATCGATTAAAGACGCAATTACAGTTGTGTCCATCTCTAGTATGCCAGTTTCCAGTTCTCGTGAAAGCTACGAGTATTAGGCCTATGTAAAGCTACGTTGCCACGTTTCTCAGTGTGCACGTTATTTCATTGTAAAATCCCCGTTTCTAGGCCTCAAAAGGGCCCGGACTCAGATTCAGCTCCTGTCTCCTGAACCCTCGCTGAGGAGCGATACAGCCCCCACCTGTATCCCTGACCCTTCACTTACTTCCTGCCTCACAGTGCCCGGCTCGGCCTGGCTCTGCCTGTCAGTCTGCCAAGAGTATGTTATGATTCTAGTTATCAGTCCAGCCCTCCTTCTCTGCATTCCTAAGCTACTGAAACGTATCAATAGTTTCCGTCATGGTCTAGCCTTTACGTCTCCATGTAAGAGAAATACTGAATTAATGGTCATTTACTATTCCTCAACACGCACTACATGTAGAATAATTCATGCACCAGTCTTAGAGTCTGTTAGCCTTTACCCTGATAACTTTTGGATTCTATCAACATGTTCTCTATACATCAGATACTAGATAGTGTTTAGGTACATGTTGCTCTGACTCTCCAGACTTCAGTCCCTGCTCCTAGCGCAGAAGTCATAGCCCCCAGCTTCTCCCTAGTAACACGTCATTGCCAGCTTGCGCGCACCACTAGGTTAGAGGTCCCGGCTCCTCAGGTAGCCCCCTCCATGTTTCCGCCCCATTTATGACATATTCTGTTACGTTTACATCACATGTCTATGTTCACGCCTCCTGTTACACCTACTTTCACCCTTATCTTTCGCGACTGTTACAGGCCCCACCCACTGTTCCGCCTATTGTATGTACTGTAATGCAATTGTTTTAGTATATATACTTGTGTATTGTTATTAAAAGCCAGCGCGCTCATTCCAGATCCTGCCCGACAGCTGTCGGGGCCCCCCTGTTGGCTAGCCATCCCAGATCTTGCCCGTGCAGGTTGTCCTGTTCCTGTCCTTATGCTGTATTAAACCTGCAAACTCCTACTACCTCGAATCTTGACTCTTATTTATTGAGCTATCTGTTATTGTTATGTCCAGTCAAAAATAGAGGTATTATTTATTTATTTACCACATAATGGGCCCCGAATAGGGACTTGCCCTTTCCCCACGCGCCGGAGAAGCCACGCAAGCCCCCTGATCCTCTGCAGCCGTGACGGAACCATACCGTGCACGTGCAGATATTTCTGCTTCAAGTATCCCTCAGGCCCACGGAGGAGACGGAGGTTGCGGTCCAGCATCCAGACGAGGCGGTGGAGGAACGCGGCGAGTCCCGACCAGAGCCCAAGCCGAGAGTCCAAGGTCCGAGGTATCCGGAGGCCCACCCGTAACAGAAGTCCGAAGTCCGTCCGTCGTCGTAGCAGTCCAGTCCAGTCCGAGGCCTTCCGTTCTTGCTGCCCGGTGAGTACCGTTGCTGGGGTAGTATCTAGACAGGGTCAATTGCATTGTCTCTGGTCCGTGGGTTTGGGGTACACAGATCCAACACGAAGTGTCCACTTAGGTGGATGCGGGTCCTGACGTGTCTCTTTATGAGACCGGTAAGTTTCGTACTGTTTTAGCAGTGCATCTAGTTTCTGTTCTAGTCCGTTCTGTTCTCGAGAAATTCATGTATTCTGTTTTCAGTATTCCAGGTAGTATTTTGTCAAAACTGTTAATTTAAATGTCATTCATGTATTTCAATGTCGTGGTATGAAAGTGGTGTAATTATCGTGTTCATTGTGTATTGTATTGTGTCTAGACTACAGTTCAGTCATGCCGCTGCTCTCAAAACTACGTCAGTTAAAAACTAGAAAAGGTCTGTTAGAAGAAGCAGTTCCTGTCCCGCCTAGGGACAGTCCAGGTCATTTTATGTATCAGAAGCATGGCATAAGTGCCATATTATATCTAGATTTATGGGTGGAGTACACCAAACAGTTAGAAGAAAAGTACAGATGGCCCGTATCGGGTACATGGGATGCCGAGTGCATCATGCGAGTAGAAGAAGTATTATGGAAAAAGAAAGCCAGACAGTCACAGAAAGATGCCATCGAGTTATGGCACGAAGAATCTCATAAAAGAACCGAAAAAGAAATCAGAAAGTCAGAATTAAGTAGAGAATCCTTAGAAAGAGCCCAAGAAAGGGAATTAATCGAAATAGGTGAACGAGTTAAAACCGAACAGTCAGACAGACAGAGGAATGCCCTCATTAAGGGTATGTATCCTCTTCTTGCCGAGGGCTTGCCAAAAGCAACCCCGGAAGCATCCAGTAATTTTCCGCCACCCTTAGTTCCGACCAAGCTACGTCACAAACCGACCGCAGCTGATATTTTTCTCTCGTCCTATTTGGACGACACAGTCCCAGAATATGCAAATCCTGTTCCGCCAGTCCCTGTAAATAATGTAAATCCTGCTCCTCCAGTCACCGGGGCACCTGTTGCAGTACCTGCTACGGTACCCCCGGTCCAGCCCGTAGTACAAATTCCCGCCACATCAGTCACTCTGCCAGCACGAAGAGTATCAGTCGACGATTCCAGTATAGGGGCCGCGGGCGGAGGTCCTCCTGGTACCCCGCCGCCAAGTAGACGTTTAGGAGCAGTCGAGTTACATGAACGTGCGTTACAGCGTACGCCCAAATATAAGTCCATTGCAGAAATCAGGCGACTTCTTACTGAATGCTGTTATGATCCAGTCCCAGGCGAGGATAGTATGGTTATATATTCCGTACGTATAAGACAGGTGTCCGAGTATTTGGTCACCCTACCGAATATGAAAGAAGATCTAGACAGAATGTATCGTTTCATTCGTACAGGAGACGATCCAGAAAGTATTGCTGAAGTCATGTCTCTCAGGAAATCTGAGATCCAGTTCATGTTATTAAAGTTTCTGATCAATTGTCTAATTAGGGAACAAGATTCCCCGACTAAAGATCCGAACGAAATGAAAATTTTGACAAAATGGAGTGATAATATAGCCGAGGGTAAGCACAAGACACTCAATAGTATAGAGAGTATGTACAAGAAAATACGTAAAGAAATAATAAGGTTACACGAACAACGCAAAGAAGCACAAGTAAGCGAGAAGGAAAATGACTCTTCTACTGAAGAGGTAGACGACGAGAATACCGCCAGAATAGCGTATGTAGGTAAATCTAGACTTCCAGACCGACATTTACGCCTAGAACACAAGAAAGTCTTTCATCTTCCAGCACCAGAACAAGGTTCCCTAGAACAAGTATTTCAAGCTACCGATCAAATTCTGAAATCACGAATCGGTTATAGTGAGTTAAGTACTATGCATGAACAAGAACTAGCCCGATCAGCAGTCCGATGGATTACTGATTCTACCACTTTTCCAGACGAAATAGTGGCACAAATGTTTCTGAAACTGCCCCCAGCCGAGCAGCGACTGGTGGGTATGTATATGATCCAGCACCTCATTACGCTGTATGAGGGTCAACATTCTGATCCAGGTCCGTTACATGATGTCCTGAACGAGTTACTCCAGTATAGATGGAAAGGTTTAGGTACCGATTTAATTAGTGTCATTCTAGAACAGCGCCACAAATACAGAACATTTTTGAACCCGCATTTTGTTCCTGTCTCACCTCCAGAAAGTAAACCGTTTTATATAGATAGACAGCATCCGTTACGAGAAGTACACCCAGTTAGGACACCAGATGGTGAAATGCAACGAGTATTTGTTTACACCCCAGTTACAAAGATGGAACTCTTAGAGATGAAGAAATTAATTCCCTGTCACGACAAAGATCCAGCAGGGTTCCACCGTGAATTAAAAGACATGCTCCGTATGGGAGAATACACGTATCCAGATATTATTAAAATGTTAAAAGTCCTGTTACCTGCGGGCATATATGAAAAACTCAAGGAAATGATTGGGAGGTGGGAGAGAAAAAGATCGATTGGACAGCTCTAGAAGCTGAAGATAAGATACGAGTACCAGGTACCGGTCTTGGAGATAAATGTAAAGAATTACCAGAATTATTGATACAAGTTTTGCCTAGATTATTAGCCACTAAAAAGGAAGACTGGGATGCAATCTCAGCCTGTAAACAGAAACAAGACGAAGATACTAGTGATTTTTATTCTAGATTTGAGAAATGGTTTAGCATCAACAGTGGTTTGAAGACGAGTAGTGAGTCATACCCTCATCTTTTTGTTACTAAATTAGTCGAGAATTCAAGTCCACAAGTTAAAAATCGAGTTTTGAAAGTCGAAAGTACCTGGCAAGCTAGTACCCCGTCCCAAATGCTCCAGATGCTCCAGTATCACCAGAATAGAATCAGAGAAGAGCAAGAACACGAGAGAAGACGTATGAAAGACACGAAAATGAAAGTACTAGTTGCACAATCTGTTCCTCAAGACAGTCAGAAGAGGGGTCCGAATCAAGCCAGTCATCCTGCAGCTCCCGTTAAAGGGACATGCAATTATTGTAAACAGCCAGGTCATTTTATAAACGAGTGTGCAGTTCTGAAACACAACATAGCCACTGGTAAAACTAAAGAAAGACCACGTCCGCCTAGACAAGAACAAGTTTCACAGACTTCTCAGCCACAGAATGCACAACAGACAGTTCCAGCACCGCAGCCTATCGCTGCAACTCAGCATGTTACACAGCAGATGTACCAGTATGCACAATCCGAGTATCCAGAGTATCAAGCGTATTCATGAAACAGCCTAGAGAGGGAGGTAGGCTTGCCTCTCATCGAGAATCCTGTAGATCAAGAAGGTCCCTATGTTCACAGTCAAGTATTAGGGAAAGACAGAAAGTTTCTGATTGATACAGGGGCAAGTAGGACTACCATTAGTCACGACGAGGTTCCAGGGGCTCCGCTCTCAGGCTCTAGAAATGTTTCCCTTGGATTTTCAGGAAAGCCTATTGTTAACGAGATTTCCAAACCAGTTACTCTAGAAGTAGGTCCATTGTCCCGAACTACTGATCTACTGCTTACGAAGTCATGTCCAGAAAATTTGTTAGGCATTAAGACACTGAAAGAATTAGGTGCGGTTATTTGCTGTTCCCCAGAGGGGATACGTTTGTTTTTACGTGACTTCAAGGGTCACTATGTTTTACGAGATTTTGATCCGAGATTGTCTAATGTTCCGCAGCATCTATGGGCGCAAGGTCCAACTGATGTTGGCTTCGTGCAAATCACACCCCATCGTGTGACTCTCAAGCAAGGTATAGTCTTGCCACGAATCAGACAGTACAGATTGCCACCTGAGGCTTTAGCAGCCTTATCCAAAATTATTGACGAGCTCATTGCTCAAGGAGTAGTTGTAGAAACTGACTCCAATGTATGTAATTCTCCGATCATTCCAGTCATGAAACGTACTGATCCAAATGCACCCCCAGTATATCGATTAGTGATTGATCTTCGAGAACTCAATAAATGTATTATTCCCCAGTACCCAGTAGTCCCAGATATTTCTTCTTTATTGACAGCCATTGATTCTGAGGCTACATTTTTTACAGTCATAGACCTCAAGAACGCATTTTTCAGTGTCCCCATTCATCCAGACAGCCAGTACCTTTTCGGTTTTTGTTTAAATGGAAGGAGCTATAAATTCACACGAGCTCCTCAAGGTTTCACAGAAAGTCCTAGTATTTACAGTCAAGCACTTAAAAGACAACTAGACAATATTCACATGCCAACTGACACTGCCCTGCTCCAGTATGTCGATGATCTACTGATCACAGCCCGTTCTGAACGTGCTTGCGAGCGAGCGTCACTTACAGTCCTGTATTTCCTAGCCGAGATGGGGCACAAGGTGTCTCCTTCAAAGCTTCAATTCTGTGTCCAGCAAGTGATCTACTTAGGCCACTTACTGTCCAAGTGGGGTAGGCAGTTGACACCCGATCGCATCCAGTTAATAGCGAGTCTTCCTCAGCCCAAGACCCAGAAGGAGGTACGTGCTTTTATCGGCCTTACTTCTTATTGCAGACAATGGATTCCTCAGTATGCATTTCTAGCCAAGCCACTGATACAGTTAACAACACAGGAGGCAGCCGTATCGACTGTCCTCCCTTGGGCATCTGAACATACACTTAGTTTTAATGAGCTAAAGAAAGCTTTATGCCAAGCTCCCGTTCTAGCTACACCGAACTACAGTAAGCCTTTTACACTTTTTGTCACAGAACGTGATGGTACAGCATTATCTGTTCTTACACAAGATCAAGCAGGACAGTACAAGCCCTGTGCTTATTTTTCGAGCACATTAGATCCTGTAGCCCAGGCTCTGCCTGCGTGCCTCAAGTCAGTTGCAGCCACAGCACTAGCTATCAGACAAAGTGATTCCATAGTATTAGGACATTCCTTGACAGTACAAGTTCCACACTCCGTGGAAGTTCTTTTAAATCGAACACAGACTCAGCACTTGACAATTGCACGTTTAACAGGTTATGAATTGACACTGTTCCAGCCTCACATAGAAATCAGACGCTGCAATGTTCTGAATCCTCCTACACTGTTACCGTCAGTTACTTCAAGTCCTGCCACACATGACTGTGTGGAAGTAGTTAACACCATGACCAAGCCAAGACAAGACCTGACAGATATTCCATTACCAGATCCTGACCTGACACTTTATGTGGATGGTTCATGTATGAGAACAAGTACAGGAGAACTAGTAGCCGCGTATGCAGTGACCACTGACACTAAAGTTATTGAGACACACCGTATTGACACTCTGTCTGCTCAAGCCGCAGAGCTAGTTGCTCTGACTCAAGCCTGCATACACGCCAAGAACCTGAAAGTTAATATTTACACAGATTCACGTTACGCATTCGGAGTCGTACACGACTTTGGAGTGCTCTGGCAGGAGAGAGGTTTTATGACTTCTCACGGAACCAAGATTCAGCATGGTCTCCTTATTCAGGCTCTGTTAGATGCAATACATTTACCGACAGCTATCGCTATCATGAAGTGCAAAGCACATACTAAAGTTACTGACATTATTTCCCAAGGTAATGATCTAGCGGATCGAACAGCCAAGCTTACAGCACAGACACCAGACATACCAGTTAACAAGACATCGACATCCACTCTAGAACAGACTACTTGTATGACAGTTAAGGACCCTACTCAAGATGTCATAGATATCCAGTTACAGGCTACTCCCGATGAAATCAAGAAATGGTCCGAACAAGGAGGGGTCCAGACAGATCAAGGATGGTTGACGAAGGGAAAAGCCACATGGTTTCTCCCCGACTCAATGGTTCAAGTCATTATCAATACCGCACATAGTCCTGCACATTTAGGAGAAAAAGCCATGTTAGACAGTATCCAGAACATTTGGTTTAACAAGCATTTACGAGCTGCAGCCAAGCAGAAAGTCCGTACCTGTATGATATGTTGCCAGTTCAATCCAGGTAAAAGTGTCCCGGTGGAACAAGGTGGATTCCAGCCCCCTGACCACCCTTTTGAAGTCCTCCAGATGGATTATATTCAGATGGAGCGATGTCGAGGTTTCAAGTATGTCCTTGTAGTTGTATGCGCTTTGTCCAGGTGGACAGAAGCATATCCAGTCCCAGATTACACAGCCGCGACCACTGCCAAGCAGTTGGTTCGTGAATTCTTCCCCCGTTATGGACTCCCTAGGGTCGTGTATTCTGATAACGGCCAGCCATTCTCATCTGAATTAATGAAGCACGTTTCCCTTTTGTTAGGGTACCAGTGGAAGTTCCATTGTGTACGCCATCCAGAAGCAGCCGGTCTCGTAGAGAGACATAATCAAACCTTGAAAATCCGCATTGCCAAAATCTGTCAAGAAAAAGGTGTAGACTGGTTAGTTGCCCTGCCAGTCGCTCTGTTCTATATGCGCATGGTCGCACATTCCAGATCAGGTCTGTCCCCTTATGAGGTCGTATTCGGCCGCCCCCGAATGTATGGGGTACACCTAGACCCCGAAGTATTACAGATGTTTCCAGTAATATGCTGACAGATTACCTAGCTTCCTTGATGTCTGCCCTACACTCTTGTCGTTCACAGGTTGCCGCTGCATTTCCAGACAATACCGAGGTGAAACCGCATGAAATCGTTCCAGGAAGCTTGGTTCTCGTCCGGAATTTTGATTGTTCAAGTCCGCTGGAGCCTCGCTGGAAGGAGCCGAAGTTGGTCCTCTTAACCACCCGTACTGCCGTCAAGTTGGAAGGCAGGAAGGGGTGGGTCCATTTGTCTCATGTTAAGAAATTTCACGGATCCCGACTACAAACTGTTTCCAAGAACTTTGCCAAGGATTGCATTTTACCTAAAGACTGCCAAAATACTATTCTCAAGGACTGTCCCGCAAATGACATTGATACCAAGCCTCCCCTGTTAGAGGAAACTCCGCAGCAGGAGTATAAACTGAAGCTCCGGTCTAGTAAAATAAGTCAGCCAGTTTAATTGTCTAAGTCCTCCCCTAGGTGAAACGGTTAGACAGGTATCTGACATGTATGAAATAGACCCCCATAGTGAGAGAGTTAGTCAAAACTCTATCCGATGTATCGTTTTTCTAAGTTTTATATTGTTTCTCAGCCTGATGGTTACCTGCACGAGTTATGCATTTCATTTATGTTTTCCAATTTCTCATGTAAATAAGTCTTCTAATGCTACAGTAGAGCACACGTTTAGTGATCTACCTCCTCACGAACTATCCTATCGTCTTGTAATGCGCAACAATTCATTTATCCGTATGTTACATTATTCACACCAGACCAGCAATGCCACTAATTGTTGGGTGTGTGGTCGACTCCCCCCTTTCCAGACACCGAAGGGAGTTCTGCCACTGTTTCCTTATCCATTTTCACATAATGGCTCATGTGGAGCCTGGTCCATGTTAACGTCATCCTCAACTGATATGTCCTTTCTGAACAGTACATGTTTTCCAGACAAGCAAGGTCTCCCCCACAGAACAGGGTTAGATCTAGAAAATGAAGTTTATAATTTGGGTAACTATTCTTCGAATTTTATGGTCCTGAATGTTCAGTCTGATCCTACTCCAGACTTACCTGCTATTTCAGTACTACCAGTCAAAGGCGAATTATGTGTCAGAAAGAATGGTTCCGCACATGTAGGACATAGTGATTGTACTACTATTGTCAAGTATAGTGACAGTGGGAAATCTATTTTCAAAGCCTCACGTCATTCTTATTTTGTTTGTGGTCAGACCGCATATGTCCGTCTGCCCCTCGATTGGGATGGAACCTGTTACATTGCCTTCCTACTGCCACCAGTTTTCCTAGCCCCATCTGATTATCACAGAAACACACATCTAGTACACATTAGACATAGAAGGGAGATCGAGTCCCCGATTGTCGATCAAACTGAAACTGCTCTAGAACAGTATACAGATTTCAATAGAGGATTCTTTTTCTTTATAGGACCTATCCAGAATAGTAAGTTAATCCGTAGATTAACCAGAACCCTTGAGGCAGTAGTGAATGAGACTGCTTCTGCCCTAGGTAACTTAACCGAAGAGCAATCTGCTATGAGATTTGTCGTGCTCCAAAATCGTCTCGTTCTTGACGTCATACTGGCCGATAGAGGAGGAGCATGTAGAGTCATCGGATCTAGTTGCTGCATTTTTATTCCTAATAACGCGCCGTCTGTTTATTCAGCTATAACCAGACTTCATAAAATTGCCCATCAGTTACACCAGAATCCAGGCACCTGGACATGGTCCGGTTGGTTCTGGAGTATAATTTCTGCCTGGGGATGGAAAGTGTTGTCATTCCTAGGTATTGCAGTAGCGATCATATTCAGTTGCTGCCTCTGTATACAATGTGGCCCTGCGATTTGCTGCATTTGTGCTACCTCTTGTATTCCTAGTCCCAAGTCCCGTCCCAGATCCCGTTCCAAGAAAATTCGAGACGAGCAAATGATACTGTATGAAATGATAGATGGTATCATGAATATTGATGTTTCTTGATGGAAACGTAGTGCCAAGGAGGGAATGTGGAAAAGTAAATTTTGCCGTGTTCTGTGTCCCTACGTGTTCCCCATCTTATGTTATGTGTGCATGATTAATATGCATATATATTCCCCATGATCGATTAAAGACGCAATTACAGTTGTGTCCATCTCTAGTATGCCAGTTTCCAGTTCTCGTGAAAGCTACGAGTATTAGGCCTATGTAAAGCTACGTTGCCACGTTTCTCAGTGTGCACGTTATTTCATTGTAAAATCCCCGTTTCTAGGCCTCAAAAGGGCCCGGACTCAGATTCAGCTCCTGTCTCCTGAACCCTCGCTGAGGAGCGATACAGCCCCCACCTGTATCCCTGACCCTTCACTTACTTCCTGCCTCACAGTGCCCGGCTCGGCCTGGCTCTGCCTGTCAGTCTGCCAAGAGTATGGTATGATTCTAGTTATCAGTCCAGCCCTCCTTCTCTGCATTCCTAAGCTACTGAAACGTATCAATAGTTTCCGTCATGGTCTAGCCTTTACGTCTCCATGTAAGAGAAATACTGAATTAATGGTCATTTACTATTCCTCAACACGCACTACATGTAGAATAATTCATGCACCAGTCTTAGAGTCTGTTAGCCTTTACCCTGATAACTTTTGGATTCTATCAACATGTTCTCTAAACATCAGATACTAGATAGTGTTTAGGTACATGTCGCTCTGACTCTCCAGACTTCAGTCCCTGCTCCTAGCGCAGAAGTCATAGCCCCCAGCTTCTCCCTAGTAACACGTCATTGCCAGCTTGCGCGCACCACTAGGTTAGAGGTCCCGGCTCCTCAGGTAGCCCCCTCCATGTTTCCGCCCCATTTATGACATATTCTGTTACGTTTACATCACATGTCTATGTTCACGCCTCCTGTTACACCTACTTTCACCCTTATCTTTCGCGACTGTTACAGGCCCCACCCACTGTTCCGCCTATTGTATGTACTGTAATGCAATTGTTTTAGTATATATACTTGTGTATTGTTATTAAAAGCCAGCGCGCTCATTCCAGATCCTGCCCGACAGCTGTCGGGGCCCCCCTGTTGGCTAGCCATCCCAGATCTTGCCCGTGCAGGTTGTCCTGTTCCTGTCCTTATGCTGTATTAAACCTGCAAACTCCTACTACCTCGAATCTTGACTCTTATTTATTGAGCTATCTGTTATTGTTATGTCCAGTCAAAAATAGAGGTATTATTTATTTATTTACCACAGTTTGTGCAATAACATATAATAACTCATTGTTTACTGCAACTCTATACTAAGACAATTCTGATTTTTTTACAATTCACCCTAATTGGCCTTTTAATTTTTCTTGCTAAATAATGTCTCAGTCTGGAGAAGCTACATCGGCAACTGCACTTGCTCCTGAAGTATTTCAGGTCCCCATGAGAGGTTTCATCTGGGAGATGGAGCTGCAGAAAGTAGTGAGGGCCTGGGCAGAGTATCAAGTTGCAGGGATGACATTCTAGATTAGGGGGAGTAAATTCCTGAAGAGGGGGGTGAGCTGATTCCGGAGTCAACTGTGGCTCTGGGTCCCAGAGCAGGTAGCAGTGTTTGATCAAAGAACCTGTCTCCAGCAGAGCTGGCAGACAGGGGGAGGAGAGAAAGTTAAAGCTGGAGTTTGCCAAGCTAAAGCTTGAGTAGGAGCATGAGCTAGAGGAAAGAAGGATTGCTCTGGAGGAAAGGAAACTTACTCATGAACTCAACCTCAGAGAGTCGCATATCAGAGCCCTTTAAACAGGGTCCTTCAACAGTAATGGAGACAGCAAACCTGCCTACAGTGTCTTCACATGTGTCAATGGTCAGAATACCCCAGGATGCTATACCTAGCGATTTGGTTGAGGATGGCATGAACAATTGATTTGCAGCCTATGTAGTGGCTCTAAGAGTGCACAAGGTCCTTGGTTGGTAGTCTAAGGAAGTACATACCCACGATGGGGAGGGAGACTCTTCTAACACTAGAGTTGGTGGATCACACATGCTACATGTTACTCTAAATCTTGACCAGTAATGTTCGGATGGCACCTGAGAAATGACAATAAAGGTTCAGGGCCAGTCACAAGCAATCCACAGAGAGCTTCATTTATTGCTTACACTAAGCTGGTAAGGCACTGAAGGGCTGGGTTAAGGGCCGCAAGTTAGATGAGTCTTCAAGGCTGCACAACTTCATTTTAAAGGAGCACATGCTTTATAATAGTTTTGCAGAGCTGCACCAACACTGAGTGGATAGTAAGCTAACTGATCATAGGTAGCTTGCTGAAGAGGCGGACATTTGGGTCAGTGCCCGTGTGTCCAAAAAAGCATCTGAGGGGATTTAAATGGGTGGTCAGTGTTCCTACCAAAAGAAGGGGGGAATAAAAAGAAGGAGTCTTCCTCAGGCCCTTAAAACAGCTCACAGGGGAAAAGGTTTGATTATCATTCCCAATCTGGCCACCAGAAGAAAAATGACCCCGTCAAAAGTCAACAGCCCAAGTCCGTTAAGTGCTATGAGTGCTACAAGTATAGACACTACAGGTGGGGGGCCCAAGTGTCCAAAAAGAGCACACCCCCCAACAGGAGAAAAGGTTCATGAGTGGGTACTGTAGCGCTGGGGAAGGAGTTTGTCCCTGTTAATGTGGGGGAGTTTAGTGAGCTTACCCTAGTGCACATGTGTTATAGTGAGATTGTTCCTAAGATCCATATGCCCTTTAATACTGTAAAGTATAAGCAATGGGTCACCATAAATGAGCAAGGTGGGGAGGCTCTCAGGGATACACCTGCCAGTGTGACTATGGTATGGATGAATTAATGAATTAATGAAAATATTTGTAGAGCGCACTAATGCTGAGATGTCTTGGCGCTAAAAGAAAGGTGAACAGACACAATGCATACCAGATTTAACGCTGAGTAAAAAGCCAGGTTTTAATTTCTTTGAGGAACAACAGTCGATTAGTTACCATTCTCAAATGAACGGGAATTGAATTCCATAGCTTAGCTGCTAGGAAGGAAAAGCGTTTTCCTCCCCATCTTGCTTTTTGTATCTTGGGAAGTTTGACCAACCCAAGAATGGCAGACCTCAGATCACGTATTGGTGTGTAGCAGGAAAACAGGGACTTCACATCCTCTGTCCTTCCACCAAACAAGGCTTTATAAAACTGGCAGAGTGATTTAAACTCAATGCGCCGCCGTACAGGGAGCCAATGGAGTTGTTTTAACGCGTGTGATGTGGGGTGATGTTTAGGTATGTTAAGCAACACTCTGGCTGCCGCATTTTGAATTGATTGCAGTTTAGACATTTGTGCCGCACCAGCTCCTAAATACAGAGCATTGCCATAATCAATTTTGGAACGAATTGTGGCAATTATCACTGTTTTCCTCAATATGCGAGGGATGAACAGGAAGATCTTTCTCAGGCATGTCAGCATAAAAAAACAGCCAGATGATACTTGATTAATCTGAGCAGTCCAGTCCTGTTCTTTGTCAAACATAAAGCCGAGATTCCTGGATTTATTTACTGGTACTGGGCAGACCCCAACTGCAGATGGCCACCAATGCTGATTCCAGATCAAGGCTTTATGACCAAACTCTAGTACTTCCGTTTTATCGGTATTCAGTTTTGAAAAGTTAGAATTCATCCAGGTCATCAAAGCCGAGGTGCACTTTGAAAATTCCACTGCCATGACATCCGCCGCCTGGGTTACAGACACTATCAGCTGAGTGTCATCGGTATATGACACCAGTGTGAAACCAAAACTCTTAGTTTTGCCAATGGGGCAACGTAGATGTTAAAAAGAGTGGGGGATAAGGCGGAGCCCTGAGGGACTCCTCCTGGAAGAAAAAATGCCTCCGTCTGATATCCATCCCATCTAGATAATAGAAAAGAGGAGAGGAGGGCAAGAGCTGTACCAGAGATACCTATGTCCTGAAGCCTTTGAATTAGCACCACATGACTCACGGTATCAAAGGCTGCTGTTAAGTCAAGCTGGACCAGAATGGCCCTTTCACCCTCGTCCATAACCTTGCGTATTTCTTCCGCTGCCATGATCAGTGCTGTCTACGTGGAATGATTTGCACGGAAGCCATGTTGGGCATTATCCAGATTGTTGTAAGTTTCTAGATAGGATGTTATCTCCACATTCATGGCCTTCTCCAGCACTGTAGCAGGCAGCGGTAAGCAGGAGACGGGACAATAGTTTTTTTCATCTAGAGGGTCCAGTTTTTATTTCTTTAGAAGGGGACGGATACAGGCCTTTTTCCACTGTGTTGGATAGACTTCTGAAGTAAAGATTGTGTTTAGCACAGGAGATAGGACAAGACTTATTTCTTCTGGGGCCAGATGCAATACAAACAGTGGACATGGGTCCATAGGGAAACCAGATTTAATTTGTAGCAGCAAACGTGCTACTTTTTCTTCTGCCAGATATAGAAATTGGGATAAGCTGGGTTCCCAGACCCTAAGAGGAGACTGCACGGGGTCTTTTCCGGTGATGTCATCTGCTACTCTTGAAAGCTCATTATACACTGACTGAACCATATTTTGGAAAAATCTGGCAAGTTTATCTATAAAGTTTTGGTCGGGAGTAATTATTGCATCACGAGGACACTTCAGTAGTGCAGTGACTGTTTGAAACAGTTCCTTGGGAGCGTTGACCGCCTCTTGAATTTTAGTAGTAAAAAAGCAGGTTTAGCCTGCATTCTTATATTCTTCAAATGCCGCACAATAGAACTTTTTCTGTGCGGCATCATATTGTGACCTTCAGGCACGTTCTTTTTGTCGGCATTTGATTTTAGCTAATTTGAGATCCGCAGAGTACCATGGAGATGAAACCTTCTTCGGTTGTGCTTTACAGAGTCTTTCTGGGGCTACCTTATTAGCAGCCCTGTTAAGCTAGTTGTGAAATTACGTGGCTGCTTGATTTGCATCGGGGCGAATTACAGGCCTGAAGTCAAATGCAGACCCTAGGTCATGTTTATTTACTGCCTTCCATGACCAATATTTCCTCACCGGAGGTCTGATTCTCCGTTGGTTGGTTACTGTTTTCAGAACTACAGTAAAATGCACCGCAGCATGGTCGGTCCAAGGGAGGGGGAACACTATTAACTTCCATCCTAGGGTTACTGGTACATAATTCATCAAGTGTATGTCCTGCTATATGGGTAGGTTCACACACAATTTGTTTTAATTCAAAACTAGCAAAAATATCAAGAAAATGGATAGTATCTGAGTTGTTGTTATCTTCCAAAAGAAGATTAAAATCTCCAAGGATAGTGAAACTATCAGTATCAGTGCAGGATTCCAAGAATGTCTGAAGGGAGAGGGGAAACAGAGATCTTGGGCCAGGAGGCCTATAAATTAGTAGCCCAGAGAAGATTTCTAGATTCTTAGATGTTAGTAAAAATGACATAGCTTCCGCTCCTACTAAGGACTCAGCGGAAATCGTAACTGTGAAGAGGGAGCGATAGTCTATCGCTATTCCTCCACATTTCCCCCCTTTCCTATCAATGTTGGCGATTACATAGCCACTGGGTACGGCTAGTTGCCAGTCATGGTCACTGTTTTCATTTGCCCAGGTTTCGGTAAGAAAAGCAATGTCTGGGTCCTCTACTTGAATGAGACATTTTAAATAAAATGTGTGTTTCACCATGGATCTTGTATTGAGTAGGATACACTTAATGGCCTTCAAATTGTCAGTTGAGGTTAGTAGAATTAGCTCCCCATGAGCCATGGACTTAGCAATGTTGTTGTGGCGATTATTGTTAGAGTTAATTTTAGTGGGTGTTTGTGCATCATTAATAATGAACGTCGAGCCCTCCGCCCCCCAGCCGCATAGATTGCAGCAGTAGGACGTAAGAGAGATGGAGTTCAATGATACCTCATGGGATGCACAAGTACCAGAAATAGGATGTAATAATTGACCTTGTGTGAAACGGGCAGGGGTTCTGGCGCTGGGCGAATTTTGGGTGCTGACGGGCGCAGACGGGCTTGCCTTTGGCACGCCAGGATCAGATGGATTCTCCGGAGCAGGTAATTCTTAATTCATTCCACAAGGTTGTGATGGCTGACAACAAAGACGGTCACTAGCCTCTGGTCAAGGTTTTATTGAAGTGGAGGGGAAGGGTCCAGGTCTTCTGAAAGTTTCTGTGGGCCCTGTCATGCCAGTGGACTATTTATTAGGTAATGACCTTTAGCACACTACATGGAAAGAAATGGATCTCAAGGCTCATCTGGAGTTGTTCAGATTACCTGATTGGATCTGTGCCTCAACAAGGTCTATGGCAGCACAGGATGAGATACAAAAAAGGCTGAAGCCTGGAAAATTGGCCCAGCTAGCAGTTAAAAAGGGAAAAAGCAAGGAGCGTGGGAAATCAGCCCATGGGTGTTATCCCTGCGAGGTGGATGGGGCACCTATGGTGGCTACCCAGTAGCTCCTGAGGAGGGCACTGCTCCCCTCTCTGACCTGCCTGTCATTCTTAGATGGCATGTAGAAGGAGGACCCACCCAGGAGGAGTTTTGTAGGACCCAGAGAGAGTGTCTAACCCTTTAGGGACTGAGGCAACCCGCTGAAACCCAAGCAGCATGTAATGCCACTGGTAGTTACCATGTTTACTGGGAGGACAGACTTTTTAGCAATGCGGCTAAGGTTCCTGTGCAAGGGAAAACGAGGATCATGGTTGCCCTCTAACACTACAGGGCCTTCCTACTGGAGCTGGCTCATGAAATTCCCCTGGCAGGACACTTCGGCTGAGACAAAAGCTTTGCAATGCTTGTTCCTCACTTTTATTGGCCCAGGATCTAACCTTCCTCAGATAAATTCTGAAGACATTGTGTGACTTGCCAGGCTAATGGGAAGACAGGGCAAAGGCTTAAAGCCCCTCTTAACCCTCCTCCAGTCATTGGCAAACCCTTTGAGAGGATGGGCATCGACATTGGACGGCCTATGGATCCCCCAACTGTTACAGGTTCATCCTCGTTCTGGTGGATTTCTACCGGAGTGAGTTTACGCAAGGAATTTGTGTTTGACAGTGGCACGAACGTCACATCTGCATATATGCTGTCAATGTGGAAGAAGTGTAGATTTACTTACAAGTTATTCACCCCTTACCATCCAAAAACAAATGGGTTTTCTGGAAGAATCAGCAAGACCCTGAAAACATGATGAGAGACCTCTCGGAGCCCTTATGGAAAAAGTGGGATCCTCTTGCAATGCCTGTTGTTTGCTTACAGGGAGGTACAACAGAAGGGAGTGGGCTTTAACCCATTTGAACGTCTGTTTGAGTACCCTGTTAGACCACTCGAGTTTGGTCATGGAAGGCTGGACCGCTCAGTTAGAAAATCTCACCCAAATATAGTGAGCTACCTGCTAGCTTTCGGGAACCAAATGGCTAAGTTATGTAAGATAGCTTCCAACAACTTAGATGCCAGCCAAACTTTCATGAAGAAGTGGTATGACAAAAAATCCACCACTCTGGATTTGCAGCCTGGTCTGAAAGTGTGAGCAATAGAGGCAGTGAAATCCTGAGCTCTCCGGGACCACTGGACTGACCCATATGAAGTGATTGAGAGCAAAGGGGAGACTACCTACCTTGTGGTTCTCAAGATCACTTGGCAACCCCATTGGGTACCTCATTAAATCATCTCAAGACTCACTTTAGGAGGTCTGCGGTCAACATGCCGCTGGTGATAGATGGCAAGGAGGAAGAGAATTGTGAACCTAATCCTGACCTCTTATCCTGCAAGGAGAAAGATGGGTCTTGTAGTGTAGTTCCTATCTTCCCAATAGGCTCTGCGCATTGGAATAATACCTACAGCAGTAAAGGCCTAGGCCAGACGTTAACTAGGTCTACTACTGTCGATACTAGACCTAAAGTTTTGGGTTTGCCAGCTTAGCTCAGAGTTCACTAGAAACTTTCTCGAATGTTCAAGGAGGAATTAACTTCCCTGATTAGACAAGAAGGGATTTAGTTTCTGACAACCATAGAACATGACAACTTTGCTCTCCCCTAATCAAGAGTCAATCTCGAGAGTCGTGTGAACAAAAGGCAAATTATTTTACTCAGTCAGTACGTGCATTCTTAGTCTCATCAGAATGTAGAGAAAAGGAAGAGACGGGCGTGTTCAATAAAAAGGTGTTATTTATTGATCAGTCTCTTTTCTCATACAAGAGAAATGGATCGATATTATTGCAATACTTATAGTTAAGTAAAGTGCATACATTAAAAGCAATAGTATAAAATAATACTGTAAAAACATTGATATGGTTTCTAAGCCATATGATGTTTTAAAATGACTAAAATATATTACATACACATATACATTTGACTAAACGTACTCAACTGGTGTTTCTAGATACGCCTACCCCGTGTACCTGACCTAAGTCTAATACGTGGGTGGGAATAGAAAGTTACAGTTTAAGTTAAGTTTGTTTTTGCCAAGTGAATAACTAAAGAATTCTCTGTGAGGGGTTATTCAGTTCTGTACCTGGAAGTTAGGATGAATGAGGAATGGTATCTCTCTCTCTGGTCTCGATATTCCAGGCTGCCTGCGAGGGCTGCCCAGAAACGCCGGTGCTGGATTCTCGGCAGGAGAAAGCAGCGCGTCTCTCAGCGCGTCAGAAAGGCGGGGCTGCTGCCAGCGGGGTCTGCTCTGCTCTTTGCTTCGGCAAGTATGGCTGCTCCGTCTCGTCACCACGCGTGTGTTTGCATATGGCAAGATCGGTAATATTTATACCTTTAAGGTGCCGAGATTGACGTAAGGATGGACATAGATACGTCAATAAAGATGTCATACGATTTGCTCGTTAGCACATTCTTTTACTAAAGTTCTCGGTGAAATCAAAACAATGGCCGCAGGGTTTTGCCCAGGTTGTCATAGGTTGGATTTGTTATGAGAACTCCGTATGCCTTATCAGGGGCTGGAGGAATATCGCTTGTCTAATTAGATCGCAAGCGTTATGACCTAATCAGATAACACGTTCCTGTGCCGTAGTGTGACTGCGTCAGATAACGGTATCTGCATCATGGGGGTTTTCTGCCTCATGGGCTGACTGCTAGTTAACTTGTTGGTTTGTTTAACTAGAATAGGGTCAGGAATAGGGGGATCGATTCAGAACCTATAGGAATACATGACACCCACTCCACGCTAACTATGGACATATTTACTAATCTAGGCATAGTATAACATAGTACAACATACTATAGAGTAGTGTGTATACCTTACCACCCCAAAATACATAAATGCATTTTGAAATTCTTCAAATATACTGAAAAATTGCAGACATATATATTGTATGCACTCAAGCTGTAGAATAATGCCAAAGTAATCGCATTTGTATACATTATTGCTTATTTGGTATATGAGAATTACACATGAAATGGTTTCTTAAATACAGAAAAAAGATTCGAGACCATTCCATCACAGAATAAAATATTTATGAACATACCAGCGGGCAGCTAAAGTCTATAAAGTATCTAAAAAATAGAAATCTTAGTTCTTTAGGAATAGTTTCTTACTTTAAGCAGAAGATAGTGTCCCGAAAAATATGCAAAAATATTTGGGGCTGCTGGAAAAACTGCTGTCCGTGAACTGGAGCGAAATTGTTCATGTGACTTTATTTTTAAAGTTGAAGGCCGAATTCAGGGAACGCCGTGTGCGAGCTTGCTCAAAAGTCTCTATTTCTGTTCGGGTGAGAACATCATATCATTTAGGCTTTCGAAGAAACTGTCAACAGCTTCCTGGGAAAGTTCCACTAACTCGGAAATAGGTGTAATCATGCATTCTTGCGCATGATTGTCTCCATTGACATTCTGATTTGCATTACTGACAGAAGGTCGTACCTGTTCGATGCTGCTTTCATCTTGAACTTCACTACCCATCAATCGTAGTGGTGAAGCTTCCACGAATGCCGTCATCAGGATTGGTAGCCTTTGAGGGCAGCACAAAGCATGAACCTTGATCGGGCTCAACAATCTTTCTGCATCCATCGGCGCATCCGATTGTAGCGTCAGACAGGTGTCTAACACGCATTCTTCTCCGCATAGCAGACACCTCAATACAGGTAAAACACATCTTTGCCACATTGGTCGAAATGATAGAAACCAAGTCATGTTCAGGTCTCTAAGCCGGGAGAGTCCCAGGATTTTTGATATCCGGTCCCGGTATCCAATGGCTAGGATTGTTTCTTCCCTTGTCGCAAGAGTTTTGTCTGTGACATGGGTTGCCATAACGAAAAATAAGGACTAAGAATAGGATTCCTGCAATTAGTCCCAGGATCAGGGGAAGTCCGCCAAAAATCGAATGGACGAAATCTGGAAAAATACCCAGTATGGCTTTGAATGGTGTTAATGCCATCGAAAATACTGTCTTAAATACCTTTGAGACCCCATTGGTATCAGAAATATTTAAGATTTCATTCAGGATTTCCGCGAAATGTACGGGGGAATTAGTTGATAATAATGTATGTATCTCTGCAGTCGTCCTTGCGACTTGTAGATCATACGTTTCTTTTGATGACGAGAGCCTGGTAGGCGTCTGAAGAAGGACTGTTTTCATTCTGCTTAAAGTATCTATTCGAATAGAAGTAATTTTCAAATCGGGCCATGCCCTTGCCTCCCTGTCTGGGAAGGAGCTGGGGAACAATGAGCGTCCACAGCACTTGACCTTCGCAGTCGTAGTTACTAGATAAGGAGTCCCGGGCATAAGACTACAACATCTACGGTCTACAATAAGAATGTAACTCCCATTATAGAGTCTTTGAAAGAATGGTTCTATTTCTGTTGCAGGTGCGCCTTGCTGGTGACATGAAAGGTTGTATGAATTCCCTTCACAGGCTCCATGCAAACTAATTCCGTTACACAGATGTGTGCCACTTAGTGACATCGCACAATTGTTGCCACTAAGAAACACTTTCTGTCCTTTATTACTGACACATGCATGTGAATAGGGCAGGTTCCATGTTGTTTTAAGGTACCCCTTTCCCAATTTCTCGTACATGCCAGCCTGTATATATTTTTGGCAGTATTGAAACCTGAAGGTTGAGATTGGAATATTTATTATCCCATGTATTATCCATTCACTGACAGGTCGTTCTGACATTGTCATTGGTAATCTTTCTAGTTTTTCAATGCTCAAGATTGTATAATCAGCACCCTTTTGCGCCATACTGATTTGTCTATCAGTAAGGTTAAAGATTTGGAATAATGACGTTGTATTGATTAGACGCCAAGGCACATAGCCTGAACGCAGATTTTGTAACGTCCAGCCAAGCTGTACAATAGAACGCAATTGTGACTGACCGTGTTGTAATAACAGTAAGTCTTGCGATAATATATCGATTGCTGACGACACAATGCTGTCCAAAGAAAAAATTCTGGAGGACAGAGTCATTAACCCATTGTCCACTACAGAAAGTGATTTTTCCAAATTAATACGGTCAATTTCCCGTATTCTCTCTGCTGTTTCAATTTGAGTAACCTTCCAGGCCTCATTGTATGCTGCATATACAGAGGCTGCTATGAAACGCTTTTGACGCTGTTTGCGTGGTCCCAAAGTGAAATCACGCAAGTCAGCACCATCAGTAAGTAAAGTTAGGTGTTGCTTAATTTCTGCCAGTGTGGAAGTTTGTAGCCATTGAAGGCATAGTTTGCCCACACTGTAGGTGGTTATTATCCCTGGGTGATGTCTTTGAGGATATCTAGGGTCTGGCCTGGTCATTTTGAACCCCTGTGTTTTGTTCAGGAATCTGTCTTGACAGTTATTAGTATCTGTGGGCCAGATCAACCACTGTTTCCAATCAGGATGTGTTCTGTTTTGGTTTAATATATGGTTTACGTCTATCTCTTCATCTGTATCAGAGTTATTGCTAAACATTGTTGGCTTTGGAATAGACGGTTTATTTAAATCTTTGATTTTGGCTAAGCCAAGACAGGTGGTCTGTTGAACAGTGTCATTTAAAAATATAATTTGTTCTGGGATCATGCAGGCTCTAAACAAAGCTTCTATACCCTGTACTTGCCATTCTTTTGTACCCCAAACACTTTTCAATTCAACATTTTTGTCCTAATAATCAAATCCAAAAGTATTCATTTGTTCAAAAAATGAGTCTGAATATAACAATTTTGTGTTGGTTATCATGGTTTTGGTTCCTGTCTTGTTCGACAATTTAAAATAAAATGCTTCAGCATTACTTGTGTTAAAACCTGAAAAATATGAATATTTGTCGTAAACGGTTCTTGAGCTCCCTTTTGGAGGTGTTGCACAATGTTCCCATTGATTATAATTTAAAACATTTCTAGGTTGTGCAGATCTATGTAAAAAGTGGTTACCATAGTGGTTATAGCAATACATACTGTCATAATTTGTAGAACCCTGCAAATAATCATGTTTGGTAAATTTAGCAGACATTACTAAGTCAGACATCATATTATTAATGCTTTCGAAGTCCCAATCATCAGCAAATGAGTTTGGTTTTGCAAAGTCACTCAATGAGATCTTAATTTGGTGTGGATATTTCAGGATCTCGACTGGACCATAAATTTCATAGTCAGTGTTGTCCCAGGCTACCCCACCAGGTATCGGATTGGCTGTGAAGTTGGCTGAAGAAAGTTCTCTTTTCTCGACGTGTGAAGATGTGTGTGGTTTGAGGATCAAGTTGATTTTCTGACTTGCTGTGTCCATTTTAGCATATTTTCCCTCAATGAAGCGTCCCAAAGTAAGTACCATGATGAGCCAAAGTATGAGAATAAATGCACCAAAACCCACCCAAAATTCAATCCATGGGGAAATCAGATATGTTTCTTTCAGTTATCTCAAATGTTCCTTAGCTTTGTCTTTAAAGGTTTTTGATGATGGCTGTGTCTTTGATTCGCTGAAGCCCTCGGAGGAATCATCGAAGTTTATGAAGTAGCCGGATGCAGTTCTGTCAATTGTTCCAATTGGTTCAGGATTTCTGTTTCTTGCATTTTCACTTGGTACTTCATTATAGATTGGTGTGTCTCTGCTAAATGTTTTTATTTGGGTTTTCAGAGGTCTTAGTTCTATTGCATTGTTGCATAGTCCTTGTTGTTCTTCTGTAGGCGTTTCGAATGTGATGAGCCTCTTCGTTAGGACCTCTGTACTGGTAGCAAACCTTGGTGTTCTGCTACTTATTGGGAGTCCACTTGGCCTACTGTTTGTTATCGGCCACATGTTGTGGTTTTACCAGGTCGATTGATACAACTCGGTTCTCCTTTTTTTCCAGCAAGTGGCGGTAGTACAACTGATCTTGTCCCGTTGACAGACAAGACAGGAACTGCTTTTCTGTAAGAAGGCCCAAATTCCTTCTTTACCGCGATCTTTTCCCTGACTAGATCCCCGACTTTTGGAATCCAGATAGGTCTTGCTGGGACAGGTGGTGGTTCTTCAGTGGTTGTTGGCTGTTGTTTCAACTTTATGTTGCTCAGGTCTTTTCTTGTTTTGTTTAAGTCCTGCAAAATAGCCAAACGGTCTTTGATATCAAAGCTTTTTTCTTTCACCACTGAAGTCTGACTATCAATGTCAGAGATCATCATCCTAGTTCCAAATAATAATTCGTACGCACTGAATCCCTTCAGAGAATTTCTTGGCAAGTTATTGAGACTACGTTGGACACTTATTAGATGTTTGACCCACCCAGCTCCCGAACCTAATATCCTTTCCGTTATAGATTGCTTTATGCCTTGGTTTTTTCTTTACACCGTCCCGTACCCTCAGGAAGGAAGTGAGAAGATTCCCGCTGGACTATGCTCATTTGGCCATGTTTCCCCCCAGGCTTGAGGGCTAGAGTGGAGACAATGGTCAAACATAGCATGCTCTTGGCGTATATGCCATTTAGACCCGCAAATCTTTGTATAACAGTCCGAACGTCAGCCGAGTGCTGGTGATCTACATTATAAGTGGAACTAGCCTGTATAAGTTAATCGCAACCCTTCCTTTTTACTCCTGATTTTTTCTGGAGTAGAATGACGAGGTATTAAACTGTTTCTCTCCCCACTGCGATCTCTGTTGCAGTTTGGGCAGTTTTTTACAAACATGGTGTGACGCAGGCTCATGCCTGGCCACCAGTACCGTGATTGTAATTCTTCCAGAGAATCTTTTAGTTTAAGGTGTCTGAGACCCTCGCCCATGTGTGCGTCTGCGATTAACAAGTTTCTCCTGTCCATGTTTGGAATCACCCTATCCCCCACTCCAGGGATTCGAGCAAAAGGGACGGAGTTTGCATCGATTATGTATGTATAATTGAGTGGATAGTTGATCGGTAACGCTGAGCAGTCGCCTTTTGATGACGTTTTCACCGCCAGCACTGTTTCACCGTCAATGTATTTTAATGTACGCTTTTTTCGAACTACGGGAGCCGATTTAGTGGCTGCCGCTGCGGCTGTTTCAGCCAATGAATTCCCTGCAACGTGAACGCCATCACGCTGATGACTCAGTGAGTGTGTCACGTGAGTCTTTGGTAGCTCTTTCTGTAAAAGAGCTATTTGTTCCCAGAGCAGTTTTTGCTTTATTGGTGCATCTGTGTCATCTTTGTAACCGTTTTGAATCCATGTCTGCAAATCGCTGTTATATGATTTGACGCAGTAATATGAATCTGACACTATAAATGTCGGGAATTCGCGATCCGCATTATCTAGCGCCATTTTCAAAGCTAATATTTCAGTTTGTTTTTCTGAATTAGTTTCTACTGAGTGTGATTTTGTTAATAGAGGTTTTAGTTTACCTCCGCGCCACACTTCTTTTGTAATCTCACATGTGGGGTTGTATGCTTGTTCTCCCCAAACGGACGGTTGAGCATGTCCGTCTGTATAGATTACACAGGCGTAATGTCGTAAAGGCAGAATGTCGATTGGCAGAGGATATGTTTCTTCATATTCTAGATTTTGTAATTCTTCTAGTTCTTAAAAAATTGTCAACCAGGCTATACTTGATAACTCATATCCTTCGTATAGGACTTTCAGATGGGCAATTCTGGATTTTTTAAAGTCGAATTTGTAACCCTCTGCAGCGAACCCAAGTATTATGGTGTTCACTCTATTCAAGTGAGTCTCCAAGTCATCATCTGTTAAGTAAATGTCATCGACATAAGATAATGCTTCATCATCATATAGTTGAAGTAATTCTGTTACTCTCGCTGAGAATACCCCCGGGCTGTTCTTGTACCCCTGGGCTAACCGACAGAATTGTTTTTGAGTGCCATTTACTGAGAATGCAGTTAAATATCTGCTCTCTGGTGCTATGTTTTGACAAAAGAATCCATTAGAGATGTCTAATGTTGTTTTGTATTTTTTGCGCACTATGTTATTCATTAGTGCAGCACTGTGTGAGTTTTGCACTGCAAAAGTTTTGCAACATGTGTTAAGGTGTTGGTAATCCAAAACTAGACGATATGAATTGTCTGGTTTGGAGACCGGAAACAAAGGGTTGTTCATTTGTGAGGTGCAAGTTTCAATCACCCCCTGGTATTCTAGCTGATCTAGTATTTCATTTACCTGTTTTTTAGCTTCTTGCTTAATTGGGTACTGCCTTTGTGCAGTTGGTTGTGATTTTAACTGGATTTTGTGAGGAGGAGAATCCTCATCCCATCCCACGTGATTTTTATATAAAACAGGAGCTAGAGCCACTGCCCACTTTCTAGCAAGTGTGTATTTTTTATGAATTGGAATTTGATTTGAGAAGGCAGGCATAATTACTTCTTCGCCATGAGGGCACTCCCTGACAAACTCTGGTGGCCAGTCTTTTTCAGCTAGAAGGATGTCATAACCCTTGGAGAGGTTATCCCAAAATAGTCCCCTTATTTTCCTAGTCTTATCTCCCTCTATACGCAATGTTATTTCGTATATTTTGTGAGGTTTGCTAACTCTGGTGTCCGCAGTTTCCACTTGAAGATATTCATTCGTGTCCACTGTCTCCAGATGATTCATAAGGACTTTGCGAGCTATGCTCACTTCTGCTGCGCTGTCTAGCATTGTCTGAGCCCACTCTCCGTTTTTCAGTTGTGTCCTCAGTATTCTCGGCATTGTTAACTACCTTGATACTGGCTACCTTCTTTTTTGGAAATTGTAATTTCTTTTTTAGTTGAGCAGGTTCCTTGTCTTTGGACTTGGCGTGCTCTTCTCTTTGTTCTGATCGTCCTCTTCTTTCCGATTTCTGCGAGGAAGTCTGAAAAGATTGAGAGGGACGTGTATCAATGTCTTGATATCTATCAGGCTTTTTTATATTATCCCTATTTCTAAGGTTATATCTTTTCCCAGAGGGGTCACTCTGAGGTGACCTGTGTCTTTGGTTCGGAGATTTTTCTCTTCGCCTAGGAGACCTTCCTCGGGACTGGAATTTCTTTTCTTTGGGATTGGATTGTTTGTTTCCATCCCAGTTCTTTTTTGGTGAATTATTATTAAAAAATATTTTTTCTGGACTTTCAGTCAGTTGTGGTTTTACTGGTATTCCACCTAAACTGTCTCTACCTAGTTCCTCATAGGATTTTTCTATGATTCTGGCAATTTCAGCTGGTTGGTCTGCTATATCTGTCTCTTTTAACCTCTGGCGGATCGCCACGTTTGCTGCTTCACCTTTTATGTTGGCTAATAATATAGCCGAGACCTGCTTGAAGTCTTTCAGTAATTTCATACCAAGAGTTAAAGCAGGTTCTGGACCGTATTCGTCTTGAATTTGTTTTAGCACATCTGGTATCACCGAAATGGATGGAACACCGTGCGTTTTTGTGTAGATGGAAGCAAAGACTGTACCCCAAGTGTCACAGTCCTCTATGTGTGGTACGATTCCCATTGTGAGACAGATAGTCAGAATCCTGTGTTTTTCTAGCGGGGTGGTGTCAGGAAACACCGCCTCTATTCGGGTAATTTTCTGTGCCAACCAGAATGGTATTTGTTCCCGTTTAGCCGGTACTTTACCTAGGCAGGATTGGATGTTCTGTGGTGTAATTTTATTTGTGTTCCCCTGGTGAGGGGTCAGCTGTGGAAGTTTAATCGCTGGCTGAATTGTTGATGTCCGCATCACATACTGAACTAATTGGCTATGAATTTTTATTAATTGTTTTAGCTGTGTTAACAGGTTAGCTGCAGACATCCCGTCGATGTCTGGATGTGGTGTGTATCCGGCTAGGACCGGCCACGTTGCTCCTGGTCTACCTAAAGGACCGAGCCTGGTGATGTGATTATTATGTTTTAGGGCGCCATCAAATAAGAGCAAATGCTCTTGGAATTTGAGTGGTACTTCCACCTCCTCGAAAGGAGTGTACTCATTAGGAGGTTCCTCTATTTTGTAATAGTGGAAGTACTTTGTTACAGCATTTGCTGCTGGAAAATGTATCCATGAATAGTATACCTCTGTCTGCCGATATTCGTGTGCCTCAACTACGAATATGACTGTGCCACCTCTAGGTGTCAGTCCATTTTCTATAAGTTTAAGGGTTATAGATCTCCTTTTGATGACTGGGATGAGTATTATATCCCCGTCTACATCTAGTGCTGCAACATCAGCCGCTGCGAGTTCAGCTGCTAATCTAACTGCCTCTCTTTCTTCTTCATTTTCTGACATTTTACTGTCCTGAAGGTTATTTTGTTTGTTTGCAGATCAGGTTTCTTATGGAAACAAAGATTAGATGCACAATATTTTGGAACTGTTTATCCTTCAACGTTGACTTGTACCAAGAACCATACATAGGAGTTCCCTCCTGCGAGGTCTGGCGGATATAACCTTTCACCCACTCCAGACGTCTTTGGAGTATTTGGGAAAAGGGGTCTGAGTGAGAAAGCACGACTGAGTTACTCTAAATGTCTTACGTTAGTTTTATCGCCCTTTCCAAACGCGTTGGGCGCCATGTAGTGTAGTTCCTATCTTCCCAATAGGCTCTGCGCATTGGAATAATACCTACAGCAGTAAAGGCCTAGGCCAGACGTTAACTAGGTCTACTACTGTCGATACTAGACTTAAAGTTTTGGGTTTGCCAGCTTAGCTCAGAGTTCACTAGAAACTTTCTCGAATGTTCAAGGAGGAATTAACTTCCCTGATTAGACAAGAAGGGATTTAGTTTCTGACAACCATAGAACATGACAACTTTGCTCTCCCCTAATCAAGAGTCAATCTCGAGAGTCGTGTGAACAAAAGGCAAATTATTTTACTCAGTCAGTACGTGCATTCTTAGTCTCATCAGAATGTAGAGAAAAGGAAGAGACGGGCGTGTTCAATAAAAAGGTGTTATTTATTGATCAGTCTCTTTTCTCATACAAGAGAAATGGATCGATATTATTGCAATACTTATAGTTAAGTAAAGTGCATACATTAAAAGCAATAGTATAAAATAATACTGTAAAAACATTGATATGGTTTCTAAGCCATATGATGTTTTAAAATGACTAAAATATATTACATACACATATACATTTGACTAAACGTACTCAACTGGTGTTTCTAGATACGCCTACCCCGTGTACCTGACCTAAGTCTAATACGTGGGCGGGAATAGAAAGTTACAGTTTAAGTTAAGTTTGTTTTTGCCAAGTGAATAACTAAAGAATTCTCTGTGAGGGGTTATTCAGTTCTGTACCTGGAAGTTAGGATGAATGAGGAATGGTATCTCTCTCTCTGGTCTCGATATTCCAGGCTGCCTGCGAGGGCTGCCCAGAAACGCCGGTGCTGGATTCTCGGCAGGAGAAAGCAGCGCGTCTCTCAGCGCGTCAGAAAGGCGGGGCTGCTGCCAGCGGGGTCTGCTCTGCTCTTCGCTTCGGCAAGTATGGCTGCTACGTCTCGTCACCATGCGTGTGTTTGCATATGGCAAGATCGGTAATATTTATACCTTTAAGGTGCCGAGATTGACGTAAGGATGGACATAGATACGTCAATAAAGATGTCACACGATTTGCTCGTTAGCACATTCTTTTACTAAAGTTCTCGGTGAAATCAAAACAATGGCCGCAGGGTTTTGCCCAGGTTGTCATAGGTTTGATTTGTTATGAGAACTCCGTATGCCTTATCAGGGGCTGGAGGAATATCGCTTGTCTAATTAGATCGCAAGCGTTATGACCTAATCAGATAACACGTTCCTGTGCCGTAGTGTGACTGCGTCAGATAACGGTATCTGCATCATGGGGGTTTTCTGCCTCATGGGCTGACTGCTAGTTAACTTGTTGGTTTGTTTAACTAAAATAGGGTCAGGAATAGGGGGATCGATTCAGAACCTATAGGAATACATGACAGTCTGTGGATGGAGTAATCCTTTCCCTCAGTCAAACTCCTGAACAACAGAGAGACTACCAACAAATGATGGGGCAGTACTCCTCTCTGCTCTCCCTTATCCCTGGGATTACCCAACTATATACCCATGACGTGGGCGCAGGGAACAATATTCCTGTTAATAATTAGTCTTACAGGTTGTCAGATAAAGTGAGATCAAGCAATAAGGCTGATGTATCCAAAACGCTGATGTTGGGGGTGATAGAACCCTCCACTAGACCCTGGTTCAGTCATGTGGTTCTGGTACCAAAAGCTGCCTCACCAGGTATCAGACCTGAACTGAGGTTCTGTGTGCATTATAGAGGGCTAAATTCTGTGACAAAGGCTAATGCTCACCCTATCCCACGGACTGATGTGCTGATTGATGGTTATGGGCTGTACAGTATCTCAGCTCCTCTGATTTTACATCAGGGAACTGGCAGATTGCCCTAACAGAGGGAGCAAAGGACAAGTCAGCTTTTTCCATTCCAGCGGGCCATTTCCTGTTTAAAGTTAAAAATATTATTAACGATTATGCAAACAAAAATACATAAAAAGAATATCTGAACTAAAACTCATCAGGATAATTAAAAAACGATATTGTTATAACTATATTATTGAGAAAGGTACTAACAACAGCAATATTCTTAAGAGCAATCTCACTTACCTGAAAAAATTGATATTCTTGACAATTTTTCTGCATTACGATTTTTTTTGTCACAATATTTTGTTTCCAATATATCTGTATCTTGATATTCTAAACTCAATATTATTTCCAAATATCCTGGACTTCAAGGCCATAGGATCAAGAAACTAGGATGGTAGTCTATCTTCACACTGTATTCAGTGAAGGATTAGTAGCGTCTCTTCTACCACCTTATATATTCATGCACCTCTGTACTCTACATATCAAGTCATGCAGGAAGAAAGAAGAAATAAATCAAGGGTAACAGATCTTAGCAGCAAAGATAAAGGTGACCACAGCAGCTTTCTTCCTAACAGGATTAAAATCGTCAGCAGTGACGGTATGCAATCTAAATACGTAGTACTTCAAGCATGGCTCACCCTACTAGGTGTAGGAGGTAAGGGTGGTAGTATTGCATGGTCTAGTGGTTCACATTTTATGCTTCAACAAGCATGGCTGCCACTAAGAGTGAGTTATGCCTTGCTTTCTCCCTCTCCTTTTCACAATAGTATAACTTTGTTTTCACTTAGGAGGAGTTCTAACTAGGGCAGTGAGCAAAGATTCAAGAGCTGTCAGGGTGGATCTTCCATTCAAGTGATCAGTCCAATAGCTCTACAGTGCATCACATTGAGCTGCTGGCATGTACAGTAGCAGTAGATATCGACCCCCTCTTTATTGCATTCCAAAGTACATTATAAATCAGTTGAGGTATTACACGTTTAACATATCACTTGCAGAACTGTGACAGTTTTGTACATAAGGTATTACTGTATTTATTATAAAAATGTACATAAACATTTCCTTCTGTAGAAAGTGATGCAATTTTAAGCTTCTAATTAGGTCCCAATATTTGCATTAAAATCTGGCTTTGAGATATTTCTGAAGCCAATTACAGAATAGCTTTGTCCAATAAGCTGCGAGCATCCTGCGAGGTAGAGGCACATGGACCCAAGCTTGTAGTTCCAAGCTGCATCTCCAATTACATCCTCTCTTGTTTCCATGACCTCCAGCTTCAGTGGTCATAGAACAATTATATTATTATTCAAAGCGCAGGTAAAAAGTCAAAAAAGAAAGCCGTTTGGAATTTATTACAGAAATGGCAGGGGAGCACAGAAGAGTTGTTATAAAGTTTTTTGTTTTTTTTACTTCCCTTTGATATCCCATCTTAATAATGTCCGATGATTACACCGGCAAATAAACTCTTTTGACTGCTACAGGGTCTGGCCACACTCTCAAAAAAGAAAGAGAAAAGAAACCATAAGCAGTTCCGGTGTTATTACCGTGTGAGAGATAAAGCCGCAGAAAGGTGGGGTTCCACTAGAGTAAGCCCGTATAAGGTCAGCATCCCTTCTCAAAAATAAGGGCAGAAATATTGGATACCCTACTCTGTCTCTCTTTTTGAGCTGAATGAGGACAAGTTTAAAAAGAAAAAAAAAAGCGCAGGAGGATGAGGTCAACTTGATGCCCATTGGATTAATCACGAAACCATTTAGAATACAATTTTTACATTAAATATTCTATTTGAAATAAAAAAAGACAATGTTAATAATACGTTATGATGACCTTCGTTAAGTGCGTGTCCCTTTTGTGCAGATGCATAAAGAAAAAAAGCACTGCTTTTTCTATTTGTGGTCCTGTAACCTAGACAGGAATGTGAGCATCTATGTGAATTCATGCACAACAATGAGCCATATTAAGCTTCAATTGTTGCTATACAGACTTGAACTATCTGTAGAAACATAAATCATTGACCAGAATATGCAATGATCTGTTTGCCTGTCAAAACAAAAGTGGCATTGGGTGCATTTTTATGCACGGCGGGCACCAGTTGAGTGTCATCCGCATATGACGTGAGACCCACCCAAACGATTTAATTACTCGTGCTAAGTCAGTGACATACATGTTAAGTTCTACAATCACATGAATGAATCTCCAGAAGTCATTTAAGTTTGCAAGATATTCAAGCTTTCAAAAGTTCAAGAAATTAAAATGTTATTGTAGATGTGATATTTGCAGGCCCACTTTTATTTGTGCTGTAATTGTAGTATTGTTCTCATTTAGAAAAATCGAGATCCATAGTAATTCTAAAGGTATATTTATTCAGAATAAAACATTGTCTCGAATCAATCTGAAAATGGCCAGTGCCGCTTCTAATCTGACTAATGTTTGTTCATAACCAGTGGAAATGATTTATCCTACTCTACTGTGTTCATAATAAACCCTTGTACAACAGGAACCGTTGCCTCATATTTCTGCACATGTTTAAAAGGAAGTAAAGGGACATCGTTTCAGCAGATTGCCTGTAGCTCATGCACGTTTCATGCAAAGTCAATATGGAAACGACCACATTAAAAAAGAAAATTGTGGTATAGACATAAAGGCAATTTGAACTTGTCACTCAGATGTGAATGAACTGTTCTGGTTTTATGCATATTCCAAAATCTACACTACAAACACTTCCATTGTAACTTAAACTTCTAGAAACAAAAAATATGCTACTTTCAACAATTCATTTTCTAACTTTCTGTTCGTTTATCCACTGGCTGTTGCACATATTCGTACCTTGCGTTGCCAAACATAAATTAAATATTTAAACCTAATCGATTAAATGCAATGGACATTCAAACATGCCCCTTCCTATACAGATATTTTGGACTATGATGTCAGAGGGAATCCCATTCCACACTGTCAGACTTCGAATTGCTCTCAGTGTATTATTGTACATCTTGGTACCATTTTCTGTACTTTCAGGGCCTAATTTTACATATTGACTTTTATTGATGTGTTATACTCCATACATCGAAATTCATTTGAATAATATTGCATACTAATTTAATGTATTTTCAATCCAGGTAACAATGTTTGTGAATTTTCAATAACCGTCAGTAAGAAAGGTCCTATTAATATTCCGTGATGTTTGATACATGTTTGCTGATATCTTTTGATCCTGTCCATCAGTAGATTACCAACTATCTAAGCAACACTTCAGATTCGCAATTAATTCGAATTCATTAAAATAATAATAGTAGGCCATCCAATTTAAAGCTGCTTTGAGAGATGCTGCGGAGAATTCTATTAAAGTTTACCAAACTCTGTGTGAGAAGGTCCTGAACTCACTAGTCGAACTTATTTCCAATTAACAGTATAATCAAAATATTCACACAAGTAGACAGTGGCTATCAACTCTCGACTTGCAAATGATGCTATTTGCATTTCCTTTCTAAAAACAAACCTTTACTTTATTATCTCTGCGGGATACCCTCTCAATGTTTTCACACAACAGAGCATGGAAACAATGTGAAAAAGAATAATGAACGCTCCAAAACCTTCGAAAATCTTCTAGAGAACATTTTTAAATTCGTCATTTGCAAACGTTACTAAACACTGTATATACTAAACTATGTGGCACTGAGGATCATGTCATTTGGGGAATGATAGGAACTGAAATGTGAAAGTATCCTTCTATCATGAGTGGAGAGCCCATGATGTCAGGTGTGCTATGGATATAGCCCAAACTTTCACGATTTATCCTTAAATCATGAGGGTGGAACGCCAGACCTTTTGCGGGTGGTAGACACAGCGCATTTCGGCTGATTCCCAAAGTTTGGGAATTTCTCTCCTGTTTTACTGCACTGGAGCATACATGACTGCCTCACACCAGTGCAGGTACCCTTGCACCATGCATTAAAATAAGGTTGGTTTTGTGCAGGACGGAACACCTTCCTTCACAATGACAACCGTTACCCCACCCTTCGGGAGGAGTAGGCGTTTGACGCATTCCCAGGTGTATAGCATATTGTAAATCAGGGAATGTATCTAATGCCATGGGTATTACATGGAAACACTCATGGTACCCCTCCCAATCGCAGTGACTTGGGCTGCTTGCCTCACACCATCTCTACCTGGCCATGAAAAGCCAGGTATCCTCATAGATATGGCTTTGAAGTGTGCGCCACTGGAGCGTCATTAAAAGTGACGTTCCAGTGGTGCACGTGGCTTGTAAATGGGCCTCAGTGTTATTACACTATCAGTCACCCTTACTTCTACTTAGGGGCACACTCAGGGACTAGAACCATCACTGTCTCAGTGTCACTACAAACTAGTCGGAGTCCCACTCAGGGACATGTGTGTCTATACCGTCCTTGACTCAAACGCACAAACAAGGGCCTTCACATGAACTTTGACATGCACATTGTCACTAATTCAGGGACACGGCATTAGAGACAAAGGCAGGGAAACACTCGGGGGCGCAATCAGAGACCTGATTGTGTGCACCGTCATTGACTCCATGACACTGAAATAGATGCAAAGAATTCATGATGTGATCAGAGTCTGCTCACCACCAACTACCCAGAAGCACACTCGGGAGCTATCTCAGGGACCTGGGAATGCAAACCCTCACTGAACCAGTCACACTCCAATCGAGGCTAAGGCACAGTGCCATAGATTTACTCACGTTTATGCAGGTATAAAAAATGGATTACCTCTAACGGTAAGTTGTTGCATATTATAGTGTTATTGCACCTCTGTGAGATTGTCTAGCATTGAAAAATCAGCTTGCTACGAAACACGTGTTGGCTGTAGCAACCAAGCATGCAAATGGAATATGTCTTGATGAATTACAAGAACAGTCCATTAATTAATTAGATGGATGTTATGATGAATCTTCGAGTTTCAAAATAACGTTCATAAGTTGGATAACGAAAATGTCCTCCACAGCATTGAAATAGGTCTTAATGTTACATACCATTACTTGGTGTGTAACTGGTGCATGTGGTAGGAGTAGCACTAGGCAATAGTCTTGTTTACCCTTTGTTATAAAAATATTTTGCCGAAAGATTGAATCCCCCCCGGGGACATATATTACACTCATATTTAAAGTTGCAAACATGTTTTCAGTGAGCATTATTTTGTGTGTTTGTATGTGAACGCTCTTTAATTACCAACTGTTTTTGTCGTGATTTATTTATAATGGGGTTTAGATTCAGCTGACACCATCACTCATCAAGTTTGAATTCATTCAAAGGTAAGTGATACCATATGTGTGCTTTCACCATTTCATGAACCCTTTTCTTAAGGAGGTTACAAGTTTCTCTTTTTTTTGGGAAACAAATACCTTAATATATTAATTAGTAATGCTAGACTTCTTTATACTTATGGCTAGTGATTTTATATTTCAGATAGGTAGACTAATGAGGCAGCAGGTGTTTTGGCATACTTAAAACATCTTCTATGTAGTTGATAGTTTTAGTGAATTATTTGAGTGAAAGATTTCCTAAGAAGCATTGTATTTGTGTCTTACATCACAAATCTTTCACTGAGAGCACACATTCTTAGGCATGCCTTCTCAAGACATAAATGGACTCTAAATGGCAAACCATCTGAGTCTGACACCGTTAAATTAAGGTTAAGTCAGATTGTTTTAATTGAACACATAGACGTATTCACACACCCCCACTGACCCAGACACACTCAGGGGCACAAAGAGGGGCTTAAACATAAACACCATCCATAACTTCCTGATACTTCAATGGAGACAAAGGCAAAGATCGATCAAAACAGGGACAAATTAGTGCAGATCACCTCTCATCCTAACACGCACTCAGGCACATTGAAGGACCTAAAAATGCCCGTTGTCAATTATTTGGAGGGCAAAAATTATGATCGAAAATATTAGGATAGCAGGGAGAATGAGTGCAAGGAAAGCAACAATGTGCAAATAACAACTGACACAACTCTTCAAAGGTTTCTGTGTTGGTTCTAAAGATAACTGGGTGTCTTGATTTCTGTTGAGAGGAGACCTGTATGGGCACTTTAGAAAAACCAAAATTAAAATAGCAATACAAAACCTGTTCAGGATTAAATAAAGAAAAGTCCAAAAGCATTGACCGAGAAAGAGTGTCTATTGGATGACTTAAGAAACCCCTGGTCAAATGAGTTAGAAAAGAAAAAGGGTTCTGATTCAAAACTTAAACAATAGTGAACTCTGGAGTTTCTGCTACTGCAATACGCGCCTGTGTGGATATGTGTCCTCATGCCAAGATTTTCCACATCTCATGTTTGAGGCAGATCACTCTGTAGAGGTGGAATGCTATGACAATACCCCCCTGGATTGGTGTTTCTGTAGGTGCTGAGGTGGTGTGTGGGTGAAGTGGTTTTGCCATTTTTGGCATATTTTCAGAAGGAGCAGACTGACCTTCAAGGAGTGGATGGTGCGGGAGGTGATTTCTGACCAGGTTCTTGGCCAGAGTGGGAAATGAGTAATTACCAGTCAAATCATGTCTGATGTATGCCTGGCAAAACTTGATCCGCACTGACGATTTGGAGGCAAAGTGAAATGGACTCACTCCCAAGAACGCCACTGCTGTTGATGGAGCCCCATAGCTGACATTGAAGTATCCAATAGGCACACCTTCGTTGACTCAGTGTCTCCACCTGACACACACTCGGGGGCAGCATCAGGGAGCAGAACATGCACACTGTCACTGACTCAGTCACTTCAATGGATAAGAGGCAATATGGATCAGTTAGAGTCACACCCAAAGACATGTGATTTCATAGTGCATCTCACCCTCCCAATGTTTTCACCATTATTAGTTCAGGCACACATCAATAAATTAAAAGGCATAATCTCACCCATCCGGGGTCAGTCACTCAATAAAGAACCTCACAACGCATACTATCATTGATTCAGTGATACAACATTGAAGTCAAACTCGCATTGAGCTCAAGCAGTCACACTCAGGGGCTTGGAACACACTGAGAGTCATACTAAGAGATCTGACTAGGCACACCAGCCTCATCTCAGACTCGATAGACACAATGTTAATAACTTAGGCGAATATGTACATAGTCAGACACCCTCATACATCTGAACAATTTCCACTGCACACAGGCCAAGGCCATATGCAGCAGACTGTCTGCCCGAGGCGGGTTGCAAGAAAAGCCTGTGCACAAGCCAGGCCCTGCACGCAGGGGCATCCTTAGGCATGTGCAAGCTGTGCACCTGCACAGGGCCATTAAACCCCATATTTGTATGGCGGTCCCCGGCAGGGATTTGGTGGCCTCCGGCTCTGTTCCACTTCCAAACACCCTGACCCCCTCTCTTCACTGGCCTCAGCGCCTGCATTCCTGAGCCTAGTTCCGCCCCTGCTGTACGCTGGCCTTCCGTGGAGGATTGATGGAAGGGGATGGCAGGTGATGTCCGATCCCTGCTTCACATAGTCAAAGGTTGCGCATGAGGGAGTTAGAAATTAAACTAATCTTTAAAAAAACACTGAAATTTACTGAAAATAGTGAATAACTGAGTGATAGTTAATGTTCAAACACGTAAAAACACTTAGATTCCAGTTATTTTTCATGGTGCAAGCCATAACTCATACCTCCCCTTTACGCTACAAATGACATCACTAAGACAATGTTGATTGTATCATGAGGGACAACATTTGTTTACATTATTTTTTATTTTAATTTTTTTACAAAAGATAGTATAGTAAACCTCCAACAGCTATCAGCAGGCCTGCAGAGCAAGTATTACGACCAAAATAATAGCACTCTATGGAAATAGAAAGCATTATATAATTTACAAATGGAGGTTCCCCTCTAATCCCATAGGACTCCGACACTTTCACCAGATTGATGTCTCCACATAGCTCCTGCCATACAGTGTCCATTGCCCTCCTGTTTTCCAGGAGTGAGGGCTTTGTTGTGCGACAAACGCTCATTCATTAACAACCAGCAACTGGGACACCCAAAGGTTAAGACGAAGGTTCCACAGGTAAGGGACAACATCTATTACATCACATATGACATCACCATTTATATCAGTTTGAGAACCACAGCTCATGTTTTTTATGTTGTTAATTTTTGTGTCATATGTATATAGGGAGCTGATAAGCATTATATAAGGTGTGACTTTAGTCAGGCTCTAGGCTAGGTTTGCCGCAAGCAGGGCCGGACTGGCTACCGGGCAGTTTAGAATGCTGCCGAGCTGGGGGCTGATTTCACTGCGGTGGGGGCTGATTTCGTTCATGGAGACCTGCGTGTGCTGTGAAATAATTATTGCAAAACGAATTTCGTTTAGCACACGCAGGTCTCCATGAACGAAATCACCACCCAGCTCAGCAGCATTCCAAACAGCCCGGTAGCCAGTCCGGCCCTGGCCGCAAGAGGTCAATAACCGGTGGAGATGGCCTTCAGTCAAATGCAGTGTGGTTGGCTACACAGCCTGGCCATTGGCTAGGTTCTGTTTTTTGATTAGCATAAGGGTGACAGATGTTGTCAAAGGGTTTGTGTTCCCTCACTGAACCTCTGATCCATGATAGACCTTCTATGAGGCCATAGACCTGGTTCTGGATCTGGCTATGTGCAGGAGTCAAGGACACTTGACGTCGGTTTCCAATCTCTTGTACAAGGTTCTCCAAATTAGGGGACAGTGAAGGGGGTCAGAATTCCAGCTAAGGGAAAGAGGGGATCCCCCAAAAAGGGAAAATGAGGAATGATGGCTCACCCGACCCTTATAGCCTTCCTGCTGCAATATTCAAGTCTGTGTCAAATTTCTGGGAAAGCCTACTGGTCCTGCCCTATAATTTCTCATTCGCAACAGCAATACTCCAAACTCATGAAGGGGTTACATCCTCTTTTCAACACACAAAAAGTGAGACCGCTCACACCCCACCAATTGTCGGCTCATCGCCCTTCTAAATCTGGATGCCAAGGCTTATGCCTGAATACTGTTTAAGGAATTCAAGGCCTGGGGGAAAGAGAACAATATCCCCCCTTTCTTCAATCAGGGTTCAGGGCTTCCCTCATAACATCACAGTGTGGCACACTTAAAGCATCTAAGAGAGCTGGTGCAGTTGACAATCTGAAATGCCTAAATAGCCGCCTAATGAGCCCCACAGTTGAGTCCATCCTAAGAGTACTAAAGGCAAAATTGATACCATCCTTAAATTACGTCCACCATGCCTTACCAGGTGCGCTGGACCTATTGCTGGACTCCATCCAATGTGCAGCATATATAGAAAATCCTGCACATACCTCGGCATATATGAAGGACGAGGCTCAGATTAGAGTTAGGCCTCATGAGCCAAGAATTGGAATTCCATGGAGCATTCCTGAAATACTACACCAGGATTATACATGCACCTGAGAACTCCTTTAAAGCCAGCATTAAAGCAGTGTTCGATGCGGCCAACAACTTGTGTATGACTATCTCGCTCAAGCGATTAAAAACTTTCAAATTGACATTTCTTTATCGGCCTGGAAAAAAGAGTGAAGACACAGGTAAATACATTTCCCTAGAGCAAGGCTTGTGCTACTACGTAGCTCTACGGTCGCGAAAGTACATGACCACTACTACAGTGCAGGGAATGCACAGCCCTACCTGTACCAAGCAATAGGTACCCACGCCTGCAGCTAAACTTTATTCATGCACATCCTTGCTCTAACAATATTTGGACTTTAATCCCTCTTGCGCAAGGGAGGATCATGCATGCTGTGCAAATACCATAATAAATCTTGTACCATCTGCTGAGTTGCTGCCCCAAATTAATTTATGAAGACAGACACCTGTTGGTCCCTCTACTATCGGCCCATGGTATACACACCTGCAAAGCGACTATGGAATTGTGCTTCTCTCAATCAGCCCCCATAATCCTACCAAGGTTTGGGAAATTCACCAATGCCATACATTGAGCATTTAACGCCTTGATGATAAGCTCTAATGGTTAAGATGTCAACCAACAACTGATAAGGAATTTTTGCACGTCAACATCTCGTCCAACTAGCCAATCCGGGGAGACCTCTTTATAAAGAATATTAATCTTCTTCTGCACCCTTGCCTGCTGCATTGTCAAACATGAGCACTTTCTCAATACGAGTCGGTGAAGATCCAAAATAATTCATAGACTGGCCCTTTTAACCTATTTTGGAGTTGCTGCGCTGTTAATATATATAATTTACATATTGTCCTCTTTTCCAGTGATGAAATCCCATACGAATTCAGGTCATTATTTTAAGTTACGCTGTTTAAACCAATTCATCCATGCCCCATGTTAAGCAATCAATTTTTAGATGAAATGCCTCAATGGACAAATTGTCAATTGGTCACTGATAAGCAAATTTGCACTCCAATTGCTCGCTCAACTAGCAAAATGTGCGACGCCTGAAAAACCCGCTTAAAAACACAAAGCTTGCTAAGGTGTTTAAATACCATTCTAGCAAACACTAGCGTCCTTGCCTGCTGCAATGTCAACAACGAACACTTTTTCAATCCGGATTGTTCAGGATATTTAAACTACTATAAACATATATATCTCATGCAATGCATATAACGTTATCTCCTCCAGCTATGAAATCTAAACTTTTATGAGACTACTAGGAAACATTGCTCTTATTTCCTTTCTAATTTGAATGCATTTTGATTTTAGCTACACTTGTGGCTTGCAACCCAAAGTTCCTTTGCTTTATCATGTAATGATTTTAAGTAATTGATCATGAATAAAATAAATACTATATATATATATATATATTGCAATTGGCCTACATGAGCAGTGAGTCGTCTAAGGTCAAGTAAAAAGCAAAGATGTCAAGCTGTGGTTCATTTATCAATGGAAACATTTGTCATTTTCATATTTAATCTTCAAATTAACATTTTTGTTTACAGATTTTATATAGCGCGAACTTGACCCGAAGGGGGTTTAAAATCGCTTTACATAGCGCCAGTTGCATTACATGAGGACACATACTTTTTTGTTAGGCACCGGGATATTAAGTGATTTGCCCAGAATCACAGGATGTTCAGCGTCATTGCGGAGACTCGAACCCAGTTCCCCAGATTGGAGGCCCTTTAGGCCAACTCCTCTCCCCATTGTATGTTTGTATACAAAATTGCATTTTGACTTTAACTATAAGGATAATATTCTGGAGCCTATTCAGGTAATTTGTTTGATAGAACCTTACCTACTTCCTCTGCAAAGACATTTTGTATGTCATACCTGCCTCAGTTGAGCTCTCTTTTATTATTGGCAGAGGGTTTCCTTTAATATTCTGTTGTCATCTATTCAAACATTTTCAGCCCATATTTTCTGGCTTGTTTACTCTTGTTTTATGTGCTTGCACTCTCGACCATGTCTTGCCTGCAGCTCATATGATTTTGAGTAGTTTTATTAAACCTTCATTTAAATTATGGGGCTTATTCATGTGTTTGAAACCAATGACTGACCAGCATAGTCGGCTACTAGAGCAGATTTTTAGCCTTCCATGTCTCATCTTTCATCGTCCTCTCAGTGCTTATTTTCACTAACCTGTCGAGCTTCCCCTACTCTGTGTAAGCAATATGGATTCCCTCTCCCCCTTTTTCCCTAACATCGCCACCTGCACTAGAGCCACCGGTTATATAGTAGCTGCAAGTTTATGTCACCACTTAACTTATAAGAGGTTAAAGTCTTTGCAGTAAGGTGCAAGTCTAAACACTCTGAGGCATATCATAAAGCACGGCGTTAACATTATCGCCGCTTTAGCGGCAGAAAACTGCCGCTAAAGCGGCGATAATGGGCTTGATAATACGCCGAAGCGAATTCCCATTGAAGCCCATGTTCACACCAGAACATGGGCTTCTATGGGAATTCACAAGGGCATATTATCAACCCCATTATCGCTGCTGCTAAAGTGGCGATAATGTTAACTCCTTTTCTTGATAATATGCCCCTAACTCAGGTAGGAAACAGTGTTGTGTGGTTCTGAAGTCTACAACATACTTGCGTTGCTCAATGGCTATTAAATATGCAGGTAATGACTAGTGTCAAGAGAAGTGCAACTGTGTTGGTCTGTCCAAGGAAGTGCAATTGTCAATAAATGTTTTGAACATTTAGGAATCATCATTATACATGATGCACAGTTAGGGGAGCATCAAAGGGCAAATGCAGATTTGGTGGAAGGCACTGTTGTTTTCTTATGAATGCTCAGGAATGTGCAATTATTAGTGCGATGTAGTTACACTGTCCATAGTCATAATATGCATTAACCTTGCTTCTTGTTAGATGTTTAGGAAGACGGATCTTCAATTGAGATCCCTGCTGGTCCAGGACACTGGAGGGAAATGGGAAAGAGGCAAGTCTTGAGACTGCAGTAAACAATCTAGATTTCCTTTCCAGGTTCATGGCTTGAAGTAAAAGAAAGCCAATCGTATTGGGCACAGCTTAAATATAACTGTGCACAAGATGGCTGCTAAACCCATTGGGATCTTGCTGGACCTATTTCATCAAGAGGTAGTGTTCTAAAAATATTTTTTGGGTGCAACAGCTTAATGACAATGTAAGGCTGGCTGTGGACTCATTTGGACAGACAGCAAAAGTGTGCGTTTTTGACTTGGGTCTGAATAAAACACCAGGGTCCATAGGTCCAATGTGGGAGCCTTCACTACTGGCAGGGCCACAACATCCTTTGTGGTCCATGAAACTGAAGACCTTGGTATGTGACAGAGGTTTTGAGTGGCACAGGGGCTTGTGGTGGCAGACAGGGTCCGGTGCAGCTGCAAGCTGTTAAATGTTTTCCCACCTTACAGATGTGAATGCATCAAGGCTTGCATTATTGAGCCTAAATCAGCTTTAGGAAGGAAGGGTTTCTCCTTCTAAGGGGAGTGCTGGTACCATATTGTCCTGGCTCTCCTGGATTTTTCAAATTCATGGTCTGTGACAAAAGTAAAGTTATACCCAAAAACTGGTCCCAGGATGCTTGTTTCGGGTCAAAAGAGAACCTGGCCTGGCAGTTTGGGCAGTACTTTTCTTATGGCGAGCAAGATCATGACTGATTTGCATATGGCTAGGACCAAACTGGAATGGCATGGCGAGCCAAGAAATGATGGACTTAGGCCCAGATATCTGTACTGGGGTAAATGTTTGACAATGTTCAGCATTTCGTCCATCATCTTTTTGTATTTCTATAGTCGCCCCAAGTGGGAAGGGTATGCCCAGACATGAGTCCCATGCTTACTATGCCATTGGATTTGAGTTTGCATGGCTGATGAGGAATGAAACACAGAAACTGGCCCCCGGATGATTGTTCCCAGTCTAGGGAGAACCTGGCCTGGCAGTCCGTGCTGGATTGTTCCCAGGGGGAGCAGAATCGAGAATGATTTGCATATAGCTGATTTCCAATTTGTAATGGCATAATGAGAAAAAGAACTATGGATTTAGGCCCAGACCTCTGTACTGGTGGTGAATGTTTCACAATGTTAAGCATTATGTCCATCATTATGTCCATCATCTTTTTGAGAAGTTACGTTATTTCTCATTGTCCAATAGCAGATATTTTACAGTTGGTAAGTAGAGTTGATGGTGAGTATGGAATGCGTGGAAGGTGGGGGCTCATTAGTAAAAGTACCTGTCGGCGCTAGCTGTTGACGCCGCATTTGCTGCCACTAAGTTTTAACTATTACGAAATTTTAAAACTGTCACTGCTAAACTGTGTCCTTATCACTGATTTTAAATTGCATGAGGAAACGCCACGCATGTAATTAGGCAGGGAGTACCTGACTCACGAGAACTCCCCAAGCTTGCTCCAGTCTCTTCCCCGGTCCACCACGGGCTTTCATCCCGATTGTGTGGAGGGAAGCTGCTTACGGGTAGGCTGGAGGTCGACGCCTAGTCTCCTCCCCTCTGTGGAAATATTTTCTATATGACTCCATGCAGACCAGACCACGCAGCGGAAGCGCCGGCGGTGCGCTGAAGGCGCGCCAAAGGCAAGCCCGTCTGCGCCCGTTCGCGTCCGACCGGGGCCAGGGGCCACAAACCCTACATCCTGCTCATTAGCAACAAAGACCTATAGCTCAAGGAAGCTCCATGAACTACGCTATATGGCCCCAAAACCCTGTGATCACTCCTGGAACCCGGCAGTCCCCCAGACCACCTGTATATTGTGTGGTTTCAGGTTTATAAAAGTATCTCCAAATAATACTCCCATCAACCAGTACAAGATGTTGCTTTTAAACTGCAGATCCCTCGTAAAACATTCCCTGGAAATCCATCTACTCATTGAAGATCTTAATACAGACATCCTCTATCTGACTGAAACATGGCTTAACGACGAATCTGGACCAGATCTTGTCCAGGCCATCCCCCATGGCTACCAAATATCTCGCCTAGACCGCAAGACGGGGAAAGGAGGGGGGTAGCCATTATTTTTAGGGACACTTTCCAGTGCCGTAGTTTATACAACATTATACTGGACTGCGAAAGGCTATCATTTGCAATAGACCTCTCTCCTACCAATACGTTCTCGGGGATCCTCTTATACCGCCCACCTGGAACCTTAGGAGACTTCGCCATCAACCTCCCTTCCATATCGGCCAGCTTAGCGACCACACCTGCAAATTTTACTCTTCTGGGAGATCTTAATATCCATTTTGACGATACCTCCAATCCTACTGCTCTTCACTTGCTAGCAAGCTTAGCGGCCCTACAACTCACCCAATTAGTAGCCAAACCAACCTACATGAAAGGCCATCTTCTTGACCCCATCTTTAGCAATTGTACAGTGCTGGAAGTACGTACCCCCTCCCACATTCCGTGGTCTGACCACCATCTGATCCCCTTCGTCTGGACTGCTCCTAACCCCCACTCTCCGCCACACACCAATACTCCTATGCATAGCAACTGGTCCAAATTTCCTTTGGACGATTGGCGGACAACTCTGGACAATACCAGACCCCATTTCAAACCAGACTCTACCTCAGCAAATGAGGAATTCAATAGCTGGATCTCTGAATCCCTAGATTCTGTACTTCCCCTGAATTGCGCGGAATCCAAGCGTAGGTCTAAAACCGCTGCTTGGTACTCTCCCGTCCTACGGGAACTAACAGGTAAATGCAAACGTTTAGAAAGTAAGTGACTGGACTTCTCCCCCGCCAGTAAAACTGACTAAAGAGATATGTTAAGAACCTACAAAAATGAGATTAAATCAGCTCAATCGGCCTTCTTTGTAGAAAAAATTAACACAGCAGCCTCCAAACCGAAAGACATCTACCGCATTGTAAAAACCCCTCCTAAAACGTCCAGAACAGCCCCTGACCCTTCCAATACTCAGGCCCGTTGCAATAATCTGGCCGACTTCTTCCTTCATAAAATTCATAATATCTATACCTCTTTCCCCTTTATCCCCACCCCCGCCCAAACAGCAACCATCCCCATTACTGTAACCCAACCCACCGCCTCCCTGCAATCCTTTCCTCCCCTCAATCTCACCATACTAAACTCCATCCTATCACAGGTAAAATCAGGCTCTCCCAATGATCCGGCCCCTCCCCGCTCTTTGAGCCTGGTAAACGACAAGATTCTGCCAGCTGTACTCAGTCTACTCAATGCCTCTCTAGCCACTGGCTCGGTCCCCCATCCCTGGAAATGCGCCATGGTGAAGGCCCTCCTAAAAAAACCAACCATGACCAGAGAGATCCCAATAACTACAGGCCAGTCTCTCTACTCCCTTGGCTGAGTAAGTTACTTGAAAAACACACCAACACCGCACTAGTAGACTTCATCGAATCTAACCACTTACTCGATAACTCTCAAACCGGCTTCCGCCCCATGCATGGGACCGAAACCACGCTACTTGCAGTGACGGAGGAGGCAAGGAAGATCTTGGACCAGGGGGGTTCAGCCACTATGATCCTCCTTGACCTAAATGCTGCCTTCGACACTGTCAAACATAGCACGCTACTCCAACGGCTCTCGAACATCGGGATCTCGGGAAAGGCCATTTCCTGGCTTGAATCCTTTCTCTCGGACCGCTCTTTCCAAGTGTTCGAGGGTAACATCACATCCCCGAGCAAGCCTCTTGTCTGCAGTGTACCTCAGGGCTCTTCCCTGAGCCCTTCGCTGTTTAATGTTTTTATGGGGCCCCTAGCTGAGGTAGTCCGTCCGTATGGAATAAAGATCATTACCTACGCGGATGACACTCAGCTAGTGGTGGCCCTTATTCAACTGAACACGAACACCGACAACCTAAGGACTTGCCTGGAAGAGGTCTCCAAATGGATGACCCTGTCGTGTCTTACACTAAACGGCGAAAAAAAACTGAGCTAATGCTCCTTGGTAACCCCTCCCCACTCGCGCTCAAGTCACTGTGGCCCCCCTGCCTTGGAGCCTCCCCCCCCACTCCTAAGGATAAAATCAAGAGCCTAGGCATATGGCTCGACAAATCCCTCAATTTTATCGGCCAAGCCACTCAATTATCGGCTACCTGTTTTTGCCTACTTAGGCTAATACGGAAGATTCTCCCTTTACTGCCTTTCCAAGCCAGAAAAATAATGATCCAGGGACATGTTCTCTCCAGGTTGGATTTCGGAAATGCCTTGTACTTAGGAGCCCCTCAAGCCACCTTCAACACGCTCCAGATCGTTCAGAACTGTGCGGCCCGTACACTACTTCAAATCCCCCGCTGTCTCTCAGTAAAGACCGGCCTGAGGAGCCTCCATTGGCTTCCGGTGAGACGAAGAATTGAGTTTAAGTCCCTCTGTATCACTCATCGAGCATATTGGAAAACAGGAGCCGCAAATCATTCATTCCTTGATCACTGCCTACAGCCCCGCCAGACACCTCAGATCATCATCCTCTCTTCTGGTAACGGTACCTAGGATTAAGAGAGCCAGATGCAGAGGCCGGTCCTTTTCATACAATGCATCAAGGCTCTGGAACTCCCTTCCCCACCAACTGCGCACAGAACCTAACTTCCTATCCTTCCGTAAGCACTTAAAAACCCTGCTCTTCTCACACACTGAATAATCCTCACCCGACCCCCAATATGCACATGTCTACAGCGCTAGGGCGCCTCAGGGTAGGTATCGCGCTTTATAAATTTTCTTTTCATTTCATATGAGTAATTCTGAGCCTGATTTAGAGTTTGGTCTATCAAAAATGAGAAGGAGTACCTTCTCCATTAAACTCTAGGTCCATCCACCATATTTAGAATGATGTGAACAGTCAGTGGTGACCCCTTTGACTCTCTCGGTTGATGGAAAGCCTATTCTGATGGCCTGACAGAGTTCTGGCTGTTGGAATATGGGCATCACATTTCCCATCCTATTTAGAGCCGATTGCCTGATATTCTTTTTTATGTCACTCACCACTGTGACAAACCAGGCTATAAAGAATAAAAAAATAAAAATAATGAGCCCATTCCACACCAAGGGAAAAAAAATGTCCTCAGTGTAGATACCACTAGTTATTTAGTTTTTTTAGAAAACAAACTCACACTTTGGTAGGTTAATTTTTTGAAAAGCAAAAAGAGTAGTAGGGGGCGTCAAAACCAACAGTGGCTGTCTGTCAAATGTTTGGAATTTTCAGGGGAACTGTCATAATGGCAGTTCCTCTCAAAGTACAGAGAATACAGCTGGGCCAACAGTGATCTCTAAATTTGGCAGGGTGGAGGACATAAAGTCTGACGGGTGGACTCTGAATCATGCCCTCAGAAGGTATCATGCTAAACTCAGGTAAGTATGAAGCATCCAGATTGGGGGGGTTGAGCTGAGTATAAATAGATTATTTTTTAGTATTTATTGTATTGTTGCTCCATGTGAATGTCTGTTGTGTAATTGAGCTTATTAGTGAAGGTACAATGTTTATTTGACAAATTACTCTGGTCTTGATTTAGCCTATCTTATACACTATCTGACTATATCTTGTTTTTTGGTTGCTGAGATTTGTCAATGTGCACCGTTAGATGTTTATGAAAACTGAAAGCTGTGAGCATCCAAATGTTGGGTATAAACAATTGGAAGAGAATATAATTCAGTAATCTGTCTTCCTTGAGTAATTGTGGCTAATACTGGGAGCTTCAAGAGAAAGACATCAGGTCAAACTTAATCAAAGAAAAATCATGTGCATGTATCTCTTTTCATGGGCTATTGCTAGGGTGTTGGTGTTTCTTTTAGATAGTCTAATTTTTGCTTTAACAGAAATTGTGCATTTCTAGTCTTCCATTTTTTTGCTTGTGATCCTTCAGATAATTGTTACAAGTTGTTTTGAAATTTTTTTTTTATAAGACCAGAAAGGTAGAGGATTTACCAAAATCATCTTCTCATGAAAAGATAAGTAAATATCACTTAGAAATGTATTTGGATGAACATTAAAATGTCTAATAAACAGAAATGAAAGAGAAATGAATTAATAAGAATATATTAGATGGAATGCCAAATACAGATAGGGGGAGAAGAATGAGGATGGGAAAATAAAGGTATATAAAATATAGGTAATCATTTCAGAATTTTAAACCCTTAACTTACCAGTCTATAGAAATGAATACATTATTATGAAATGAGACATTTGTAGGCTTTGTTGAAATAACACAAGATATCGTGAAAACACAATTATATAGACCGAGATAATCAACCTTATACTCAAGGAGCTTTATGAACTTCTTCAAAAATATTTTGCCAGTTGGAGGTGTAGGGAAAACATGGCGGCCGGCTAGGAAGCGGGTCGCGGACGTTTGAGGAGTGGTGATGTCGGTTTGCGAGGAGTGGTCAGTTGTTTAGCGGATTAGCGGATTCCGAGGACGTCACATACCTGAAGGAGAGCGGAGACGCTGCGGGCATCACGGCGAGCTACCGGCTAATCTTGGAAGCCGTTTGTCGGCTGGATTCAGGGAATCAACAGCGGATGGCGGAGAGCTTGGCTCTGCAATCCGCCGAGAGTGAGGGGGCGGAGTCACGCCATTTGCCGGCCGGGAGCTGGGGGAGAGCGGCGCTAGGAGTAAGCAGAGGGCGAAGAGTGCTGGCAAAGATTGGAACACCGACTAGTGGCGGCAGGGGTCGAGGAGTGGAGACCCTTACGATCACCCCCCCGCAGCAGTGTAGCAGTATCCAGACTGAAGGAGCCAATCTCGGCAAGGAGCAAGTAAGCAAGGGGGTGAAAGAGCGCGGAAAAATAACAAGATATCAGCTGAGGAGCAATAGACCAGAGAGACAGGGTAGTCAGTTGGAAGCGAATAATCTTGACAATATACAAGGGGGTTCATCCTCTATTTCAGTAGAGTGTAAGAAGGGTGATAAAAATGAGGGGATAAAAGGAGAAACATTTTCTAAACCTACTTTTTCTCCCTCAAAGAAAGAGACAAAAAAGAGACAAAAAAAAAGAAAAGGCTGGATTTAAGACCCAAATAAATCCCTCACTCAGCTCATACTTTAAGCCTGTCCCTAAAGTTTTGGTTTTGAAACCTGGTTCTACTTCCCACCTCCATCTTAGGGCTGAAGAGGTAGTAGAGCAAGCCGAACAGGATTGGTCAACCCTCTTAACGCCTAACCCCTTTCAGGTTCTGGACACAGAAATGGAGGCAGAAAATGCTGTTAGCCTTGACGCAGACCTAGCAGAGCCATCTATCAATCAGATATTCCAATCTAACACATCAGATTTACTAGCGGAAAGTTCAACTGTGGTCTCTACTGAATTGGGAGAGAATGTGGGAGAGGATATATTTACAAGGAGAGATGAAACTTTAGTTAAAGGGGAAAAAACTTCCTCAGAAGAAACTAGTCCTACACAGCATGAGAAATATGCTTCAGTAGATCTGTCTGTTATGGAGCTGTTAAGGAAACTGGAGCAAGATATTCATCTAGGTTTTGAAGCCTCTAAAAAGAATCAAGAGCGTATAAGTGCCACGTGCACTTTGTTAGAGGACAAGATCGATAAACTAACTATACGCGCAGGACAGATGGAATCTGAGATGAAAATGGTGCAGGGAAGAGTCTTGGATAACCGCAAAGAGATAGAGACATTATATTCTCAGGATAGAGAATTAGATGAAAGGGTAGAAAGATTGGAAAACATGCAAAGGCGCAACAACCTCAAAATTCTTAAACTTCCAGAAGGGAAAGAGGGGACAGATATAAAGACTTTTGTTGTGCAAATGCTAAAAAAAGAGCTATCACTAGATGAAACTGAGGAGATGTTGGCTCGAGACATTCAACGAGTACATCGCGACCCCTTTAGGTTGAATTCAGACCGGGTAAAGCCAAGAAAAATTCTGATCAACTTTGCAACATATTCACTGAAGGAGAAAATTTTGCAACTTGCTCTAAAGAAAAAGTCTATTTTGATAGATGGAGTATCAGTGGACATTAGGTCGGATCTATCTCCAGCTACAGCAAATAGGCAATGGGAGATGGGAAAACGTTTGACACCCTTAAGGGAGTTAGGAGCTACGGCCCAGTTAAAATTTCCCGCCTTCCTAAAAGTCATGTGGCATAACAAGATGTACACATTTCGCACAGTTGATGAAGTAGATGCCTTTCTGGATGTTACTCAAGTAGCATAGAAAGTAGCATAGAAATAGAAAACTGACCAAGGTATATGTTAAAAAAATAAATAAGTGACATCGCCACTGAGACGTCCACTGGCCTGGGCCATGGGAGTAATGGTTGGGTTTTCCGGGGAGGGAATTGAGAGTGAGGGGAGGGGAGGGAGAGGGTTCGGGGAAAAAAAAATATATTCCTCATGAGCTATCTTGCTGTGTTCTAATCAGAAGGGAAATCTGGGTATTACATGATAAGCATGATGAGTAGGCTTAATAAAAAGGAGCTAAGGTTCCTCACTTGGAATGTTAATGGGCTCCGAGTCAAATCAAGAAGATTACTAATTTTGAAATATTTAGAGGACTCGCCAGCACAGGTTATTATTTTGCAAGAAACACACTTAACACAAAAGGAATGTAAGGACATATTCACTACTCAAAAATGGATTGGAAATGCTATTTACACATCCCAAGACTTGGTTACAAAGGGAGTGGCTATTTTGATTAGAAGAGGATCTGATATGGTGGTTGAAAATAGTCTAGTAGACAGTAGAGGGAGATGGGTGATTTGCAAGCTACGATTGCCGGGTGAAACGCTAGTAGTAGTTGGCTATTATGGTCCAAATACAGACGATCCTACAATTTTAGAGAAAATTGAATTGGAGTTATTGGAATTCTCAGGTAAAATTGTTATGGCAGGAGATTTCAACACAGTATTAGATGGCAAGCTGGATAGAACTGGTAATTCCAGGGCAATAGTGAATAGTAAAATGACTGCTAAGGTTAAGTCAGTGATGGTTCAGCTAGGGTTGTGTGATATTTGGCGACTTAAAGCAGCACAGCAGCTAGGATATACGTTCTATAATAAAAAATACAAACATAATTCAAGGATAGATTTTTTTCTGATAGACACTAGGTTGAAAGAGCGAGTTATCAATGTAGACCACATAGGGGCACATCTATCAGATCATTCTGCTGTGTGTTTAAACTTAAGTTTGGAACCAGAAGAGACGTGCCCGGTTTGGAGATTAGATCGCACAATTTTAGCTGATGCAGAAGTTTTAGAAAATCTTAAAGAAGAGATACAAATTTTTCTGGAGATAAATTTGGGATCAGCTAGAGAAGACATAGTGTGGGAAACATGCAAAGCATTCATGAGAGGTAGAATGGGAGCTCTTGGTGCAAAAAAATGCAGATTATATTACAGTCAAGTGTCTAATCTAGAAAAAGAGATTCGAGAGTCTGAACTCATTCGAATCTCTCAGGGATCTAATATCTTAGATGGCCCATGCGAGAGAAAACTCTTAGATTTAAAGGTTCAACTCACTGCAACACTTACCCAAAGAGTTAAAGAGAGATGGGAAGCTAGTCAGTTGGCACACTTTTCATACGGAGAGGGATGTGGTAAGCTACTAGCGTGGAAAGCCAAAAAAGATGTTACACGGAATCTAATTAAGGAGATTAAGAAACCAGGGTCAGATCAAGTTATTACAGAAAATAAACAGATTGTAGAAGCTTTTCAGCAATACTTTGCAGATGTCTATACAGAGGACCTTTGTCCAGATAAGGTTGAGATTGAGTCCTGGTTGCCTCTAATACAACCGCTCGCAGATGAGGATATGTTGGAATTAAATAAGGAAATAACTCAAGAAGAGTTGATGAAAGTTATTAAGGAAGGGAAAAGAGGGAAAGCCCCTGGGCCAGACGGTCTACCTGTAGAAGTATACAAAGCTCTAGGAAATACGGTGGTCCCCACTTTGTGTCATCTGTATAATAAAATTTTTAGAGGGGAAGTGGCAATCCCAAGCTCATGGAATGAAGCAACTATTGTTTTAATACTTAAACCAGGGAAATCTCCAAAAAGTATGGATGCGTATAGGCCGATTTCACTTTTAAATTGTGATTACAAATTCTTTTCCAAAATCCTAGCTGATAGACTTGGTAAAATCATTCATAAATTGATTCATGAAGATCAAAGAGGTTTTATTAAGAAGAGATACTTAAAAGATCTTACTTTTTCATTGATAGGTATGATAGATTTAGCCTCTAAATATGAATACCCCTTGGCAGTGATTGCGTTAGATGCTGCCAAGGCTTTTGATCGAGTCAATTTTGTATATTTAAAAACTCTTTTGCACCATCTTAATTTAGGGGATAAGTTCACACAATCTATCTTTTCTTTGTACTGCGCACCAACATCAAGAGTACTTGTAAACGGAACCCGTACGCTTCCTATTAGAGTAATGCGGGGCACCCGACAAGGATGCCCCTTATCACCGCTACTCTTTAATATATATATAGAGCCTCTTGCATGCAAAATTAGAGCTTCAGTAGAGATACCCCCCTTTGTTGTGATGGATTGGTCCAAGAAACTTGGGTTATATGCGGACGATATTATTGTTTATTCTACTAATTTAGTGGGAACTTTGGAAAATTTAGTGAATACGACAAAGGAGTTTGGTAAGATTTCTGGATATCAGTTAAATCAAGATAAAACTGAAATAATGACTTGGAATCTTAACACTGAAGGTGTAAAAACAACAAAAGAAATGAGGTATCTGGGAGTTAGGATTACTCAGAAAATTGAGGATTTGGCAAAAACTAATTTTGATAGGGTGAAGAAAGAGGTTAGTGACACGTTAAAAGGCTGGATGAATCTACCCCTGTCAATATATGGAAGATCTAACTTTGTAAAGATGGTGATTGTACCTAAGATTCCCTTTTTGTTTGAGACTATTCCGCTGGGCTTTAAAAAGGAATGGCTGGCGAAGTTACAAAGCATGATAACATCGTTTATCTGGGCGTCAAAGACTTCTCGAATCTCATGGAAGAAAATAAGGAGGAAAGTTGAAAAAGGAGGGTTGGCGGCCTCAGGCATACGAATATATGCATGGGCTTTTTGTTTAAAAAACTGCAGGATGTTGGGTACCCCTGCTAGTTCTCAGATCGGAGGACTTTTTGAGATAATGCTGAAGAGATCAGGTCATCATGAGTTTGGTTTTTTGTATAAGTTTGGAGACCCTAAGTTTTTTAAAAAGGTGAAACTCAAGATCTTGAGAGACTTGGCTGAGATATGGTATAAGATCAGGAAATTATCTAAGCTTTCGTATTTCAGCTATAGTGCTCCTATATGGGGTTCTCCTGGAGCCCCTTCTTGGACAAGAGATGTGCTTGCTTTAAATTTGAAAAAGGAACCTGATTTGCAAAGGTGGAAGGACTTGTTTCAAGACGGCAATTTAATTCCTTGGGGTACTTGCCAGCAAAAGTGGGGCCCAGTTTTTTCAAAATATAAATACTTACAGATCCAAAGCTGGGCAAGCCATTTGGAAGCAGAGATTGGAGTGGAAAATGAGTTTGAGTTAAAGTTGGAGACAGGGGCATTCGAGAAGGAAGTAGCTTTCTGGTATTGGCGAATACTAGATATGGAGGATGGAACATTTGATCTACCAGAGACCCTGTGGAAGGAAAGCTTGCCAAGGATCGCGACAGAAGACCAATGGCAAGTAACTATGTGCATGCTATACAGAATTGTTAAACCGCCAAACCTAAGGCGAAATCTTTTGTTCACTATCCACAGGGCGTACTGGTCTCCGTATAGGCTCTCTAAATTTAAAGATGGAGGGATTGTTGGATGTCCAAAATGTCAAGCTCCAAATGTTGATGACCTACACATGTTTGTGTCTTGCCCAAATATCAAGAAATTCTGGTTTGACGTGAGTAATTCTCTCTCCAAATCTTTGAACCAACCTATTGAGGTAAGCCCTGAATTAATTATTACTGGGAGAATTGATTTACAAAATAGATTTTTGAATAATAATGTCAGACTTATTTTTTATGCTATGTTGTTGGCACGTCGAGAGATATGTAAACTTTGGGTCTCACCACTTAGCCCCACTTTATTAGATTGGGTTTTAGCTATGAGGTACATGGCTAAGCTTGATATGTTAGACCGATCTAAGAGAAATAGAGGATTTTGGATACCCTTCCTGCTAAATTTTGGTTAAAGTTAAGTTTATGTTAAAGTCCAATGATTAAGCCCGTGCCTGTCTCGCTGGTATATGAACTATCCCAGGACGATAAAAAGAGTTGGTGGAGGACACACATGTTGGGTCAGGGGGTCAAGAAGGATAGTTTAGAGGAAGGCCAGGCCCAAAAAATATGTGTTGTCTACGCCCCATTACTCTAAATCCAGCCTAAGAGACAATAACAGCCCAGTGGTGGATTAGATAGAAGAATGGGCGGCAAGACGGCAAATGAGGATTACAAATTTTTTTTATAAAAAAAACATATATATATTTTGCCAGTTGACCTTAAGCTACACTGTTTAAGAAGGGTTGAACCAGGAAGTCACAAAGTATCTCTATTTATAGTGAGAGATACAAGAGTGACAAATTCTGTCCGGTCTATGCTCAAAACACAGCATACCAACAAAACTTAGAACGTTGCATATTTTCAGTTTGTGATGAACTGTTGAAAGGCCACTGCTCTCAAGATAGCAGCCAACTTGATATCTTTGGATTGGATAGCCCAATCTTTTGATAAACTTAATAAAGAAAACATTTCTAAATATAAAAGAAAGCAGTTGTATGAAAAATTAAGTTAAACTGATTCCATACTTTTTCTATAAAATTCATATATAGGACAGATAAATAACATATGATTTAAATCACAATTTTCCTCAGTAAAAGACCTACATTTAAAATGACTATCAGAATTCAATTCAACTTTGCCAATATAAAACGTGTAAGTAACACGTAAGCTCCTTTAAAAAATCACAGAAGCAGGGGTAGACCTTCGGCCCCTTGGTTTAATGACAGTCTAAAAAACCTGAAATTGGAATGTAAGCATACAGAGAGGAAGTGGAGACGAGGCTATAAGGATAAGGATAAGCTCACTTGGAAATCTAAGGTTGTGGGCTATAAGAAGCAGTTTAACAGGGCCAAGGTGGAATATTTCTCCACTATGATTCTTAACGCCCCTAGCAGCTCCAGAACTATTTTTAATATCCTGAATAGCCTAACCAGCCCTGACTGCTCCAAGAATTTGATACCCCCCTCTCAAGAACTATGTAAGAACCTGGCTAGGTTCTTTCATGATAAAATTAAAACTATTATTGATGACTTAGGGGGATCATCAGCAACCTGGGGTTGTAACTATAGAGACTACGGGTAGGGGTGATACTGTGGAGAGTGGCTTTGAGGTCTCTGGTACCATCTCTGAATGTGTGGCCGTTAATCAACTATCTGAGTTTGTGCCTCTAGCAGTGGAGAACCGTAGCAGGTTGGCACGTGGTATCCCTTCTGGTTTGCCTCTTGATCCTGTGCCACATAAAATTTGGAAATGAGTTTGAGGCAGAGTTGTTTCCCACACTCCGTTTGGTCTGTAATCAATCTCTTTCTAACGGAGTGGTTCCGTCCCAATGGAAACAAGCACTGGCGACACCTCTGTTAAAGAAGCCCTCTCTCGATCCTGAGTGCCCTAAGAACTATAGGCCCATCTCTTTTCTGCCTTTTCCGGCCAAAATTGTGGAACGAGTGGTTAGCAGCACTCTTTCTAAGTATTTGGAACAGCATAAATTACTGGAGGAGGATCAGTTTAGCTTCCGGCTGGCCCATCGCACCGAGACGGCCTTGGTGACCGTGACAGACGAGCTTCAGATGCGGGCAGACAGGGGTCAGGCAGCAGTGCTTATTCTGCTTGACCTGTCTGCTGCCTTCGATACGGTCAACCATGGGACCTTGCTGAGAAGGCTGAGAGAGATGGGAGTGACGGGTTGTGCTTTGAGGTGGTTCCAGTCCTTTCTACTGGATAGACAGCAAGCAGTGTCCCTCTCCCCTTATCAATCTGCTTTTACTAATATCTCGCATGGCGTGCCACAGGGCTCAGCAATTAGCCCTATCTTCTTTAATATCTATATGAAACCCCGGATCACGGTCATCAAAGAACATAATATTAACATCTTAAATTATGCTGATGACACGCAGCTGATTCTCTCCCTTGAGGGAGATCAGTTGACCTCATTGGAAGTGTTTCATAGCTGCCTGCAAAACACAGCACTTTGGTTGAAGGAAAACTCGCTGCAATTTAACGCGGGTAAGACCGAGGTGCTTTATTGCTCAGTGGACAGGGTTCCTTCTGTGATGCCCAGTAACTTCTGGCCCACTGACACCAGTTAAAACGGTCCGTAACCTGGGCGTTATGTTTGACAACAAACTTATTATGGAGGCTCAGGTTACGAAAACGGTGGCCTGTTGCTTCGCCATTAGCAGATCACTGAGGAAAATCTTTCCTCTGCTGTCCGCTCATGCGCATGCGCTAGTGGCACGTAGCACCATTCTAAGCAGATTAGAATATTGTAATGCTCTTCTGCTTGAGTCCCCGAAATACCTTTTGGACAGACTGCAGAGGATTCAGTCAACGGCAGCCAAGTTAGCCATGGGGTGGCATAGAAGGTCCTCCTCCTATTCGGCCTTGGTAGAGCTGCACTGGCTCCCGTTGAGACAGAGAGTTCAGTTTAAGTCCCTCTGTTTAGTGATTAAAGCCCTGCATGGGATGGGGCCTGCTTCTATGTAGAGAAAGTTTGAATAGTATGTTCCTGCGAGAAGTCTCCGTTCCTCATCGGCGAGACTGGTTAAGATACCGAGGTTCAGGAAAATTAAGTCGGTGGCAGATCCTTTGGTGTAGCAGCTGCTAAACTGTGGAACGAACTCCCATTGGAGCTTAGACAAGTCAGTGACCTCCTTCCTTTTAGAAGGAGATTAAAAACTTGGTTGTTTCCTAAGATTTAGTGGGCTGTCTGCTTCGGGCACACTTTTAGCCTGCACTCTGAGTTTGCTAGCACCAGGATGCCTGTTAGGTGACAGTGCGCTCTATAAATAAAGTAAAGTAAATAAATAAGTAATAGGCAGTTACAAATAAAATATAGTTCTTGGCAAATATTGGCAGCAAGGGTACATTAGTATATCTTTAGTCTTTTATTATTCGATAACTCTGTAGAGCAACAAACTTTGAGTTCCGCCTCCCAGTTTAATTCAACATTCGATTTTAATCTTGTTGCAAGTAACTTCATTATAATCTTATACATTATTGAACCTTGTGCAAGCAAAGATAATAACTGCAATAATATTGTGTTGCTATGCCTAGTATCAATCATAGAGGAAATGGTGGAAATTGCAAATAGCAGAACTCATATAAGTCATTTACCCCTTGAAGGTCTCCAAGATCTTCTTTTACTCTAATATCTTTGTCATACCATACAGATGAGTTAATAAAAGAAACCCTTCTTCATCCAGTAGAAACTAAAACAGGTCGTAACATTTTACTTGTATAAGCAACAGAAGGGTAATAATAAAAAAAGCAGAACTCTTTGTAAAAGGTAATGCTTTTTTAAAAGAGAAAGGCAAAATAAAGAACATTTGTAGATCCATCCATAAATATTTGAGATGGCTATCTCTAAAAGTTAACCAGTGAGCAGCCTAGGTCAAACAAAAAGAGAAATTATATTGCTTATTGCTAGGCTAGGAAAAATAACATATTCTTCTCGTTTATTTATTCATCTTGAGAAGGCTACTCTGAATCTTTTGTTATTCCACAAAACTTGAATTAAATTAAATCAATCTTCTTTGAATAAAATACAGGAATCAGAGCAGGCATTGCAGACAATATTTGCAACAATATTAGTGATAACATCATCTTAGTGCAGTCCATTCTTTCTCACAAAAAAATAATATATTTCGTTTTTTTGTCAAAAATCTTTTTATTCAGCATCAAATGTAATGTATATCACGTTTTTAAGGTTTCATCAAATATGTAATCTTCGTAAGACTCCATGAAAGTCTCTAAAACAGAAATGAGAGTTTAGTGCAAAGTTTATTAAGTGGTAATACTGCTGATATATGTCAGACTTACCACGAGCCTTACCTATAAGCCCGCAGTGTCTCACACAGATGTTGTGGTCCAAATCCTCGGTCCCTACCCTCTTACATGTACTGATAAACTCGACAAGGAAGATAGTTGGGGAAAACATGGCGGCTGCTGGTTAGGCGGCCGCGGTGCTCTGGAAGGGAAAACATGGCGGCTGCTGGTTAAGCGGCCGCGGTGCTCCGGAACGAGCTCCTGGGGAGTTTGCAACGTCGTGCTGAATTATGGTCAGATTTACAGGGATATGCTGGTAGACAACTGTAGGATGATAGCCAGTCGATAATTGCCCCCGTTTTTACCGCCGTTGAAGAGGAATAACTTACGGTGATCTTCGGCGGCTGCTCAGCGATGCGGAGCTGCTTCTCGGCATCTGACGAGAGGTACTGGGCAGTCCGCTTTCAGTGTGCATGTGGAGCTGCGGGACTCGGAGAGAGTGGAGGACGCTGGTGGACGGGTTGCTTTCTCGTCGTCTGCCCTGAGGATCGGGACGCTGGTTGTCCAGTTTTTGGGGGTGTTGCCGATTGTGGTGTCGTGTTGCATAGCCCCCTGCCGCATTTGCCACGATTGTTGCGGTTGCCGTTTTGCAGGGCGGACCGAGTAGCATTGCGGGAGACAATCGCAGAGGAGCTGGGAGGAGATAGGGGAGTCCATAGCGAGGTCACTCCCGGTGGGGCAGAAGCGGAGGCTTTTTTTTTTCCTCGGGGGCTCCCTGAATATCCAGTTGGATTCAACCCACGGAATACACCACAGGAATCATCAGCTAAGAAGAAGTTAAAGCCGCAGCTACGCCTCTGGTCTGCCGCGCTGGAGCTGAGGAGAGGGAGGAAATTGCAAAGCCTGGGGCAGCCTTTTCGCGGTGGGTCTTTTGTTATAAACTCACGCTGGGCTCCAGGGAAAGCAAACTCTCAGGAAATACAAGTTCATTCTCAGTCACCAACACCAGTTAAGGATACAGTGGAGGGGTTATCTGCCCTGAAGAGTGGTAAGGCTGCTGTGTTTGCATTTGACCCTCTCACTGTAGCATTATCAGGGCAAGCGGGGACATCAGGGACGGCAGCAGACCTTTGTACATCAGAAGGGGTGCCACCTAGCCTGAATAAGGGTCACGGTAAGAGAGGGCTGAAAAAGAAAGCGGTCTTGTCAGAGTGTAAGGGTTGGGAGTCAGGTCTGCCTAGTGGGGCTGTTGACTCTACTGGTGAGGTGATAACTAAAAAAAAATCCTCTTCCTATCTAAATATAGAGGTTAAATCTAGAGGCACCAAACACAGTCTGAAATCTAAATCTAAGTCTAAGAACAAAAGCCCTAAAACTGTATTATCTACAGGGTCAAAAATCACTCCTTCACTCCGCTCCTATTTTAAAGTCGTTCCCCAAATATTGCATCTTTCAGAAGATCACGCCATGGCATCTGTCTTGGAACCCTCTCCCTCACCGGTGCCACTGGAGATAGTCTCTCCTCTACCAGGTCAGGGAGATGTGGAGGAAGAATGAATGGAAAAAGGGGTAAAAGATCAGGTCGTTCATACGTTGGGCCTTGGAGGAGAGGATCAGGCTCAGCCTCCACAAGAGAGTCGGCTGGACCGGGAAGAGGGATTGGGGTTACAGCCTCCTCCGGGGCGGTTGTAGTTAGAACAGGGGCCGTCTTCGGCTACCCATTTAGGAGACCTAAAAGACGTAGATTGTCTAGAAGTTAGTGCCGTAGGAGCCACTGGAACCATAGGAGTAGTATGAGCCGATGTGGAGAGCATTACTGGTCAGACTGAAAGTCCCACGGACCAAATCGAATCTGAGGCTAAGGACGATATAACTCCGGCTTCCATATTAAGTATGTTTTCTGCCCTTATGATGGAAATAAGAAGGAGCTTTGCGGAGTCTTCAGCTAACCAAGCCGAAATAAGGGGCTACTGTGAGTCCCTCGATAACAAAATCGATGGGCTCACTATAAGAACCGGTGTCCTTGAAGAGACAACAGCATCACTAACGACTTATTTGGACCCGGCGAAACTTGACATCCAGAAGCTCTCCAGAGAAGAGCAAGCACTTAGCGAAAGGATGGAGTCATTAGAAAATAATGCAAGGAGGGGGAATCTCCGCATTTTGAACGTACCGGAAGGTTCTGAGGGTTCAGATATAAAACAATGTATTACTGTGTTGTTGAAAGAGTCCCTAAGCTTGGAGCAATCATTGGAAGATCTAGCATTGGATATTCAAAGAGTTCACAGAGATCCCTACAAGCGTAACCCCCAGAGATCTAAGCCCCGCAAAATTTTAGTCAACTTCCATACGTATGTGATGAAAGAGCATATTCTCAATCTGGCACTCAAACAAAAATCTCTGGCTGGGAAGGGGTTTACCTTTTTAATTAGGTCGGATCTCTCAAGAATAACTTTGGAGAAACAATGGGAATTTGGGAGGCGCCTGGAAGCCTTTAGGGCGGTGGGGGCCACAGCCCAACTAACGTTCCCGGCTGCCATGAAAATTATGTATAATAATAAGATGATTAACATCAGGTCGGTACAGGCAGCCGATGAACTACTGATGCAGTTGGGTAGTAAAAATAAAGTATAAATAGCCAATAGATTAGGCAGCATAGATAGCTGATTAGAGTGGTTTAACTCTTCTTATGTACCCTAGTATCAGTATGCTTTCTTGTGCCTAAGTTGTCTCTTCTCTTTCCTTCGTTATCCTCATTATTTAGTGTTTTGCGATCTTAAATTCCTACTAGTTATAAAGGAAAATATTTGTATTTTGTATTATCCCTTGATCGATTTTTCATGCTTAAATGGCGGGCGTATCTCTCCGGGAGTTCGCGGAGGGGCGCTATCAACTGGACATTGTTCCGGTTAGATATCACAAGGGTTTTCCACGGGGTGGGAGGTGGCTGGGGGAGGCTCACGTAGGTAGGGTAGGTGGTGGGGGGTTGCAAAAAGGTAAAAAGGTCCTCAGTAAGCAAAGGTGTGTTAGAAGGGAAGGAAATATACAGTTTTTTGGAAAAGAATTTGGTCAGCGAGGGGTTGGTATACCCTCATCTGTTTTTTCTTTTTTCTCTTCTTTGTTTGTTTCTTATAACAAAGAAGGGTAATATAAAATATTTCTCCTGGAATGTTAATGGCCTGCGCACCAAACCACGAGCAAATAAAATTATGCAATACCTGCGGGACACGGAAGCGCAGGTCATTATACTCCAGGAGACTCACTTAATTCATTTAGAAATGCTTGACCTGACCAAGAGAAATAGGTGGATAGACTTTGCAGTTTCTACTAGCCAGACTACAAATACTAGAGGGGTCTCTATCATCTTCAAAAAAGGGGCCAAAGCCAGGCTGATAGCTCAAGTGGTGGACCCAGGTGGCAGATGGGCCATCGCATCTGTGGCCATAGCTGGTTCTCAAATTACAGTCCTTGGGTATTATGGTCCTAATCAGGGTGATCCGTCTACGTTGGAGGCTATTTTCCTTCATCTGCTTTCCTTTCCGGAGCTTACTATCATTGCTGGCGATTTTAATGTTGTACTAGACCCTTTGCTGGATAAATCTGCTAATAGTCGATCTTTAGTATCATCCAAGTCTAGGTCAGTGTTACAGTCCGCAATGAAACAATACGGTTACCTGGACATATGGAGAGAAAGGTCCGGTCGACAGCAAGGGGTGTCCTTTCGGAACTACAAATATAACCATCAGTCAAGGATAGACTTTATTTTAATTAGTCTGAGGCTGGCAGAGCATGTTAGATCCATTGAATACCTACCAATACATCTTTCGGATCATTCTGCTGTGGTTTTGGAACTAGTTCAAGGAACGGAGAGGTCTCCCTCTAGATGGTCCTTTGACCGGTCACTTCTTTCTTCTCCAGATGACATGGCATTCCTCAAATCGGAGACACATAATTTTATTTTAATTAACGACTCAGCAGCCACGAGGATCATCTGGGACTCGTTTAAAGCTTTCTTGAGGGGTCTTATTACAGGGAAAGTATCGTATAAAAGGAAGCAGTATAGGGAGCAAATTTCCACCATTGAAGCTAAGATACTTCAACTCCAAAAGGTCATAGACACTAGTCCTGGGGCTGACGATTTTACCATAGATAGTTGAAGAAAGGAAATGGTGACTTTGAAAGCTAGCTTACGTTCAGTATTGAATCACAGATTGCAGCAGAGATGGGAGGCAAGTAAGTTGGCCCATTTTTAATACAGCGAGGGCGCAGGCAAATTATTGGCCTGGAAGACCAAAGTAGATCAGGTCCGCAACAACATAGCCGCCATCACTGTTGGTAATAACTCTTTTTCATCAGACGTTGATATCAGGAAGGCCTTCAGGGAGTTTTTTTAATCCATCTACAAGGAGGACAATGGAATTCGGCCAGAGGCTGTTGAGGGTTGGCTGAGAAACATCGATCTTCCTTACCTCTCTCATGAACAGTCCCAATTTTTGGATAGCATCATCACTGAAGAAGAGGTTAGGGCCGCCATAAAAAAAGCAAGCAGGGAAAGGCTGCAGGGCCCGATGGGATACCGGCAGAAATCTATAGAATTCTAGAGGCCGAGATAGTTCCCTTTCTCACTAAGCTTTTTAATCAGATTCTCCTTGAAGGTCATATCCCACCTCCATCACGGGACAATGCCTCAATCACGCTTATTGTGAAACCTGGGAAACCTAAGGACGCGTGTGAATCGTATAGGCCAATATCTATTTTAAATGTGGACTATAAGATCTTCACCACTGTCTTGGCTTCTAGGCTGGCCCTGGTTGTTCCTTCGGTCCTTCATGCCGATCAAAAAGGTTTTGTGAAGGGGCGACAGTTATACGAGTTAACGTATGACTTAATAGGAGCTATCGATGTAGCTGTGGCCCAGAACCTGCCCTTGACCGCCCTCACACTGGAAGCAACTAAGGCCTTCGACAGGGTCAATTGGGTTTACCTGTCGGGGGCCTTGGCCAAGTTCGGCGTGGGTGCGGGGTTCCGTCGTGCAGTTGGCCTGCTGTACAGTAATCCAATGGCACGCCTATTGGTCAATGGAGATCTGTCGGACCCCTTCTCTATAACCAGAGGGACACGGCAGGGCTGCCCGCTCTCCCCCCTACTGTTCGATCTTTATATCGAACCCCTCGCGCAACAACTGAGGGGTGAGATCTCTATTAGACCTTTCTCTTACAGAGGGTGGGAGAGGAAGGTTGCCCTCTATGCCGATGACCTGCTTATCCTCACATCAGATGTGACTACCGCTCTCCCTCTAATTTTTTTAACTGGTCGGGGGTTCGGTCAGATATCGGGGTATCAGATTAATACGACAAAGACAGAGATGTTGGTCAGGAACGATAATGCGAGTGCGTTGGAGGTACAGGCAGGCGAGTCAATGTGGTGTTTGGGCCTAAACATAATAAAGGATATCAATAAACTTGCCCTAGTAAACCTCACAGCAGTGGCTAAAAAATGCAGAAAGTTAATGCAGTCATGGTTCCACCTTCAATTGTCCTTGATTGGGAGAGTTAATTTGATCAAAATGTTGATTCTGCCCAAAGTTTCATTTCTCTTTAATACCATCCCCCTTTTTTTTGATCAGGCTTATATATCTAAAATACAGTCAGATATCACATCTTTTATCTGGAACAAACAATTGCCGAGAATAGCTTGGAAGAAGCTTAGACGGTGATGGGAGAAGGGGGGCTTAGCCGCCCCTGATTTAAAACTATATGCTTGGGCGTTTCAGCTGTCCCATACTCGTATGCTATTAAAAAGGCCCGCTGACTACGGTGTGGGCTTAATGTTTTCTGCTATGTTGGACGGGGAAGGTATTAGTCAGTCGGGCTATCTATTTAAATTTGGCAACCCGAAATTTTTTAAAAAGATTAAACTGAAGGTCCTTTATGGACTGGCAAAAATGTGGGGTGAGGTAACAAACTCGATTAAACAGGGGTATTTCTGCGATAAGACACCGCTATGGGGGCTACCTGAAAGTCCAGCATGGCTAGAAGACATCTTAGCCGTGCCCTTAAGAGAGGCGGGCCTTGAAGTATGGGGAGACCTCTTCTACGAAGGGGACTTGCTTGCATGGGAGCACATCCAGAACAGGATAGGCTCAACCATATCGAGGCTTAAATACTTACAAATGAGCAGCTGGATGCAGGCTTATAAAATTCTACCCACTAAAAGAAACAGGTTTCCACTTGGAGGTTATAGCCAACTAATTAACAACTTAGTGAACACCTGACCAACTAAGAGTGAGATCTCGCAATTGTACAAACTTTTACTCGAGGAAACGGATGGGGAATTTAATTTACCAGTCCAGCTGTGGGGTTCCTCATTAGTTGACCAGGATGTGCAAGAACTTTGGTCCGCCTCATTTGAGCTCTTAAAGAGTATTGTAAAGCCTTCATGGCTACGTAGAAACCACCTCTATACCCTCCATAGGGCGTATTACTCTCCCCTGAGACTATCTAAATTTGCTATAGGTAATCCAGTTGCATGTGCTAGGTGTGGGATGGTGGCAGCATCAGACACACACATGTTTTTTGAATGTCCTCGGGTAGCTACATTTTGGGAAGCAATTTGTAATACCCTTACAACATCATTGGGTTTCCCAGTTATCATTGATCTGTCTCTAGTGATTTTTGGGATCCTAGCAGGAACACAGAACGCAGCTAGAAACCTAGTGTTTTATACTGTTCTCTTAGCAAGGAGGGAGATTTGTAGGAAGTGGAAGGACCCCTTACCTCCTTCCCATGGTGACTGGCTGGCATCTACTCTGCAGGCGGCACAAATGGACCTCGCTAGGCCGGGGAATCAAAGCAAAAGAGCTTTTTGGCACATGTTTGTTTGGGCACAGTGAAATATCCTTTTTTTTTTTTTCCCCGGGTCCAATGATTACACTACTATGGTGCCTTCTTGGTGTGTTCACCATGTGCACAGCAGTTATCCGGTCTTAGCCCGGTTCACGTCTAGCTGTAACTATCCCCAATGGTTGCCAAGTATGAGGCTAATCCCGAAACAGCTGGGGGATGGTTGGTCCCCCACTACGTTTGCTCCCTTCCGGTTTTAATACTGAGACAGATGATTTAAGTCTTGTTCTGTACGGCATTTTTATACCATGGTGGAAATGAGGGGAAAAAAAAAAGGAAGATAGTTGGAGTACAGGGGAGAAGGTCCTGGGTGTTCACAGTGAATGCATCCTCAATAAGTACAGCTGTCGAACCTTGAAAGTAAATAAACAGTCATCAGTCGCTGAGTGTCATATGAGTAACCCTTCTCGTGGTTCCAGCGCTGTGCTATAAATTACCTGCAATCAACTGTGTCTCATAGGTAGGCATGCCTTGTTGCTGTTCTTCAACAAACGCCTTGTTTCTGGTAACTGATCCAGGGAAAAGGTTCAGGATATACCCTATAGGATACAAACACATAACATTAGCATTGCAATCACGTACACAGGTTCTTCAAATAAATGTACTGTCTTTAGCCTTTCCAACTTGCTGACCTGAACCTTCAAATATACGTGTGTTGCGCAAGGTCTAGCTAGCCCTTCAACCTTCTCAGGGCTTTTAGACTTGTTCCTTAATGCAACCTGCGTAGCTTTAGAAATAAACAATGTGCACACATATCTTGAACGGAACTTTAGTCCGAATGTTTCACTCTCGCAGTGGCACTCCTGTGCGCGTTTGGGCTCCTACACAAGTTACTGTCTTGGTCTGTTCATACAATACCAAAAACAGTACATTTTGTAACGTGGTTTGCTTTCTTTTCAGATTCCAAAATGGGAAGTACTGCACCTTTGCGGCAGCGGCCTGGCAGGACTCTGGAGCGGTGGTGATGGCATGTATACAGCTTTTCCGGCTTTCTTTTGTTTCCATTGTGGAGCGTTAAACAACAGCTGCTTCTGTATCCTCGAGGCGGAGCAAGCCTCATTGGTCTCGGGCGCAGTATAAATACTGCCACGCCCAAGATGGCTGCTGTTGCGTGAAAGGAATACAGAGCTCTAGAAGCACAAAATAACATAGGCATCTGTGTTGCCCTCGTGGGGCCCTCGTGGGGCTGAAATCATAGCATTGCATATAATAACATACATAATGGGCACAGCGCTTGGAGGCGCTTGGAGGATGAGAACAAGTATGGTACATAATGACATAACTTCACATAGCATGCAAAGCGCAACATGTGCATAGTGCACCCCTAGGAAGAGGGCCCGCCAAATGTATAAAACACAGTTTCAGCTCTTGACAGCAGCTGTAGAATTCGGTCAGATGGGCATGACTGACCAGAGTGTGCCATGGATCCACAACAATTTATCTGAGTTTAATTTATATGATGATAACAGAGTACGTATACACTTTGTAAACAATACTGGTCATGCAATGTCAGGGATTGAGAAATAAAGAATAATTCCATCCGCAGATACCTTAAATTATGTTTCTCCATGTGGTACCCAGATATATCTTTTTTTGTCAAATTTTAGAAATGAAGGGTCCTAGAGCAACAATAAATAAATGAGAAGCTAATGGACAGCCTTGTCTGATCTATCTTTTCTGGGAAAAATAATCAGACATGACACCATTGGCAAAAAAAGCCTCCTTCAAAGATTTATTTCACGTTCAGCATTCTAAGTACATAACCAAGCCATCTTAGTGTACTGAAAAAGAAATTCTATTCCATCTTATCAAAATCTTTCTCAGTGTCTATTGTAATTGCAGCTAAGTGAGAAGATAGTTTTGATGCTTTGCTGAAAACATTAAAGAAACTCTAGTACTATCAGGAGTGCTCCACCCCAATAAGAGAAGATAAAATAGGTTCAATTCCTAAGGCTAAAATCTTTGCATAGATCGTATAATTCACATTTCCTTAGGATATTGGCTTAAAGTTTTGAGAGGTGCTGAGAGGTGGACACAAGTCACACCACCTTTCTCCACCACTCTGCAAATGCGCTTCCTGGAATAAAAATAGGAGAGGGGAGCACAGGGCCTCCCTCCTAGGGCTTATGAAAGCCCTGGGGACTGCTGCCTCCCTGGGGCACTTTTCATTATGTATGTGGGTGGGCCCAGGGATATGCCAACTCCCCAGGGCATGTGTAAAATAATGTGGTGGGGGTCTGCACTGTCATCTGCAGTGCTGGGGATCGCCACCTCCCCCCATGAACACATCAAATGATTTGGGGGCCTGCCCACCCCCCTCAGTCCTGAGGACCTCCACCTCCCTAGGGCATGCGTAAAATATTGCTGGGAGCCCATATGCTCACTCCGCAGCCCCAGGGACCACCACCTCCCTGGGGCTACAATGAAAAAATAATGGGGGTCCGTTGCGGAGCATTGGCCCCAGGGAGCACCACCCCTCCGGTGCTAAAATGAATGCTGCAGAGGGCTGCATGGGGCCCTGGAGGAGCCATAAATGGCACTGGGGACCACCACCCTACAGGGCAGGCTGCTAACTCCTGAGGTGCTCTCTCTCTGGAGGTAGCAGATTGCTATGACTTGGTGGGAGCTTTATGCTCCCACCAAGCCATAGCAAACTCCGCTCCATTTCATGGAAGCAAATGCAGAAAAATGCTATCACTTGTAGGAAGTGGAATAGAATTGATTCTGGACAGAGGGTGCTGCATGTTCCGCAGCTCCCTCTGTCCAAAAGCAATGTTGGCTCCTGCTGGAGGGGGTCGCAGGGTTCTTCAGGATCATCCCTGGTTCCCATGTGAATAACTGGGTGCCCTGGGTGGGTCCAGGGCATGCAGTATTACACCTAGGACACAGGGGATGGGGTCTCCTGGGCCTAAATCGGCCCAGGTGGGGGGCCATGCAGTCCCCTCCATTGTTTTTTAATGTAAATAGATAAGTAAAGGACAGTCCCGGAGATGGGCCCCTGGGCCTAAAATGGACCCAGGGTAGAGGGCCAAATGAACCCCTTTCCGTTAATTAAACAATATATATATTTTTTAAACTAAAGAAATGCCAGGCCCCAGGGATGGGGTCCTTGGGACCATAATTGGCTCGGGGGGGGCTGCATGGCCACCCTCCACTGTCTAAAAATGCCTGACCCTGGGGGATCGGGTCCACAGGGCTTAATACGGGTCAGGAAAAGGGAGACACATGGCTCCTGTTCCTTATGATAAAAAAAGCTATTGCCACCGCCCTGGAGGCCCGCCCCTTTCCTGAGGTCCTCAGGACTAACGTGGACTTCTTCCCCCAACCAGTAGTGCACCACGAGGTGCATTTGCAGAGTGATGGAGGAAGGGGGCGTGGTCTCCAACAACCTCTTAGCAGCCCAGCTGTGTCGGACTTACTGAAGGTAACAGCAGGGGCAGTTGACCCCCAAGGACCATCAGCAGTAATAGTGCACCAGGAGGTGTTCACTCACTCATACAGTTAATCACACAGCCACTTACTAAACCATACAGCTACACACACACTCACCCTCGTACTTACTCTTACATATATTAACATGTAATCTCTCACCTATACAGTCACTGACCCATACAGTCACTTTCACATTCACTCACTTATCCATACAGTCACTCATATAACCTATCACTAACCTATACTGCCTTTCACATACCCAGTTACTCACCCATATACTACTGACACATCTTCTCACCCACATGGCCATGCCCACACTCACTCACCCATATAGCCCCTCACACACACACACTCACGGACCCATACATTCACTGACTCACCCATTCCATCATCCATACAGGCAGTCTAACACACCCTCACCCACCCTCACAGACACTCACACATCCATATAGGTACTCAGACAACCAATTAAGTCACCCACACAGCGGCTCACATAACCACTCACACACCCATACAGTCGCTTAGACACCAACTGACAGACTAATACAAGCATTTACACAACCAGTTACCCATACATTCATTGAGACAAGTAATCACTCACTTATAGAGTCAGTCACGCACCCACTGAATCATCCATATAGGCACTCATATACCCACTGATTCACCAATACACCTGGTATATATATTTAACACTCATAATCTCTCACAGGTACTGGATGATGTCAATAGTGATGTCTCGAGTGATGTAATTTGAGATGTCATCAGTGATGTCACTGACCATGTCATAAGTGATGTAATTTGTGAGGCCATTAGCTTTGCATTGCGGTGGCATGAGTTATAGTTAGCATAGCTAACTATAACTGCTAAATTTCACTGATTTTGTCTGAGTGAAAAGTGAGCCTAACTATACCATCCCTGTAATCACGCTCTCCGGTGTAGCAAAGAACATTTGATGGAGTTTTAGCCAACTGTTTTATTGAGTAACTTTATTACTGTGCAGCAAATCAAGAGACACAATGCCTTGTTCATGGATTGTAAAACTTGTGGGGCCTTATGCCAGTAATAGGTCACTATCCATGAGGACAATGTGCTGCTTGCCTAACTACAGCAGTTGCTAAATCATGTATACTAAATGAAAAAGAATGGTTTTTTAAACATCACTCAAATTGTTTGACTAAGAACGTCATTTACTGCATACAATGTCCATGCTCCTTAAAGTATATAGGAAAAACAACTCAGGAAGTGAAGAAGCAGATTATGCAGCACCAATCTCGCATTCGATGTAAAATCATGACCGCACCACTTGTAGAACCTTATCTGGAGAAGACCCTATGGAAATGAATTGGTTTGTGCTTGATGTTGTTAAAAAGTCAAAACGCAGACAAGATGTTGATCGTCTGCTGACACTAAAAGAAAACAGGTGGATCTGGTTAGCCAGAAATTTTGAGAATGGACTGAATCAATTTGTGAAATGGCATACATTAGCTACTCTGTAGGCTCATGATTTGAGATTTTTCATTTTTTTATTTTTCATGATTAGCAATACTTAGATGTTGTTGTAAAACATCAGAGGAACTGAGAAATATATTGGGTCATGTAGCTCTATAATAGTACAGGCAGGTTACATATCTGTATAACAATGTGGAGTGTGTGATATAATAACATTGATGCCCTTTTATGTTTAATTCCGGAATAAGGGATTTCAGTTATGTAGTGGCTCCAATTGGTTATATTTGAATGAGGTTTGCCCTTGTTATAACATAGATGTTATGCCGATAAAGATGTTGCATTTCTTAGCGGTTCGGCTGAAGTTTGATATGTCACACTTTCTAGGGTCGAACACTGTACATGTTGACTAGCCTGGCAATATAGATACTGTGTCTGTTGTTTACTATACACTCTCGAGCGAAGAATAAACAACATAATAGAAGGAGGAATATAGAAAGGTATTCCCGCTGTTTATTAAACTAATGGATTAGGTACTGCTAAGATGGCCGCCACGTTCTCAGTTATGCTACTACATATGTGTCCAGGGTTAAGAGCTACAGCTGCAATACACGAACTTGCAGACGCCATTATGCCGAATGTCGGACGACTGATTTACTCAAAGTTGCCGTATTCAAGTAAGTTCTGGACATTTCAAGGAAGGATTTAATTGTACAGCTATGCCGGTATTTACATTTGAGTAAGGGATTTGGTGTTTTTTATGGTATTCAATCGACCTGGTGTTGCTATTGTTTTTTAGAAAAGAGACTTTACCCATTGAAGAGCGCAATTAGCACCTAGTGAAGAGGACATTTCTAGCAAGTGGATACTTGCTGGAGGTAAGAATGGAGGTATACACAAGCCGTCATTTGGTATCACTTATGGGTATTATCTTGACACACATTTGATGTTGGAACTATGTGTTTTAGGATGAAGCGACGTAGTGACTACTAGTGCTTCGATTGAGTATTAAGATATTTGTTGAACACGTTTGGGGTGTTTATTGATAATAGATAGACACTAGGAGGTCACTGGTTGTGCACTAAGTGGTTATGATACACCACATGTGTTTTATGTGATACACTTTTGGCATGATTATGGTTCACTTGTTTGGTTTGGTGTAAGGAGACGATCACTAGTGTACATATGGAGGAGGTTTAAGAATTGAATGTATATAACTGACTGGATATGTTATGTTTTATAATAGATTTATGGTGCAACATCTTTCGTCCTCAGTATGGTCTCGTGGAATTAATTGTGTTTGAGACCGAAATGTCGATGTTATTACACCATTTGTTTGCAAGAAATTACTGATGGAAACGGAATAATTTAGAAAATATCTTAAACTGTTGATAATGACTGACGAACCATCTATCTAGTCCATACGATTATACAAAGGGTGTAAGATACTACTGAATATACTGAAAAAACTAAGACAGTAGTTACTAGGTTGCCTTATAAGAATTGTTTTATATATATGTATGTTCTTCACTAAAAATATTGAAACTGACAAAATAAGTTTTTGATTACAGAAGTATTTTTGATATAACCTTGTCCTGTGTTCTAATGAATTGTGTGTTCATGATTGTGACAATATTTGAAAAAGAAATATTAAGGTGAATGATTCCGCAAGGATCATCTTCTATGTGATTGATTATACCCAGTTCCTTGGGGATGATTGGGTTGCCCTATTGTTGTTAGATTGTTCACAGATATATCATGTGATGATCGAACCACCAATAAATGTAAGACAATAACATAGACATAGACAAGGGACCATAGCTTTAGAACCCATCAGCAATTGGCAACCATTTTACCCTATGTTTCTAACTACTTAAACACCCAGTAGAAAAATGGTACATGAAATGATAAGGTGCACAGACATAATATCGACTCCAAAATATCGTCTGGACAGAATATCGAGTTTTAAATATCGTTTGGAGAAAATATCGACTAGACAGAATATCGACAGCCAAAATATCGTTTTTAAGGTAAGTGAAGTAATATCGACTGTAAATAATATAGACAGTGAAAATATCCAAGTATATAATCTAGATAGTAAAAAATATAGTTTTTTAAATAATATTTAATTATTTATAGTGTGTTTATGTTATAATATGTGTGAAAAGTGTCAATTTATTTTATTATTTTTTTTAATTAATTATTTTTTTAATTATTGTGTAATTTAATTCTGTAGCGGGTTGTGGGTTTATAGGGGAATAGGGTGGGAAGTAATTTAATTATAATTAATTAAATATGTAAATTTATTAATTGGTAGTAATAATTAATTAATTGGTAATTAAATAATATATGTTAATTATTTAAAATTTAATTGGTAATTAATTTTATTTAATTGATTAATTGCTAATTATGTCAATTAAAATAATTTATTTTCTCTAGCGGGTTGTGGGTTCATAGGGGAATAGGGTGGGAAGTAATTTGATTATAATTAATTAAATATGTAAATTTATTAATTGGTAGTAATAATTAATTAATTGGTAATTAAATAATATATGTTAATTATTTAAAATTTAATTGGTAATTAATTTTATTTAATTGATTAATTGCTAATTATGTCAATTAAAATAATGTATTTTCTCTAGCGGGTTGTGGGTTTATAGGGGAATAGGGTGGGAAGTAATTTAATTATAATTAATTAAATATGTTAATTTAATAATTGGTAGTAATATTTAATTAATTGTTAATTAAAAAATGTTTGTTAATTAATTAAAATGTAATTGGTAATTAATTTTATTTAATTGATTAATTGCTAATTATGTTAAATGAAAGGGGTATTTTTAGGGTTCAGGGTCAGTTTTTAGTTTTTGGGTAAAGGGGTATTTTTAGGGTTCAGGGTCAGTTTTCAGTTTTTGGGTAAAGGGGTATTTTTAGGGTTCAGGGTCAGTTTTCAGTTTTTGGGTAAAGGGGTATTTTTAGGGTTCAGGGTCAGTTTTTAGTTTTTGGGTAAAGGGGTATTTTTAGGGTTCAGGGTCAGTTTTCAGTTTTTGGGTAAAGGGGTATTTTTAGGGTTCAGGGTCGGTTTTCAGTTTTTGGGTAAAGGGGTATTTTTAGGGTTCAGGGTCAGTTTTTAGTTTTTGGGTAAATGGGTATTTTTAGGGTTCAGGGTCAGTTTTCAGTTTTTGGGTAAAGGGGTATTTTTAGGGTTCAGGGTCAGTTTTCAGTTTTTGGGTAAAGGGGTATTTTTAGGGTTCAGGGTCAGTTTTCAGTTTTTGGGTCAAGGGGTATTTTTAGGGTTCAGGGTCAGTTTTCAGTTTTTGGGTAAAGGGGTATTTTTAGGGTTCAGGGTCAGTTTTCAGTTTTTGGGTAAAGGGTTATTTTTAGGGTTCAGGGTCAGTTTTTAGTTTTTGGGTAAAGGGGTATTTTTAGGGTTCAGGGTCAGTTTTGGGTTTTTGGGGTACATATACAATATTGCCTATTATTTAATTAAATGTTGTTACTATATATATATGTTTTAAGAAATATGATTAAAAATATATTATTTTTTTTACTTTCATTAAATATTTAATTATTAAAAGTTATTTTAAGTATTGTTAATTATATTTTAGTAATTAATTTTTTATATTAATGTAATTAAACATTGTTTTTAGTAAAGTCGATATTTTTTACAACGATATTTTTGTAAACGATATTTTGTAGTCGATATTTTTGTACTTACCTGTTTGTACATACAAACTCGATATTTTTGTAGTAGATATTTTCACCTCGATATTTTGGGTACTCGATATTGTGGTAGTCGATATTCTTTCAGTGATCCAAATGATAATAAGATAAATTCATTAAATAGCAGTCTAAAACATCAAACTTATATAGAGCTCATTAGTTTTCATCTCTTGAGATACATGAATACATCCGTGCATAATGTCTTTGCAATTTCACCTCATGTGCCCCATTTTTGGCTGTACTTTAAGGTTCAATTTAATGATTACTGTACACAAAACAAAGTGCACTGTGTCAAAGCTGCATTTCATACCATAACTTTTAACACCATCACATGGCCTATTGACCCATAGGGATTCCTTGTCATAAGTCCCATTTAGTAGTGGACAGAGATAGTAAATACAATAAAGCACCAGTGGGCAAAAAAAAGGAAGAAAGATATCATAGTTATTTTACTGTGCTGAAATACTAGTCCCCATTTCTGTGAAAAAGAACATGAAAAAATATTGAACCATTAAAACAATATGTACCTGACAAAAACCATAACATTAATAATATTACAATAAACACAAACGTATCCCTAATGGCAGATAGAAGAAACCAAATCACCTCACGAGGAGTGCTTCAAAACCAGAGTGATAGAATGCCTGACATATAATAGTCGCTCTTACGCTAACTTCAGTCACCCAAATGCACATATAATTCTTTCTTTGTATTCAAACCATTCAGGGTTTTGGTTTCTAACTTCAAAATATATCTAGAATCTGGCTGTCTGGTGGGTGCATGTCCTGCTACCCCCACTCACAGTCTGAGGAACTCTATCAATTATGTAAAACCCTAAACGTCCCCTGTCACCGTTGTGGTGTGCTGCAAAATGTCGTGCCACACTGAATGTTGAGTTAGTGTTTTAATAAAAACTAAATATCATCCTCATAGATCCATAACAAATTAATCAAGTCATTAGATAAAATAAAAATCAGAAAATGTTTAAAAAATGGCAGGTGCACTGTACAACCTGAATCTCATTACAAAAGACTTGGTACAATGTCAAAACACAGGGCCTATAATCATTTTCCACTTTTTACTCTCTTTTAAATGCAGAAGGCAGTAAATAACATGAACTCCGCCCACAAGAACACAACCAAATGGAAGATCCGGCAATGCATCCTCCTCAACGTCCGATCCCTCCACAAACACGCCACCAAAATCTGGGACCTCCTTGACAGCACCACCCCGACGTAGTATTCTTCACCGAAACCTGGACTAACACCACCTCGTGACCAGACATCGCCATCCCCTAAGGATACAAGATCTCCAGGAAGGACGGCCCCACCCACCGGGAGGAGGAATCGCCATTGTCCTTAAATCCACCCTTCACCTCAGCACACTCCCTGACTGCACTTCAAGATACTGGCCAGCCCCATTGCCACCCTCCAGCAAACCCTCATCTACCAACCCCCTGGACCGCGCAGACCTTTCGCCAACTCCATCACGGACATCATCTCCCCGCAGGCTATCACATTCACCAACTACACCCTGCTGGGAGACCTCAACTTCCACCTCGACAACCAACTAGACCCCACCACCACATCCCTCCTAGACAACCTCCACAACCTCCACAACATTGGACTCCACCTTTCTTCACTACAGGAAACTCCATCACATTTCAGCCACATCACCGAACTCCCATGGACTGACCATCGTTGCGTCCCCTTCACCTTCAGAACACCCACCCTCCACAGACACCAGGACCTGCTCCCACAAAGAAACTGGACCAAAATCACTGATGACCAGCTCACCTCCTCAGTCAACAATTTCACCCCAACCATCACGGATAAACGACGACCCCAACACCGCAGCCCGAACCCTGCATAGATGGATCTCGGACAGCGCCAACACCATAGCCCCCGAAAAAAAACAAAAATACCTGTGCCAAGAAAGCCAGATGGTTTACCACCGGACACACATACTGCCGCCTCAAAAAGGCCTGGAGAAACACTAAATCCACAGAAGCCCACAATTTCAGAGACGCCGCCAACGCCCACCACCAACTCTTCAGATAAACGAGTAAAAAAGTGATTGAAGACAGAATCTTCACACACGCACACAACAGCAAAGAACTCTTCAACATCATCAAGGAAGATGCCCACTCACCAGCGAGTTTACTGACATCCCTCCCTCACAAGACCTCTGCGACAGACTCAGCACCTTTTATACGCCACAAAATCAAGAGCATCTACGACAACTTCGATGTAGACAACCAACACACTGAACCACCCCAGACACCCGGAAACCAGTGATTGACAACTGGACAGACCTCACCACCAACGACACACTGAAGACAATGAAATCAATCCACTCAGGGGCCCCCAAGGACCACTGCCCTGACAGCATCTTCAACAGAGCTGCCAACACCGTCGCACCCATGCTCCGCCACAACATCAACTGCTCCCTGGCGACTGCCTCGTTCCCCATGACTGGAAACATGCCGAGGTCAACCCCCAAATGAAGAAGCCCTCAGCAGACCCCACCAACCTCAAAAACTGCAGACCAATCCCCCTGCTCCCGTTCCCAGCGAAAGTCATCGAGAAAGCCATCAACAGCCAATTCGCCACATTAATCGAAGAGTACAACATCCTCGACTCCTCCCAATCCGGCTTCAGAAAAAATGCATGGAAACCACCCTCCTCGCCGCAACAGATAACATCTGTACCCAACTGGATAAAGGAGAAAGTGTAGCCCTCATCCTCCTCGACCTCTCAGCGGCGTTTGACACAGTCTCTCACTGCAACTTAATACGAAAACACCATGATGCAGGAATCCAGGACAAGGCCCTCGACTGGATCCGCTTCTTCCTCTCTGACAGAACGCAGCGGGTCAGACTCCCCCCTTTCCTCTCAGACCCTACACCTAACACCTGTGGAGTCCACCTGGGCTCCTGCCTCAGCCTGTCGCTCTTCAGCGTCTACATTGCTCCACTTACCCCATCCTCAGAACCTACAGACTCAACACTGTGTCATATGCAGAAGAAATGTAACTCAACCCCTCCCTATTCAACAAATCCAACAGCACGAGACACAACTGTCAAAAAGGCATATAAGCCGTCGCCAAATGGATGAAACACTGCTGCCTACAACTAAACACGAACAAAAGAGAAGTACTCTTCATGGGCCTAAACCCCAACACCTGGAGCAACACCTGATGGCCCCCCGCCCATGGAAATCCACCAACTCCCACGGAACATGCACGCAACCTGGGAATCATCCTGGACTCCGAGCTCAAAATGGACCGCCAGATCAAATCTGTCTCGTCTTCCTTCTTCTACACCCTCCGCCTCCTACGTAAGACCTTCAAATGGATCCCCATCAAGCACAGAAAGACTGTCACTCACGCCCTGGTCACCAGCAGACTCTACTACAGCAATGCACTCTGCACCTGTATAAACAAAAACCTAACCCCCAAAATACAGAACATCCAGAACGCTGCCGCAAGACTGGTCCTCAACCTGCCAAAACACTGCCACATCTCCCAACACCTGCGCACACTCCACTGGCTCCCCCTCGAGGCTAGAATCACCTCCAAGACACTCACCCACGCACACAAGGCCCACCACAACACCGGACCAGCATACCTGAACAGCCGACTCAAATTCCACGCACCCCAAAAGACCCTACGATCAGCCCAGCTCTCGTTTGCCATGGTCCCCGCACCAGAAAGACCAGATTGGGTGGCAGCTCCTTCTCCTTCCTTGTGGCCAGAGCCTGAAATGTGCATCCACTCCACCTCAGGCAGACAACATTGCTCACCATCTTCTCAAGAAACCTCAAAACCTGGCTCTTTGACAAGCGCCGTCCTTGATGGACTGGAACCTGCACCCCCCCTAGCACCTTGAGACCCTTACGGGTGAGTAGTCACGCTCAATAAACACCTGATTGATTGATTGATTGAACATGGTGAACAGTTTTGCTCCTTGGACAGATTCAAGAATGATTTTGACAAGAGGCAAAGGATACCAATTGTGTATTGTGATTTAATTTAAGACCCTTTAGATACACGATTTGAGAGCTCAATCTTTCCTTTGAACAAAAAAAGTGATCCAGTAAATCCCCTTGTAGATAGAGCATTAATACATGCTTCTCATTTTCTGACACAGAATCGATGTGTTCAAATTGTACTACTGTATCTGTTCGTATGGTATGATACATTCATATTACCAATGATGGGACAGAAAGCAGACCTTAGTTTTAACACAACGGTAGCACATTCATGATACTAAGGTGACAATGAATATGGATTAGATATGATTAGATTTACAGTAGTTGTGGAATCTTTAATTTTTTTCATAGCTGACCAATAATTGCATACAATGAAAACACACAGCATTGTGGAGAGAGACCTATTTGGTCAAAAGAAAACACTTTATTATGGTGCTATTGACATTTAATTATTTATTTGTGGAGTTTTATATAGTGCTGGCTAGACCCGGAGGTATCAGAGGTCTTTACATGAGGAACACACATTGTTTCAGAGCATGGTTACAGAGTTACATCAGTTACTGGAGTGTAGTTACAGGAATTACATAAGTACAAAAGCATATCATAAACATGAAGAAGAAAATAGGCAAGGGGAGAGAAGATTAGGGGATAGAATGGAAGGAATTGGGGAGGTAGACAGCGAATAACGGAGGGAAGAGGAGGGGGAGGGTGTAGGAGGCACAACGAGAAGACTAAAAAAAACAGTGTCTGATGTCCGGATGGGTAAGTGACGGCCAAAGGGTGAATCAGAGCCAAACTCCTCGATAGCTGCGTGGGAAAGCTCCACCGGTCATCGGCCACAGGTTGCTCGGGCACCGCCTTGGGGGGGCATAGTCCAAAAGTTCCATCAAGCGCGCCAGTCACGGTGCCCAGTGCTGTGCTCCAAGCGGTAATGGGATAAAAACCCAGGCCTCCGCTGAGTGAGACTCTCTTGTCGCTGTGGACTCTCTCAGAGGGGTCCCTGAGACTCCAGGGCATAAATGCTGGATCCCTCCCCAACAAGGGGAGAAGGAGTGCTTTGGAAGGGGGCCCACTCATGGTGGCCATTATTAGAAAATTGGTGTGACAGTACACTCTTCGCATCTGGTCTTCACACTGCTCCTCTGTGGTCCCAGAGGCCTCCCGCTTGTGACTGCCCTCTTATCTGGTGCATCCTGGGCCTCTGCACTGAGGTTAGCCCGCTTTGGTGTTGCGGCCGCCTCCGCTGCTGCTGCTTCACGCCGGTCTCCATATTCATCATCTCTGTGCCTGGCAGATTTGCGCTGATCAAAATGCAGCTTCATCTAGGTCTTATCCATCTTCAAACCATGAAAAATTACTCCAAATGACCACAAAGTGGTCAATCAAGATGCACTTAAATGGGTAGATGTGAAATATGAAGTGTGGGGATAGGTGTGTCACTTCACCAAAAGGTGAGCAAGGAAGCAATTACTTTTTGTTTAGTTACCCTCACGCACCCTAGTGGTGTCATGCTTCATCATGGGGTCACCCCGACACCTATAAGTCGGGGTGGGCTCGAACATAGTGTTGGGAGCTCTTTGGAATAGTTGAAGACCAGGGGACACTAAAGATAAAACACCTCAGACAGATCCGCAGTGTCCCTTTATTCTTGGGTCTGTCAGGGTTATTAAAAAGTCGTAAAAAACGTATCAATGGGAGTATTATGGTCCTATGATCTATGACAGGCTGTGAAGGTGGCCTCCATTTGTTTTGCCACCTTGAGATGGCTTCAAAAAATCCTGTGGATGCTGCCCCCTTCCACACAAAGAACTGTAGTCCAGGCGTTGGTTGTTTCCCGCCTGGACTATGGCAACGTCCTTTATCTTGGCGCCGACCTGACAACCGTGAAAAAAACTCCAGGTTGTGCAGAACGCGGCTGCTCGGCTCCTCCGTAATGTTCCTAGGAGAACATCTGCCTCTCCTGCACTTCATGATCTTCACTGGCTCAAAATCCCGAGTCGAATCAAATTCAAAGCCCTTTGCCATGTTTTTAAAATCAAACAAGGCTTAGCCCCCAAATATCTTCAGGGCCTCTTTCAAGCCTACAAGCCATACCGAACTTTACGATCCTCAGGGAATGGTGATTTTTCCATTCCCAGATTCAGGCTAGCAAAAATGGGAGGCCGCTCTTTTGCCCATCTAGGTCCTAAATTTTGGAATGCTCTTCCTGTGACCCTGAAGACGGAAACCAATCTTTTTCGTTTCCGCAAGTGACTAAAAACTTGGCTTTTTCAGCAGTGAGTAGAAGATTTATATCAGTAGAATCAGCATGTTAGCTCTTTCTTTAGTCTGTCCCTGAGCGCCGGGAAACCCACTGCGGGTAGCTGTGCGCTTTATACGTTTAAATAAATAAATAAATAAATAAAATGATCCTAGTGCCCACATGTTTCAGTCCATATGTGGCCATAAAGGTCCTGGACTTTCTTCAGGGCAATGGTCGGCCTCCCTGAGGGGGCAGAGAAAGGGGGGTTATGTATCCCGTTCACAAGCCGGGGACCAGAACCAAACGGATTCTTTTAGAACTGCAAGGCACGAAACATGTCGACCCCACCTTAGAGACTACCCGCTAGGAACATCACATTTATTTTTTTTTTATTTTATTTTTTTTCAAATTTGTATATCAGTGCGCGGCTACCCAAAAGGGTATCCCGGCGCTGTACAAGAACAGGAGAGAGTAGAGCAGCCTATTGGCTATTCCCACAGGGCGTCCACTTCATTTTATTTAGGCAGGATCTACCTTAACCATTAAACTAATTGACAATAGGACTGATGCTGACTTATTTTAAATCACCCCTCACGTGCACACAAACTCCCACTGCCCACACACCCGCACGCACCCAACTGCTATTTCAAAAAAGATCTCCGACAAAGAGCCCCGGAAACGTCGAGCATTGCAGCGCCGGCCCGATGAGGAGCAAGGACAATGATGAAGCATGACACCTTTCGGGGTGTGTGAGGGCAACATGACAAAAGATTTGTCTTTTCCCCTTCCTCTTTCATCACCTCTCTAGGAACTGCACTCTCAATTGTTCAACACGTTCACCTTGGAGCCACGTGTGCAGGACCTGCTTAAATATCGGCTCCCCGTCCCAATCCTCTCTTTCTTAAAAACCAAAAATTGCATACACATAAACACAAAACCCTCTCAACACTGTAGGTAAACTGTTGCTTAGGTAGTCTTTAAAACAGGAACTTCATACAAGTTTTCCTTGTTCAGCACATTCTGAATTTTGGCCCTTTAATAACCATGCTTGGACAACATTGGAAGCAAAAATGTAGAACATTTAAAATCTATGGATACCTTATAGCAACCAATAACCCCAAACATTTAGAATCTACCTAAGGCATAGTATCAAGTCCCATTATTAGTTTGACACACAAAAGAATAAGGGTTGGATCTCAAAAATGAAGCAAACATATAAACTGATTTTGTTGAGTAGAACTACATGCCAAAATATATTTGTGGAAAAAGTGTGAAGGCTTCAGCTGATGGATTGCCTGCCATTGGGGAATATACTGAAAGTTTTACATTCAGCCTACTAACTCCAGGGCAGAGTTGATTCTACCAGTGAATTCTTCACCGGCGCAGAGTTCTCCAAACTAGGACATACCACATCTTCCACAAAACATTTACAGTTAATATGCAACCTTTTCTGAATTTTCGAATTTCAGTTGAAAGGTAGCTGATCAATCTTTCAGGCTGCAGAGACACGTGCATGCATGCCTCAGTAAAACAGATCACTCATCTATTCATTCATTCACTTATTCACTCTCTCACTTATCCACTTGCTCACATTTTAAAAGAGCCTTGTGGTCTATGTTACTGACTCCTCTGCCAAATGACCGATAGCCACATAAAGAATGAATTCACTGACTCTCCTAAAGCAGTCACTGATAGAAAACTTTACAGCAAAACATGCAAGGGTCTATACCACTGTCTGTCCCTATGTCCTTAATTCCCCCATGGCCTTGTCAGGAAACAAGTATAAGAGCTAAACTAGTGAAACAATTGCAGGACACTATGCTAACGTCCTACAGTCAGGCAGCCTAGCCCAGTGCATGTAAAGCTGGCTTCGTGCCAGTGCATGGAATACAGTATCTTGAATAGCAATCCTCTGAGAACACTGACATTGTTACCTTGCAAAACTTCGGGGCAGGTTGGAAAATTAAGAGGGGATTACCCATTCCCCTTACCAGTAATTCCTGCTAAGCTCTTCTTCAGCTGGTGAGCACTGCAGAAAAATGTATGTTTGGGTGAGAAAGCTTGTTTATGGTCCTTGTAAAGACACCGAACAAGGAATTCTGACAAAGGTCCATCTTAACGCCACAGATATAAATATGGTACTAATTTGTTAAACTTAATCCACTACTTCCACTGGTTGGTTTTAGCACCTCCAGAAATGCTGTATTCAAAGCCAAAAATGTTATGACATTATATAAATATTGAAAACAAGCCTTTTGAAGCTGAGCCGTAAAGCATCTTGAAGGCACCAAAAGCTTTATGGTCCATTAACTTGCCTTTCACAAACCATACGCAAGACTTTCATACCACTGGTCAGGGGCCCAATCCAACAAATCAGAGTACTCACATCAACATAAGGCTGCCTTGAAAAGGCCAATCACATTCATACTCCACAGGACGGAATCAGTTTGACTACCTTTTACCAAATGTCACGTAACTGCCTCCTTCTTTCTGAACATTACCAAAGGCATGTCTAGTGTACCTTTACTAGTGGTTCCCGTGACAGCCACATGAGGCTCAGGAAGACAAGCCTTTCATGTGTCTTTAGCACACTCACAGTGCTAAATCCAACTCCTTCTAGTTTTCAGATGCTGGTTGGGGAAGTCCGAGTATGCCTGAAGGCCTATTCCTTGAACTGAGTGAGCATGTCTATCTTTGAAATTAAGGCAAACGTGCTGGGGTATTTTCAAAGTTTCCTAAAGAGAACATAATAAACTATGAAGAATTCTATTTTATGAAACACAAGGTAGTCAGTGAGAACATTGCATATGTCCTATCCACCGTTATATGCAATGCTGTGACTGTAATGCACTTATCATACAGCAAACCGAACATCTAGTAAGTTCTGATAGAGGATGGACATGGCAACCAGGTCAAGCATTTACCCATATGTGCCATAGGAAGTCATTATTGGACGAGTGCGTCACCAAGGTTTAGAATCTGTAGGTGAAGATGAAGTCATGGCATGTATATCTGTACTACCTTTCCTATCTGCTTCTCCCTAATCAGTATCCCTGGGAATGCACCCCTACCGTAAGCTTTTATTACCTGTTCATGTCTCTGTGTTCATCAGAGTGCTGATTACTCCTGTACAATTGCCAAGTGAACCTATACTATTCTCCTACTTTCCCTAGCTACTTGAAGCTCAAGAAAATGTGTATTTATCGAGCTTACAACTCCGTCGCAACTGCCGGATTATCCTGTAACCAGCCACCGGAGATCTGTTATAATTTACCAGACAAGCTGTGGGCTACTCTGGAGGTTTGGAAATACTGGATTCGTGCAAAAGGACCAGCGGGGAGGCCGCGCACTGCAGCGGGGACCAGTGATCGCACTCGCGGACCCTCCCCCACCGGACTCTTGCTGGTTAAGTGCAGATCGAGGAGGCTGGCCTTGTTCCCAGCGGGCTCTTCCATGGAGGTACATGCTGCTGGCGGGTCTTGCTGCCGAGGTGGGGGCATACAGTGACGGACTGCAGGCATATTGAGCCTACCCCTACCCTCCGAGCGCCAGACTACATCAGAGGAGTGCTGCGGTAATGGGTTGGAGACGGCCCTGGCCGTGAACATAGAAAGAACATTCAAAATCTAGTCAAGCCTTAAAAATGTTGCCAGACAGGGTACTTCGTGGCAATGTGGCTTATGTTCCGTCCACCCTTATGTGTAGCCAGGGGACTATAATGCACTTGTCAATTGACGAGCAGAACACAAACCACATTCTGACGGCGGATATAGGTGTCGAGCAGGCCATGATTTGCTCAAGTAGAGGCACAGAAACTCTACAGCTGCTTGCCTAGTGCAGGAGTGGCCTACGGAAGGTAGATATGCATGCAAAACCATTGAAAGGTTTACGTAACAGCAGCTCCACCTCAGTCAATTTCCCAATAGTTCTTTACTGTATGGTATAATATAAAGCAATCAGGAAAACACGGGGCTGGGTGAGATGGGCACTGGTGACACTAAATACGACTCTCCTGCCTTTCTCCATGCTTAGAGCAAACTTTGTAAAACAATATGGTTGATCCATTTCAGAATGCAATTATTAAATTGTTGCTCCTTCAGCCTTGCCCATCCTCCAGAGCAAATGAACTGGATGATGCTGCTTCTTTAGCAGTAAGACCTTCAATGACAGAAAGTCAAGGAAAGACATGAGTCTACTAGGTGTTGTCTGATGATAAACAACATATGAATTGTATTTTGCTATTTCGATGAGGTGTATAAACAGTTTCTTGTACCAAGTGTGGGTTTTGCGACTTTCATTGTCTTAAGAACCTGTACTTTTTGCAATCAAGTTTACAGGTTGGCTTGTGAACTTTGGCAATCTGACCCCAAACTGTGACGAGAGAAGTGCTCTCATCATGAATTGCATTGAAGACGTACAAATCAAACCTATCCGGGGAACTTGACTGCTAGCAGTTCGTTGGAATGCAACGCAGTGCTCTGGGATTTCTGGAGATTATTACAATCTCTTGAGGGAATACTCTGCAGCGACAATTAACTGTACCGCAGGCCGCTGTGCCAGCTTTGTAAAGCTCACTGAGCAGCTCTACTCTCGTATAGAAATTGTTCACAAAAAGGTTATAACCTTTTTGAAGAAGAGGCTGGCCAAGGTCCCGTACAATCTTTCCTGTAACTCCTAGCATGGGAGGGCTACCTACAGGGTTGAGAGTAGAGTCCTTTCCGATGTACACTCTAAAGTTGTACACATAACCATTCGAGCTCTCAAACAGCATGTACAGCTTAATTCTATAGCGAGCTCTTTTGCTTGTAATGTTCTGCCAGAACAGCAGACCCCTCTTTGGACAGGATCACAGACTCATTAATGGCTATATATTTCTTTTGTGTTGTGGTATATTCTTACAAGAAGCATAAACAACTGGAAACCTGGCAGACAAATGTTCCATGAAAAGTGATGGGGGTTACCCAAGCCATGCGAGTAGACCAGTAGGACAGCAAGGTTGGTTTATGGACTACCCCCATTTTTAGCACAAGGCCCAAAAAGGACTTTAACTCCCCTATTGAAATGGGAGTCCACTTGTGGGTCATAGAATGAGGCCCAAGAGTGCCTCTATGCTCCCTCAGAAATATATTCAACACATCAATTTGTTTGCTGCACAATTTGCAAAAGGAAGTCAACCTCCAAAAAAGATAGATATGGTCAATTGGCAACAAACTTGCCTATTGATATAGATCCAGTGTTGCCAGTGAAAGGCATAATGTGGGGCTGAACTAAATTGGGGGACTGCCAAGAGAGTAATCCGTCTGTGATTGCTCTTCAGGGGCCTGCTCTCTAAGTTGATCTAACCTACTAGTGTTTCCTGCTGCACAGATTGTGCTTGGGAAGGAAGAGCACAAGTGACATCATCCCTCAGAATCGCTGATAGATGAGTTGTTGGATTGAACTGCAGTCACTGAAAAATCACTTCCAGATTCTGCCCGATTTTTCTCTCCCTGAGATGCTCTCTCAGTATCTGCTGGCTTAGTCTCTGACCCTGCCTCAGAGCTGTCCTCCATAACATGAGTTAGGGCTTGAGCACCAGTCATCCACCAAGCTGCCATCTCTCTTACTAGCTAAAACCATCCTCCTGAAACAGGATCCTTTGTAGAAGACAGATAGGTTGTTCTGAAACTGTTGCTGTGTGTGTGAGTGATGTTTGCAACAGTAAATATCGCTGCTCAATAAAAAACCTTCAAAACACTTAAAAAACACTAGCAATCAAATTGGCTTTAAAAACACAATCCTCCACTTAAATCTAAAACTGTACATAGATTACTATACGAAGCTACTAACTAATTAATACGTTTTGTTAGATGCATGAGAGCACAACATTGTTTCAAGGCTATAACACTAAAGTAATGTAGTTTAAGCAATTTCAATATTGTTTCCACTAACAAGAAAGTACAAAAAAGTCTAGGTATTAGTAATTGCTCTCATAGCTGTACTCGATAATGATTCGATTACGTTCTCCCACCATCAGAACCCAATGGGGATCTACCCTAATATAGGCCTATTAGATGGGATGACAAAGTGAGTCTCTCTGCCTTTCTTCTAATTCCCCACATATGGCACAGGAACTTTGCTAATGTGCACACAAATAATGGCCTCATGTCTGATTTTAGTATGTGCAAAGCGGCTCTGGAGTCACAGGTTCCAAGCTGTTTGCAAATAGGTCTCAGCCATCTTTTCCTAGGTCTGGAATATGCAGAACAGCCAAAAAGAGCACAGCCAATTGGTTCAATCACAGCAAAGCAACATGGATAGCTGTTGGTCTGGGGAGAGTTACCAGACCAAGAATTTGTAAATTAATTTAGGGGCAAGGAGCTGTGCCTAAATTGCATGTACAGCTTTCTGTCTGCCGGCACCTGTATAATGTGAAGTTATCCTTCCATGGTACATATTGGTTTGAAGTCATAAAATTCCTCAGTTAGTCTACCCCTCTTGCTGCCACTGAAGTCATTCTGTGCTACCCAATCCCAGTACATTACTTTGATTTGTTTCTTGGTAGATAGTTCTAAGCAATCAGTTCTGTTTCAAATCCAGCCAATTTTTTGGGGATTATTCCAATGTGCAAACTTCTGCAAGGGCAAGTGCATATGAGGACAGCTCTGGAGTAGATACCAACCGCTGCCAAAACAAGAGCTGGTGGAGCTTAACTAAATCTTTGATACATTTAATGCCCATATCAAACTTCAGAGGGCAGAGAGAAGTACTTGGTGGAAGGGACACTCGAATAGATAGTGAGATAATCATTTTTGGCACCACTCTCCCACCACCTCCTCCTTGGATTCCCTCACTACCAGCCAGCAAAAGTGAGCCTCATCTCTATTGACTTTCTCTCACATATATTTCACTTGTTTTAAAGTGCTGGTCATGGCTGGCTTTACTAATCCACTCAACTATCCATAAAACATACATGTTTTTACTTAACAGCAGGCGCATTAACCCTCTGTGCTACATTTTGGCATGTCAAAACAGTCACAAGACAAATGCCCCATCTCTATCTAGCAGGAGCCTTATCACAAGTTTTATCTTCACACTTTTATGTCACCCATTGCAACATTTTTTATTGCTGCCTGAAAGATATATATATATTTATTTACTCATAGAAAACCAGAGAAATAACTTACGCTACCTCACTGTTTATAGCCTCACATATTACATCACTCATGACATGGTCAGTGACATCACTGATGACATCACTGATGGCATCATCCACAGAAGCTCAAATGCACCCACTCTCACCCAATATAACCTTATATACACCCACTCCAACTTCTACACTGGCATTCTCAAAACCATTGACACACTCATACCAGTACTTACACACGCACTTACTTATTCATAGGTATACACACACATCTACTCAGTTACCCATACAGCCACTCATATACAAACTCACTCACTAATGCAGCCACTTGTATATCCACCCAAATACTCATAGTGCCACTCACACACTGTCAGTCACTCATACAGCAACTCACACACCTACTCACTCACCTCTAGAGTCAATCACACAGCTAACCACTCACCTATACAGGTATACACACTCACTCACTTGTTCATACAGATGCTAACATATACTCACTCACCCATACAGTCACTCTCAAAAGCACACATAGTCACCCATACTGCCACGGTCACAATCCCTCACTCATACATACAGTAATGTAGGCATATACTCCAACTCTCGCCTATACTGCCTTTCACATATACAGTTACTCACCCATATAATATTGACACATCTGTTTACTCACTGACACATCCATGCACACACTCAGTCACCTATACAGCACTTCACGTATGCACCCACTAACCCATACAGCCACTGACTCACCCACTGACTCATCCATGCAGGCAGTCACACTCCCTCTCACCCAGCCAGCCAGACAATCATACAGGTACTCAGACTACCAATCAATCACCCATACAGCCACTCACATACCCACTTAACAACCCATAAGCCACTTAGACACCAACTGACAGACTGATACAACCTAGTCACTCACCCACACATTCACTGAGACACCTCATCACTCACTTACACAGTCAGCCACACACTTGCTGAATCATCCATACAGGCACTTATACACCCATTGAATCACCAATACACCTTGGTGTATATATATTTAACACTCATAAACTTAAAAAAAACACTAAGAGTCACTGGATGATGTCATCAGTGATGTCATTTGAGATATCACTGACCAAGTAATATGTGAGGTCATAAGCAATGCATTGTGTCTGTACGAGCTAAAGTTAGCTCGGCTTATTATCAGTTAACTATAACCTTTGGTTTTTTCAGTGAATTTTTTTTAGACCTTTTTAATTCTATTTACCAACTATAGCATCCCTGTAACCTTTGATTTTTTCGGTAAATTTCAAAGTTTTTTTTAATGGTAATTCATAACTATAAAGTACCTGTAACCTTTGATTTTTCAGTGAATTTCCATCGTTTTTAAAGTAGTAGTCACATTGGTAGAGTGGTGGAGAAAGGGGCAAACGGCCTTCAACCAGCTCTCAGGAAACCTGATGTGTAGGACTTACAGGAGGCACCAGGAGTACTTCTTGGCCCCTCAGGAGTAAAGTGGACTACATCCCCTAACCAGTAGTGCACCGTGAGCCACGTTTGCAAAGTGGTGGAGAAAGGGGGGATGGCCTCCGAAGACCTTTCAGCAATCCTGCTTAGTGGGACTTATTGGAGATAACAGGAGGGTAGTTGGCCCCCAAGGATGTCTTTGGAGGCCAACTACCTCTCCGTTTACCTCCAGTAAGTCCCATACAGTAGGATTGCTGAGATCTGATAGCAGTCCATGCCCCCTTTCTCCGCCACTCTGCAAATGCACCACTAGTAGGGGGATGAAGTCCGATTGGCTATTGAGGGGCCTATGGGGCCAACTACCACTCCTCTTACATCCAGCAAGTCCCACACAGTGGGTTTGCTGAGAGGTTTTTGATGGACCGACCTCTTTCTCATTGACTCCGCAAACACGCCTCTTGGTGTACTACTAGTTGGGGGATGAGGTCAAATTGGCTCTTGAGGGTCCTTAAGGGCCAACTAGCCCTCCTGTTACCTCCAGTAAAGCTCAACAGCTTGATTGCTGTTCAAAGGGTGGGGGGGTAAAGGGTCCGAAGCCTCAAGGAACCTATGATAATAGATCTGGTCTTGTGAGGTTTACTCGTTTATGACATTACTGTTAGAGTACTTGAAAATGTGTTGGAACAAGTAAAAGGTTATCAAGTATTATCTGGAGTCGATTCCAATTTATTTTCCTCGTGTTTCGTAGCCAAGTGAGACCATTGTATAGCCAACACGTGTTTCGCCCCATGACATTGGCTGTCTGGCCTGGGGCTTCCTCGGGACTGTACATAGTAGAACAAACTTCGTTATATAAGCCAAGGTGACAGTTAGGCTTGGAGGTATGTGTTCAGGGTTGGAGATGAGTGAGTGAGTTCGACCCAGATTGAGTAATAAAAAGAGATTAGGATTGACAAGCCAGTGAATAGTAAGATTAGTGGAGTCCGTAATGGGAGACAGTAAAGCCAAACGCCAGGGGGATGAAAGAAGGTTGGGGGGACCGGGAAAGGGAGATAGGGGGTAAGGAGGGTAAAGGGGAAGAGGGATGGGGAAGAAGAGAGAGGCAGAGAGGGAAAGCCGTGAAGGAGGGAGGAAAGATGGGGGTTAGGCAAGGGAACATGCATGAGAGACACCAATAGGTAAACGGTGCCAAAGGGGTGGACGATCGGAGATAGATAGGAAAGTAGTAGGGAGGACCGGAAATGACAGCATTGAGAGATCAGTATTTCATTCAAAAGGCAAGTCAGAAGATGGAGAGGATATAGGGTCGCCGGCATGTCATGGGGTGAATGTTCTCACTTGGCTACGAAACATGAGGAAAATAAATTGGAATTGACCCCAGATAATACTTGATTACTTTTTACTCATTCAGACACATTTTCAAGTACAGCTTGATTGCTGAAAGGTGGTCAGAGGCCACTCCCCTTTTCTCCACCACTATGCAAATGCTCCTCCTGGCCCTCTGCTCCTTGGGGGAGGAAGTCCACTTTAGTCTTGAGGCCCTCAGGATGCAAGGGGACATCATACTCCCACCAGCAGTGTGCCAAGAGGTAATTTGCAGAGTGGTGGAGAAAGGGGGCAAGGCTTCTGACCACCTCTCAGCAATCCAGCTGTGTGGGCCTTACTGGAAGTAGCATGGTACTGGTTCAAACCAATTCCACCAGAATTGGCTGGTTAATTAGTGGATCATTTTTTTTTGTTTTCTTTTTAGATGAAATATGACTGGATCGCAGGCTCGCCATTTTCTGGGGTTTTCTTTTAAGGTGACTTAAAATGTCTTCTAGTGATATCACTCTGGTGCAACAATTTTGGAAAATGTGCAGAAAATTAGTAAAACATTCCATTTAAAAAAATCAACAAAAAGTAAAAACCCAGATCACACTGATCTATACAGAAAACACACTACAAAGACTTTCAGCTTGATCAAACTAATTTACACATTTTTTATTCACATGGACCAACGTATACTCTAGATAATCTAATCACTTGACAATAATATCCATACACAACCACAACCAACCAAAGGACAAGACAAAAGCAATAGCTACAAAGTCATAAGCAGAACTAAAAGGGTGCATGGAATAAGAAAGAGCAATGGTTCCATACTAGTGGTAGAATGTACTATACACATATGGGCATTTTTCTGGGGGTTTGGCTCAGGATAGCACAGAAAGTCACCTTGCTGTGCTACCCTGCATCAAAGTGAAAGGGCAGGAATGTGCTGTATCCATAGCATATGGCCTATTCCTATCCTTTACCCCTGAACTGGTGCCATTTCAGCAGCCTAGCACCAATGCAGACAGCATTGCACCATGGAGCAAGGATCCCTGCATTGCATGCAGGATTGTTTTGGTGCAGGAAGGGGCACCATCCTACACAAAAACAATCCTTGGAGTTTTTTTCCTCTTTCCATGTGAGGAAAAAACGAGGAGAAATAAACTTATTTCTCCATGTTGTGCCTCCCCTTTGCTCGTAAGGTGTTGGCTCATCCCCAGGTTTACATGGTCTTGTAAATCTGGGGAAGTGTCAAAATCCATGGGTTTTGTATGGGGACACCCACCCCAATGCACATAGAATGTCTCTGTAGTGTAGAGTAAAGCAACAGAGTGATTTGTGCTGCCTTGCTTTACTCCATATCTTATGAGGCCATTCAAAGACATGCAAAGTGGCTTTGCATGGCCTCATATATATGATTTGGTGGTTTTGCCCTTCATTTGCATCACAAAAATGGATGCTACAGTGGCACAAGTGGCTCGTAAATATGCCTCATGCAGTTTGCATACCATAAGAGGGCAGATTTATCATGGCTGTGATGCTGAAGTCATGCAAAATGAAACAAAATGGTGCAAAGTCTATATAGATATTTACTTTCTAGTGTACAACTTTTTTGCATGAGAATGGTGCCAATGCTTAATTTGTCAATGAAAGAGTGCCGGTGCCAAGAGATTAACTCAGAAGCCTGCAACCAGCGGAATTAAAACTGCATGCATGGAATACCAATGCTGCGTAGTCCTAACCCCCACTCAGGCCTCTTTAATCCAGTAGCAGACACCCCTTTATATCACTGCTGCAGGTTCCTGTAACTGTAACTTCCTGTAATCTGTAACTTTTATGTGACTCAACACTGCAGAATAATAATCATGTTTTAAAGTGATAAAGAATTAGCCCATCTTGCAATCTTCACAATAAATATATACCGATGTGGCATCTGCAAAAACATTGCGAATCTTGTGGGTCTAATTCCTTCGTTAATTGGTTAGTTTGTGTATGGATGAGCCCTCTGGTGTCCTTCGGGATCGGGTTCGCGCTATACAAACCTTTATGGATAAATAAATAAATAAATAAATGATGGTGATTTCATCTCACCAAACACTTTGTTGATGCCATTTACAAGAAACAAACAAGACGCTTTCTACTGCAGACATTTAGAACAATTGTTTTTAGAAAAAGGCAATTTTTTCAAAGTATTTTTGAAAATTTCTAGTTCTTTTCCAGGGGAATACACAAACACTGGGTACCTTTAAAATCATTAGGGTGTTGGGAAAAAGGGTACACATTTAACATTAAAACCTTATGTGGACCAAAAGTTACAGGGGTTTAAGTTGTGAGTGTCCAGAATTTAGTTCTGGGCACATCGGACATACTATGGTGTCAATTGTTGTTTTTATACATGATCATTGTTTTTGGTTTGGTTGCTGTTCCTGTACATGATTGTTGAGTGTTGCTCCCCTTGAGTCATTGTGCTCCATCGTCTAGCACATTCTTCGTTCACCCAGGTGTATGTTAGATTCCCCATGTTAGACTAATGTTCTGATTTGTTACCTTTGCCTCAAATTGTAAAGCGCTCTGATATCCTTCGGGATCAAGTTTGCGCTATACAAAACTTTATAAATAAATAAATAAATAAAATGATGCCTTTTCTGTCTTTTCCTTCTTCGTGTTTCTGCTTTTTATTATTTTTCTACCTCTTGCTCTCTCTATATATCTGATGCTGAAAAATAAGTGCTGGTCCCCAAAAATAAGTGCTGTTGCCCTCCACCGGCAACCACCAGCTCAAATTAGGCCCTGAAAAGTACCCTTTTTTAGCACCAATACGTTGTGCTACATTGCATCAAAGGAACTTGTCATGGGTGAAACTTGGACATTGCAGCGCAACCACCCATTGTTTTTGAGGCAAGTCCTCTCTACTAAAATAGATAGACTGCGTTTTTTATCAAAAAAGGCCTTTTTTGAGGCAAGTTTAATATTAGAGAACTGTTTATTTTTTCCTAACATTTCACACTGTGCAGCAAACATTTAATGCATGAAATGTTTTAAAGTTTTTCTAGGCATAGGATTCTGTACTGGAAGACAATCCTTTCAGTACAGAACCTATGCTAAACATCATGGCCACACTTTTTATCTATGGTAATGCTAGGCATCTTGTCTGTGCACTAGTGCCGGGGAGGGAGCAGCAGTAGGCCTTAATAGTAAATTGTACACATGGCTGCTCTCCCTCTACCGCAAGGCGCTGCACTGTGTTGCACTATACTTAAAAAACATCTGCCATAAAATCTCTAAATCACTCTGGACCTTATTTATGAACTCCTGTGTCATTTTTACCCCATCGTTGTTTCATTTTTTGTGACGCAGCGTCGGAGTAAATAATGCGCCATGTTGCACCATATTTACAAAAGTGATGCATCTAGGCAGTGCCACTTCTAGGACGCCAATGCGACAAAACCTCACGCCTGCCTCATGGCAGGCCTAAGGGTGATGCAGGCACTATCACAGGGGGCTTGCCCCATGTGAAAGGACACATTGCTGGAGTTGCATCTGTTTTAAGACACACCCCACTAATGCACCACTTTTGCGCTGATAGATATGTCAGTAATACTGACGTATCTGTCACTCTTTGCGACATGATGCATCATACAGTAAATATGATGTATCCATGATGTTGCATGTAGGGCTCACTGAGGAGTGTTGCACCACTGCTTTCACGCAGCGATGCAACACTTCTCATAAATGAGGCCCTCCGTGTTTTAGATATCCTTGCACCATTCCTATCATAGACTTTTTGCTTAGTCCAAAATTAAAACCTTCAGAATAGGTACAGACAGAATTTTAGAGTTGTTTAATTCAGCTAACTAACAAAGGTCTGTACTTGTTTAGCTCAACATTGCTTTTAATCATATGAATGGTGTTAAATGTCATGTGTGATTTGATATTTTAGATCAGAATATTTCAGTACGAAATGTGGTGTGCTAGTCATCGTTATTTTCCCAGCTGTAGGATAATCTAAAATGTGTGAGAACCACTGCTTTAAAGTAAGCTAATCGTCATGCTGTCCTAATGTAGGAAATATCCCATCAGCATTTGTGTCAGCTCTGTGAACTATTCTGCCTTCGGATTAATTATTGAAGAATCACTTTTATACGTGTGACTTATGCTGCTCAAAGTAGAAAAGCCGAATATTTAACCAAATGAACAGCTGCATTAAATCAAGATATATGCCGCCACTATAACACTCAGATTTATAATAGCGTGACCAGCCGCGGGCCGTGGAGGGAGTTACGGTGGGGCAGGGAGGCGGGGAGGGGGAGGGGCAGGGTGGAGGGAGCTAAAAACTGGCATATGGATAATTGCAGGTAAGTCCACAATTTAATTAATAAAACGAATTTCGTAGCGCGCACTGCATCGCAAAATGCGATGCTGTGCGCTCTACGAATTTCGTTTTATTAATAAAATTGTGTACTTACCTGCAATTATCCATATTCCAGTTTTTAGGTCCCTCCACTCTAACCCTCCCCCTCCCCGCCTCCCTGCCCCACCGTAACTCCCTCCACGGCCCGCGGCTGACTAGTAGTGTTGCCCTCTTGGCAGACAGCTCCATAATCAGGGCAATTAGTAGGAAAATTAACACAATTTTGCTAATGTAAAAAAACTAATATTTGCATGTCCATGTTAAATCGTTGTATATGTATATGCTGGAGGTAGATGGTCTTTTGTTGAATAAATAGTAACTAGATTTTAAATTAATTGTTAAAATATGTAAATGTGTTGAACTAATTTGAAATTATTTTTTAAGGAATGCGCCAAAAAAAATTACACTTGCCTAAATTAAAATGTTTATATTTATATATAATGTTTTAAAGGGCACTTTATATATAAAATGTATTTAATTTAATTGAATTCCATTTAATGGACTGATGTTTCAGTACAAGTGGGTGGACATTAGTGGCACTTGATTTACCCCAGCGCTGTGTTGAAGTACTTTACAACTGTCTGGTCATCTTGTTTCAGCTGTAATAACAATAGAAGTGCAGTCTGTGAATAGCAATGGGCTTTCTCTTTTGTTGCTTGGTTCAGGTCCCACCCTAACCCACCAGTTACCCTCCCTTAACTACTCCTTACTCCTCCCTAAATTCCTCCCATTTATTTGCAAAATGTCCCCATTTTCTAGCCACCCCCTCTATCTCTCCCACATTCACTATGAAAACATATATCTATATATGCAGAGAACTCCATAGTTGGTGCAGCAATCTTTGCATATTAAAGATAGGCAGTCTGACCACTTTTTTCAGATGTTGATGGGTCTCTGGAGGGAAGACCATCGGAGTCCTTCCACCTCCGCCAGAATCTTGGTCTCAAGTTGATGGCGTTAGAGGCAGAAGCGGCTGTCGGAAGGAGTCCCACAAGAAATATCACTGTCCGGATTATGTGTCTTTCTGTTGAGGCAACAGTGGCAGGAAAACTTGCAAACTCTAGTTGGTGGCATGGAAGCAAAAGACATGAAAACATAACTTTATTTGGTTTCCCACTTCCGTTTCCATCTTGAAACCCATTGTCCAGGTGCTTCCTGTGCTGCTGAGACCTCACCACGATGTTCAGCAACCCATTTTCACCATAATCTAAGGTAGACTTCTGTCAATTGCCTCACTATGACTCTTGTGATAAAATTTGCTTAAGCGTCAAGTATTTTTACATTATTATCACATCCATTATTATTATGTGACATGCAAAAGTGTTCATCTTACAATTTATCATGCTAATAAGAACACACCTGTATTGACACATAATACATATTTTTGGAGGCAGTGTTTTGGGGTGTTGAGCTTGCGGTGCCTGTGGGTGTACATTCAATAGGGTGTATGTTGTTGGTGTGAAATGTTATTTGTAAAAAAAAAGGCATTACACATTACCTACGTAGACATTATCACACATTCACAACATATGCTTGAAGTAAGATAATAATGAGTTGTACTTATCTGTCTCCACACCACCATGGCCTCATTCCATCAGTACTCTGCCACCAGAATACTACTAGCAAAGCGAGAAAACAAAATCAGCTTGGTGAAAAACTGTTGGGATAATGGCGATGGAGTACTGTTAGCCAACAAAGAAGACCACCACTGTGGTGGTCGACTGTCTATTGCCTCAATATCTAAATATGGCAGGTGGACCCCCGTCAGCTCGATGGAGAAGTTGAAACCACCGCCATGGTGCGTTGACGGTAGTCACACCAAGATCTAATTCTGTCCCTTTGTCTGCATCCAAGAGTTCTTCAGCCTGGAAGTTTGCCTACTATGGTGCCTCATTCCCTTCAGTTCAGAATACAATGTGTGCACTTGTAAACTGCACATTCACCTCTTGGGTATCTTGTCACTGAATACGATATGTATACTGCTACTCAAATAAATGGTGCTCATTTATTGAGCTTGGAAAGAGGAAAGAGGGAGTAGAGCCACAAAAATTTGAATCTTAGACCACAGGGTTAAAAAGGATTCCTGGATTGGACGCATTAGTCCACTGAACTACGAGACCCGCAGACAAAGGTTGTTAATAACCTGCATAAACAGACTTGCAAACTGGTACAAGTTCTCAAGTCTCAAGTTGGCCAAAGAAAGCACCTAATTGTTAATAAGAGCTGGGCTATTGATGAGTCCTGTGTGAACTTTGCATGTTAGAGCATAGGATGCAGCAGCAAATGGCAAATGAAAAGAACCCAACAGCAGACCTTCCAATCTGAACCTCACACTAGTTCAGTTTATTCAAGAGTCCTGCGCACAATAGCTCCAGCACCTGCCGTTTTGTGATGACCCTGTATTCGAGATATTTAGTCAATAACGCAAAAGAAGGTGGGCCAGGTAAGGAAGTCCAGTCAATCTTGTTTTGTCAAAACCTTAATTTGCAGTTTTTTCATCAATTATAATTCCTTATTTATTGTATAGTACATATTGTATATTGCTTTTATCACTTGTACTATTTTTATATTGTATGGTACTTTGCACTTTATAAGATCTTTGAGATCGAAAATAAAGTATTTGATGATGATGATGACTTCTTAATTTACACATAGTGCTCAGCCTACGAGTTTCATTCCAAACAGTAGTAAATTCATCAGGGCTGAAAACCATTCAACATTAAAAAACAAATCAAACACTAAAATAAAGACAATGCCAAACTATGATACAAACGGAACGGGACATGCATAAAAAAGACAAAATACACACATCCTAATTAAAACATATCCCCACCCTGGACAATGAAGATCTCTGTGTGGTACTATGTGGAATTGATTCTGAATTTGCTTATCGAATGGGTTAACTCTAATTGACCATATTGAGACCAGAATATGCTACTTTTCAAAAGGTGAGAGAAACACAGATAACAACATTACTACAGTATAACAAATAGTTGCATATTCACAAATAAAAGTAAAAAAGTAATAAACAACTACATGAACAAGGTATTCATAATAAGACATAAAACACTCAACCTTATTCACCTAGCGGCTCCCCGTGCACATACCTGCATAAGTCATGGAATAGTGAATTAAAAGTCAAAAAGTAGGAAACACATGCAGAAAAAATTAGCATCTTCCATAGTGTAAACTGATTATCACAAAATGTTAACTTGCCATCTTGAACAACTGACGGTAAAACCATACGTTTTGAGTCACCCATTCCAATTTCGGACAGGGTTCGTAATTGAGGATAAAATAGCAAGTGGTGGCAATTAGGAGATAAAGGAAAACAAAGGGAAATGGGGAAAAAGAGGGAAAAGGGAGGGATAAAAAAGGGGAAGAAAGAAAGGAAAAAGATGGGGGCAAGATATTCATACACAGTGCGTATAAAGATGGTATAGTCCCATGTTAAACCATGACGTCGAATTCAATGCGCACTACAGTTCTAAAGTCTCCCTTTAATCATTTCAATCAGTAATTTCAATCCCCATAGGCAACTCAAAATCCCAAGGCATCATCATGCCAGTTTCTGAATACCTAGTATGAATAATACCAATTAATCCCTAAACAGGTCAGTACCCAACGTGAAGCCTAGTTTTAAAAAGCGTTGTAAGAAAATGTAATCATTTAACATACAGGTCACAGGTCATCTTATCATTCATATACGTTAAAGTTCAGTCATTCACCAAAAAAAGCAATGAGAAATGTTGGTGCCCAATGAAGCACAAAACACACAGGCCACCAATGATAAACGGCACAGATGCAGGATTAACCAATTCATCCCCCTAGGGCATATAACCATGTCTGTACATGTTCTAGTCTTAAAAAACCTTCCAATCCATTTTAAAATAATAGGGCAAACCCTATAACCGGTATGCGCCTAGTAGATTAAATTAAATAGGATCAAATAATGTAAACATAAAACTTGAACCATATTATGTCTTAAACGGCACTACAAATGACACGGTGTCCCAAACATCGTTTATACTGCATTAACTGCCAAGCCTGAAAAGATCTCAAATGCTAACCTTAAGATGAGTGAGCATCTGGATACATGTATGATGCCAGAATGCAAGTGTCCCTTGCTATATGCATGACCCAAAAGTCCCCAAGTGCATGCACCAAATAACAGGGTCTAAGTCAACGTCTAATGTTTATACAACACAAATCTAATCTGTCGGCTATGTGCGATTGATCAAGGTCGCAACACAGACAACGAAATGCACTATTTTTAAGCTGATATGTGCAGTGTGGTATGTTGCCCGTCCCAAGTTATGCTCTTTACAAATTAGTTGTCTTCTCTCAATCTGCTGCTAAGTGGCTACCGCTGTGTATTGTTATCAGCTCAATGATTTACTGGATATATCATTGGTTACTGTATGTCTATATCCCCTGCTGGACGAACACTGCTTTGGTTACTATATGTTCATATACCCTGCTGGATAAACTCGGCTGTCATTTTCAATGTGACACACTGTCTGAGGTTGTTCATGAAAGTCTGAAATGGACTCCTTGCGAATTTGTTTGTGCCAAATATTTTTGTGAAAAGATTTTATAATTTAAAAAAAAAATCTTATGTCTATCACTACTCTCCAACTCCCCCCTCCACTTACTTTTACTTACTTTTCCTCTTTCCCTCTTGCTTGTCATCACTCTCAGTGGACAGACTCTATGGTGAATTTCATAATAATGTTGGTTTATTTACATGCAACTGGAGATACGTGCTTGGTTGCGTTGGGTGTGTCCAATTTTAGATTGAATCACACCTCTTGTATGACTAACAAACACTCTGTTCCCTGTTATAGACATCCTTTGGTCATAAGTGATACTTAAAGAAGGCGGCGTTTAGGTAAATTCCTAGGTTCTGAATTACTGGCTTGCATGACGGCGGTGACGCCCCCTGTAATAATTGTCTCCTTAATTCTCCTCTATTTCTGTCCATGAGTACTATTTCTGAGGGGTTGAACATGCTTCTTTACACCTCTGGTATGTTTGAGAGATCTGGATATTATTGGCAGCTAACTGATCCTATGGTGAATCTATTGTCACCTTTTGATTTATTATTTATCAATAGGTAATTGGAGATTGTTAGACCTGGCATCATTGGCATGAGTCTCTCCTCCATTTTTTTTCTGTTTGCCTCCTCTGTTTACGATGTTTTTGCTGGTATAATGCTTTGGGCACTGTGCCACTGCTGATCAGTGCCACAGTGCAAGTGCTCCCTATGTGAAATTGCTGTATTGATTGAATTCCATGTTTGGCTTATTTGGTTTACTGTCAGTCCCTAGTAGAGTGCACCAGGAGTGCCAGGGCTTGTAAATACAAATGCTGCTCGTGGGCTTTCAGCACGTGTTGTGCCACCCACAAGAGCGGCCTAGTAAAAGTATGTCTGAAGGTCTACCATTGCTAGACCACGTGCAGTCTGACTGTCACAAGGACTACGCAAGTACACCTACTTGCCAGTCCCTAAACCTTCCCTTAACTTCATGTTAGTCACCCCTATGGTAGGCCCACGGGCAGGGTGCATTGTAAGCATAAGGTAGGACAAGCCTGACAAGGTTGGCATGTCCTAATAGTGAATTACAGCCATATTCGTTTTTCACTATTGTAAGGTAACCTGCTCTCCATAAGTTAGAATGGGCTGCCAGGATTATTATTGCTATAATCCTAGCGGGCTCGGGGAGCATGGTGCAATGTCGAGTTTGATATCCCTGAACTCAGGGTTTAATAACGCATCCGTTTGGGTGGATGGTTTTTGGACTCTGTGTTTGAAAATAGCACTTTTAGAAAGTAGCTATTTTCTTGTCTAACTGTCTACCGGTCTCTGCTGGTTCTGGTGTGCGTGTGACAGGAGCTGGGTGGCTCCAGAGGTCTGAATGAGTCAGTGTGGGATGAGTGGGGCATTTGCATTGAGAGTAGGGGAAGAGTAGCTCCTGATAGCCTGCCCTGCCTGATACAATGCTGGCTCCGCCCCCCTGCCAGGCGACTGATGACTCTGTGCCTGCCAGGGACTTTCCTGGCCCGACCTCCTGCCGGGCAGCTGATGGCCCTGCCCCTGCCAGTGACAATGCTGGCTCCGCTCCTGCTGGGCGGCTGAAGACTCTGCCCTGCACAGTGAATAGGCCAGGTGCCTCGGCCTGGCAACACCCACAACAAACCCAAGATGGGGGGAAATTCCCCAGCCTGGACAAAGGGATCAAAGCCAAAAAGGGGTATAAGAGAAGGACCCCTGAACCAAGAATTTAGATCACTTCTGACAAGGAAACCTGAACCAAGGACAAGAAGCCTGCTGATCTAAGGACTGCCTACCCCTTCTGCCAGAGTGCTGTTTGTTGGGGGAATCCTGCAGTTGCTTCTTTATTTTTGCCAAGGAACCAGGAGAGAGGAACTGAGTGTGTACTCTCAAACTTGCTAAAGAAAATCTCCAAGGGTTGGAAGAGTGCCAGCCTCCTGTTGAAGTCACAGGGCCAAAGGACTTCATTTGTTTGCTGAAAGTGCTTGTTGCTGGAACCTGAAATCCAGCACCTCTGAAGAATCCAGCAATCTCAACGCCGACGGACGCCGCCGAATCCAGCTCGACATCGTGAGTAACGGCTCCAGTGTCCCGCACCTTCGAAGCCAGCCGCCGGGCCCGATCGACGCCAGTAGCGACGCCAGTGAGTAGCGAGTTCGGCTCCAGCTCCAAGTGACCCTGTGTCGACGCCGCCGCTGATCGCATCGACCTCGAGCCCTCTCGACACCGTGAGCGCTGCTCACTCTTGCAACATCGACATCGACGACGCCATATCCTGCTTCATCTCGTGAGCGCTGCTCCCGCCTGACTTCGGTCGACGCCGCTGCAGATCGCCCCGACTCCGAGGCCCGATCGACGCCGAAGACGCGACGCCGGACATCTCGACGCCGCTGATCATCGAGTGCTTCACTTTTCCAAGGTACTGTGTTGTTGGGGTCTGTGCGACTCCGGGCTCGACGTAGCGCTCCTCACGGTCGACGCCGAACCTTTGGATTAACTTTGCCTCGACGTCGTGTGACTCCCGTGTGGGTTACATTGTTGCCAAGAACTGTGTTTTAAAGAAGAAGAGTTGCTTTTGTTACTAAAGACTTTGTGCTAAGAAGAAACCGTGCTTGAACTATTATTTTTCCTTCCAAGAGTATTTATTAAGACTGTGGTATATTTTTGTCGTTATTTGGTCTTGTGCTAAGCCTTATATAAAAATCCTTATTTTTATAATACTACTGTGTCGTGTCCATTTGTAGTGTATTCACTTTATTACTGTATGTGGTCATAAATGCTTAACGCACTGCCTCTGAGATAAGCCTGTCTGCTTTGCCAAGCTACCAAGGGGGTGAGCAGGGGTTATCTAAGTGTGTGATCCCCTTGCCCTGACTAGAAAAGGTGTGTCCCTATTTGTCAGAAGTGTATACCTCTGCCAACTAGAGACAGCCGCTTCTAACATTGGTGGGTCAGCGGTGGGATTTGAACTTTGCATTTATGACCCATGTGCAGTGATTAGTGTGCGCTACATAGTGAAAGCAGACCATAGCGCAGCCACAATCTGTTTTGGTTGGATATCCTATTTTTGTTCTCCGATTTCCTGAAGCTTGGTTTTTGAAACTGCCAGTTTTGACCATGAGTGATGCCGGAGTCACTGCCCCTGTTGTTGTTGTGGAGGAGTTTGATAGGAGTAAGATAAAGGATTACAAGTTACAGGATCTGAAATCCTTTTGCAAGCAATTTAAAGTTCCTACAACAGGCCTCAAAGTTAAGGAAAATTATCTCAAAGCATTGCCGGCCTGGTTAGAGGCCAGAGATCCCTCTGATCCGGTGGTGGTACCGACAGGGGAAGGGGAGGAGGAAGTGCCAGTGAATGGGCCTACATCTCCTCCTGGCAGCAGTGTTTCCTCCAAAGGTCTTTCTCCTGAAGAAAGAGAAGAAAGGGCGAAGGAGCGAGCATACAACATGGAAATGGCAAAACTTAGGATAAATGGGCAGTTGGAGATAGAAAATGCAAGAGGCAGGAGAGAAGCTGATATGGAGATCAAAAGGTTGGAGTTTGAAAGAGAGAAGTTAGCTTTGGAGCGTGATACCAGGTTGAGGGAGTTGGAGCTCAAAGCTAAAGTGTTAGAATTGAATCCCTCTGGTGGCAGCATCCCATCTGTGCCTGCAGAAAGTAGGTTTTATTTTCCCAAAGATGTGATCAAAGAGTTTCAGAAGAATGAAGATATTGGTCAATGGTTTAAAGCATATGAGTTAGCATTGTTGGCCCACCGGGTCCCTGAGAAGGATTGGGGAGCGGGGTTGTGGGGTCGCTTTGTGAATGAGGGAAGAGATACCCTGTTAGACATGCCTGTTGAGGATAGGATGTCTTATACTCATATGAAAGATGCTTTAATGTTAAGGTATGGCCTAACCCCAGAAAAGTACAGACAGGCCTTTAGAGAATGTAAGAAGTTGCCTGGTACCACGTGGGTTGAATATGTGTCATTTCTTTGCAGAGCCATGGATGGTTGGGTAAAGGGCAGCAAAGTGGAAAGTTATGATGCTCTTTATGATTTGTTTGCTTGGGAACACTTGTCTAATAACTGTTTTCCAGAGCTGCGCCAGCACCTTATTGATAGCAAGATATCTAACCCTAGAAAACTTGCTGAGGAGGCGGACCGCTGGGTCAGTACCAGGGTCCACAAGGGTCCAGTGGGAGACTCAGCCAAAGGTGGGCAGGGTCCCCAGCAGAAGAGTGGGGGGGGACAAGGGTAAACAGAGGGAGTTCCAGAAAGGGCCCCAAAGTAATCCCCAAGGGAACCAAGGGAAGGGTTACCAGCCTCCCCTGTGAAGAAATCAGAGACCCCGACAGGTAAACCTGGTCATAGGGGCCCAATGACCTGCTTCGCTTGTAAACAGGTGGGACACCGTTTTTATGATCCCCAGTGTCCCTTGAAGAACTCTAGTGCACCACCACGTGCAGCCCCCCGTCAGTTGGCGAGTGTAGCCCTGGGAGGGGAGGAGATGGTTGCCCATGGTGGGGAGGGTCCCGCAGAGATGTCCCTGGTCTCTTTAGGAGACATGGAAATGGTCCCTCCACCCCCTCTGCCTAGTAACACTAAGAAATATAGGCAGTGGGTGACCATTAATGGCCATAGAGTGGAAGCTCTCAGAGACACCGGAGCGAGTGTGACAGCTGTCAAGTGTCACTTGGTGTCCAGAGAGCAGGTTGTTCCCCACGCATTCTACCCTGTGATAGCTGCTGACAACTCCCAGAGAGAGTGTGAGGTAGCTCAGATTCCCTTTGAATGGGGGGAGTTTCAGGTACTCTTCAAGTTGCTGTAAGGCCCGCCATGCCTGTTGATTGTCTCCTGGGCAATGATTTGGAAGACTCCCCTTGGGCTAAGGTGGAGAGGGAGACACATTTGATAATGTTGGGTGTGCCAGAGTGGGTGTGTGCAACCACTCGATCCATGACAGCAAGTAAGGGTGTTGATGGGGTTCTGGAGCCTGAAAGTATGGCCCAGGAACCAGCTGTGAAGAGAAGAGGCAGGGGGCGCGGGAAACCGTCCCCCGTAGTTCCCGTGGTCCAGGAGGAGGCAGACCTTGAGGGGTATGCCCTGGAACCCACCGGTAAACAAGTTGCTGAACTGGGAGACCTGCCCGAGCTGACCCACTGGCAGCAGGATGGTGGTCCCTCCAGGGAAGAATTTTGTGCAGAACAGAAAGTGTGCCCTTCTCTTGTGGGTATGAGGCAGCAGGCCTCAGCCCAGACAACAGGTGATCAGTCAGGGTCACATTTGGTCTACTGGGAGAACGATCTCCTGTATAGCGAGCCTAAGGCTGCTGAGCCTGGGTCAGCCCGTGTGCTGGTGGTACCCCAGCACTTCAGAGCCTTCCTACTGGGTTTGGCTCATGACGTTCCGTTAGCTGGACATCTGGGGCAGGACAAGACCTATGACAGGCTTGTCACCCATTTTTATTGGCCTCAGATGAGAAGGGATACAGATATCCATTGCAAGACCTGTCAAACTTGCCAGGCAAGTGGGAAAAGTGGGCGGAAGCAGAAGGCTCCCCTCCAACCTTTTCCCGTGGTCAGTACCCCCTTTGACCGGGTGGGGATTGACATTGTTGGGCCCCTGGACCCCAAGACAGGCCTGGGCAACAGGTTCATCCTGGTCTTGGTGGACCATGCCACACGGTACCCAGAAGCCATCCCTCTCAGAACAGTGACGGCCCCCGTGGTGGGACGGGCACTGATGGGTGTTTTCTCCCGAATGGGGTTCCCCAGAGAGGTGGTGCCGGACCGGGGCACCAACTTCATTTCCAACTATATGAAGTCTCTGTGGAAGGAGTGTGGGGTAACCTACAAGTTCACCACTCCTTACCACCCTCAAGGTAATGGGTTGGTTGAGAGATTCAACCGTATCGTTAAAGGCATGATTATGGGTCTTGAAGAACCAATGAGGCGTAAATGGGACGTCCTCTTGCCATGCCTGTTGTTTGCTTACCGTGAGGTGCCACAAAAGTCTCTAGGGTTCAGCCCCTTTGAGCTTTTGTATGGACACCCGGTAAGAGGACCTTTGAGTCTGGTCAAAGAAGGCTGGGAGCAATCTCCCAGGAAACCTCCCCAGGATGTATACAGTTACATGCTGGCCTTTAGGAACCAGACTAGGTGCTTCAGAGATCTTGCTCAGGCAAATCTGGAGGCCAGCCAGGAAGAGATGAAGCGGTGGTACGACCAGAAGGCCACTCTGGTGGAGCTTCAGCCTGGACAGAAAGTTTGGGTCATGTCCCCTGTGGAACCTTGTGCGCTCAAGGACAGATGGACTGGACCATTTAAGGTTGTGGAGAAAAAGAGCGATGTCACCTACATGGTGGACTTGAAGTCTCCCAGGAACCCCTTGCGGGTCCTGCATGTCAACCGTTAAAAGCCCCACTTAGAAAGGTCCGAAGTGGGCATGCTCCTAGCTACAGATGCTGGAATGGAAGAGGAGAGTGAGCCTCTTCCTGAACTCCTGTATGCAAAAGAGCAAGATGGGTCAGTGGATGGTGTTGTCCTCTCTGACACACTGACTCCTGAACAGCAGCAGGATTGTCGCCAACTGTTGGAACAATTCCCTGATCTGTTTTCCTTGATTCCTGGTGTCACTCAGTGGTGTGTCCATGATGTGGACACCGGGGACAGCACTCCTGTGAAGCACAAGGCTTACAGAGTGACTGACAAGGTCAGAGCATACATCAAGGAGGAGGTCTCCAAAATGTTTGCCTTAGGGGTGGTTGAGTCCTCTAGCAGTCCTTGGGCCAGCCCAGTGGTCTTGGTCCCAAAGGCTGCAGCGCCTGGTGCTTCACCGGAACTTCGGTTCTGTGTGGATTACCGAGGACTCAATTCAGTCACCAAGACGGACGCGCACCCCATCCCCAGAGCTGATGAGCTCATAGATCGGTTAGGGGCTGCCCGGTACCTTAGTACGTTTGATCTGATGTCTGGGTACTGGCAGATCGCCTTGACTGATGGGGCAAAAGAGAGGTCAGCATTCTCCACACCAGATGGGCACTACCAGTTCCGGGTTATGCCCTTTGGGATGAAGAATGCCCCTGCCACCTTCCAGAGGTTGGTCAACCAGGTCTTGGCTGGACTGGAGGATTTCAGTGCCGCCTACCTGGACGACATCGCAGTGTTCAGCGCCAGCTGGGAGGAACACTTGCGCCACCTCCAGGAAGTGTTGTTGGCCCTGCGCAGAGCAGGCCTCACAATCAAAGCCAGTAAGTGCCAGATTGGGCATGGTTCAGTGGTGTACTTGGGGCACCAAGTAGGGAGCGGCAAGGTGGCCCCCCTGCAACCCAAGATTGATACCATCCTGGCATGGGCACCGCCCAAAACCCAGACTCAGGTGAGAGCCTTCTTGGGTCTCACGGGTTATTACAGGAGGTTTGTCAAGGATTATGGTAACATTGTGCACCCCTTGACTTCGCTGACTTCCAGGAAGCAGCCACGACTTGTGATCTGGACTGACGCCTGTCAGACGGCCTTTGACACCTTGAAAACTGCAATGTGCACAGCACCCATACTCCAGGCACCCGACTTTTCTAAGGAATTTGTTGTCCAGACGGACGCTTCAGAGCATGGCGTGGGGGCTGTTCTAGCTCAGGTGAATGAAGAGGGCCGAGACTTACCTGTAGCCTTCATCAGTAGGAGGTTACTTCCCAGGGAACAGAGGTGGAGTGCGATAGAGAGAGAAGCATTTGCTGTGGTCGGGGCGCTGAAGAAGCTAAGACCCTACCTGTTTGGGACTCACTTCCGGGTTCAGACAGACCACAGGCCCCTCAGATGGTTGATGCAGATGAGGGGTGAGAATCCAAAGCTGTTGAGGTGGTCCATTTCCCTACAGGGGATGGACTTCACGGTGGAACACCGCCCTGGCACAGATCACGCCAATGCTGATGGTCTGTCCAGATTTTTCCGCCTTAGTGATGAGGACTCCCTAGGGTAAGGGTAGTTCTCCCCACATTTCAGCTGGAGGGGACACGTGTTAGACCTGGCATCATTGGCATGAGTCTCTCCTCCATTTTTTTTCTGTTTGCCTCCTCTGTTTACAATGTTTTTGCTGGTATAATGCTTTGGGCACTGTGCCACTGCAAGTGCTCCCTATGTGAAATTGCTGTATTGATTGAATTCCATGTTTGGCTTATTTGGTTTACTGTCAGTCCCTAGTAGAGTGCACCAGGAGTGCCAGGGCTTGTAAATACAAATGCTGCTCGTGGGCTTTCAGCACGTGTTGTGCCACCCACAAGAGCGGCCTAGTAAAAGTATGTCTGAAGGTCTACCATTGCTAGACCACGTGCAGTCTGACTGTCACAAGGACTGCGCAAGTACACCTACTTGCCAGTCCCTAAACCTTCCCTTAACTTCATGTTAGTCACCCCTATGGTAGGCCCACGGGCAGGGTGCATTGTAAGCATAAGGTAGGACAAGCCTGACAAGGTTGGCATGTCCTAATAGTGAATTACAGCCATATTCGTTTTTCACTATTGTAAGGTAACCTGCTCTCCATAAGTTAGAATGGGCTGCCAGGATTATTATTGCTATAATCCTAGCGGGCTCGGGGAGCATGGTGCAATGTCGAGTTTGGTATCCCTGAACTCAGGGTTTAATAACGCATCCGTTTGGGTGGATGGTTTTTGGACTCTGTGTTTGAAAATAGCACTTTTAGAAAGTAGCTATTTTCTTGTCTAACTGTCTACCGGTCTCTGCTGGTTCTGGTGTGCGTGTGACAGGAGCTGGGTGGCTCCAGAGGTCTGAATGAGTCAGTGTGGGATGAGTGGGGCATTTGCATTGAGAGTAGGGGAAGAGTAGCTCCTGATAGCCTGCCCTCCCTGATACAATGCTGGCTCCGCCCCCCTGCCAGGCGACTGATGACTCTGTGCCTGCCAGGGACTTTCCTGGCCCCACCTCCTGCCGGGCAGCTGATGGCCCTGCCCCTGCCAGTGACAATGCTGGCTCCGCTCCTGCTGGGCGGCTGAAGACTCTGCCCTGCACAGTGAATAGGCCAGGTGCCTCGGCCTGGCCACACCCACAACAAACCCAAGATGGGGGGAAATTCCCCTGCCTGGACAAAGGGATCAAAGCCAAAAAGGGGTATAAGAGAAGGACCCCTGAACCAAGAATTTAGATCACTTCTGACAAGGAAACCTGAACCAAGGACAAGAAGCCTGCTGATCTAAGGACTGCCTACCCCTTCTGGCAGAGTGCTGTTTGTTGGGGGAATCCTGCAGTTGCTTCTTTATTTTTGCCAAGGAACCAGGAGAGAGGAACTGAGTGTGTACTCTCAAACTTGCTAAAGAAAATCTCCAAGGGTTGGAAGAGTGCCAGCCTCCTGTTGAAGTGACAGGGCCAAAGGACTTCATTTGTTTGCTGAAAGTGCTTGTTGCTGGAACCTGAAATCCAGCACCTCTGAAGAATCCAGCAATCTCGACGCCGACGGACGCCGCCGAATCCAGCTCGACATCGTGAGTAACGGCTCCAGTGTCCCGCACCTTCGAAGCCGGCCGCCGGGCCCGATCGACGCCAGTAGCGACGCCAGTGAGTAGCGAGTTCGGCTCCAGCTCCAAGTGACCCTGTGTCGACGCCGCCGCTGATCGCATCGACCTCGAGCCCTCTCGACGCCGTGAGCGCTGCTCACTCTTGCAACATCGACATCGACGACGCCGTATCCTGCTTCATCTCGTGAGCGCTGCTCCCGCCTGACTTCGGTCGACGCCGCTGCAGATCGCCCCGACTCCGAGGCCCGATCGACGCCGAAGACGCGACGCCGGACATCTCGACGCCGCTGATCACCGAGTGCTTCACTTTTCCAAGGTACTGTGTTGTTTGGGTCTGTGCGACTCCGGGCTCGACGTAGCGCTCCTCGCGGTCGACGCCGAACCTTTGGATTAACTTTGCCTCGACGTCGTGTGACTCCCGTGTGGGTTACATTGTTGCCAAGAACTGTGTTTTAAAGAAGAAGAGTTGCTTTTGTTACATAAAGACTTTGTGCTAAGAAGAAACCGTGCTTGAACTATTATTTTTCCTTCCAAGAGTATTTATTAAGACTGTGGTATATTTTTGTCGTTATTTGGTCTTGTGCTAAGCCTTATATAAAAATCCTTATTTTTATAATACTACTGTGTCGTGTCCATTTGTAGTGTATTCACTTTATTACTGTATGTGGGCATAAATGCTTAACGCACTGCCTCTGAGATAAGCCTGTCTGCTTTGCCAAGCTACCAAGGGGGTGAGCAGGGGTTATCTAAGTGTGTGATCCCCTTGCCCTGACTAGAAAAGGTGTGTCCCTATTTGTCAGAAGTGTATACCTCTGCCAACTAGAGACAGCCGCTTCTAACAGAGATACATGCTTGTTGGCAGTGAGAGTGGATTTTTACATTTTTTGAGGATTATCTGAATCCTTTCGTGCTAGTCACATATACAATGTTCCTTTTATGAGGCCCCCTTTGGTCACATCTGAAATTTAAAGATGGCGGCGAACTGGAAAGCTCCAGGGCTCTGGGGAACCGGCTAATTTTGTGCGGTGACGTCGACAGAAGTGTTATGGAAATTCCTTGGTTATGATTGGGCAGTTGGCTCACCGATGAGGAAGTGGGATATTTTAAAAACAGAGATGTCAGTAGACGCAAACATCAAACTGATACACTTAAGGAAGGAACAGGATATTTATCAGGGTCAGTGTGGACAGGGGACTGGGTTGGTAGCGTGTTGTATAGGTGCCTATTTAACATAAACCAAACTCTAACTATTGGTGTCAGGAAATATGCTTGCTATCGCAGTATAAGGCTTACCCTTGGCAGGTTAGATGTGGGTTTGAGATATGCTTTAATTGACTCATGGTATGAGTGCTTGTCTTTTTTGGTGACCTACATTGGCATCATGTTCAAGTTTGTGCACCCGCTTGCAGTAATACAGGCTCCTGTCAGGCACAGTCTGTCAATTTAAGATGACGGCTTGATAGCGAAGACTAAGGCACTGTAGTAATCAGTCTATTCTGATAGTGATGTTGACAGAAGCCATAACAATGAATTGCGGTTTATTTCTTACATGGAAGCAGACCATTTGAAATCTGATACGCCAGCAAGCTCAACAAACAGTTGGAGACATTAAAATAAGTAGGAGGCTATGTAGCAAGGTAGATGCGGACCGGTGGTGCTTCCACTCTCATGTGTTTAGATTTGTGTTGTGTAAACATTAAACATTGACTTAAACCCTGTTATTTGGTGCATGCAAGTGGAGACTTTTGGGTCATGCATATAGAAAGGGACACCCGATTGTAGCATCGTACATGTATCCCAATGCTCACTCATCTTAATGTTACCATTGGGAATCGTCTCCGGCTTGGCGGTTACTGGCGTATAAAATATGTTTGGGACACTTTGTCACTTAGGGTACCGTTTCAGACATGATGTGGTTCAAGGTATACGGGTACATTATTTGACCCTACTGAATTTCATCTACTATGCAGAAACCGGTTGTAGGGATTACCCTATTATTTTAAACTGGATTGGAAGGTTTTTTAAGACTAGAACATGTACAGACATGGATATATGCCCTAGGGAGACAAATTGGTTACTCATACATCTGTGCCGTTTATCATTGATGGACTGTGTGTTTTGTGCTTCATTGGTCACCAACATTTCTCATAGCTTCTTTTGGTGCATGATTGAACTTTAATGTATATGGATGATAACATGACCTGTGACTTGTATGGTAAATGATTAAATGTTCTTACAATACTTTTTAGAACTAGATTTCACATTGAGTACTGACATGTTTAGGGATTAGTTGGTATAATTCATACTAGGTATTCGGAAACGGGCACAGTGATGCCTTGGGAACTCCCTAATCTACGGGCACACTGAGCTGGAATAAGGATATTGAGTTTCCTGTGGTGATTGAATGTACTGACTGAAATGATTAAGGTGAGACTTTAGAGCCTTAGTGCACATTGAATGCTATGTCATGGTTTAACATGGGTCTATCCCGTCTTTATACGCACTGTTTATGAATATCTTGCCACTCTGTTTTTTCCCTTCTTTCTTCCCCTCTTTTCTCGCCTCCTTTTTCCCATTATTTCTCTTTGTTTTCCCTAATCTCCTTATTGCCACCGCTTGCTATTTTATCCTCAATTATCAACCGTGTCCGAAATTGGAATGGGCGACTCAAAACATACGGTTTCACTGTCAGTTGCTCAAGATGGCAAGTTAACATTTTGTGAGATACAGCTTACACTATGGATGGTGCTACATTTTTTGTGCATATTTTTCCTACTTTTCAACTTATGTTTCACTGTTCAATGACTTGTGCAGTTCTGTGCACAGGAATCCGCTAGTTGGGTAAGGCTGGGTGTCTTTATGTCTTATTGCGAATACCTTGTATGTATAGTTGTTTATTCATTTTTTACTTTTATTTGTGGTTATGTAACTATTTGTTATAATTTATTAATGTTGTTATCTGTGTTTCTCTCACCTTTTGAAAAGTTGCATATGCTGGTCTCGAAATGAGCAACTAGAGTGGACCAGATCAATAAGCAATTTCAGTTTCCATTCGATGTAGTACCACTCAGGGGTCTACATGGTCCAGAGTGGGGATATGTTTTAATTTGAATTTGTCTATATGGTCTTTTTTATGCATGCCCTGTGCCATTCGTGTCATAGTTTGGTTTTGTCTTTGTTTTTGTGTTTGATTTGTATTTTTGTGTAGATTGGTTCTCAGCCCTGATAAAGTTCCAATTATTTGGAATCAAACGCGTTGGCTGAGCACTCTGTGTAAATAAGGAAATATAATTGATGAAAAAAGTGCAAATAAAGATTTTGAGAAAACAAGATTGACGACTTCCTTACCTGGCGCACCTCCTTTTATTTTATTGCACCAGCAAATGGCACAATAATGATGACAGTTCTCTGAAAATGAATTAAACCTAACGAAGAGCGTGTTCTTTAGTTCTCCAAACCTGTGATGGATGGTGTCAAAAATGACTGAAGTATCTTCCTTAATGTTGTTAACTTAGGGCAATTTTAGGAGTGCCTCTATATAGATGACCAAAATACACACTGTTCTCAATGGAAGAGGTATACAAATTAATTCATACAAATGATCAATGTTGAAGTTGTTTTAGTAGTGTAGCTAGATGTGGCTTACACAGGCAAACTTAGGGGCTTATTTACAAACCCCTTGCACTGCTGTTGTGTCACTTTTTTGACACAAAAACAGTGCAAATCAAAAAATCATATTTATGAAGCCACGTAAAGTCACTTTGCTTGGCTTTGAACGGCCTCATAGATATGGATTAAGGCAAGACAGTGCAAATCACTACGTTGCCATAATCAGCTCTAGGGAGGTGCTTCATGGGTGTTCCAGTGCAAATTCCCATGCAACACCCATGGATTGTGATGCAACCCAAGATTTAAAGGACCATGTATACCTGGGAATGCTCAAAAATTTTGCTTCCCCAGGGGAGGAGAAACAAGGAGAAATTACATTGTCTCCAAGGGGCATATTAACAATGCAGGCGATTTGAAATTATCGCCGTTTTTGCGGCCGTTTTTGGCCAAAAAGCGGCGATAATTTCTTCGACCTATCGGGTGTTTTGCTGATTTTGCGCCCTTGTAAATAACGCCCAGCTTTGCATCTCTAATGAGATGCAAAGTGGGCGTTCCAGGGCAAAATAACATAAATTAACAAGCTGCTCGCCAATAAGCAGAGTGTTAGGAAAAGTAGCACTAACCACAGTTAACGCTACTTTCCTAACGCCAGCTTGTGACCTGTTCTTAGCCATGTAATCCAATGGGAGGTGGATTATATGGCTAAGATTGTCCTGCCTATCAGCAAGGTTATCGCCATTTTCAACGGAATATCGCTGGAAAACCAGCAAACTTCCATTGAAAATGGCGATAATCCCCGCTATTGCTGGTATTTTTATCTCCATGGCGTTAAGCGTTGTTAATACAATGCTACCATGGAGATTATCGCCAGCGATATCGGGCGATAGATTTCCTCGCTCTAGCAGCAGTCAGCGATAATTATCGCTGCCGCTTGCTAATATGCCCCCTTGTTTTTTGCTCTTTTTATGTGTGCTACACTCTGCAGCACACATAGAAAGAGGAAAATACCTCACAGGATTGCTTTTGTGCAGGAAGGTACTCCTTCCTGCATAAAAACAATTCTGCATGCAATGCAGGTACCTTTGCACCATGGTGCAAGTGTGTCTGTGTTGGCGCTAGGCTGCTGAAACATCATAAGCACAGGGGGAAAGCACCGGAATGCGCTATATGCCATAGATCCGGTACATTCCTGCCCATTCAGTTTGACGCAGGGCAGAGAAAGCAGTTGTCTTTTTCTGCTGCCCTGCACAAATTCTCTATGGCCCTTAGGGAGCAAAAATACCTGGGAATGCTCAAAAATTTTGCTTCCCCAGGGGAGGAGAAACAAGGAGAAATTACATTGTCTCCAAGGGGCATATTAACAATGCAGGCGATTTGAAATTATCGCCGTTTTTGCGGCCGTTTTTGGCCAAAAAGCGGCGATAATTTCTTCGACCTATCGGGTGTTTTGCTGATTTTGCGCCCTTGTAAATAACGCCCAGCTTTGCATCTCTAATGAGATGCAAAGTGGGCGTTCCAGGGCAAAATAACATAAATTAACAAGCTGCTCGCCAATAAGCAGAGTGTTAGGAAAAGTAGCACTAACCACAGTTAACGCTACTTTCCTAACGCCAGCTTGTGACCTGTTCTTAGCCATGTAATCCAATGGGAGGTGGATTATATGGCTAAGATTGTCCTGCCTATCAGCAAGGTTATCGCCATTTTCAACGGAATATCGCTGGAAAACCAGCAAACTTCCATTGAAAATGGCGATAATCCCCGCTATTGCTGGTATTTTTATCTCCATGGCGTTAAGCGTTGTTAATACAATGCTACCATGGAGATTATCGCCAGCGATATCGGGCGATAGATTTCCTCGCTCTAGCAGCAGTCAGCGATAATTATCGCTGCCGCTTGCTAATATGCCCCCTTGTTTTTTGCTCTTTTTATGTGTGCTACACTCTGCAGCACACATAGAAAGAGGAAAATACCTCACAGGATTGCTTTTGTGCAGGAAGGTACTCCTTCCTGCATAAAAACAATTCTGCATGCAATGCAGGTACCTTTGCACCATGGTGCAAGTGTGTCTGTGTTGGCGCTAGGCTGCTGAAACATCATAAGCACAGGGGGAAAGCACCGGAATGCGCTATATGCCATAGATCCGGTACATTCCTGCCCATTCAGTTTGACGCAGGGCAGAGAAAGCAGTTGTCTTTTTCTGCTGCCCTGCACAAATTCTCTATGGCCCTTAGGGAGCAAAAACTTATTTTTTCAACAAATGACAATATGTTTTATGTGCCATTAATAGCCCTATAATAAGTAAGTCACAGAGGTTAATACTGTATTGAAGGCAAACACCTTTGGCAGCCAAAGAAGCACTTCGGACATTATTGCATAAAGTACCAGAGAATCATTAACACACCTTTATAATGCATGCTCCTTAACTGCTTGATGAGGCTAAACACTCAGAAGGAAGGCTAACAAATTGTTGGACAGTGGTTTATTTGTTAGAGAAATTCTTGGGTAATCTGATAAATAATGGAGTCATTGGAAGGAGAGCAACAGAACAGACAATATGTTTAACCATATTCTGGATGTCCAGAAGATGGCTACCATACCCTATCTCTTCTTTCGGATCCACACTTAAAAACGAGTGATTTGTAAATTCATGCTATCCCCAAACACCATTACTACTAAATTGCTAATTAGTAGAACCAGATCACGCAGCAGCTTTCTTCTATTTTTATTTCGCTCTTGCTCACCAATGTCTGACCTTCAGACACTGAGTGAAAGTCACCAGCAAATTTCGCCATAGGGAAAGCCATCAGGAAAGCTTGTGTGTTTGTCCCTGTGGGGATGGTAGAACCCTTGATGATCTGTGAAAGTAGAGAATAACATAGGCCGACATTTTTGTATCTTCGAAAAATCTCAACTAAATGTAATCATTTTCTTGTTAGGGATGGTCTCCCTGCTTCTGAATCATCTCTAAAATGAACATTTTAGTAAACTATAAATATCGAGAAACATGCAATTCTAAAAATGAATGAACACGTTAAATGCAGCGAAAGATTTGCTTTCGACAGTGTGTGTGGCACATTTGGAGAAATGCTTAGAAACAGCGGGGACAAGTTTATTTGTGACCTTGAAAGTAGACTTTTACTGCTACTCGGGTAGTAAACATTTTTTGGTTCTTTTTTTCGAAGTCCCTTTCTCCTGACAATTAAATGTATATCACTCATGCACGTGACAGCAGAATCAGACGTCCCTTGAAGTGTATCCATCCCTTAAGAACTATGAGACAGATTTACAAGCCCATTGCGCCACTTTTGCGTCACTTTTAACATGGGAAAAAAGAGGCAAAAGTGGGGCAATGGGCTTGTATATCTGCCCCAATATTTTCTTACAGACTGGATGGAAGTGAGTTCAACTGCAAGTGTTAACAGCAATGGGGGCACCGAGCTGTGAGGTAAAAAGGATGCAAGGGGTCCCAATGCAAGCAAGAGAAATGTCCCCCCAAACCCTGGTTAGGAACTGAAATACACCAATAAATGAAACGGGAATGCCCTCTAGGACCTATGGACCCCTGGTGGTACTGCAGCTGTTGCCCTTTTGATAACCACTACCCTGATGATAGGCGTTGTCTTGGCCGTAAAAAGCTTAAATGGCTCGCATGTACTCGAGATTGTGATCAGCCTCCCAATAGGTCAGCGTAAAAAAAGTTGCACTACAGTAAAAAATTCTGCATCATTTTTAACCATATTAGCAAGATATCATCAAGTTCTTTTATACGAGTTGCTCATTATGTTGGAAGGAGTTCCTATTATGCAGACTCAATTGATATTTTTCAAGAGGCCCGGAAAAGTGTTCCAGATTTAAATGATAAAAGGATAGGAACCATCTGTCTCGATATGGTGGGAATTAGGTGTGTGCTTTTCAGATAAAAGTTTTGCATGATGAATTTAGTTTGAATACAATTAAGTGAGGGAGATTACTTCAAATTGCGACTCCGAGTAGCGAAGAAACATTATGTTACAGCACTATGGCGGCTCTGGTTGCTAAAATTGCATGACCTGAAACCATTACATGAAAATCTGTCAAATGAACACTGCTTCCAAAATTGTGTGCATGCTTTGTATCATAAAATCTATTCTCAACTGGGTTGAGAACTATTCAACAGCAGAAGAGAAACTGTTAATAAAGCTACATTAAATTCAACAATAAAGAGTTCCTAACTTCCTATCAATTCTCAAAGGACAGGGAATGATGTTTTAAGGGCCCTATAGGGTCTGATAACAGCATCAGCTCAGTGCATGTGTAACACTTCACAAATTACATTGCATAGCACATTATCCCGTGGGTACCTTATTCTTCTTATTTTTCCAGGACAGTATGTGTTTGTTGATGAATGTTTATAACATGTTCAATCATGTCACCTAAAACAACACATTACGACTTGAATGTTTTTAGAGTGTTGATTACACAGTCTCGCTGCATTGTGTTTTATTTTTCCTTGCACATGTGACTACCAGGGGCTAGTAGAAGGGAATTGAGGCACTGTAATTAATTAATGCACTTATAAAGCTGTAAACAGTATGTAACAAGCAAAAGCTGTTGCTGGCGGGGGGGGGGGGGAGGTTAGTGATGGTTAGAGTGTGGGGGGAGGGGCGGTTGAGAGAATAACCAATCATCGCTGGGCAAAGAAGGATAACAGAAACTCTAATGGCATTTCACAACAGATGCAAATAGATACGTTTTTTAGATGCTTCTTCCAATATAATTATCAGGGTTTGTACCTGGATGTGGTAGCAAGGTGTTCTAGTAAACGGGTGTTGCACGAGAAAAAGGTCGAGCTAGGGTTGTATGACTCTAAAAAAACTTCAAGCCCAAGCATATCTAGGTTGCAGAAGTGAGAGTTCATCATAGATATTTGCTTTAAAATGCAGCAACCAAGATAAAGTTACTGATACTGTAGGCTGGTGCTGGCCTGCCGCTGGAATGCAATGCTTCACACCAGGAATGATACTTCAAACTACTAATCAAGCGGAGAACAGGCTGCTAGTGTACCAGTGCTTAATTTGATTTTCCCTTTTCAAACTTTGGATCAGAGCTAGAGAGAGAAGTGCGGAAAAGAGAGGAAGATGGGAGAAATAATGTGTTAGACCTGTGAAACCTTGATGTGGTTTTCTCTGAAAACCTTTTCCTTTTTCCCTCCTGTTTTCTAAAATTCGTTTTAGTTGGCATTGGGACTCTGTGAATAATTTCTTTGCATTACTCATAAACTCTAATCCATTGTATTTATCATTCCTCAAAGTACTTTGAATCAGATAATCATTTCAACATGATCTCATCCTTACTGTTTTGTTTTTGCCAGAATATCACACCTATGTTATTCTCATTAATAGTTGATGCACTGCAATACTATTTTTATGGATTTTCATGCTCTCACTATTTGATTGGTTCTCCGTTATCATATTTCCCTTATTTTCTCTAATGAACTGTGTTCTTATTTGCTCTTCCATTATCTTGGAGGTCATTCGTATTTTAGACCAGGCTTCTCCAACAAGCAGCTGCCTCTAAGCAGCTCTCCAGTGTGCCGCCCAGCCTAATGAATTTGAAGCTTTGCTTAGTTGAATTTATATACCTATACCAACATTAAGAAGTGCATATTCAAGACAAAAATGTATGTATTTCTAGAACTCATACCCTGAAGTTCCAAGTAAAATGGTTGAATTTCTGAAATACATTTAATGTGATATGTCAGTGAAAAATCATGCAGCATTGGAAAGACCTATTACTAATACATTACCTTGGTGCAAGGAACATTGCGGATATGGCTGATATGTATTGCCATGCAGAGAAATTCCAAATTGATGTGTGGTAAGCAAACAAATGATGGACAGAATGCTGAATAAATCATACATTCACCCCCAGTCAAGAGATCTGGGTTAAATCAATCGTTCTTTTGCTCACCATGCCACCCCAGTTTAGACCCAGCCATATGCAAATCAGTCTTGATCCTGTGCCTCATGAGAATAGTCCAGACCGAACTGCCAAGCCAGGTACTCCCTGGACTGGAAACAAGCATCCTGGGACCAGTTCTAGGGTATTACCCTTCATCAGCCAGGCCAGCTTGAATCTAGTGGCACAGTGAGCAATGGACCCATGTCTGGGCATACCCATCCCACTAAGAGTAAAAAGTGCTACACAAATGGACAGAATGCTGAATAAATCATACATTAACCCCCAGTCAAGAGATATGGGTTAAATCCATTGTTCTTTTGCTCACCATGTCACCCCAGTTTAGATCCAGCCATATGCAAATCAGTCTTGACCCGGTGCCTCATGGGAACAGTCCAGACCGACCTGCCAAGCGAGGTCCTCCCAGGACTGGAAACAAGCATCGTGAGACAGGTTTCTGGGTATTACCCTTCATCAGTCAGGCTAGCTTGAATCCAGTGGCACAGTGAGCAAGGGACCCATGTCTGGGCATATCCATCCCACTTAGGGTGAAAAGTGCTACGCAAAAAAATGATGGACGGAATGCTGAATAAATCATACATTCACCCCCAGTCAAGAGACTTGGGTTAAATCCATTGTTCTTTTGCTCACCATGCCATCTTTTTTATTTGCATCACTGCTGGCAGTCACTGCTGGTAATCTTGCATGGGATGGCCTCTAACATAATCATGTCTGATGTGGTCATGTTTACAACACAAATAATGATAGTAGCCCCGAATAGTTTTCATTGACCATAAGCTACTCGTAGTAAAGAAAAGGTTGTAGACTCCTGTTTTAGACTTTCACTCTTCCTTCCTATAAAGTGTATTATTTCTATGTCATTCTTTTTCTTTTATCTACTCACCCTGATGTATTGAATGATAAGTTCTTTGAATCGTATTTAACATATTTATTTATTTAGAAAATTATATATATAGCGCGAACATGACCACCGAGTGTATCAGAGCGGTTTACAGATCATGCAGCAGGGTTTGTACATGCAAACAAATATTCAGCATAGTGAAAAAGTACATAGTCTTAAAATGTCCAACATTCTTGCGAGCCAAGCTGCTGGGCCACAAAACAGGGACTATAGACCCATAATCAAGTGAGGAAGTCAGACTGAGGCACATATTTCTTCATCAAGAGCCCTTTAACTTCTATTTTGACAAGGACTGTGGAAGGGATCACCCTGACTTCGGGGAAAGACAGTTCCAGATCCTTGGCGCCATACCTGAGAATGCTCTATTATTGGTCTTTTTTTCTTACATTTTTGTGGTTTGAGTAGGAGGGTGCTGGCACTTCTGGAGGCCCTTGAACCACATGAGAGCTCCTGATTCTGAGGGAGGTACATAGGGGTCTTGAAGTGGATGGCTTTCTGTGTCGTGCGTGCAATTTTCAGCTGTATGGGAGCCATTTCAGGGCCAGCAGGTCCAGAGAGACGAGGTTGTATTTTTTAGTACCAGTTAAGAGCCTAGCAGCAGAATTGAGGGCTACCCTAAGAGAAGCCGTTTTCACCCTGGGCATGCCAAAAAGCGTTGCACTGCCATAGTCCAGCTTTGCGAGCACTAATGCTTTCACTACAACCTTTAGGCCATGAGCAGGGAGAAGGGGTTTGAGCTTCGTTAGGATTCTGAGTTGGAAGTTCACTCCTTTGGTGAGGGAACTGTTGTGCTTTTGCATGTTCAGACCTTTGTCTAATATAATACCAAGTGAGGATGCCAAGTCCACAAGGTGGGGTCTGCAGTTATTAGCACTACGCTGATTCAACCATTGTTCAATGACCAGAGATTGCTTGTGGGGTGAGATTAGGAGGGATTCTGTTTTTAGAGCATTTGGTTTCAGATGGTTACGTGTCAGCCAGCTTTAAGTTTCCAGCAGGACTGAGTTGAGGGACTGAATGTCCTATGGGGAGGCGCTCTTCAGGTATAGTTGAGTATCGTCCACATAGATGTGATAGTGAAGGCTTGCTGATTTCAGAATTTCTGTTAGAGGCTCCATGAACAAGTGAAAGAGCATGGGGGAGAGTGCTGAACCATGGGGAACCCCCAGCGTAACTGGTACTGTATGGGACAGGGATTTGTTCACCTTGAAGCTTTGGGATCTATTCAGGAGGAACAAAGAGAACCAGTTTAGCACAGGCCCAGACATCCCCATCCTGTGATACAGGAGGTCAATTAGATGATAGTGTTTGACAGTATCAAATGCTGACGAAAGGCCAAGAAGGATCAGTAGGCACGACTCATTCTGGTCCAGCATTCTTAACGCATCGTTGACAATGTGTGTTAGAGCCGACTCCGTGCTATGGACCGGGCAGAAACCAGATTGGCATTAGTCCAGGAGTTGGAAATGGTCGATGTGGTTGCAGAGTTGGGCAAGCACACATTTCTCCAGGAGCTTTGCCAATGTGGGGATGTTGGAGATTGGGCGGTCCGTGGGATCAGCAGTTGGTTTCTTTAGAAAACTAGGCCAAAGTTAATGCCAGTTCAACATGATGCCTTTTGAAAACGTCCTCGCGGTTGGGAAACAGGACTGCTATTCCTGACCGTGCGATCGGCTGACACCAGCATCATGTTGAACTAGCATTAACTTCAGCCCAATGGAGAACGAGTAACAAAATAATCACAGGACGTGCTACCCTTCACCTACGGATTAGGATGCCGCGCCAAGCCCTCCGGCTACACCTGTGTCTACGATAACGTTCCAGGGATCCTTGTGGACCCATATGAAGACACGCATGGACATGTGACTCTGCTACATCACTGGTACACAGGTTCCCCCTTTCATCCTGAAGAAGACCCGCAGGCTGAGGCCCCCATTTACCCCTGAGCCCTAGTAGGGTCAAAACGTCGACGCCACTTCCACCTTGCTCCTGGATCACCCCTTGTTCATTTCAATAACCAACTTGTGACTCAGGAATTTATTTATGGACTGTACTAATGTAAATCAATGATATTGAATTGATATTACAAACACATGTAGCCAGGTGCCCACAGAACTGGAATTGTATGATCAGCCATTCATAAAAAAACATTGAAATATTTCCTGTATGTCACCATTTTAATGCTTTCACTTCACTCTTTTCTTATCACCTAAGCACGCCCTTTCCTTGCACGTTTTTGGAAATACTACGCTCCTTTGTACCGATAACTGTAAAAAAAAAATATAAAAAACATATAACTGTGGTAATGTGATGGAGTGACTGAATAAAACTCCACCTCCAAAACTCTTGTTCTTTTGGTCGGTTGTTGCATACATCAAGTATCAGTAAAGTTGATTGATACCAAAGAGCCAAAGGTTCAGAGGCTCCAAAAGGAAAATAATGATTGAAAGTATATATTGATTTCATGTATGATCTTTAGTCATGGACCATTGTTTCTCATACTACATAGAACCCAGGTCCACAAACATATTTTGGGTCACCCCTTTTTGATAATGGCCGGAATTATACACAGGCACGGTGATATGTTTAGAGGGATTGTTAAGTACGCCAGCTTTTCTATACAGTGTGACATTGACTATGCATTCTATGTTTTACTTAGCCTTGAAAAAGTCTCAGGACTACTTTCCCAGTGTGGCGACAAAACATGTGTTGGCTGGCTAAGGAATTTTTTAAATAAAAATAAACAAAAGAGGAAAAGAGGAAAAGGAAGAATTTGACTACTGTGTTTCTGAATTGCGTGTAGTATTGCAAATTACTGTGTGTTTATCTAAAAAATGTAAGACTTGTGCTGGGGATTGTATTTCCGTCTTGTGTGGGCCTAGACAACAATTTTGGGGAGGCTGGTAGTACTCTTCACCTTGCAGCACCTTTATCTGATACTGTTCTATGTGTTGATACTTGTGTGACATCACCTGAGTGCCGCCAGTTTACGTATCTTTATACCACCGACTGTTGGAATTTTGATTCACTTGACCCTGAGTCAGAGACTTTGATACTTGTGCCATGATGCAAAGCACAGAAAGTCCTTTTTTCTTCTTTGTAAGTAGCTCTCTTATTACTAGAGTAAATAGCTCAAGTTTGAAAGAAACTTATCTTCTGGAGTTAGGCCCATGTAGTGAAGCAGCTAATTTCTTGCATTGTTCTCACAAATAACATTTCAGCTGAGACCTTTGGCACACATTTGCATGCACGACAATGTTGAATCAGTTTCTCTGGAACAAAACTTTTTTTTACATCTAGTTTCACACACCATTATCACAATGCCCTGAACATCATACACAAGGTGTTGTTTTACACTACATACAAATGGCATCACTATCTTCATCCATGGGGTGACAGGGTAATCTATATATCCATAGCATCACTAATCGATGCATACATCACCAGGCTGCTTTCTATTATAAAAAACTTAGCATCCTAATAGATGAGCAGAGGAGGTACTTCAGCTGACACCGAGGGTCCTTGCATGCTGAGAATTCAGCAGAGAACAGTCTGACATATTGTGAGGAGCGTCCAGTTTGTGACCAAGATGGGGTCCTTCACTCTATCCCATCAGGTAATGGGGTTGGATTCCCTTGGGTGGATTCTTGGCTCTTCACCTACACACACTATAGGTAAACTTACAGGAGGGTTTGTATGGTAGGAGTACGCTAGATTACTGGCTTGTTTATATGCCTGCATAGATACAATTGTTTACTATTCATTGCAGCACACGTACTTTATGCAAGAGTAATGTTGGTTCAATAATAAAACATCCCACTGTGTATGCTCTGTACATTATTCTGAGAATTGACCACGAGTGACTGAGCGAAAGGTTTCCACGATTCCTGAGTGGTCAGTGTTGTCATGTTCAGTTGTTGCCAGAAACTGTTCACTCCCTGATTGGTTAGGGGGCTCACAGTGGCATTGTGAGCTAGTTGGTTCATCGTCCAACATATCCTAGGGGGGTGTCCGGAATCAGTCTTGACACCAAGCCCTTAGTTTATCTTGTCCAAACAATGTGCAGATCCTACGGATTGGTAGGAACTACACAACAAAACAAAGTCACTAATACACATAAAATGTATCAAATGAAAGGCCTTTACTAAGGGTCCTGAGAGGATGCCTGACTTAATACATTGTTAGCATACTAGCAACTTCAATTCGCTCAACCTTGAGCTAGAGACTCTGATACTTCCCTCCTCCACGCAGACGGCAGAGATGCCTTTTTTCTTCTTTGTAAGTTACTCTCTATTTACCAGAGTTATTAGCACTAGGTTGAGTGTTAAATGTTACTTCACTGTTTAGACACATGGGTGTCTACGTACAGAGATACATTTACTAACAATTCAATCTACATACCAACACATTGTAGTTAATTTACTACTCCCGCTATCTATCATTTCTGAATTTAAATTTACCACAAAGTACAGACTTACATGTCCTCACCCCTCGAAACCAAAATTAATGAGTGTAAAATAGGAGGAGGTATCTGCCACCAGGGTGGATGTTGCCTATGGTAAAGTAAAGGGAAATGTTAAAAGCTGTATTACACTTTGAAAACAACTATTTAAAATATAGTTATGTTAATATTAATTCACCGAAAAGAAACAAAGGTTACAGGGACATATAGTTAGGCTCCGATTTTACACGTACAAAACCATGCAAATTTAGCAGTCATAGTTACCTGGGTTAACTATATTCTCCGCCTCCGTAATACACTGCTTATGACCTCACATATTATATCACACATATTATATCACTCATGACATGGTCAGTGACATTACTGATGGCATCTCAAATTACATCACTGATGACATCATCTATTGACTGTAAATCGTTTATAAATGTTTCTGAGATTTAATGATATATACTGAGTATCTACAGCATAAGTTAAATTAGTATTCTTTGTGTACCAGTAATTACTCTATTTCTAACATAACTCACTGAGTAACTGTCTAATTGTCTATATCAGTGTGTGAGTGGGTGTCTGAGTGGCTGTATGGGTGTGTGAGTGGCTGTGTGAGTAGCAGTATGGAAGTATTCGTGGGTATATGAGTAGTTATATGGGTGAGTGAGTGGCTGTGTGAGTGAATGCATTTGAGAGGGAGTGTGTGTATGTGGCTGTATGGGTGAATTAGTGGCTTTATGAGTGTCTACATAGGTGTATGAGTGAGTGTGTGATTGGCTACATGGGTGACTGAGTGGCTCTATCGGTGAGGGATTGGGTGCATGAGTAGATGTATGGGTGAGTGAGTAGCTGTTTGAGTGTCTGTATAGGTAAGTGAGTGCGTGTGGGTGGCTGTATTGGAGAGTAAATGTCTGTGTGAGTGGCTGTAAGGGTGAGTGACTGAATGTGTGAGTTGTTGTATGGGGATATGAATGGATAGATAAGTGGTTCTGTGGATGTCTGAGTAGTTGTATGGTTGAGAGAGTGGCTGTGTCAGTGACTGTATGGGCAAGTGAGTGGATGTATGGATACATAAGTAGGTATATGAGTCACTGTAGTGGTGAGTAAGTTACAGTAGGAGTGGGTGTATGGCTGAGTATGTGGGTATCTGAGTACCTATATGGGTGAATGGGTGGGTGGTTGAGTTACTGTATGGGTGATTGAGTGAGTGTGTGAGTGGTTGTAAGGGTGTATGAGTGGATGTGTAAGTAGCTACATGACTGGATACATTCCCTGCTTCCTTGCTGGGCCCTGTTTCTCCGGTCCTGGAGGACCACAACAACCGGCAGCACTAGCGCGCGGCCACGCTATTAAGAGGAGAGCGGGTCCGTGGTGGGGACGTGCCCAGGCGAATCACGGGCAAAGGGCGGGTCCGTCCTCATCTGTCAGAGCCAGGAGGAGGCTGGGCCGGGCCCACCCTCTAAAGTTTTGCTGAATCAATGGCCAAAAACTTAAGGAAGAAGACTGCTGAAGGCAGGGGGGAGGCTGTGCATACCGCAACAGAAGTGGTAAATTTGACTTGTTTGGATACATTCTTAGCTAAGGCCTCTACCGTAATAGCTCTGGAGATTGACAGGGCTGAGAGGAGATTGTCACCAGGGGGGAAATTCCCACGAATAAGGATATGACACCACAGTTTGATTCCCGAAAGGGATATGTTTGACTCCTCCACTAATCTTGCGACGACTAGCTGCACCCCTCAATTAGAGACAATGACCCCACTGTCTCTACCAGTTGCAGCACCACTACAAAAAAGAAAGAGGGGCCCAGCCAGAAACAAGTCCATAAACAATCCTAAGAGACCCAAGAGAGGTAAACTTACCTCAGGAATGTAACAGCCGATAATAGGGAAATATTACAATAACTACACACAGATGTCCCACCCAAAGGACAGAATGTGGAAGACTTAGTAGACAAAGTTAGAGAGCTATTAGCACCCATAATTCTGCGACTAGAGTATAGCCATATAGGAGATAGTACCCTCAAGACTCATGCCATCTTGCGAGGGTGGGACCAGGGTCATCATTCAGGATCAGATGAATAACCCTGTAGGAAGTGACCTTAATGTAATGGCAAGTACTAGCACAAACCCCAGGGCAGTGGCATGGAAAGCCCAGGGTGGTAATCTTGGTTCCCGGCTCCCATCTCGGCATAATCCTGTTTATCCCCCCTTAAAATCATCTGTGGTCCATGTCCCAAGGCAAAGGCATGAGCCTAATCCTCACCTAGAGATTAGGGGTCAAGTACAGGAGTTTTCAGCCAGAAAATTAGAGAAAAGCCCCAACCACTCCCTTAGCTTAGAGGAAGGCCGTAGGTTAGATCTCCCTCCTGCTGCATCCCCCTATGTAGTAATTATAGCAAACACTCCAACCTTAAGGAATGACCAAGTAGAATCCACAACCCAACTAATTCATAAAACCCGTCATTGGCTTTGCAAAACCACGAATGGTCAGGTAGAGGGACTCTCCCACATCTTAATGGCCCACAGAGACCCTTGGGTGGGAAGGCAAGCAAAACTATTCCAGGGGATTGTGTGGTTGTAAGTCTGAAATATCCTACTATGGCGAAAGACTTATTAAAACTATTACCGATAAACCCTCAGCTACAGCACAAATATTTGTATTACCTCTTGGGTTTCTTTATAAACCAGTTTCGCACTGACAAGGATTCGATGGTGACAGGGCCCAGGAACTTCTTTTTAATTCTAAGTCTCAACCACTCCTACAGCACAGGGGGGATATTACACCTGCACTACCAACTGCAAATCGCTTTTTACCACTGTCGGATTTGGATGCCTGTGACTGACGGTGTACTAGTGTGGATCCCCCGAATGTTGCACGATGTGACCCTCATGTGAGTGAGGGAGACGCTGTGCCCATTGTAAAGGAAATGGATACTTTCAAAGCCATTTCTTGGAACATTGCAGGTCCGGCACAGAAATTACTAGACCCTGACGGGCTAAAATATATTGCTTCCTTTGACTTAGCATTCTACAAGAGACGTGGGTAGTGGGTCCTGTTAATATAGATGGCTATAGGTCATATTATACCCCCGCTATTGTCTCATTGGCAGGAAGGGCAAAGGGTGGGATTGTGACATTTTTGAAGAACAAGTTGCGGTTTGAGGTCTTAACTTTCTTCAACGATTGCCAGTATTTCAATATCTTACTTCTTAAAGGGTCGAATGACAGTACTATTTTATTGGTTCGTTTTAAAACAACTTATTTGGGGTTGAAATGTACAAATTTGTCACTACGGTGGAGCAAATTATGAACAGGATAACTGGTTCTTGCAATGGAGACCCGTCAGTTCTGTGGGTGGGCGATTTTAATGTGCACCCCTGTCCTCTGCTATCAACCTCCATCTGTGGTTTAACAGATGAGGATGGAGGTGTGATTGTTCATTTTGCTCACAACTAATATGGCAATGCCCTCAACAAATTCATTGTTGTAAAAAATGTGGAGATTCTGAACCCTCGGTCAGAACTTACTGGCCTTCAGTGTGATACTTTTTGCTCTACCCAACATAGCACAGTAATAGATTTTATATTAGCCTCAGCCACACTGGTAGGAGCGTTTAGAAATATAACTGTTGAATCCTCAGGCTTCAGTGATCAGGTACCCTTAACTTGGATAATGAAATGGCGAAGAATTCGTGGTACTAACCTCTTACATATAAAGCCAGTCATATAAAAAAAGAATGGGATAACACATAAATGGAAGGGTATTGATAAAACTGCCCTCATTCTCCAGGTTACATCTAGCAGAATGAAGGAAATAGGTATTTGTTTATATCCAAACCAGGATCCTCAGTCCACAGTAGAGGCCTACAAAACCAAAGAGTGGTCGATCACATAAATCTATAAGACCTAAATGGTTTGATCATAACTGCACGAGGCGCTTGCCCACTTACATCGATCCCTCAAGTGTGTTCCACGAAATCCCACCCTGGTGAAACAGGCCCAGCGAAGTTATCTTAAGGCTAGGAAGCACAGGTTAAAGATACTGAAAGAAGAGGCCTGGGATAAATTACTGAAAGCTGTAGTTACAAATAATACGAGGGACTTTTGGTCAGTGGTTAATGCGCCATTCTTAAAACATAGCTCCGATCCTAATCTGGACATAGATGTGGATGAGGATTCATGGGTAGAGCATTTTAGCAAAATGTTTAACGGTTTGAGAACGGATCCGGAACAGATGGTAGATGAGCTTGACCAACCTCACAATACCCCCCTTACTTTTAGTAATATGGAGATAGGGGCAGCCCTAGCACAATGTTCTAGTAATAAGGCTCCGGTTATAGATGGCACACCAATAAAAATGTTTACAGATTGCCCAGACCTTTGGAGCCCTTTACTTACTAATACATTTAATGCCATAGCTAAAGAGGTACCCCCAGACTCTTGGCATAAAGCAGTTTTAATCCGAATTTATAAAAAGGAGATACATTAGATCCCAGAAACTATAGGCCGATCTCTCTCCTTGACAGTATGGCTAAACTTATGGGAAAAGTATTACTAAATAGACTGGAGGCATGGGCTTTGGCAAATAACATCCTAATTCCTCAATCAATCAATCAATCAATCAAACAATCAATCAATCAATCAATCAAGAATTTGTAAAGCATGCTACTTACCCATGAGTGCCTCAATGCGCTGAGGGGGGTTAGCGGGGGGAGGTGATACTACTCGAATAGCCAGGTCTTGAGGAGCCTTCTTAAGGTTAGCAGGTCTTGGGTCTGCCGTAGATGGGTGGGGAGGGTGTTCCAGGTCTTGGAGGTGAGGAAAGAGAAGGATCTGCCACCGGAGGTTGTTCGTTGGATGCGTGGGACGGCAGCAAGGGTGAGGCTGGCGGAGCAGAACTGGCGGGCGGGGGTGTAGAAGTTGAGTCTGTTGTTCAGGTAGGCTGGTCCGGTGTTGTGGAGTGCTTTGTGTGCGTGGGTGAGGAGCTTGAAGGTGATCCTCTTGTTGACGGAGAGCCAGTGCAGGTATCTTAGATGGGAGGAGATGTGGCTGCGGCGGGGGATGTCGAGGATCAGCTGGGCTGAGTTGTAGTCGTTGCAAGTGTTTGGCCAGGATACCTGCGTAGAGTGCGTTTGCCGTAGTCCAGCCAGCTGCTGACGAGGCCCTGGTCACTGTTCTTCTTGTTTCGGTCGGGATCCACCTGTAGATCGTGAGGAGCATTCAGAGGGTGTTGTAGCAGGAGGAGGAGATGGCGTTGACCTGCTTTGACATGGAGAGTATCCAATATGTATTTATAAAAGGTAGAAGGACTCAAGATTAGTGTCTGAATTTGAGCTTGCTTATAGCAAAGTACACCCAAGCTAATAAAGGCAACCTCTACCCGACCTTCAATGACCTTAGCACAGCATTTGACTGTGTATCTCACTCACATTTATTGAAGATAACGAGCGACATGGGGATAGATAATGGAATAATTACCTTTGTAAGACAACTGTATGTGAGGAGTGAGGCTTGTGTAAGATATGGCTCCCAGGGTGAATGCACCAGATGGTTTCCAATCACGAGAGGCATTCGCCAAGGGTGCGTCCTCGCCCCTTTCTGTTTTCACTTTATACTAATGGGGTGGAGTCCCGACTGCTTGAATCGATTTTAGATGTACTGAGAATAAATAAGACGCGCATTCCAATTTTAATGTATGCAGAGAATGCAGTTTTAATGGCACGCACAAGAAGATCACTCCAGAAATTGTTGAACAATTATGTAGAATTCATGAACAGCCTGGATCTCCAAACAAATGAATCAAAGTAATTCGTAATAATCGCAGGGCAGAAGTAGAAACCTCCTCCGCTTTTTTTTATCTCGAACCGTAAAGTGGCACAGACAGATCAATTTTCTCATTTAGGGGTTACCTTTGACTACCGAGCAGCTTGGGTGAATATGGTGGTGAATCGAGGGATGTTGCTGGAAAAAAGTGCTAATGCCATGCGCTCTTTTCCCAAAAAATTAGGAACAAGAAACACAGCTATTGTAAGGAAAGTTTATGAGGCTAAATCTAGTGCAGTAGCAGCCTATGGTTCTGGATTATGGGGCCATGTCAACGTAAAGGATTTACAAGTAATAGAGGACAGTTTCTGGAAATCTATGGTGGGTCTCCCAGTAGATGTCCCAGTTTTACACTACATCAAGAGCTAAATATCCCCCATATAACTGATCTGATCAAGGTAGCCCCTATCCTTCCATGGCACTCAGTATGCTCCAGAGATACTGTGCCCCTCTCACAACAAATAATAACTGACTGCCTAGCCATGGAACATGTTTAACCCATGGCTAAAATATGTGAAAAATACCTTATATAACCTAGACACTGGGAGTTTGTTTGAATCACCGGGAAATTGTGTACCGGTTTCAAAAAAGTTTTTAAAGACTCGTTTTTTAGTCTTCTCCAATGATGCGAGAATGAATGCACTTTATAATAAACCTACTATAAGGGAATATTTGGAGGGCCCACTGCAGGTCGAAAGGATACCCTTCTATCTGGGGTTTGTTACAATCCCTCGACACAGATTTGTTCTGTTACGATTCTGCCTAAATTATTGGGTTACCCGGGTGATATCTACTCTAGTAATGATCTTCCGTGCTGTCCTTGCAATGATCTCTCATTACAAAATGAATTGCACATCTTCTTTTTTTCGTAAATTTTATTATAATCACCGTAAAAGGTTTTTAATTCCTCTCTTATGTAAATTAGATTTTAGACAATGTCATCCTGCGTTACATTTTTTACGAATGTTATCTGATCCGTTAATCTGTTTTAGCGTCGCCAAATTTTTATGTGCATCTTTGAGAACTAGGAAACTGGCCAATTGCTGAAATAAATTGTTTGGATACTTAGAAATTTTTATCTGTGTTGTATTTCTGTAACTTTTATGATTAATAGCATATTAATCAAATAAAGACATTTTGATTTGATTTGACTGGACATGTATGTGGCTATATTGTGAGTGAGTGGGTACATGAGTGGATTTATGGGTGAGTTAGTAGATGTGTGAGTGGCTATATTGGTGAGTGATTGTGTGAGTACTGGTATGGGTGATGTGTGTGAGTAGGAATGGGTATATGAGGGGGTCTAGGGGGTGTAAATGGGTGTGTGAGTGGTTCTGTAGATTATGTCATCAGTGATGTCATCAATTTTGTCACTGAACAGATATGTCACTGACCATGTAATGAGTGATATAATATCTGCAGTCAAAATCAGTGTATTATGTGGGCATACGTTGTAGTTAGCTCGGGTAACTATAACTGCTGAATTTCTATGTTTTTTTTTCCTTATAAAATATGAGCCTAACTATAACGTCCCTGTAACCTTTATTTTTTCTGTGAATTTCTAAAGATCTTTGAATTTGATTTCCTAACTATAACGTCTCTGTAACCTTTGGTTTTTCAGGCAATTGCTTGGGTTTTCGTTTGTTTTATTTCCCAACTATAACATCTATGTAACCTTTGTTTATTTTCAGTGCATTTCTAAGGGTTTTTCACTATTTCATTTCCTAACTAAAGCTTTATTTTTTCAGGGCATTTCTAATTTTAAAAAAATATTATTTCCATATAGTGTCCTCTAAAATTTGAGAATGGATGTGTGGGTGGCTGTATAGGTCAGCAAGTGGGTATATGTATGAGTAGCATTATTGGCCTGTGTGTGGATCTGAGAGTGGTGCTATAGGTCTGTCAGTGACTGTGTGGGTCTATGAGTGGGTCTGTGAGTGGGTATGCGAGTATCTTTGTGGGTCTATGACTGGGACTATGAATGGCACTATGAGTCTGTGAGTGGGTGGGTGTGCCTGTGAGTGGTTCTGCCAGTGCCTGTGCATGTCTGTGAGTGGGTGTGAGGGTGCTGCTATGGGTGGGTGTGTGAGTACTGCTATGGGTCTATGAGTGTATGCTTTTGAATGGGGGAATGGATTTTGGGGATTAGGAAACGTAGGGTATTTAAAAGGGAGAATTATGCACTCTGATCTTACAATGGCACATCAATAAAGAAAGCACTCATCCCAGTCATACAAGTTTATTTTGTGCTACAATAGAGTAACAATGCATTCACTTCTATTAAAGTCTACAGATCATTTTTCAACATAGAATAGTAGGAGAAACATATTTCCTTTGCAGTCGCCAAACCCAAGAACCTAGGATAATTTCCATTCCACTCAAATGGAGTTTCACCTGGGGCCTTTGCTTTGTTTTAATTTGTAAGTGTTTCTTGTCCAGGGTTATTTGATCGGAAATAAGCAGCAGTGTTATAATGGAGCATTATTGTTATAAACAATAGTACAGTTATGGAAAAAGATGTCTACTGAACTAGAGTACTTTCTAGTAATAGTACACGTTTTTTCATTGTTAAAATACCTAATTTTTATTGTACATTACAGCTGCATAATACACCATCGGCTTATGAATTTCTCTGTCTCTTGCTGCCACTTGTTTCAATGGATTAATACCTATGCATCTATTTCAAAAATTTTCATCACAAATTCGTCGCAATGTCGTCATGAATTATCACAATACTTATGTTCCGGTTTTGCAGAAAAGTTGGGACCATTGCATGTTTTTGATTTAGTGTAAAACACATATATATTATCCTTTTATTTCCACAGTTATTGTGTTTGTCGTTAGACTTGTTTTTCTCCACTCATTGCCATTTTGTTAGATGAAAAATGCAAACAAATACAAAATGTTAGAAAAAAATACAAAACACAGTTCCAAAAAAAGGTTCTTGTCAGAACTGCCTTTCATGGTTCGGAAAAAAGATCAACTGCATGTCTGTGTTTATATAAAGAGGTGTGATTGTATAAGTGTGTGGCTGAGTGTGTTAGTAGCTTTATGAGTGACTTATTGGGTGTGTAAGTGTCTATATATGCTATTGACTGGCTGTTTGAGTGAGTGACTGGGTGGATGAGTGCATGTATTAGTGTGTAAGTGACTGTATGAGTGAGTGAGTGTATGAATAGGTTTAAGAGTGAAGAAGTGGGTATATGAGTAGCTGTATGAGTGAGATAGTGAGTGTGTAAGTAACAGTCTGAGTGTCTCATTGAGTTTGTGAGTGAGAGACTGTGTGAGAGGATGTATCATTATTTTGGGTTTATAAATGCATGACTTCCTCTATGGGTCAGTGAGTGACTGTGTGAGTGAGTGAGTACATGAAAGTCTGTATGGGTGAATGAGTGGCTGTGTTGAGAGGCTGTAAGGGTGAGTGAGTATATGTGTGCGTGGCTGGATGGGTGAATAAGTGGGTGTATGACTAGCTGTATGGGTGAGTAAGTTTTAGTATCAGTGACTGTATGGGAAAGTGAGTAGTTGTGTGAGTGGCATATTGTTGAGTGACTGTTGCTTGTGGATGTACGGGCTATAGGCTGCTAGTGTGAGTGGCTGTATGGATATGTTTGTAGTGGGTGAGCAAGTGGTAATAAAAAAGCTATATGGATTGGTGAGCAGCTGTGTGAGAAGGTGTACGAGTGAGTGAGGGAGTGGGGGTGTGATTGGTTGTGCATGGGTGATTTAGTGGTTGCATCAGTGGCGGTGTGAGTGACTAACTGGGTACATGAGTGGCTGTATGGGTGAGTGACTGGGTGTTTGACTGGCTTTATGGGTGAGTGAATAGGTGTGTTAGTGGCTGTATGAGTGAGTGAATGGGTGTGCAGGTAGCTATAAGGGTGAGTGAGTGCTAGTGTGAGTGGCTGAATGAGTGAGTGAGAGGTTATCTAAGTAACGGTATGGCTTATTGAGTGCTAGTGTGAGTGACTGTATGGATGAGTGAGAAGCTGTAGTGGTGATTTAGTAGCGATGTAACTGGTTGCATAAGCGAGTGAGTGCCTTTGAGAGTGGCCATATGGGTGAGTGACTGCTACTGTCAGAGGCTGTATGTGTGAGTGACTCTATGGATGTGTGGGAGCATGTGTGGATAGCTGTATGTGTGAGCAACTGCTAGTGTAAATGGCTATATGGATGAGAAAGCAGGTATCTGGGTTGGTGTAGGAGTGAGTAATTCAGCGTTACTGCTTGTATGCATGAGTGAATGTGTATGTCAGTGGCTGTTTTGAGTGAATGAGTGGGGGTGTGATCTTCTCTATGAGTGAACTAATAGGTATGTGAGGGGCTATGTGGGTGAGTGACTGCTTGTGTGGGAGACTGCATGTGTAAGTGACTGGTTGTATAAGTGACTGCATACATTTGTGCCTTAAGGATTGAGTGAGTTGTTGTCTGACTTGATTACACTGAAAGTTTAAATTAAACTAATAGGAAGTTAATGCAATAATACTTTATATATAGATACACTTCCATGGTTATGTTCAACAAATATGTCTGTGGTAAAAAAAAAGGGTTTTGACACCTCTAATGGTGTTCAGTTGCGACCACTACGAAAAAATAAAAATAAAATAAAGGTTTGTTGGCACATGATCTTAAAAATTACAGAATCATATCAACATATATTACTTATACTGTGACACTGTATTACAACATAGTGAAAGCATATTTTTTCTTTTTTACTGTTCACAGCTTTTTATAATTCTTCATCATAAGCAGTGGTCTGTATGAAGCAACATCCTCGAGCCCCACAGGTGCAGAGTACAACACTATAATTAAGTGACGCTATGCATTACACTCACTGCAATTCACTCATTAATGACTTTTGTAAACAAACCTATGTTAGAAATATTTTTAAAATGATCATAGCTGGTATAATATCACAAGTAAATACAAAGCACTCTCAGATTTTGTTTCCACAAATAGTACATAGAAGTTTGGTTGATGAAACAAATGGGGTCATTTTTTAGTTTTTGATTTCAACTTACAGCTGTTGTAATTGTAATATGTCCATTCTGTTTTTGACTTGAATTACACAGTGTAGTCTTGAAATGTGGTATTAACTCCTGTGTGGAAAATAAAAGGACTGTTGAATTTAAAGAAGACTTTAAAGACATTACCCCCTATTATGCCGAATAATGTTTAAAAGACTAATGAACCACATTAAAAAAACACTTTTTTATCCACAGTTTCTCCTTAGAACATTTGTTAAAGTAAGAAAATACACGCATAATTTGAAAGGTTGATTTCATTACATTCTGTCCATCCAGTTTCAATCTTTACAGTGTAGTGTCCCGAGGTTGCATTAACTTCTTCGTGAAAGTTATAGCCTAAGTAGTAAAAGCTCTACCTGATATTGAAATTTGTCCAGCTTTAAGTTCATAATTTGAGTTTCCAATTTGTAACCATCTGCTCTTCATCATTGTAGCATTAGTAAAAGGTATTTCCCAGTTCTTGTTAGGATTAATGTAGAGATAACATCTGATCTGCAGTTTGGGTAGGTCATATTTTGGTTAGCATTCTCCATTAATTTGTCAAAAGGCACACTTTTAGAATGTTTAATAGAGAAAACTTTCAGAATTAATTTTAGTGGTAGATGAGTAATCACAATCTTCACACTCATGGTTCCATGTGTAACTCACTCCAAATAAATCATCAATATTTACATCTTCTTTTTCTAAAACTCCAATCATAACCATAATACATTCTTGTACATCTTATTGACTGTGCAGGGTAAACATTACTGATCCACTATATATATCTCAAAGGTCTTGAATACCTGAAGCAGAATGTATCACAGTTCTGTTTGTCAATAAATGTTGCAGCAAGTGATACAGTGCAGAACATAATCTCTTATCTGCTTTTTGTTCAAATTTGGTTCACTAGATATCGTAAATGAAACAGTACATTGTGAACAACATATGCATATAAGTTGACACCTGCACTGTTATCCAATTAGTAAACCAATGTTATCTCAGGCATTTTCCAGTTTCTCTTCTTAACAGGTTGTATATTGTCCTTGTGTCCTTTCTTTTTCAGCATCTGTACACTCTTTTGTAATCTTCCGCCTTGGACAGATGATCCATTTCTCATAAACAGGATATTCGCCTAAATGAGGTGCATATACACTTCTTAACCGATTGTACTCTCTTACACAGCTTGCATCGGTACTAACTTTCATATCATCAAAATCCATCAAAAACAAGCCATACAATGTTCTAACTCACAGCAATGCTACGCATGACATTCCTTCTTTAAATACAGTACTTCCAATATTTACAAAAGCTGCATCTATGCATAAACTTTGTGATATACGGACAGTTACAGCATATGCTAGAGAGTGTAGGAACTGTTTGGTACCGTACCTATAAATCTTTCACTAGCAAAAAACGTACAGCACAATAGCCAATCTGCTTCACGCCATCAGTCATATCACATTTTATAACAAAGTATTCAACCCCAGGTGTTCTACTGATGTTGTATGTATTTTTCATGTGTATGCCTGTCTGCAGACAAAAATCTGTTGGCTCTTCCTTCTGAGACAACAGGTCATGAGAATACAAAACGACAGCTTGTGTAACATTTTACTTTGCATCTGTATTTTTGACAACAGTACTTCACCAATCTATGAGTTTGAAACAGAAGAACTTGTCTCAAGCACTTTTCAGCACTGTATTTTTGGATGTTACATGTCATATACAGGAAACTTCCTTTACCCGACATGCGTTACTCCGCACTGCCATTACTCCCCAGTAATGGCAGTGCGGTATGAAGCCCTGCGTCGCAAAAGATTTTGCAGTGTAAAAACTGCGGGATAATGGCATGCGGGGAAAAAGTGTGCAGGGTAAAGTGTCCTATTCTCATATACTGTTATTTGAAAGACAAGACCAGCTCATCGGCGTCTGTTACAAATTTTGGGGCATCTTTTACCCAGAACAGCATGTTCTCTACAGGACCAAAGGAACAAAACTGAGCATCATCACAAACTTTTTTGAATGCTGCTGCTGTACCATGAAAAAGAGCTCTATTAATTTTTGTTAAACATAGGGCAGGAGTTTTGACATAGTAAAGCCTCCTAACTAATGTTAGCATCTTTGAGTAGTGTTCAGCTAACATTCTGAAATGATGAAAGGTGATTTGGCACACTTTCTTTTATAGACATGCTAGTAAGAGTCCCTGCAAATTGGTATACTTCCTAACTTTGCGTGGATCTAATCCTTGCAACATAGCTATTTTCTGCTACAGACTTCTGCAGGGAAACATATATAGGAATTTCCTCAATATATTAATAGATTTCTGTCGAACACCACAAATGCTGCTATAGTTCCATGTATTTACAGGGGCTTGTCTATGCCTCCCCAGTATCGTTTCAGCAATCACTTCCTCTACAGTTCTAGGTACGATCACCTCTTTAGGAATTCAACTACCATCCTTTTTCTCATAACATCGTCCAGACTCATCAATTGCATGCACCACTGTGTCCTCTTGGAAGTCCCTTTCTTCTGTAAAGAAAGGCTCAGTACTAGAGGCACGTCTCCATTCACCTCTGAAAACTAAGCAAAAATTACTGCTGGTGACAAGTCTTTTCTTTTGGCTTCTTTCCTCCTTATCAACACTATTTGATGCAGTGTCTCTTTCTGATTAGAATAAAAACAAATAGCTTCCTCTTTAGAGCAAATGTCTTATCAACTGCAGCCTCAACATGTTCCTTTTGTCTCAGTGCATTGCTTCTTCTTTTATAGTTCTTCATATTTTTTATAAGATTCTGCATTACTCTACTATGGTGCATTCTAGCTCTTGGTTAAAGTGTGGCCTTTTTTATTGATTTTTTTGCTTATTTTATCATGTACTTTTTTACCTTTTTTAGTTGATCTCAAAATGAGTTTTTTGTTAACTTGATTTTTGCAGCATTTCCAGTTGTACAGTTGTTCCCAAACTTTTTTAAACAATGTCTTTGTTCTATTATCAGCAGCTCTTTTCTCTTTCACCCCGTTCTTTGCATTTCACCTCTTTTGTTTCTCAGCTATGAGGAGATAAAATCCTAATTTTTGCTTCTTTCTTCTTTGACTTCTTAATGGCATTTTAACTGACTGCACGTAACTGAAAATAAATATCTGAAAAGAAATAACAATATTTACCTTTTAAATACATACATTACAGAATCAGGTGGTTTATTAAAATAGAATTGACATTACCCTATTAATATTAATGTTTATAACTCTATGTCTTTTATGTGTTGGTGTCTGTATTAACCTCTCACTGGGTATACTGCCATATCTATTACTGTATTCCTCTGTATCAACCTATGCTTAAAGGGCTACTAGTCTGCAAAGGAGACTAGGTTGTATCAGTACTTTGCTGCATACCTCAGTGAGCGTAGGAGCACACTTGTAGAAGTGCCATGACATGTTTAAGTAATGTTCGGATATGAGACTGTCTGTTTTAGTGCCTCTACGGCTGTCAAAAGGTGTATGTAAATAGTTGAAAAAATACCTCAGTGCCTTTGTTAGGGAATAGAGGGGTATGTGGGTGTCTGTCAACTGCCCTTAATACAGGTGCATACATGAGCATTTTCAGAGTATGTTTCTGAATGTTTATGTTTCTTAGTCACTCTGTGAGTGAGTGACACAAAGAGGTTCTATGCTTTGGAACCATGTATCTCAGTTTCCATATGGGTGGCATACTTTATATACTACTTAACATGGCAGTCTGCAAGTGCATGAGTAACTTATTGAACTGCAAAACACATCTCTCATCTTTTAAGCACAAAACACCATACTTCATGACATACCTACAACCTATCTCAGAGATGGGTTGCGTCTAGTAAAATGTGTGTATGCTACTTGACTACCACGTTTTACATACCAAGTAAAGCTGGCAGTGAGAGTGCACAGACAGGGTCTGCATTAATAGCCCTGACCCATCTTTTAACACTGCATGCCTTATTTATGAGGCCCTTACGCCACAATTGAGTCACTTTTAAAAAATGTGCCACACTGTGCCATATTTACAAAGTGACGCATCTAGGCAGATGCATTACTTTGTAAACCTCTGTGCTACAAGGTACCTGCATCGGATATAATGTGCACAGGGTGGCAATTCCAAGCCACATAGAAGTGACTCTGTAAAATTTATGAAATTTCACTGCACCACTTGCAGCAGGTGTAAGAAGTGACGCAGGACTTTTCACATGGGGTTTTGCCCCATGAGAAAAGACACATTGCTGGAGTTGCGTCTGTTTTCAGACACACTCCGTTTGCACCAATTTTGCACCTACAGATGCATCAGGAACACTAAAGTATCTGTAAATCCTTGTGACATCGAGCACCCGTATAGTAAATATTGTGCATCCATTGTGAGCAAGGATGGCACACTGAAAGGTGTTGCATCGCTGTTTCCCCGCAGCAATGCAAGACTTTTCATAAATGAGGCCTTGAATGTTTAATTATGTCTACACATGTGAGTCAGTACTAGTTTAAAGAGCTTACCTTACAATCTAAGCACATACAAACCTGCCCTATAATTGACCAAAACCTTCCTTTTAGGGTATGTAATACATAGCTGGTTCATGCGTTATGTACACCTACAATGCAAGTGTTTTTCCTTTCTATTCTGAGTCATGTTGTCCTCTTTTGAAATGGAACAAATCGGACTATGAATCATATACTTTAAAGAAATCATTCTTTGTGATGAGCACATCATGTATACACATTTAAAACGTTGCATATCTTCTAATACACTGTTAACTATTACTTTAAACCTTTTAATGCAGTTTTTCTTTCCAGCAATTAAACCATATAGAAAAACAGCACATGAACAATATACAATTCCAGGGCATCACATTGTAAATCAACTTTTCACACACCTAGTCTGCACCGCACACAAGCTGTTACATACTCACACTGAGAAATCGACTCACTTGAGGCTGCAGGGGGCAGTTTGAAACCGGGACTACACGCCCCAGGAACCAGCGGGGCTCGGCGCAGAGAGGCAGCCCCTCCCTCCACCACCAGGATCTTTAAAAACTGTTCGCACCTCCCGCTTCGCGGGAGATGCTTCACCTGAGGCTGCAGGGGACTGTTTGAAACCGGGACTACAGGCCCAAGGAACTAGCGGGGCTCGTCGCAGAGAGGCAGCCCCTCCCTCCACCACCAGGAGTATTTAACCAACTAGTATCTCCCGCCCCGCGGGACGAGCGCGGGCGAAGCCCGGGCCAAGGGCGAGTCCATCTGTGCCCGTCAGGGGCCGAAGGAGGCCGGGCTGGGCCAAGGTACTAACATCTGACCCTTAGGATTATGTAAGAAACTGCCCCAAAATTTCTAAAGCGGACTGGAAAATATATTTTCTGTAGTGTGACTGGTGCTGGTCGTCATGTGTTGAGTGATACTTATGTATACCATACCATCTGCAGGGCTTTACATTTTTGCTTTGTTTGTTATTTCATGATAATTAGTGTTTTGTGAGGGCACATGAGCAATGGCAAAACCAAAAGAAGGTAAAGGGAAAGAGGTAGTAGGTACTTTAGATGCCTTCTTAGTAAGAGCTGAATCTGCGATAATACATCAAATTAATAAGCATGGGCGTAAAATCCGTTCCGCTCGCGGATTTTGCGGATTTTGGGTAAGTTAGCAATCCGCGAGATTCGCGAATTTCCCACAAAATCCGCGAGCGGAACGGATTGGGTCAAAAGTTCAAGCTGACTTTTTGTAACTATTTTAGAATGGTGCGGGCAAGCTGCCAGAGCCTCTAAAATAGTTACAAAAGTCATCTTCAACAGGAAGCACTAATAGATAAAGTAAAGCAGGTGCTAGAGTTGAAGCTCAAATTCAGTTACACAATGATTAATCACCCCAAACTTGGGGTGATTAATGACTGTGTAACTTAATTTGACCTTCAACTCGAGCACCTGCTTTACTTTATCTATTAGTGCTTCCTGTTGAAACTGACTTATGGCTGAGGGCAGAAGGGCACAAAGTGGGACAGAGGGCATGAGTTAGGCAGAGGGCAGAAGGGCACAGAAACCAGTGGGGCAGAGGGCAAAAGGGCACAAACAAGAGTGGGGCAGAGGGTAGAAAAGCACAAAAACAAGTGGTACAGAGGGCAGAAAGGCATAAAAAACGAGAGGGTGGCAGTGATGAACCAGGCAAAAAAAAAACCCGCGAACACGCAAAGCGCCCCGCGAACACGCAAAGCACCCCGCGAACACCCGCAAAAATAAAAAATCCGCAAAATTCGCGAGAGTTCGCGAATTTTGCGGATTGTGAATCTGTAAATATGCAATTTCGAGGATTGCGAATTCGCAAACTTCGCCCATACTTAGAAATTAAGTTAACTGAACGCAGATTGTCTTTAGACTCCCAAATGCTTCAGAGTCGTTATACCACCACTAGCCCAAACCCAAATGAGGGCCAGGCGGATGGAGGACTACACATTAATGGGTGTCCTTTACTGTCGGCAGAATCCCCTAGTACCCAGGAAATTTTAGATTCCCCCGTCATTAAGGATAAACCCAATGTAGTTACGAGGGCGCAAAAATCCAAACAAATAAACGGAAATTGTCATGTACCACCTGGTAAAAAACGAAGGGGACAGGCAACAAATAGACCACGTAAACAGCTTACATCTAAACCCCCAGTAAGGAAGGGCACACAAGAGATCATAGAACTTACATCTGAATTAGTGCCCGCGTCAAGTTACGATACATCCCTGACAGATATTGCACCCATACTGATTTCACCGATCACACAACAGGGCATGGAGGAAAGCTTCTGAACTAAGCTGGAAGCAGTAATTAACGCTTACTTAAAATATGTCATGCACAAATTGACAGATATTGAAAACAGGTTATTACGCATAGAGAGCCAACATTCTTGTGTTTGTGTGCCACATGCCGAAACAAGACCCAGTTTGAAAAAGCTAACGGGAAAAACTAGAAGTGGGGATGCTGTTAAATTAGACTCCCTGGGGCAAAGCATAATACAGGATGGAAACCCAAGGGGATACACAAGCAATGCTAGTCCTCTTTTAAATGTCACATTAGCAGATATAGATGACTCGACCCAGGATGGTAAGTCCCAGGGGTCCGAGACCTTAAAAATGAAGGTGCATTACAAAAGGCCACTATTGTGGAACGTCACTCACGCCATCTGCCCCATAGTAGCCCAGATTCAATTCTTAATCTGCCACGACAATCTACACCTTATATTGTCGTCTTAGCAAATGTGCGCCCCCTAGACTTGGGTGAAGGAGAAGATAGGCCGTCTCTGAGGAACAAATCTTTGCATCTTGTAAATGCTAAGACGGGTATCAACTATAATTTTTTTGTTTCCAGAACTTAAGATGCCACGAAGGGTCAGATGGGTTGGACTAACTGAGAAATCACTGGAGGGAGATTATATTGTCTTGACTTTTAGGTCCCCAGGTCTGCTGAGAGCTATAATTGATAGGATGTCCGACCAAACCATGGAGAAGTCAAAAGTCCTGATATTACCGCTGGGCTTTTTTTATCGCCCCCCTACATGGCAATTCAATCTAACAGAAATAGGGCGTCAAAATAAACCAAAACAGCAATCGCAGTTTCCACCATGGTACCATGCAAATCGTTTTGACCCTTTGAGTAGCTTAGCAGAGGTTGACTGACTACAGTTAGAGAGGCCTAAGGGAAATTATCCTAAAGATATGGCTGTAATTCCAACTTACGGTAGGAATATTGGCGAGCACATACCACCCGTTGACCCTTTGGGAAAACATAGTGACTTGCAGCTGTCCTGTAATAATAATAAAACGCAGGGCCCAACAAAAGACAGTGAGGGTAAACAGAACACTATACAAGCCGGTCACATAGTGGAAGGGTACAGGCCTAGTAAACATTTAGACCCAGTAAATAGTCAACTTGATAAACGTACTCTTCGCCTAATCTCATGGAATGTGTCAGGCATCTCGCGAAGATTATCAGATGAGGTGTGGATGGAGTATATTAAATCCTTCGATATTATCTGTCTCAAGAGACTTGGAGCAGAAAGGATCACTCCTTGGATGGATATAATTCATTAGTCGTCCAGGCTGAACCTTCTCGGGCTGGGAGGAGAAAGGGTGCTTTAATGACCTCAATTTCAGTACGGTACAAGTCACTAAAGATAGATAAAAGAATTACTTCCCCATGGTACCAACTGACCTTGATTACCAACTTGCTTGTTGTCCCCTTGCTTTTAAATAATTGGTACTATAATATTTTTGATACGCAGACTTCCTCTATTATTGATTCTTTGCAGGTAGAAATTGTTAAAGTGACTGCCAAAATCTTTCCTCTGTGTATTGTGTGGTTGGGGGATTTTAACTGCACTGTATGTCAACATAGTGGGAGCAAGGTCTGTGGATTATTTGATATCAATGAACAACCTCTGGCACATTTTAAGCATACCATACAGAGTGATGCATTAAATAATATCATCGTGGTAAACGACTTTTGCATGCTCGACACACTGACCAACACCCCAATGGTGCTCAATCCAACTTTCCAAGGGGCCGGGGGATGTATGAGTGTAATTGACTTTATGTTAATTTCTAGCAGATATGTTTACCCTATTGATGATTTTTAGAATAGAACCAAACCCTGCCAGTGATCACAACCCACTTGTTCTATTGCTGAGTATTGTGGCTCTCAGGGAAAAGTCCTCTGAACAATCAATGAAATATAATTATAATCAAGGCACAAGGTTGAAATAGGATAAGATCGACCTTAAAACATTGGAGGAAGCGACTTTTTAAGCCAATTTATCACAAGTAATGACCTGTTTGACGATAACCCCTGAGCCAGAACTAATAATACAGAACTTTGAAGTTCTCTGTAAGAGTGTTGCCACAAACTTGCTTAAACCTGCCAGGAAGGGTGGTATCCATGACATTAAATGGTTTAATGTTGAATGTTCTGCAGCACAAACATCATTGAAAAAGGCATTACATGTAGTCCCACGGGATAAGGCAATGGTTAAGAATGCAAGCAAAAACTATAAAGAAGCCATTGAAAAAAGGAAATTAGAATTGAAAAAGCAGGCCTGGGATGACCTTGAGAAACCACTGATTTAAGAGACCTTAGAATATTTTGGGAGGTTATAAATCGCCCCCTTTTTAGTAATGAAAATAGGACCATGGTCACACACATAACTGGGGAGGTTTGGGAGGCCCATTACTCTAGGATATATAACCCAAAGGGCATCTCACTATTAAATGGATGTGAGGATGAAATCCATCTTAATATTCAGACTGCACAACAGCTTAGTCTATCGCTCTCATTGGATGGTGAAGGAGGCCTTGAGAAAAGGTATTCCTCTCAAGGCACCAGGATCTGGCGCTGTACCCCTGGATTTGTTTAAAAATAATCCTAAAGTTTGGGCACCACTGCTGCTTAATGTTTTTAAGGCGACTATGGTGGGATGCATTCCATCATCTTGGAAAGAGACAGTAGTTGTGCCCATTTTTAAAAAAGGAAATAGAAGCGACCCCTGTTGCTATAGGCCAATCTCCTTAATAGATGCCTCTTGCAAGCTATTGTGGAGAGTAATATTGGCCCGCCTGGAGACATTGGCAAATGCTTCCGGAATTATCGTGGACACACAATACGGCTTCAGGAAAGGTAGGGGGACTACGGAACAGTGCCTTAACCTGGCCATGACCATGGGTAAGTACATAAAGGCCATGGGTGTTTCAATTCACCTGGCCTTTATGGACTTATGCAGTGCATTTGACACTGTGTGTAGGGGAAAACTGTGGCTGCTAATGGAATCCATGGTGTTCGAGGAACCTTTGGTTACTTTGTTGCGTAGATTGCATGCTGCTACCTCTGTGGCCATTCAATATGGTCCAAGTGGTGAAAAAACTGGGTCTATCCCCTCAACTGAAGGTGTCTGCCAGGGCTGTATCCTGGCCCCTTTTCTGTTTTTAGTATACACAAATGGTTTAGAACAATATTTATTGCAACAAGGTTTGGACTTTCCTAAAATAAATGGCAAACACATACCTTTATTGTCTTATGCGGACGATACTGTGTTAATGATCCTAACAGCAAATAGTATGCAAACATGTTTGAATGCTTTTAGTGAATTTATGTTGGGAGTAGACCTAAAGGTTAACTTTACTAAATCATTTACAATGGTTTGTGGCCCAAACAGAACTAAAACTTGTACATTTATTGTGGACAACATGGTCATTGAGAAAGTTCCAAATTTTAATTACTTGGGAAATCTTTTTAATAAAACACTGAATTGGGACCCTTTAATAATAACCTGGGTCTAAAAGACAAGTAGATCGATAGAGGCCCTTTTCCACTTCGCAAGCAAATTAGGGCAAAAACCAATAGCGGAACTCAAGACGCTGTATAAATCTAAATGTTTGTCAGTAGCGACGTATGGGGCAGGGGTATGGGGATACCATAAAAGTGCACAAAGACCAATTATGGAGAACAAAGTTTTAAAACGCCTTTTATCTATTCCAAATAGTTCTCCAAATATTTTCTGCCATTCCGAGGTGGGTTTAGACTTCATGAGTGATAGAATTCATGTGTCCCCCCTGCTCCTATGGGGAAAAATATGGTCTTCAGAAGATCTGCTGTTTTCAAAAGAAATTTTAAAAGATTGTGTGAATCTTGATAAGGCCATGCTGATTCTATGGTTGCGTTATGTAAAGGAAATCTTCTATAAAAAGGTCTTGAACATTTTTATGAAAATCCGGACTCTATTACATCAGACATCAAGATGGTCATTAAGAATGCATATTATACCTTAGGTCTGTCCAGACAAGATAAACATACACCAAACCAAGTGGTTATATCACAGCAACAGTTCTATTTATCTTTTACTACACATACACAATGGCGTTTTTATCTGACTACATTCCGGTTAAAAGCACTGCATATTTTAGTTGCCTTTCCCAAGCAAGGGGGCTGGTGTGAGAGGCTACCCCCTTGCCCATGTGACAATGTAGCTCAACAATGCACAATGCACTTTGTGCTTTTTTGTACACTTTATAAAGCCCCAAGAGATCGTTTTATTAAACCCCTCTTAAGGGATACTCGACCTTGTACATATATGGAAGGTTTCGAGTATTTGAGATCATTATCAACTGCTGCGATATGTAGTTCCATACTTAGTTTTATTAAATCTGCTCTTTTAATCACAAATCGCTATGAACTATGAATATGTTTTATTGATTTTATGCCTCTGATATGATATATTGTGTTTCTGCCTCTGAAATTTCTGGAAATGAAATACCATTGGTGATTTATATGAATGAAATTGGTTTAAATGCATTGCACTCTTGCAGCTGCCTTGCCCAATCAAAGGGGTTGGTGTGAGAGGCTACCCCTTGCCTATGTAATAACGTAGCTTAACAACGCACAGTGCACTTTACGTTCTCCTGCTCGCTTTATATGGTTCCAAGATAAGTTATTAAACTTCTCTTGAGGGATATTTGACCTTGAATATATGAGGAAGTTTTGGAGCATTTGAGACTGTTATTAACTATTGCTATATGTAGTTTCATGTTCAGTTCCATCAGACTTGCTTTTATTTAGGAATTATTATGTATTAGGATGTTTTATTGATTTTTATGCTTTTGATATACTGTGTATTGCGTTCTTGCTTCTGAACCTTTGAATATGTAATACCATTTGTGAATTTGTATGTATGAAATCTTTTAAATTGTATACTTTTATGATTCTTCTGAATCGAATAACGTTATTTTGACTGACTTACTCACCAGTTAACAAATATATTAAACCATTCACACTACCACTTTTTACCATCCTCACATACACCTAAACTTTTTCAAACATTTTTTATCTCAAAATACAATGTATTTCACATAACTGAAAAATGAGTTTGTTACTAAAATACTTTTTTTGCTCTTAATTGATAGGTTTAATACTCGCAGGAAATGTGAAAACTAAGCATAAGAATGGCACACCACTCATTCAAAGCAACCATTAATGGCTATCTTTTCAACTTTTACTCTATGATAGTGCAGAAGGCAAAAAATAAAAACATATCTTTCATTTATTTTGTAAATTCACTTCTCAATGGTTAGTATGTGGTAACCCTTTCATACACTTTTATAGAGAAGCCCGATATGGAAGGGTATTTGTGCATAACCGCAAATTATTTGCGATTGTCGCAACGAATTTGAGAAAAAAGACAGGAGTCCAAAACCATATTTAGCTTGGTACTTTTATGACTTTGAGAGTACAGTACACTTTATTAGCAAGCCTTCACTAGGAAATATAACCCTTGTTAGACCTCTAATTTATTAAAACAGAGAACTCTCTCTTTAACACCCTTCCCCGCTACACTTTTAGCACAGTCTCCGTAGCAACCACCTAGAACCAGTAGGTCACATGTCCACAGTACATTCTAGAAAGACCATACCAGTTACAAAGTGAGCTGCAACAGGTGTGGTTTACAGTACAGAATTAATAGCATATCCAAGTCTGCATTACACTTTCTTATTTTCCTGCAGCCAATCATAGATCTAGTTAATTAACCTTTCAAGACACTACCCACGTTTATTTATCTCCATATTCACAGTATCCAATCAAATATGCTTTTTTTAACCAAGTGCACACCTTCATATTCATCTCCAGCCTTCTTCTGCCTACTACTGCTGCTTCACTTCAAAATGGTTAGAGTGTGGATTTTGGGCCAAAGCTAAGTTTATTTTGGCCAGAGAGTCTGCTAGAAAGAGTGGCATTTTCAGAGACTTGGGTTTGCCTAATGTGGACATTACTTGGGTTGGTCAGAGAGGGTTAAAGTGGCATACATGGATGCCTTTGGTTAAAAGCATATTGGATTCCCATCCTCCTGACTTCATGATTGTGCACTGGGGTGGCAATTACCTAGGCACACTGACTGGGGTAGGAGTGGAAATTCTTTTGAAGGATACCTTTGCACCATTTATGACTCCCTCACACTGCCTTGGTGTAGTCCAATATATGCCAACGGCAGAAATGGAAGTGGTCTAATCAATTCTGTCACCAGATAAACAAAGCAAGGAAACATGTTAATAAAACTGTTTCTGCATTTCTCAGTGACTATTACATGGGCTCAATCTACAACAATGAACTGTGTTTTGACATGCATGAATTTATAGAAGTGATGGAGTTCACTTCACAGACGAAGGGAACTATGCATTCATTATTATGTGTTACTGTCATGTGCACACGATAAATATAAAGGCTCTACTCTGATCAACCCTAATAGCCACAATATTGTTAAATTTCTTTACAAATATATTTTTTTATTTGTTTTGTAATATTCTTGACAGCATTGTGATATTTGCGAATATGTCGCAAATATGCAAAACAAAGGTAAATATTTAATAGCAACCAACACATTCAGAATTCATAACTATATAATTGGTTCTGATAATTACTGTAGAAACTAGATAAATAACTCTATAACAACATATATGAGCCTCTGAGTATATCTCTGAGTGCATGTGAGAATGCCTGAGTAGCTCTATGAGTGGGTGCTTGAGTGCCTGAGTAGGTTTATGAGAGGATCTGTGAGTGTCTTACTAGGGCCTGAGTGGGTGTGAGAGTGTCTGAGTGGGTATGTCAGTGGATGTGTAAGAGTCAGAGTAGCTCTGTGAGTCAGTGTGTGAATCTGTGAGTGGGTCTGTGAGTGGGTGCATGAGTGTTTGAGTGGGTCTTTGAGTGGATGCAAGAGTCTCTGTGGGGGTCTGTGAGTGTGAGTATCTGAGTAGATTTCTCAGTGGGTGCATGAGTCTCTCTGTGGATGTGTTAGTGGGTGTGAGAGTGTCTAAGTGGATCTGTGAATAGGCGCACACATTTGTGAGTGGTTCTTGAATGGCCACATGAGTGTTTGAGTGGGTCTGTGAGTTGATGCATGAGTCTCTGAGTAGGTCTGTGAGTTGGTGCATGAGTCTCTGAGTGGGTCTGAGAGTAGGTGTGTAAGTATCTGAGTGGATCTCCGAGTGGGTGCATGAGTCTCTCTGTCGATGTGTTAGTGGGTGTGAGAATGTCTGAGTGGATCTTTGAACAGGTGCATGGGTCTCTGAGTGGGTCTCTGAGTAGGTCTGTGAGTTTGTGAATTAATATTTGATTGGGCATGTGAGTAGGTGTGTGAGTGTCTGAGTGGGTCTGTGAGTGGGTGGGAAAGTCTCTGAGTGGATTTCTGAGTCGCTGCATAAGTCTCCATGTGGTTGTGTCAGTGGGTGTAAGAGTATCTGAGTGGTCCTGTGAGTGGGAACATAGGTCTCTGAATGGGTCTGTGAGTGGATGTATTAGTCTCTGATTAGGTCTATGAGTGGGTGCATGAGTATCTGACTGGGTCGGTGAGTATGTCTGTGAGTGTCTGACTAGATCTGTGAGTAGGTGGACAAGTCTCCGAGGTGGTCTGTGAATGGGTGTGTGAGTAGGTGTGTGAGTGTCTGAGTGGGTCTGTGAGTGGGTGGGCAAGTCTCTGAGTGGATCTCTGAGTTGGTGCATAAGTCTCCATGAGGTTGTGTCAGTGGGTGTAAGAGTATCTGAGTGGTCCTGTGAGTGGGATGCTTAGGTCTCTGAATGGGTCTGTGAGTGAATGCATTAGTCTCTGAGTAGGTCTATGAGTGGGTGCATGAGTATCTGAGTGGGTCGGTGAGTATGTCTGTGAGTGTCTGAGTAGATCTAGGGGTAGGTGGACAAGTCTCCAAGTTGGTCTGTAAATGGGTGTGTGAGTGTCTGAGTGGGTCTGTGAGTGGATGCATGAGTTCCTGAGTGGGTCTGTAAGTGGTTACATCCATATCTGAGTGGATCTCTGAGTGGGTGCATGATTCTCTCTGTGGGTGTGTTAGTAGGTACACAAGTGAGTGAGTGTGTGGGTCTTCAAATAGGTGCATGAGCTTCTGAGTAGACTCCGATTGGGTCTGTGAGTGGGTGTGTAAGTATTTGAGTAGAAAACTGAGTGGGTGTATGAGTCTCTCTATGAGTGTATCAGTGGGTGTGTGAGAATTTGAGTGGGTCTGTCATTGGGTGCATGGTTTTATGTATGGATCTGTGAGTGGGTGTGTGAGTGGGTGCATAAGTGTGTGAGTGATTGCATGAGTCTGTGAGTGGCTCTGTGAGTGGGTGCAAGACTCTGAGTGGGTATGTAGGGGGTGCATCATTGAGTGGGTCTACAAATATATATATTTGTTTACATTACACCAATATTCACAAATTCAGCATGACATTACAAGGGTGTGCCTCACTGATAATCACAGCAAATTCATGAATATCGCCCATGAAAAAAATCTATTTAGCAACTCATTGTATACATGTACACTTCCTAAAAGATCCTTATATTCCCCTTACATCATATTATACTGTTTAATTTCAGGCCCATGGACTGTCCTGATAAGTAAAAAAGCAGCCACAACTCTCTGCTCAGGTTGCAGCCAGCCAATCACAGCATTCCTATTGGAGCACATTCGTGATTCATTGCAAACTTGTCATGCATTATCTGCAACAGTAGATATACAAATTAGGATTTACTTACATGTCTCAACAATTACTGAAATAATTTACACCAAATAACAGAAAGCACAATCTGGGGACCAAAAGAGAGCTTTCTGCCAAATCTGGTGTAATTCCGTTCAGCAGTTCGGTTTGCAGACATTTTTTAAGCGTCAATGAGAATTGACTATGGCACTTTCTTGGAAAATTTTGTGAAGATTCGCTAAATGACGCTAAGAATATTGACATGTCCCCAAAAACTTTTTCTATAAAAACATAGCCCTAACTATAACTACCTAATGATGACCACCAGTAGGTAATATAAATGCATTTTATGTATCTATTTTAAATGTAGGGAAAACTAAAAATGCTATAGCACTAGTAAGTCAATTTTGAATTACAAATGTCATTATTTAAATACATTTAATTAAACTAAAAAAAATGTCAAAGGTGTATTGAAAACATTTCCTCCAAAGCTAAAATGTAGGTATTTAGGGGCTTAATGCCATACTTGTAGTGGCGGTCTGACCACTGCCACAATGCGGGCACGCCCACAGTATTGCAAATGTGGTATTCAGACCGCCACTGGACCGTTGCGACTGCCGGGGATCCAGGATCCTGTAGCAGTTCACGGTGGTCAGGAGCAACAATATGCTGCCGTGCCACTGCAGCACTGCAAAGCATATTCTGAGTTGGCTTTCCACTGTTCCTTTCATGGCGGTGATCCTTCCATGAAAATGGCGGCAGAGAGGCAACTAAGGGGGCCCTAATAGGGACCTATGCCACCCTGGGGGTTCATGAAGGGGTGCATATTTTGTGCCCCCCCCTTGGTATTGCACCCCCCATTCCTGTACGGTGTGGCATTTATGCCCCACCATGCAGGAACATGCAGTCTGCACTCTCACAGTTGCGGTCTTCATGTTAGGCTCTCCTATGAGCCTAACAGACTGCCACTATCAGACTGCCCCCACACTGCCCACCCAACCAGAATTACACTTGTATTCAGGCAGGCGGGTGCACCAAGGCTTTGGAGGTCCCTCCGCTGATAGTGCAGTGCCGGCCACCACTGGAGGACCACCAAACTCGTAATAAGGCCGTTAGTTTGTAGTACAAACAAAATTATACACAGAAACAACTATAATTGGTTAAGGAGCCCACCCATTACAGGATGTTATTATTTAGTCAACTCTAAAAAGAGGAGGACAGTGCAAGCAATTTTGCTTTGCATCTTTAAAACGAAGTAGGTCATAGCAACAGAAACAATAGAGCCAGTTGCATTAGTCTGACCATCAGCTTGAGCTATTAGAAGAGTTATTGAAGTACCCCAACTTAAAAACACATTAAGCAGCAGCATAAACAATCTATGGCCTGGCAATTGTTCACCCTTCCAAAAGCTGAAGAAAAAACAATATTGGCTGCAAAGTACCTTGCATTCTTTTCAGTCAGGTGTTAGAAAGAAACCGTCTGTGGTCATTCAGGATGTAAGGAATGGTAAATCATCATTGGGCTGTGCATCCCAATGAATTGTCTTGTGTGGAAGTCCAGAGATGGAGACAGGAGCAGCAAGAGCAAGAAGAAGATGCTGCTGCAGAAATTGTTCCATGCAACAAACATCTGATCCATGATTGCAAGATGCTTGCAACATTCATCTCCTTCAGAAAATTTATTTTCCCATGTAAAAAAACCAACGTATCTTCTTCTACACAAAGAACCAATACTTGAAAAACATCATAAATACATTTTCATCAAGTTTGAAGGAGAAATAAGATACATACAAAAACGTTACCATGAAAAAATGTTGATCTGAAAAAAAAAAGATTCCTCATAATATCTATAAAAAAAGTTGGTTGCAAAACAATTATAAAAAGGTTACATTGTCTAAACTGTCAAACATTTGTTTAAAAAACAAAAACAGATTTGTTGAGATTTACAAAGTATTATCGATGACTACTTTTTCAGAAGGCTGTTTGCTATGTGGTTATACCACACATGAGAGTTTAGTTACAGGGTTTGTCTTAAAGCCATGTTCTGTGAACAATCTCTGTGTCATGCATCCGAATGCTGTATGCAGCATTGTTTGATCTTGTATGACAATTTGCGTGTATGGCCTGCCTGGTGCCCAGCCCCACTGTTTTGGGAAGCCCCGGGGAAATCAGTCATCAGCAGAGGGAAGGAATACCACAGAAGGTGGGTGCTCCTATACTGGCAAGCATAATTAGTCATGTGTCGTCTGGTTTGGTCTTGGCAGTTTAGGAACAGGTTCTGGTTAGAGAACCTACAGGACAGGTAGTTTTTTATTAAAGAATAATAAGTATTAAAAGTGATGTGCAGAATCAAATAACATTAATTTAGTTTTACTTTAATAATTAATCTGACAATTATTAATTTCAAACTAGAGTACTAAAATACCCTATAAATAAATAATCAACATGTACTATTGTTTTAACAGTAATATTTATTTATTTATGTGTTTAACTACTCCAAACAATGTAATTAGTTTAACAATATTTACCATGGACTTTTATTTTAAGTCTCTTCAACCATCATTTTCTATGGGAGGGTGTTACTGTTGCAGCTCAATCAACCACTCTATTTAGCAACAGAAGAAATAGTGGGCCTTCCGAACCCACTGATAACTCAAAAGTTGATAACAGCAATAGTCCACTACCATAGGACCAAAAATAATCAAAACCTAACCCAAATTGTAGAAAAGGTGGCCGGTGACGAACAGCCTATTAGCAATAGGTCAGTGATCTAGGCTCAAGTGCATGTCTCAGATTGCCCACATTCTACCCCAAAATCAATGACAAAAGATGAAGCTCCAAAATCAATGCCAGAAGACGAATCACCACACCCGGTCAGGGTTCTCGCAGCCAGTTATTGAGATATCAGGTACATTGGAACAGGTTACCCACGAAGATATATGGAAAAAGTATAAGCAGCATGGGAAAGAACTAAATCCCACAGCAGATGCCACCACAAATCAATTATATTGCAACACGGGCAAAAGAAAAAAAAAATATTAACAGGGAAAATGAAAGAATAAAATGTAAGCTCATAGGAACACCCTGAGGCTGGCTACATCCAGGAAACAAAAGTGAAGAACAACCCAATCTTGCAGACTTTGCTTTTAAAAATCCTACTACCATCAATACCTGCGCTCACCATGCAATCAGACAAGCTGGACATACAGATAGACCTTACAAACATAATAGCCTCATATATTGCAGGAATAAACACAAAGTTAAAGAAACTGATGGGCCTAATAACAAAGGAACATGAAACAAACACAGTAGCTTATAGGTAGTGTGCATGTGGCCTAATAATGGATAAGTTGAGTACAGTTCCAACCATCCAAAGAAGTATTCTAAATGAAAGGCAAACAAAATGTAATAGCCTGACAAAAAGTCCAGGCAACCCTTATGTAAATCAGAAACTAAAACAACAATCACCCTCCATCAAGCCATTGCAGGCATCGGACACAGTTGAACCGACCAGGAATGCTATAGGTGGGATAGGAGTAGCACCTAGCAATAGTGAGCAAATAACACCCTGACCAACTAGCCAAACATTTATAAATTAACTATATTTACTCAAACTAAGAGGCAGAAGAAACTAGCCAAGAACACCAAAAAGAATAAGAAGTGTACAAAGAAAGACACCAACTGAGGGAAAATATTTTACAATATATTCAAAGCAAAAATGAACAAAAAGTTAGAGGAATGGTGAGCATTACAACAAAACTAGTGATGAAAGATGAGGGAGAGGAGACTCAAGACCAACCCTCATTGTGGGATTCATTCGATGTCACCCTGCTAACTGATTAAACAATGGACACAATACAGACAAATCAAGTGAAAGTACAGTTGCAAATCAGTCCTACCAAAAAAAGCAACCAGAAAAAAAGAAAATCCTCTGTGCAACTTACACTTACAGAGGAGTGTATCTCAGGCAAAGCAGGAAGATTCATATGGTAGCATAACCACAAAGCAGGAAGAATCATATGCCAATATAACCACAACTAACATTCAAGAAAACAACAAGGAAAGAGGCAAACAAAGCAAAGGTACATGTTATATTTCAATTGACAAATAAATAACCTTTAAAAATAATAACAATCAGAATAAGAATGTATCAGATCTGGCCTGGCAGAGATGCTTACAAACAAATGATGGTCAACACTAACAGATATAAATAAAAGTTAACTTACAATAAAAGTTAACTTACAGAAGGACAACAGGGTTGTGCTAAAAACAAGAGAGGTGGTGCAGCAATCTCTTCCTATATCACCTATAACCGATAGAGAACCGAGACGAGAGTCTGAATAAGCAGATCATACTACCACCCCATTACACCTCACAGGGCCAGCAAGTCCTCCTCAGCAGAGGAAACATAGTGAGATTATTTGCTGAAATTCCTGCATCAAAACATCTCACCTCAATAGACTTGTTGTCAATCAAGTGTATCCCCCAAGAGGATAACAAGCAGATAGAAAACACCCTCTCAACCTGGAGAACTGAGGAGATTGCATCATTAATTATGGATGCCAGACATCAATTTGATGCATGGGCCATTGCACTCTCAAAACGCTTAAGACCACGTTATCCTCTACCTTTGTCAAATCCGCCCAGGAGGGACAGCCTTGACCAAGAAATTCTCCAGTATACTCCATGCTTCAAAGTGCTTGAAGAAAGATAGGGGAGACCAAAGAAACACAGACTAAACAAATGCAACATCAGGGTATAAAGGAATGGAATCAGATACATTAAACCCAAAATGCCCCTAGAAGAGGAAAACTCCCTAAACAAAGAAATATAACTTCTAATTCTTCACTAAAGCTTTTATCTTGCAACATCGTAGGGGCAAAGAGAGAAAGACAGGACAATGCCCCCTCCCACAAACTGGACCAAGTATGAGATCATGGTGCTCCAAGAGACATGGCTAATTGACCCAAAGGAAGTTGCTGGCTCTACACTCCATCACGTAAAAGCTATAAGAAAGCATTGGTATGGGAGATCAAAAGGCGGCCTTGCAGTATATGTATCTATTGCATTGAACATCAGGTCAGAACAGATTTACAGTACCACATCAGAACTACAAGTAATAAAACTGGATCAGTGGTACTCAAAAGTAACAATATTACTGATAAATGTTTATATGCACCCGAATGTGAGGTAAAAAGAGACACAATGCGATACGTTACTCTCCATAATAACGGATATAAGATTTGAGAACCCAGCATGGATATAATTGTAACAGGTGACTTTAATTCCAATTTAGTTTATACTCCAGATGAAGATGAGCATCTAGGCAGCACAAAATGTGTTCTGGTCGGTACCCTCACAATTACTCTCAGCAGCAAAGCAACATGATTTAAATGGGCAACAGATAATTCTGGCCTGGAACATCTAGGCTTGAGAGTTATAAATGGCAGAACCAAAGATGACAGGCCATCAAGATGGACATATCATGGTGCAAATTCACAGTCGACAATTGATTATTCAATTTTTATGTTACCAATGTTGAAGCATGTGGGGAAATACATCATTAAATATACCAACCAAAGTGATCAATCATACCAACTCCTGGTATTATAAGCCATCCAAAACACCTGCCCGCACCTGCAGAATTGGGACTGCTAACCACACCAATTTGAAACATATACAACTGTCAGCAGACACCTTACCAGAACTAACAATGTGAGCCAAAGAGACAATTGAAACTATCATAGCTTCAAAAAATAGCAGTGTTGAGAGCTGGGTGGCCTTGTTAACATTGGAACTAAACATTAATTATGTAAGGAAGCTAATGAATAAGCAAACTACAGCTCTCTCAAACGTTGACCATACTTTAAGAATAAAACTACGAAAGGCGATCAGAAAATGCAACAGGATCATTCTGGACAAAGCTCCACTTCTGCGCCAAACAAACCAATACTAGAGCCTTTTGGGAAATAGTACATAAAGGGATAACAAGATCACTGGTAACAATTGACTACTCTAGTGTAATAACGAAGTCAGGCTGGGTAACCCACCTAAGCAATGCATTCACTAGATGGATACTAATTGTTAATAGAGAGCCGGGTAACAGTTATAAATCTTTGGAACCTAAGACATTAGTAGATAGAACTGCCAGACCCCAAAACACAAGAAATGCGCACACAGCTTTAGACAGGCCATTAGGCCAGGATTGCCAATACCACACAGTGTAGAAGGTATCCAAAGTAATAATCTCAAGATGAGGGGATAGGGCCCCTGGGCCAAATGGCAGGCTATATTCAAGAGTGATCCAGACTACTGGGCAATCCGGCTGTTAGAGCTATATAAAGAGGTGGGAGCAACAGACACACTTTCCAGGAGTTCGAAATTATCAATAATAAACCTGATATTTAAGGGTGGTGATAGCTCGGACCCTACAAATTACAGGCTAATAGCATTCATCGACTCTGAAGCCAAAGACTATGCATTACTGCATGAACTGGTAGAGTGGTCAAATAACAACAAGTTTATATCACTCAACCAGACAGGGTTTTGCAAAGGATTTGGTGAAACCTCAAACATCTTAGCCCTTGCTCTGATAGTGGAGCGCTTGTGGAAGAATTTACAATTATGCTTTATAGATTTTAAGGCAGCTTTGACAGTGTAGACCGGGTATTGTTGTGGAGTTAACTAAAGACGTGGGGTCTTCCTGAAAGAATATTATGACCTATAACACAGCTGTATAGAGGCACTTACATTAGAGTTAAAATAGCCTATGGTATGAGACTGGTATGAGACTGGCAAGGTAAATTCAGACAGAGTTTGGATGAAAGCAAAATTGTGTCTGAGCTCCACACCTATTCAACCTGTTTATGGCGGATCTCTCCACAAGATTAGACCAGGTTAATTCTCATCCTCCATGCCTGGGTTCTCTATGCATAAAACATATTTCTTATGCAGATGACATAGTCTTGCTTAGTGAACAAGAGTTGGCCTCCAAAAAGCACTCAACGAATAAGCAGCCGTTGTCATAGCTAACACTAAATGTAAATGTAAATGTAAACACTCATGAAATTAACATCACAAAAACGAAAACAATGGAAACAGACCTGGGCCAGAACACCCAATGAAGCTTGGGGAAACAAACTTAGGGGTAGTCTGTAGTTATAAGTATTTGGGGCTGTATATAGACGATCTGAACTCTTTCCAAAAAAATAAAAGGGTCCATCTTTTAAGCCAATAATGGCAATTATGGCTTACAAATTATTTCCGGCTTATGCAAGCTTCATTTTAAATATTAAAGATGCACAATTTCTAGGGAGCCTCCAAACAAAACGTATAAAAAGCATTTGGTCTACCACAGAATGCATCCCGGCACAAGTCCAACTGGATTTCGGTCTTATGCAACAAGACATAGGGGAAGATATGCCACAATTAAAACGTGGTATAAAATCTGGTTATACCAATCTAATTTATTACACAATACTTTGTGGTGGCCCCAGGACGAAGATCCCCATTCTAGCTACGGCAAATATCTGAAAACAGCACTGGAGGCAACGAACACAACAGAACTTTGGGGTCAAAACTATTCTTTCCAAATTGTTCACCAGCTGATAAACAAAACGGCCAAAATGCACTCACTACTAGAAGACAAATGTAAACTAACCAATCAGTCATATGCCTATATGGTTTTCCAATCTTATACAACAGCAGGACCGGCTGAATTCTTGAACACAACATTTTCTTTTCATCTAAAATGAAAGCTAATGGCCACTCGATTTAGGTTCCTGCCAACCCTAGCCGATCAAGCAACATGGAAATATAGTGACCCCAGGACATGCAGCTTATTTGGTGCAGCAGTGCAAGATATTATTCATTTGATTTATTTATGCTCCTTTTTGAAATCTACTCGGGTTTTAATATTTTAAAGAAACTTAATGATGGGGAATTAATTCTTGCAGATCAGCCATGATCGAGGGTCTTGATCCAACAGACCCTCAATTGAACTACAAAATGATGAAATTTTTGATGTTTTATGAAAAATTATTATGGTTGAGGAAAAACATGTGATGATCACTGTCTACATAATTTCGCCTGATGGTCACACAGCTAAAATGTACTTAAATACCATGAATTACTGTCTGGTATTTTGTAGTTGAGGCCTCTGTCACAAATGCAATCTTATTGTTTGGATATGAATGATACTAAACCTTACTTTTTGATTAAGTCGTTTAGCTGCTATCTCTACTTCTGCTTACGCCCGCATAGGCTTACTGCGCCGGCACACTTCCGAGTATCTGTGCGTGTTACAAATGATCGTTAACATAACATAAAGCACTTTAGACTGAGGACTGATGTGACCATAATAATTGATACAGTAAAACACTCTTCTCTTCTTTTTGTTTGGTTTTTAATGACACCGAACCTTGTTCATAGGTAATATTAATAGTCTTTTTGGAATATTGTTACGATTTTTATTAACTTAAACAATAAAGTATTGATTGATTGTCAGGACAGGGTATTGATAGAAGAAATGGTAAATAATGAATATTTGGGGCAAATGTTGGCAATAAAATGGAGTGGTGTGTGTGTGGCAGTGTTTATAAATAGTTTACAACTAAAATAAAAGGTTTAGTACGGGAATTCCAAACTCCTACCTCATTGGGCTTTCTTCATAAGAGTGTAATAAAGGGTTACCAAATCTGACCATTCAGACGAGCTGTATGATTAATTAAATATGAATGCAAAATTAATATTTGTTTGCAGCCTGTGTATCCCTGAGAGCAAAGTTGAAAAGATTTCTATTATGGTTGCCTTGTATGAGAGTGGTGTATCTTTCTTGTGCTTGGCTTTTGTGTGGTTTCTGAGACAGACTTCACAAAGTGATACTAGGAAAGAAAGATACTGACCAAGAATTACATTTCACAGATATGTTAGTTATGCTGTAGTATAAATAGAATCATAGAAATGGAATGAGTGCATGTAAGGTGGATGAAAGTGAGTAGGACGTTTACAAGAAATCAAAAGTTACATTAGTAAAGATTATATAATGATAAAAATAAATATCTAATGATGAGGAAATGACAACAATTTGTGTGGAGAACCCGAACACAGGTAGACAGTAATGTAGGTAGTGGGAGAACAAGTGAACCATTAATGTATGCAGTGAATTAGATAAGTATTCTTGTATGCTTTTCCTTATGAAATCTCATATAGAGTAATAAATGGATTAAGACAATCTGCCTTACCCTGTTTCTTATACTAATACAGTAATGATAGTAAACTCTAAATTGAGATATTAAGTGTATATTATACCATACAGTAATGCAGTAATGCAGAGATGTACATAGTAACAGGGTACTATAGATGGTGATATAATTAAAGTACATATAGTAATGCATTGGGAAACATACGAAAGAAGAGAATAAAATATTGATAAATAGAGGCATACAAGTTGTAGTATGTGTATTTAGAAATATAGGGTGAGGGACTCAATAATTACAGTGAATGTAATATTATTGTAAGGACTGTCACACATACGGGGAGTTGTATACCCACTCACATACCAATCCATATACTTTCACACCCTTTTACATACCTATACAGGTCTATTTTATTCCAATACACATACTAATACAGACAGTGTGATACCCGTTCACATGCCTATACAGAGACTCTCACATCCTCTCACATACAGATACAAACATCCTTATACCCATTCACATGCCGATACAGACACTCTCACATACTTTCACATACTCATGTAGATACCCTTATGTCCATTCACATACCCATACCCATACACAGACTCTCATAGCCTCTCACATATCCATGCATAGACTGTCAGACCCTCCTACATGCCTATACAGACAGTGTTGCAACCATTTACATACCTATACAGATACTTTCATACCCTCTCACATATCTATACAGGCACCCTTATATCCATTCACATACAGAGACTTTTGAACACTCTCAGGTACACATACAGAGATTATCAACCCTCTCAATACACATTTATAAATGCATATGCATTGACATGCCCAAACAGACCCTTTCAGACCTTCTCATATGCTCATGTAGATACCCATTCACATATTCATAAAGAGATGCTCACTTTCTCTCACATACCCATAGAGAGACTCTCACACCCTCTTACAAACTCATGCAGTGAGTATCACACCCTCTCATATACCCATACAAAAAAACATGTATTTATTCTTACAGATATCATTTTACCCATTCACATACCCATACACAGACTCTCACACACTCATACTTAGATTGTCTCACATGATCATGTAGATTTACAGACAGTGTCACAACCATTCACATACTGATACAGATACTCTCACACTCTCTCATATATCTTTACAGATACACTTATACCAGTTCACACACACATACAGACTCTTTCACCCTCTCATATACCCATACATGTTCTATCACACACTCTCACATACCCATGTAGACAGATTTATACTCATTCACATACCTATACCGACACTCTCACACCCTCTCATATAGCCATCTAGACACCGTTATACCCATTCACAAACCCATAAAGAGACTTTGCTACCTCTCACATACTAATAAGTAGAACCTCATCCCCTGTCAAATACCCATACAGGCACCCTTATGCCCATTTGCATACCCATACAGAGACATTCGCACCCTGTCACTTACTTATACTTAAACTGCTTTACCCTCTCACGTACCCCTACACAGTATCACAACCATTCACATACCTGTACAGATACTCTCACACCCTTTGACATACCCAAACAGATACCCTTATATCCATTCACACAACCATACACAGACTGTCACATTCTCTCACATACCCATGCATAGAGGGTCAGACCTTGTCACATACCCATACAGGCACCCTTATACCCATTCACATACTTATACAGATACTTTCACACCTTCTCACATTTCCATACAGACACCCTTATACCCATTCACATTGCTATACACAGACTGTGACACCCTTTCACATACGTATTCAGACCTTCTTTTTTCCCATTCCCATACTTATACAGATACTGTGACAGCAATTAACACACTTATTCAGAGACTCTTACCCCCTCTCACACCATTATACCCATTCATATACTGATACATAGATTCTGGCATCCTCCTCCTTCCCTTAGGGAAACTCTCACACCCTATCACAGACACATATATAGACTGTCACAACCTGTCACCTACCCATTCAGACCTCCTTTATTCCCATCTGCATACCTATACATTCTGGCACCCATTCACATACCAATGCAGAGACTCTCACATGCCCATGTAGATTCCCTTATACCCATTCATATACCCATACAGAGACTCTCACACACCCATACATAGACTGTCACACCCTCTCATATGCCCATACCAACAGTGTCACAACTATTCACATACCCATAAAAAGACTGTCAGAACCTCTCACATACCTATACAGACAGTGTCACAACCATACATACTCATACTTAATATGTGGTATTGTATCATGAATTAACTAGTTACTTAGTGAATGAATAATTTACTAATTTAATCTTGACCTTAATGTATTGCCTATTAGTTTTGCAGATATCCAGTTTTGAAAAAAAGAATTACAATGCCTGACAAAAAACTAAAAAGAAAGAAACAGGGAAGCAGAATTATCAACTTCAAAGTGAGACAGTAAAACAAAAGAAGGTGGAGAAAGTTGAGAGAAAAAAAAGAAGCTGGTTGGGCCACTAAGCACTTTCTCAAATAAATGTGTTGTAAAATTCAGATTGAGAATACAGTCTTATCTGAAAATGGAAATTGCAAGTGGAAAAAAGCAAGGAGTACATGTTACAGAAAGTAGGAAATGTTCTAAGAGATCAGAGAGTTTGTCATGGAGTTAACATGTTTTGCACTAGGGTAATTCACAATTTGCTAAAAAGGTTGAAGACATATAAGAGATGCATTTAATTAAAAGCAACATACTGAAAGTGTTGTAAAAGCATTTGCTTTGAAGAGGAAAGTATTTATATTAATATTGAATGGAATGAGGACACTGGACAAAACAGTGTTGAGCATGAAGAAAAGAAGTGTTAGAAAAAGTCATTAATTGAACTAATTTTTGGCAAAATTTCTAAAGGTGAATGAAGCACACATCGAGTACAGAACCATATTTCAATGAGGAAAGTTATTACCAAGAGAATACCTTAGTGCATGCTGTTGATTGAATTGGTCATGATTATGAAGTCAATGATGGTACTCCTGTCGCAATAGAGTAATGTAGAGGAAGTGACAGCCGAAGAGGTGGAAGGAAGGCATAGACAGGCCCCAGTACATAAATGGAACTATAGTAGTATTTACAGTATTCACCAGTAACCAATTGATATATTAAAAAATATCATAAGTGACTTTCCATATAGAAGTGTGAAAAAAGTACAATTGTGCAAGGATTAGATCCAAAGAAAGTAAGGAAATGTAGTAATTTACATGGCTATCCACTGGCATGTCTTTTAAGGAAATTTTTGCAGAAGCACCTCTCACACATTCAGAATGTCAGCTGTTAACTACTCCAAAATACAAACTTTGGTTAGAAGACTCTACTATGTAAACACTTCTACTTTATATTTAGGAGAGATGATTAGAACTTTATTGTATGGGAGATTAGCAGAGGTAGATGACATTCATGAAGATATTCAGTTTAATTTGCTTGGTCCAGAAAAAGAGTCTGGGGAAAATCAAGAGTTGGTTGTTGGAGGTGTAGAAGAACAAGATACATACATTACAACTGAAAACTTTGCTGAAGATATTGCAACGTTTAATACAGAAAAACCAACCTGTGTTGAATTTGTTGTCGACACACTCACTACAAAACGCAAATTAAGAATGTAGTTGTGTACTCTAAGAGTGTAAAAGAGAACAATAAGTGGCAAGTATTTGGTGCATATTTATTTGTTGATGAAAGGATACATTTTTGCACACAGCATGTAATCTGTAAGTACTGCTATGATAAGCTAAAGAATGCCGCTCGTAGCCGCCTTCAAGGAGTTGGGAACCCTTTGTTATTTTTACCTGCCATTCCGCCAGTCCGCTAAAGGATTTGCCTTCCCTGCTACAGACACCGATCAGGGCTTACGGGCGAGGGACCCTGTGTTAGAGTGGACAGAGGCTGCAGTGTGAGGAAGACCCGGAGGCAGCAGGACTGCGAGGACCAGAAGCCAGTGCGCGGCTTTGGGTGCAGCTGGTCCTCTTCCCGCCCACCTCCGTCCTGCAGTACATATACGGTTCGCGCCCCCGCTCCGCGGGAGCCGCTCGTAGCCGTCTTCAAGGAGTTGGGAACCCTTTGTTGTTTTTACCTGCCATTCCGCCAGTCCGCTAAAGGATTTGCCTTCCCTGCTACAGACGCCGATCAGGGCTTCACGGGTGAGGGACCCTGTGTTAGAGTGAACAGAGACCGCAGTGTGAGGTAGACCCGGAGGCAGCAGGACTGCGAGGACCAGAAGCCAGTGCGCGGCATTGGGCGCAGCTGGTCCTCTTCCCGCCCGCCTCCGTCCTGCACTACATATAAGGTTTGCGGCCCCCGCTCCGCGGGTGCCACTCGTGGCCGTCTTCAAGGAGTTGGGAACCGTTTGTTGTTTTTACCTGCCATTCCACCGGTCCGCTAAAGGATTTGCCTTCCCTGCTACAGACGCCGATCAGGGCTTCACGGACGAGGGACCCTGTGTTAGAGTGAACAGAGGCTGCAGTGTGAGGAAGACCCGGAGGCAGTAGGACTGCGAGGACCAGAAGCCAGTGCGCGGCATTGGGCGCAGCTGGTCCTCTTCCCGCCCGCCTCCGTCGTGCAGTACATATACATTTCGCGGCCCCCGCTCCGCGGGAGCCGCTCGTAGCCGTCTTCAAGGAGTTGGGAACCCTTTGTTGTTTTTACCTGCCATTCTGCCAGTCCGCTAAAGGATTTGCTTTCCCTGCTACAGACGCAGATCAGGGCTTCACGGGCGAGGGACCCTGTGTTAGAGTGGACAGAGGCTGCAGTGTGAGGAAGACCCGGATGCAGCAGGACTGCGAGGACCAGAAGCCAGTGCACGGCATTGGGTGCAGCTGGTCCTCTTCCCGCCCGCCTCCGTCCTGCACTACATATAAGGTTTGCGACCCCCGCTCCGCGGGTGCCGCTCGTGGCCGTCTTCAAGGAGTTGGGAACCCTTTGTTGTTTTTACCTGCCATTCCGCCAGTCCGCTAAAGGATTTGCCTTCCCTGCTACAGACACCGATCAGGGCTTACGGGCGAGGGACCCTGTGTTAGAGTGGACAGAGGCTGCAGTGTGAGGAAGACCCGGAGGCAGCAGGACTGCGAGGACCAGAAGCCAGTGCGCGGCTTTGGGTGCAGCTGGTCCTCTTCCCGCCCACCTCCGTCCTGCAGTACATATACGGTTCGCGCCCCCGCTCCGCGGGAGCCGCTCGTAGCCGTCTTCAAGGAGTTGGGAACCCTTTGTTGTTTTTACCTGCCATTCCGCCAGTCCGCTAAAGGATTTGCCTTCCCTGCTACAGACGCCGATCAGGGCTTCACGGGTGAGGGACCCTGTGTTAGAGTGAACAGAGACCGCAGTGTGAGGTAGACCCGGAGGCAGCAGGACTGCGAGGACCAGAAGCCAGTGCGCGGCATTGGGCGCAGCTGGTCCTCTTCCCGCCCGCCTCCGTCCTGCACTACATATAAGGTTTGCGGCCCCCGCTCCGCGGGTGCCACTCGTGGCCGTCTTCAAGGAGTTGGGAACCGTTTGTTGTTTTTACCTGCCATTCCGCCAGTCCGCTAAAGGATTTGCCTTCCCTGCTACAGACGCCGATCAGGGCTTCACGGACGAGGGACCCTGTGTTAGAGTGAACAGAGGCTGCAGTGTGAGGAAGACCCGGAGGCAGTAGGACTGCGAGGACCAGAAGCCAGTGCGCGGCATTGGGCGCAGCTGGTCCTCTTCCCGCCCGCCTCCGTCGTGCAGTACATATACATTTCGCGGCCCCCGCTCCGCGGGAGCCGCTCGTAGCCGTCTTCAAGGAGTTGGGAACCCTTTGTTGTTTTTACCTGCCATTCTGCCAGTCCGCTAAAGGATTTGCTTTCCCTGCTACAGACGCAGATCAGGGCTTCACGGGCGAGGGACCCTGTGTTAGAGTGGACAGAGGCTGCAGTGTGAGGAAGACCCGGATGCAGCAGGACTGCGAGGACCAGAAGCCAGTGCACGGCATTGGGTGCAGCTGGTCCTCTTCCCGCCCGCCTCCGTCCTGCACTACATATAAGGTTTGCGACCCCCGCTCCGCGGGTGCCGCTCGTGGCCGTCTTCAAGGAGTTGGGAACCCTTTGTTGTTTTTACCTGCCATTCCGCCAGTCCGCTAAAGGATTTGCCTTCCCTGCTACAGACGCCGATCAGGGCTTCACAGGCGAGGGGCCCTGTGTTAGAGTGGAGTGGACAGAGGCTGCAGTGTGAGGAAGACCCGGAGGCAGCAGGACTGCGAGGACCAGAAGCCAGTGCGCAGCATTTGGCGCAGCTGGTCCTCTTCCCGCCCTCCTACCTTCCTCTATTTAGCCGCGCCCCCTCACGCACACGCGGGAAGCGCGTGGGCAGCGCCGGGCGAAGCCCGGGCCAAGCGCGAGCCCGTTTAAGACCGTTCAAGGCCGTATAAGACCGGACCGGGCCATTCCTCTTAATTGTGCATCCCCGTGGGTCGTAACCTGTATGTATAACATTCAGACAATTCTTCCCTGTGATTTGTTGTATATCCATAAAAGATGGCTACCCGTGAAAGTAGGAGTAAGGCCGCATTGGGGGGGAACCAGCTGACAGGCACCCTTGATAATTTTACAATCAGGGCAAACTCAGATATAGATCAAGGCATAAGCCTGATGGAACGTAGAGTGTCCCAGGATCTTGCAATGGCCAAAAGATCATCAATGGGCCATATCGCATCCACACGAACCCCAGAGCACACTGGTAGACTTAATCTCATCGAGATACAAGCAGATGTACACAGCATGTCGAATACACACTTACAAGCTCCTACACAATCTCTAAATGTTACCATAGGTTCGATTGGAGTAGAAGCATTAGATGATACCACTATTGAAACTCTAGAGGTTGAGGGCTACACAGAAATTAGTATAGACAATTACGTGGAAGGCGGGAGGGCGCTATATCAAAACGGAAACGACATACACCCTCTGCCCCTGTGGCAAGAAAGCTAAGGAAGCCAAAGTACAGACTAATGGTGACTTAAGCATGGAGAAAAACAGGGGCCTGTACTGCAGGTAGCCCAGCTTGGGCAGGTCCCTTCACAAACTGACTCAAATACTGATCTATTAAATGGGTCCCAAGACTCCAGAGCTGGAGGCAATGTAGTAATTATTAATACAGGCATATCAGAAGAGGGAGCAGCCCTCTTGTTGACAAATATGGGAAAAATGCTTACATTTTTTTTAACTCCTCTGGAAATTAGATTGTCACGCAGAGAAAACCAGCTCCTTGAGGTTGAAAAAAGCATATTAACACTGTCAAGTCTCAGCATAGATAAAATACCACCTAAAACAACTTTGAGTACTGCCCAAACAGTTCCATCAGCCCCAGCTCCAGTTCCAGTTGCAAATAAACCCCAGGTTTTGACCGAAAGACCAAGCCTGAACCCAACTAATGTACCTAGGACGAATTCAGTAGGTAACCATACAGCAGCCAAACATCTCCCTAGGCCAGCCATTATGGGTACTAAGCCCACCCAGACCACAACACAGATTCCCGAACCCAACCACCTAGAATGCATCCTTCTCAACACCCGCTCGGTCCACAGGCACGCCATTGACCTTTGGAATCTACTAGACACCATCTCTCCTGACGTCGCCTTCCTAACGGAAACATGGATGAACGTTTCCTCCGCCCCTGACATCGCCATCGCTATCCCTGATGACTATAAGATCACACGCAAGGACCGCACCGACCATACAGGAGGTGGAATCGCTATCGTCCATAAGAAATCAATCCGAATCTCAACCAGCTCTGACGCCAACCTCGCTAACTCCGAACACCTTCACTTCCAGATCCACATCGACCCCAAGACCACACTCAGAGGCACCCTCCTCTACAGACCACCAGGACCACGCGCAAAATTCAGTGAAGACATCACGGACTTCATCACCCCACACGCGCTCCCCTCCAAAGACTACATCCTTCTGGGAGACCTCAACTTCCACATTGAAAAGATCAACGACCGCAACACCGCCACCCTCTTGGACAACCTCGCCAACCTCGGACTTAAACAACTGGTCACTTCCCCCACCCACATCGCAGGTCACACTCTCGACCCCATCTTCACCTCCAGCAACCATGTCTCCTTCAGCCACACTACGGATCTCCTCTGGACTGACCACAGCTGCGTTCACTTCACCTACAACAAGCCGAAACCCATCATCCACCTCCAACCAACTCTACAAAGAAACTGGAACAAAATCACCACAGAGCAGATCTCCACATCGCTCCTTCAAACCTCCCCAGCCATCTCTTCTAACGCCAACGTAGCCGCCTCCAACCTCACCCTTTGGTTATCCAACACCGCCGACACCTTAGCACCACTGAAAAAACGTCAACACAAACTTGGCATCAAGAAGGCCTCATGGTTCAACGATGACCTCAAGAAGTCCAAGAAACTGTGCCGCTCCCTTGAAAAGGCCTGGAAAAAAGACCCATCCACCAGCAACAAGGACACATTCAAAAGCGCCATCCGTACTCACCACCAACTGATCCGAAAAGCCAAGAAAACAGCATTCAAGGATCGACTTGACAACAACGCCCACAACAGCAAGGAACTTTTCAACATCGTCAAGGAATTTTCCAACCCCTCGGCCAACTCCAACGACATCACCCCCTCTCAAACCCTCTGCGATTCCCTAGCCTCTTTTTTCCACAACAAGATTGCTGACATCCACAACAGCTTTGACAACCAACCCGGAAGCCAACCCACCCTACCATCAGCTGACCATCTTCCCCCCGTTAACACCCTTAACGCCTGGAACCCAATCTCCACTGAGGACACCATCCGCCTGATGAATTCCATCCACTCTGGATCCCCCACAGACCCATGCCCTCACCACATCTTCAACAAAGCAGACTCCGTCATTGCTCCGCACCTCCGAGGCGTCATCAACTGCTCCCTCAACTCCGCTACCTTCCCAGAAGACTGGAAACACGCTGAACTCACCGCCCTTCTGAAAAAACCAACAGCAGACCCCACCGAACTCAAAAACTACCGCCCCATCTCGCTTCTTCCATTCCCGGCCAAAGTCATCGAGAAAGCTGTCAACAACCAGCTCGCCGCCTTCCTCGAAGCCAACAAATCACTCGACCCCTCACAATCTGGCTTCCGAGCCAAACACAGCACTGAGACCGCCCTCATCGCAGCAACAGACGACATTCGAACTCTACTGGACAATGGAGACACAGTCGCCCTCATCCTCCTCGACCTCTCTGCAGCCTTCGACACAGTCTGCCACAGCACCCTTTTACAACGCCTCAGAAACATCGGAATCCAAGGAAAGGCACTGGAATGGATCACCTCGTTCCTCACCGGAAGAACCCAGAGAGTCCGCCTCCCACCATTCAAGTCCGAGGCCTCTGAAATCATCTGCGGCGTACCACAAGGATCCTCACTCAGTCCCACCCTCTTCAACGTATACATGAGCCCCCTCGCGGCCATCGCCCGCCAACACAACCTCAACATCATCTCTTACGCGGATGACACTCAACTGATCCTATCTCTCACCAAGGACCCCAGCACCGCCAAAACTAACCTACACGAAGGAATGAAAGAAGTCGCCGAATGGATGAAACAAAGCCGTCTGAAACTGAACTCAGACAAAACAGAAGTCCTCATCTTAGGTAAATCCCCCTCCGCATGGGACGACTCCTGGTGGCCGGAAGCCCTCGGAAATGCACCCATCCCGACAGACCACGCACGGAACCTTGGCGTCATCCTGGATTCTTCACTCTCAATGAACAGACAAGTCAGCGCCGTATCCTCTTCCTGCTTTAACATTCTTCGCATGCTCAGAAAAACATTTCGCTGGATCCCCTCCGAAACAAGGAAAACAGTCACCCACGCTCTAGTCACGAGCCGACTGGACTACGGAAACACCCTCTACGCAGGTACCACCGCTAAACTCCAGAAGAAACTACAACGAATCCAAAACGCCTCAGCCAGGCTCATATTAGACATCCCACGCAACGAACACATCTCTGGTCACCTTAAAGACCTCCACTGGCTACCCGTCAATAAGAGGATTACTTTCCGACTGCTTACCCACGCACACAAATCACTCTACGACATCGGACCAGATTGCCTCAACTCTCGACTGTCCTTCTACACCCCCTCCCGCCAACTTCGCTCTTCCAGCCAAGCCTTCGCCACTGTACCTCGCATCAACAAGACCACCATGGGAGGCAGATCCTTCTCATACCTGGCTGCCAAAACATGGAACTCACTCCCCGCTTACCTTCGCCTCACCCAGAATCACCTAGCGTTCAGAAAGCAGCTTAAAACGTGGATATTTGACAAATAATCCTCCTCCCCTTCCTAAGCGCCTTGAAACCCTCTGGGTATGTAGTGCGCTATATAAATCTTATGACTTGACTTGACCCAGTATAGCTTAAATGAGCACCAAAAGTGGAGGACACCGAAGGGCGGCTATATCCACTTACCACCAGAAGCCAGTCCTTATGTAGCTGTCTTGACGGGGGTCCCAGAGTTGGGTAATTAAACCGAGAAAACCTTTTGGGCACTTAAAAATAAAGTATCCTATTGGCTTAATGTCAACCGGCCATTACCCCCACACATAAATAGTAAAATCCTAATGGTACGGAGAGTTCCGTGGATAGTCCACACTAGGAAATCATTTTCTGGGGACTGTGTAGTTGTAAATTTTTAAGATCCTCGAACAGCGCATCTCATCTGCTCATGGAGTCCCCAAGATATTATGGCTGCCATTGAAATCAGACCTCTTTCGTTCTTTTATCCATCTAATATGGGTTCTGATGATGGTGGAAACTGGACTAGGGTCAAACATCATGCCTGGGGTGGGACTAACGATAGGGGCCCAGGCTACCCCAACAGATGGGGAGGGGTACCATTATCTAACAGATTCAGTTGCTTAGAATCAGTGGACTGACTGAAACCGTTCATAAGCAGTAAAGCTAGTAACAAAGGAGGGACACGTATGTCTAGCCACATGCTCACATATGACTCTGGAAAAAGAACGATAGAGGTGGATGAGTGTGTCGAAACCAATCCTAGTGTTTATGTCCCATCTGGGGAAAAAGGAGTTCTTAGTATTGCGGCTAGTAAGGAAAAATTGGGGGTAGATTGTATTCGGGGGGGTGCAATATTGAAGGATCTACTGCACTACCGTGTATCTGTGAACTGTGATACTAGAATGGGAGAATGTGTCAATATATCTGATGAAGAGAATTATTTCGGTGTCCCTCGCATAGGAACCACAAGTGTAAGGGATGTTTCCCCAACTCAGGAACAAAGACCTACTAGCAATAGACAAGATCGAAACCTCAAATTAATATCATGGAACATAGCAGGATTAACAAAGAATTTGAGTGACCCGGATTGGGCAAATTATATTGATTCGAGTGACGTTTGCCTTCTCCAGGAATCATGGGCACTTAGTACGCCGCACAGAGTAGGCTATAAGTCCTTTGGGATTAATGCAATCCCTTCAGTGAGAGGTAGGCCCTCCGGAGGACTTATTAGATTGGGTAAAAGTAACCCTTAAGCTCCAGGTAGAAGTTTTGGATACAAGCTCGTTGGACATATTGGCATTAAAAATTACCACATATGAAGGGAAGGTGTTATATTTAATTAACGTCTATAATAGACCTACCCCATTATCGAAAGAATCAATGACTTTGGCCAAATTAGAGTCCTTTTTAAATAGAATGGTTGATAAAGAAGGTGTCATACTAGCTGGAGATTTGAATTGCAGCTATGAACCAATTCTAGGATTGGGTGATGTTTTCGACGAGGAAGATAGAGCAAACAATCTTCCCTTGTTGGATAATACTGACTCTGTGCATTGTTCAGTTTTGGCAGTCCAAATAATGAAGCTGTCTGCGGAACACGGCCTGAGGGCTTGCAATGGCCGTCTCCCGTCGGATATATCTAAAAGACCTACTTTTGTAAGAAACAACTCAAAAAGTAATTTAGACTTTATAATTGTGTCTTTGGATATTTGGCCACACATGATTGATCTAGAGATCAGGGATAGATCATAGAGTGATCATCGCCCATTGGATTTATCATTTGAATCATGTATGGTCAATGGGGTTGGTAGTGCTAATATAACAGATGACCAGAGCGATTCCCTTGATGAAATTCTGGTTAACAATAACAGGCACACCTTGAAATGGTCTCACCTATTGGAGCACGGTGAAACTCTTGCAGAGATCTATTTATTATTTGATAAGACTTTTTTCGCATTTGCGAATTCACCAGTGGAGGCTGACAACCCTGATAACTTTATTAAATTACACAATGAGTTTTTTAAAACCTTAAAACTCTTGGGGCCCGATGTAGGTAGCCCTTTACCGATCGGAATCGGCCGAAAATACCGATTTTCGGCCGTTTCCGATCGGTAAAGGGCTATCGAGATGTAGGGGCACATTTTCGGTAATTTTACCGAATCGTTATCATTTCCGAATCGGTAAAGTTACCCAATCGGTAATATTTACCGATTCGGTAATGATGACGATTCGGTAGAACTACCGAAAATGCAATGTAGGTAGCCAATGTTCCATCAGCACATGGCCTACAGAATCGGTATTTTACCATGGAATACAAATCCATGGTAAAAAACCGATTCCTGTGTACATGCACATCTGTGCATGTACACATGTGCCATGTGACAGACAGACGTGCCCTTAGGGCATGTCTGTGTGCCACATTGCACACATGCCCGTTTTGGGGGTGCTAGAGGGTGTCAAAGTGACACCCCCTGCACCCTTGTGAATTCTTTAATTACCGATTCGGTAAATACCGAATCGGTAATGCCTAATCATTCCTATGGGCTTCAAAGCCCATAGGAATGAATGGGCATTACCGATTCGGTATTTACCGAATCGGTAATTAAAGAATTGTTAAGGATTCGGTAACGAATCCAGATGTTGGGACCTACATCTCATTTACCGATTTTTGAATACCGATTCGGTAGGATTCGGTATTTCAAAATCGGTAAATGGGATTTACCTACATCGGGCCCTATGTCACTAAAATGCCCAAAAAGAGCCACCAAAAGTTAAATAACTTGTCCCATAGCAAGCCTTGGTATGGCAAGACCTGCAGGCAGTCTAAAGAGCGTCTATTGTTGTCAATAAAAATGAAGTCCCCAAAAGATGTCAGATTGGCACAGAAGGAATATAAGCAAACCCAGGCGGTTGCTAGAAAAGTCTCGGAGGAAGATAGCTGGGCTGACCTGTTGGCAGCTGCAAAGGCAAAAGATAATGTAGGGTTTTGGAGATTAGTGGCAAGTGGGAACCACGTAGGAAGAGTAGCCAAGGACGTTTACCTTGACGAACTCACGTGGGTTAACCATTTGACCACTTTATATAAAAAATATGAAACCAAAAACTTTGTTAGTGAAGACGCGCCATGGCTCATTCCCCCTAGTGCTAAACTGGAATTTACTGTAGAGGAAACGGAAATGGCAATTAATGCCGTTAAAAATGGCAAAGCACCTGGCCTAGATAAAATCCCTGGTGACCTCTACAAACATGAGCTAAACATTTGGGCACCATACATAAACTATTTGTGTAATGTATTGGTGTCTGGTGCAGATTTCCAAGAAAGTTGGCGGGGAGCAGAGATTGTTTTAATATTTAAAAAGGGTGATCGGTTTGATCCTTCAAACTATCGCCCAATCAGCCTAATGGATATTCTCCCAAAAATGTATTCTAGGCATATTTTAGCTCGGGTAAACTTGTGGATGGAAGATAATTCGGTCCTCACTAAGTTCCAAGCAGGGTTTAAGAGCAAAGTGAGCACCATAGACCAAGTCTTCAGATTATGCTGCCTCTATTGGAAATATGTCCACATTAAAAACGACATCTTTACGTCGCTTTTGTAGATCTTAGAGCGGCGCTCGACCTTGTGCCACGAGATCTGTTATGGAAGTCCCTTTATATGATGGGGTTACCTAGTTGCTTGTTGCACCAGATAATTGGGCTACATGCAAAAAATGTTGCTAGTGTGAGATGGGGCCCAAATGGGGAATTATCTGAGAATATACCAATAGAGCGCGGGGTCCGTCAGGGCTGCGTGCTGGACCCCACTTTATTTTCACTGTTCATGAACGATATCCCTACCCATTTGGCTGGTTGCAATAATGACTCCCCTAAACTGAATGGGGTGAGGGTACCCGCGTTACTATTCGCGGATGATACCATCCTAATTTCCCAAACTACCAGAGGTTTACAGGCACTCCTTCATTCGTTCTATGGCTATTGTAACCAAAAAGGATTAGAAATAAAAACAAAGAAAACCAAATGCATGGCTCTAAATCCCTATAAATCACAAAAAGGTTGTCTAACATTAAATGGCCAGAAATTAGAATCGGTTCAGAATTTCTCCTATTTGGGGGTCTCCATTGATTCTAAATTCACGTGGAAGCCCCAAATAGAGAAGAGTAAGTTAATATTTACACAGAATACTATACTGATTCTAAAAAAGCACGGTGCAAGTACTAGTAAAGCTGCCTCACCAGCGTTAGAGTTATTTAAGTTCAAGGCTCAGCCCGCAGCATTGTATGGCGCGGAAATTTGGGGGCCCATGACCAAGAATGCTTTCTCAATTAGTGAGAAGAAATTTTTGAGAAGTCTTATAAGGGCTCCTAAAGACACTCCTTTAGTACCACTATTGTGGGACTTAAATGTTAAAAGAACAGATCACTACACTAGCTTGCGGCCCCTAATGTTTTGGGTGAGACTTTGGCTAACACCAGAATTGCTAGACTATAAGAATGGGTTAAAAGAAGTAATGTGTCTTGACGCATTAAAATCCAACTTATGGCTAAAACATGTTCGATTCTGGTTAACCAAAATAGGAGGCCGATTATGATGGTGGACGGACCTGAGTCCGTCCGCCACCATAGAGAAGGAGGGACCGTCCGCAGGGGCAGCGGCGTTCCCTCCATGCTAATTAGGATGTGACCGCCACCCTGGCGGTCACATCCTGTATATTTATCATTGCGGCGGGTGCTGCTTGAAGCAGCACCCGCCGCAATGATAAAACTGTATGTTGTGCATTTGCATGCACAAAGCAGCAGGCACCTCGCGGTGCCTGCCGCTTTGTGCAGGCAAATGCAGGGGGGTACCATAGGTACCCCCATGTGCATCCCCCACCCCCTTCCCCCTGGGGGCCCACAACGGGCCCCCAAACACAAATCCGTATGCCTTTACACGGCGGAAATGCCGCCGTGTAAATGCATCTTTCTGCTGAAATCCTAATATGGCTGGCGGTGTCTGATAGACACCGCCAGCCATGTTGAAGCTTTTCCGCAGCGGACGGAAGGCGTCCGCGGCGGAAAAGCTGCGGACTGAAAAACGATCCCCCAGCCATCCTAATCTGGCGGGGGGTCTTTTTCAGTCCGCAGCGGTTTTCCCGCATCCTCCGGGCCGGCGGTGGCTTCCACCGGCCCGGAGGATGCGGGAAAACTGCAATCGTAATCAGGCCCTAGGTTTGCCCCAGTTTTGGGATAACCCGGAATCTCTACCTCATAATTCAAAAAATCTGGTGAAGATCGCTTTCTGGGGCTACATTAAAAGTACATTGTCCAATGAAAATAGAGGTGGAACTTTAACAAATAACTTCTTGACCTTCAAGGATGAGCCTAGTTTTGAGAATGTTCTCGACGAAGTCAAGCCTTCCTTAGCCAAAACATTATTCATGAAATTAAGGTATGGCAATCTCGTGACTAACTCAACCTTGGCATGCTGGTCGAGGAGGGCCAGAGATGACCAAATGACTAGCGAAACTTGTACTATGTGCCAGGGAAATTTTAAAGAGGACGACCAGCATATCCTTTTTTTCTGTCAGCCTATGTGAAGGCTAGAAGAAAGTGGATCAAACCTCTTTGTATTCTTTTGGGCATAAGATCAAGTAAGGAGGCATTGAGAATTATTAAATCTGACACGACTAGAACAATAGTATTCAGTGTCAGCAGATTTCTGCTTTCTATCTAATTTGTACGCATGAAGAAAGGTTTAAACTTATAAGGGAAATCTTCAAATTATCTAATCCACATTGTAATCCTATATTTTTCCTTTTTTAAGTTAACCCCTTCGGTGCTCATGACGGAACGGTTCCGTCATGAGCGTCGGTTGGCCTGTGCTTATGACGGAACCGTTCTGTCATGGGTCCATAGGTTCTTTAGAACCTTCAGCACCGCAGCGGAATTCGCGCAGCACTGAAGGGGTTAATCTAAGTGTTTCTTATTCTACATGTTAAATGGAAGACTGATCGATAGGTTTATTTTATCTATATATATATGACTTTTTAATCTCTTAGTTCCCGATCAATCGCCTACCTGGGATTAGTTCTGTAACTTTCAATCCAAATATCTATCCCTTATTAGCACTGTATTTCTTTCAACTATGCTTATTCACTTTGTATCAAAAATGGTTTATGATACGTATTTTATGAATGTATTATTGTTTTGCAAATCTTTTCTGGCCAAGTTGTGCCGAAATAAAGATGAAATGAATGAATGAATGAATGAAATGAATAAAGAATAATAAAATGCAAGCAAGAGGTATATATAAAAAGATAGAGTTGGTATCAATTCCACAAGAGCTTGAAGCATTAAATGTTTATGAATCAATTATTACACAACAAATACACCCTTTCCTTTCAAGCAATAGTTTGTATGGAGTCACAGGAATTACCTCCAACTGAGCTCCAGAGAGGACTATAAGGAAGAGTTGTGTATTTACCTTTAGATTATAAAAAGAATATTGAAGGTATGAAAGTAGATAGAGAGACAGAAGAACACCTTATCATTTTTGTAAATGGTGTTCTAATGAAGCATAGGAAGATCTGGCAAGAGTTAGTAGTTGTTAATAAAGTTAAAAAGCAACAGTATACCTTGTTAAACATAATATTAATAATACAAATGTTGATTTTACTGAAAAAAGAAGTTTCCATTGAGCATGATATATTACCATCATGCGGACAGATTGAAAAAGTGGATCGAACTAGTTCGGAAGAAATTTATGAACACTATAGCACCCACCCTCTGCATTCTAAAGAAATCATTGGTCATGCGATTGAATTGTTTCAAATTAAGCAAGCAAAAGGAACTCCCTTGAGTGCCTGGTGTAAAACCAAGAGGATTGTTAGTTTCCACAGCTGTTTCCCACTGTAGTAAATGGAAACTATGATGACCACCTTGTACAGATAACAGCAACTGAATACCACTCAACACAATTATACTCAGAGGATCCAATATTTTGTCAGTGCATTCCATATATACTCCATCTTCTGTTTGATAGTGACTTGTCTGGGCTTTCTTATACTGTTAATCAGATAATGAAGACAGGAGAAAATCTTCAACATCTGTCTGCAAGCGAATATGTTGATAAAGTTCAAGAAAAAGATGAAAACTTGGTCAATAGCTTAATGAATTTGATGTCATGCCAACGTGGAATGAACAAGTATTGGTTTTGTCGTCATGGAGAACTCAAATGCATGTTGAGAAACTTAGAGCACCAACTTAGTTTGATACACTTAATTGTGTTGAATACGTGTGGGGTGATCTGCTTGAATTTTGAAGAGCGGCACATTCAAATATTGAAGACATTAATGTAAATACAGCAGGAGAACTTTGCTTTATGGATCCTGATAATGTTTGCAGCTATTTTAACCCCAGGTTCCAAGCCATGCTGTCTTTAATCTGCAACAAAATGAATCCTCCTCTTGGTGAAGTTACTGATTTCTTTTGGCATAGAGAGTACCAAGCCAGAGGTGCTCTTCAAATTCCCTTGTTATGGATACAAGATGATAAAAATCTAAAGGAAATTTTTGCACATGATGTAAATTTGGTTTCACTCCACCTGTTATTTGAGTGAGAACAGCTTTTTGTCCGCAGTGAGACACACAGCAACACGTAAGTTACTAAAAACATACAAATAATCTGAGAAGAACAGAGGGATACAAATAAATTAATGATTATAATGCACACATTCTGAAAATGTGGAATGCAATATGGACATACAATTTGTTGTATACAACTCTATTGCTTTCACCTTGTATGTCATTTCATACATTACAAATTCGGAGAAGCCAGAGATGATAGAGATGTGACAAAAGTTTAGTGCAGAGAAAAGTCTAATAAAAAAAGTTATACAACTTAAGTGTCAAAATATTGTTGCATAGGGAGATTGGTTCTTATGTACGCTCAGACAGGTTGAGCTCAGTAAGTTTGCACTCTAAGCCAAAGGGACTAATTTGGGTACATTTAGGCCTTGCAAGTACATGAAATAGAGTGTTAAAATAAATTTCCAGAAATTCAGTATCTAGCAGAGTTTGACCCAGAAAGTACAGACATAGTAAAAACAAACATGTTGGATACATACCTCCCAAGGAGAACTGTGCACTTGGAAAACATGTACCTATATGAAATTATTTAGTACTTCAGATACATAAGCAATGTAAAAGGAAACATAGAAGGCGGCACATTTGCACTTCTCGGATATGATTGTTGGTTCTTGGGACATGCAAAAGGAAATCTAATTAACCACTGGAAACTTAGTTGCCAAACTCAAGAGAAAATAGAGTTTTTCAATGTGGTTTCTTCAACTTTTCAAACCTTGACTTTCAGAATCAGAATTACTTGAAGCCTATGACTGTAATGCTGTAAATGACAGTATTCAATGTTCAGTCTTCCAAAAAGTATATGAAAATTATAAGTGATGAGATTCAACCAGAAGAAGCAATTGCTGCAGAGTTAGCTAGGGAGAGTTTTCAAAACAGTCAAAGTTCTGCACTACTCAGTCAATATCCTCTTGCAGCACCTAATATTCAAAATGAAGCTGCAATACCAATGAATGAGGTGGAAACGTCAATGGAAGAAGCTAGTGAGGAAACTAAAGATCTGGGACAGTTACATGCACACCTTAGCAGCGAACAGAACGACATTTATATGGAAGTAAAAGAGAAAGCAGAACATGAATTTCTCAACAAAGAATACAATTGCTATTCCTTTAAACCAATTATTTTATAGATCACTGGTCAAGCTGGCACTGGGGAAATTTTTGTAATTAAAATGCTGACTGCTTTCCTACATTGAACAACAAAATCAAATTTGTCATGTGTAGTAACAGTACCAACTGGATGAGCTGCGTACAATATTAAAGGAATTCCTCTCTATCGACTACTAATGCTACCTATGGAACATGACAGTAAACTACCATAACCTGGAATACCAGATGTTATCTGGTGAAGTGTGCCTAGATGCTTCAACATCCTGCGCATGCTACGTAAGATATTCCGATGGATCCCCACCGAGACCAGGAAGACGGTCACCCAGGCCCTCGTCACCAGCCGTCTGGACTGTGGCAACTCCCTCTACGCCGGAACTACCGCCAAACTCCAGAAGAGACTCCAGCGGATCCAGAACACCTCAGCACGACTCATCCTGGACATCCCCCGCCGCAGCCACATCTCCGGACACCTGAGAGACCTGCACTGGCTCCCGGTCAACAAGAGAATCACCTTCCGGCTCCTCACCCACGCACACAAAGCCCTACACAACCAAGGACCAGGATACCTCAACAGTCGCCTCAACTTCTACGCTCCCAAACGCCAGCTTCGATAGACCAGCCACGCCCTCGCCGCCGTCCCCCGCATCCGAAGAGCCACCACAGGAGGAAGGTCCTTCTCCTACCTGGCCGCCAAGACTTGGAACTCCCTTCCTACCCACCTCCGCCTGACCCAGGACCACCTCGCCTTCAGGAAGCAGCTCAAGACCTGGCTGTTCGAGCAGTAGCGGACCCCCTCCCCCCAGCGCCTTGAGACCCTCCAGGTGAGTAGTGCGCTATATAAATGCATTGATTGATTGATTGATAGAGGTGGCATGAGTTTTGAAGAAAATGAAGCTTTTCATCATTGTTGAGGTAAGCATGGTCTCAAACTTAATGCTTGCCTTTGTTTACTTAAGAATGCAACACATTTTAGGAATGGAGTATGATGTTCTCTTCAAAGGAAGGCATTTAATTGTGTTTGGTGACCTCTTGCATCTAACCCCTGTGAAAGGAGAGCCTATTTTCTAGACTCTTGTGAATGAACAAACACATAATTCATTAGATAGTATAGGAAATGTGAACATATGGATGAATTTCTGTTGGACCCGGCCGCATGGCGTGGTCCTACCCCTCCCGCATGGCGGGCCCAGGACGACATCGGGCCTCCACCGAGCCTCGAGCAGCCCTTTCGCCCGACCCTGCACGCCCCAACACTACCGGTCCGGCTACCATCCCGGACCCCCACTACAGGCCTGGCTCCATCTTGGGCCCATCACGTCCTGAGCACGAGGCCTCGCCCGACTCCATCTTGGGCCCACCACGCCACGACCACGTGGCCTCGGCCCCGGCCCAGGCCCCAGCGAAGCCCAGACATCGAGGCACCAAGATCCACCCAGGTGGTCGAGTGGCCACTCGACAGATCCCGGAGGAAGGGGAGTTTCGATGGCCCTCCAGCCGTCCCCGGACGCCTGGTATCGATCGCCCTCCGGCCTCCCTGGGCGCTGGCTCCACTCCCCTGCTGGGTGTCTGGACGCCATCATCCCGGCCCCTCTGGCCCCCAGGCGCGAGGGTCCGGACATCAAAGGACCCCAGTCCTATATCTGGGCCAGCCCCGGAGTAGGACGCCAGTTGTATCCTGGACTGGAAGCCCTGCTGACGCTGTCGTGGCCGACACCAGACAAACTCATCTTTCCTGTAACCCGAAGCTACCTTGAGAGCCTGCTGGCGCTGCCGCGGCCCACATTTGCTGAACCATCTTGGGAGCCTGCTGGCGCTGCCGCGGCCCACCTTTGCTGAACCATCTCGAGAGCCTGCTGGCGCTGCCGCGGCCTCCCCTCCGACACCGACCACCTGTCGAGTCCTGCTGGCGCTGCCGCAACTCGACCTCTCGGAACCCCCGGCTCGAGGATTGAGAGCTGTGCGCAAGGTATCCCTTCTGGCACCCCTATCGAGACTGTCCCGCTACCCTGAACCTTTTACAAGACTCTACAGGTCCCTCGATCTGCTTGTACATATCGCTGAGAACCAGCAACCTTTATTTCCTGATAAAGCTTACGAACTTAACCTCTGGTGTGGTGTCCATTTGTAGTGTTGTGATCTCTCTGCTGTATGATCCTGGGAGAGGACCCTCACCCAGGATGCCTCTCGGCAACGCTCGGCTACTTCTTGACGGAGAGGTGGGCCTAGGGGTGGCCAGTCAGACATCTTCTGCCTCCCCCGGGGTCGCCTTTCTAACATTGGTGGCAAGCGACGGGATCTGAGCCGACGCAGATCGTACAGAGAGTGATTCACGCACTACCGAGAAAAACACACTACGACCATGTCTACGCAGGAGACTAGACCAACTACGGAATTCCAGAAAGAAAAAATGGAAGATTACAGCCACAAAGAATTAAAACAATTCTGCAAGGACCTAGGCATCGCTACCACGGGCCTCAACACAAAAGAGGACTTTAAATCGGCCCTGCAAGCATGGGTGGACGCCGATGACACGCCACCCCAGAATGAAGACAACCCGGGCCCGAACGGACGCCCGGAGACCGCCGAGAACCCAGCGGGGGAAAGACCCGCAAACCCAGACACGGGCCTCTCCCACGAAGACGCCCGAGAACGAGAGAGGAACCGGCTCCACGAGTTGGAGCTCGCCCGACTCAGACAAGAAGGAGAGATACAGCTGGCAGAAAGGAAGTTAGCCCTCGAGCAACTACGGCTAGAAGGGGACCTAGAAGAAAGGCGAAGACAAAGAGACCTCGAAGAAAAGAAACTCATGCTCGGCCATGAGCGCGGCCTCAGAGAACTAGAAATCAAGGCCAAGACAAACGAGACCGGCGCCTCCGGAGGCAAGACCTCACCCCCTCCGGTGGACACGAAGGTGCACATACCCAAGGATGTCGTCAAAGAGTACTATAAGAACGACGACATCCAACAGTGGTTCAAAGCCTACGAGGTCGCCATGACCGCCCATCGAGTACCCCTCAAGGACTGGGGCGCCGGCCTATGGGGGAAGTTCATCAACGAGGGGAGAGACGCCCTGCTAGAGCTCCCCGACGCTGAGATGACCTCGTATGAGCACATGAAGACCGCCCTCCTCACTCGCTACGGACTCACCCCCGAAATGTACCGGCAGCGATTCCGAGACTGTAAAAAAATCCCCGGTACCACATGGGTGGAATACGTGAACTTTTATAGCAGAGCATTCGAGGGGTGGATCAGAGGTTGCCAGGCCACCACCTACCAGCAGTTGGTCGACCTCATTCTATGGGAACATATTTCCAATAACTGCTTCATCGAACTCCGGCAACACCTCCTCGACAGCAAACTGACTGAGCCATGAAAACTCGCTGTCGAGGCTGATAGATGGGTGAGCACCCGAGTTCCCCGGAGTCCCATGGGAGACTACGGCCGGGGATCCCCGGGGAACCACCGACCACGAGGTGGCGGAGGAGGCCAGAGCAGGGGCCGAGACGCCCCCACGGGGTCCTCCCCGACCTCCACGTCGCCATCCCTGGGCCGAAGAGGGGGCCCCCCAGCCAGACCCGGGCCCTGCCCGAATGTTACGTGCCACAGATGCCAGCGACAGGGCCATTACGCGAACGACCCTCTCTGCCCAATGAACCAGCGACCCGGCACCACCGGTCCCCCGAACCGCCAGATCGCGGCCGCCGCCCTGGGTGAAGAAAGAGGCGATGAAGAAGACGACGACCACGAGCAGGCCGAGTGGGAGCCCGCCGCTATGATCTTAGCATGCCTGGGTGAACGAGACATGATCCCCCGAGACCCGATCCCAGGCAACACCCAGAAATACCGCCAATGGGTCACCATCAATGGACGCCGGGCCGAAGCCCTCCGTGACACTGGAGCCAGTGCGACGGCGGTCCGCTGCCACTTGGTGACCCCCGAACAAATTCTTCCCAACGTTTTGTGCCCAGTACGGTCGGTGGACAACTCTGAGAGTTTGTGCCAGATGGCCCGCATCCCCTTCGAATGGGGAGGGGTGTCGGGCATGCTGAAAGTGACTGTCCGAGACGATGCCCCCGTGGACTGCCTCCTCGGGAACGACCTGGAAAGTTCCCCCTGGGCCGGCGTAGAGCGGAGAGAGCATCTGGGGATGCTAGGCCTTCCCGAGTGGGTCTGTGCGACCACCCGCTCCATGTCCGCCCGAGCCTCCACCCCAACGGAGGAAGCCCCGACCGAGGAGCCGGAGTGGCCCGCACCTCCGCCGCCCGCCGTCCCTGAGGACGTCGACCCTGAACCCGGCCCCCAGGGGCCCAGCCATGAAGATCTCTCCGAGCTCGGCCACCTTCCAGAACTAGCTCAATGGCGCCAAGAAGGTGGCCCCACCCGCGAGCAATTCCGGCAGGAACCGAACACCTGTCCCTCCCTCGAGGGAATCCGATGACAAGCCGCCACTCAAGCCACTGGGGACCCTGCGGGGTCCCACTGGATCTATTGGGACAACGACCTCCTCTACAGTAAGCAGAAGATTGCCGAACTAGGGGCCAGCCGGGTGCTGGTCGTTCCCCTCCGATTCAGAGACTTCCTCTTGAACTTAGCACACGATGTGCCCCTCGCCGGGCACCTGGGGCAGGACAAAACTTACAACCGCCTGGTGACCCATTTCTACTGGCCGAAAATGCGCCACGATGTGCATCATCACTGCAGAACCTGCCCGACCTGTCAAGCCAGCGGGAAGAGCGGGGGGAAAGTCAAAGCCCCGCTCCAACCTTTTCCGGTGGTGACCACCCCCTTCGAGCGAGTGGGGATAGACATTGTGGGGCCCCTGGACCCCGGCACCTCTCAAGGGCACCGCTTCATCCTCGTTCTGGTGGACCATGCCACCCGCTATCCTGAAGCCACCCCCCTCTGAACCATCACGGCCCCGGTTGTAGGCCGAGCCCTAATGGGGATCTTCTCCAGAGTCGGCTTCCCCCGAGAAGTCGTGAGTGATCGGGGCACAAACTTTATCTCCAAGTATATGCGATCCCTGTGGCAACAGTGCGGGGTCACATATAAGTTCACCACCCCGTATCACCCCCAAGGAAATTGACTGGTGGAACGGTTTAACCGAACACTAAAGGGGATGATCAAGGGCCTAGAAGAACCGCTACGACGTAAATGGGATGTCCTGCTGCCTTGCCTCCTGTTTGCATATCGCGAAGTACCCCAGAAGTCCCTGGGGTTCAGCCCCTTCGAACTATTGTATGGGCACCCGGTCCAAGGCCCCCTCAGCCTGGTCAAAGAAGGCTGGGAGACGGCTGTCCGAGGGGCTCCCCCAGATGTCTACCAGTACCTCCTGACCCTCCGCAACCAAACTCGGAAGTTCCGGGAACTGGCTGAAGCCAACCTGGAGGCTAGTCAGGAGGAGATGAAACGCTGGTATGAACAGAACGCCTCGTCCATCGAATTCGAGCCAGGCCAGCAGGTCTGGGTCATGTCCCCGGTTGAACCCTACGCCCTCCAGGACAAATGGACAGGGCCCTTCAAGGTGGTGGAGCGCAAGAGCCCCGTCACTTACTTGGTGGACATGGAGTCCCCCCGGAAGCCCCTCCGGGTTCTACACGCTAACCGGCTCAAGCCGCACTTTGCCCGCACTGAACTAAGTCTGCTGCTAGCGACCGATGACGGAGCTGAAGACGACTCCGAACCTCTACCAGATCTCCTGAGCACCACTGAGAAAGACGGCTCCGTCGAAGGGGTCACGCTCTCATCTACCCTGACCCCAGAACAGCACCAAGACTGCCAGAAGCTGCTGGGACAGTTCGCAGACCTATTTTCCCTCACTCCCGGGGTCACCCGATGGTGCGTCCACAATGTAGACACCGGAGACAACCCACCTGTAAGGCACCGAGCTTTCCGAGTGCCCGACCGAGTGCGGGCCTGCATCCAGTCCGAGGTGGCCAAGATGCTGGCGCTGGGGGTGATCGAACCCTCCGACAGTCCGTGGGCCAGTCCAGTTGTCCTGGTCCCTAAAGCCGCTCCCCCCGGCACACCCCCGGAGCTCCGGTTCTGTGTTGACTACCGGGGGCTGAATGCAATCACCAGGACCGACGCCCATCCCATCCCCAGGGCGGATGAACTGATCGATCGCCTGGGGGCTGCAAAGTATCTCAGCACCTTCGACCTCACGGCTGGGTATTGGCAGATTGGCCTCACCCCTGGAGCACAAGAGCGATCGGCCTTCTCGACCCCTGATGGCCACTACCATTTCAAGGTGATGCCCTTCGGCATGAAAAACGCCCCGGCCACCTTCCAGAGACTCGTGAATAAGGTGCTGGCCGGGCTAGAAGAGTTCAGCGCCGCCTACCTAGACGACATTGCGGTGTACAACCTCCACTGGGATGCACACCTGACCCACCTCCGGGAGGTCCTGACGGCCCTCCGCCGGGCCGGGCTGACAATAAAAGCCAGCAAGTGCCAGATAGGCCAAGGGTCTGTGACCTATCTGGGACACCAAGTAGGGAGCGGCCAGGTGGCTCCCCTCCAGCCAAAAATTGATGCTATCCAGGCCTGGGAGCCCCCGGCCACCCAGACCGCCGTCCGAGCCTTCCTGGGGCTCACTGGATATTATCGGCGCTTCATCAAAAACTATGGGAGCATTGTGGGGCCCCTCACAGAACTGACCTCGAAGAAACTACCACCAAAGGTGCGCTGGACCCCCGAGTGCCAAGCCGCCTTCAAACACTGAAGACTGCCATGTGCACCGCCCCTGTGCTCCAAGCCCCCGACTACAGCCGAGAGTTTGTGGTCCAAACCGACGCCTCGGAGCACGGCATTGGGGCGGTCCTCTCCCAAGTGAACCCTGAGGGGGCCGACCTTCCCGTTGCCTTCATCAGCCGGCGGCTGCTGGCCAGAGAACAACGATGGAGCACCATCGAGAGAGAAGCCTTCGCCGTCGTGTGGGCCCTAAAGAAGCTCCGGCCCTACCTCTTCGGCACCCACTTTCGGGTCCAGACCGACCACCGGCCCCTGCGGTGGTTGATGCAGATGCGGGGAGAAAACCCAAAACTGTTGCGATGGTCCATCTCCCTGCAGGGGATGGACTTCACTGTGGAGCATCGCCCTGGCAACGACCACGCCAATGCTGACGGCCTGTCCCGATTCTTCCGCCTCGGCGAGGAGAATCCCCAAGAAGATGGGTGACTCTCCCCTGCCTTCAGCTGGGGGGGACGCGTGTTGGACCCGGCCGCATGGCGAGGTCCTACCCCTCCCACATGGCGGGCCCAGGACGACATCGGGCCTCCACCGAGCCTCGAGCAGCCCTTTCGCCCGACCCTGCACGCCCCAACACTACCGGTCCGGCTACCATCCCGGACCCCCACTACAGGCCTGGCTCCATCTTGGGCCCATCACGTCCTGAGCACGAGGCCTCGCCCGACTCCATCTTGGGCCCACCACGCCACGACCACGTGGCCTCGGCCCCGGCCCAGGCCCCAGCGAAGCCCAGACATCGAGGCACCAAGATCCACCCAGGTGGTCGAGTGGCCACTCGACAGATCCCGGAGGAAGGGGAGTTTCGATGGCCCTCCAGCCGTCCCCGGACGCCTGGTATCGATCGCCCTCCGGCCTCCCTGGGCGCTGGCTCCACCCCCCTGCTGGGTGTCTGGACACCATCATCCCGGCCCCTCTGGCCCCCAGGCGCGAGGGTCCGGACATCAAAGGACCCCAGTCCTATATCTGGGCCAGCCCCGGAGTAGGACGCCCGTTGTATCCTGGACTGGAAGCCCTGCTGACGCTGTCGCGGCCGACACCAGACAAACTCATCTTTCCTGTAACCTGAAGCTACCTTGAGAGCCTGCTGGCGCTGCCGCGGCCCGCCTTTGCTGAACCATCTTGGGAGCCTGCTGGCGCTGCCGCGGCCCACCTTTGCTGAACCATCTTGGGAGCCTGCTGGCGCTGCCGCGGCCCACCTTTGCTGAACCATCTTGGGAGCCTGCTGGCGCTGCCGCGGCCCACCCTTGCTGAACCATCTCGAGAGCCTGCTGGCGCTGCCGCGGCCTCCCCTCCGACACCGACCACCTGTCGAGTCCTGCTGGCGCTGCCGCGACTCGACCTCTCGGAACCCCCGGCTCGAGGATTGAGAGCTGTGCGCAAGGTATCCCTTCTGGCACCCCTATCGAGACTGTCCCGCTACCCTGACCCTTTTACGAGACTCTACAGGTCCCTCGATCTGCTTGTACATATCGCTGAGAATCAGCAACCTTTATTTCCTGATAAAGCTTACGAACTTAACCTCTGGTGTGGTGTCCATTTGTAGTGTTGTGATCTCTCTGCTGTATGATCCTGGGAGAGGACCCTCACCCAGGAGGCCTCTCGGCAACGCTCGGCTGCTTCTTGACGGAGAGGTGGGCCTAGGGGTGGCCAGTCAGACATCTTCTGCCTCCCCCGGGGTCGCCTTTCTAACAATTTCCAATATGGAAATCTTGAAAAATATGTGTCATGCATCTGAGGAGGTACTTAGACATATTCTGAAGAACTTTTGAGTTGGAGTTCTGACCAAGGAAGATAAGAGTACCTTACCAAAGACAGCTTAACAAAAACTATTTTCTTCTAGCCAGGCACAAGCACAGCTCATGTTCAATTTGACTGAAGATGGAAATTAATACTCTGTTTAATGCCTATACTATCGAGTGCAGTAATTTAAATGAAGGATTACTGACACTGAGAAGAAGGGAACATTTGAAATAACAGCTATTGACAAAACAGAGAAACAGGGAATGACAATACTCATGACCGAGAAACTGCAAGCACAATTGAATTTTTCAGAAAAATCTGTATCCAGGACTGCTTGAATAGAATAGTCTTAATGTGTTTGTAGAAATTTTCCAGTAATTTTGCAGCAAAATCGAAATGTTGAGGAAGTCTTAGTAAATGGTCTAATTGTTCAGGTAATTGATTTTATTAATTTTCCAAATAGGAATTAAGTTGAATTTGTAGCTGTACAATTTAATGAGAATAATGGCAGGAAACAGATTGGCAGATGTGTTGTATGATTTTTGGTTGTTAAATACTTACACGTGAGGCGCCACCAGTTCCCATTCTCTCTAGAATATGTTGTAACTCTCCATAAATCTCAAGGTTTGAGTGTAGATGCAGCTTTTATTAATATTGTGAGTACTGTATTCAAAGAGGGTATGTCATATGTTGCATTGTCATGAGTTAGTATATTGTCCAGTTTGCTTTTAGTTGATTTTGATTAAAAGAAAGTTAGTGCTGATACTGGTTGTGAGAGAGTATAATCGGTTGTGAAGTGTATATGCTCATCACTTAGGACAATATCCTATTAATCAGAAACAGACAATCCTAAATGCAAACTTACTAAGCAATCAATGGATATTGTGCAAAAGAAGCAAAATAAAGATAAAAAGGCAGATAAGAAGAAGAAAAAACAGCAAAATGAAGGAGAAATCACTGGGTTTCAGTTGGGAAATAGAAATGGTATCAACTGCTATGCTAATGTAGTTTGTAATGTAGCCTTTCATTTATCACATCTTGTAATTGAAATTGAGCATAAAGAAGACAGTAGGTTCTGCTCAGAACTATACCATATGCAAGAATGTTCATGTAGTGGTAGAAATGTACTACATTCTGCTTCAGGAATACCACATACAGTGGACACAATCAATGGATCTGTACTATTTTCTCAGAACTCTCAACAAGATGCACAAGAGTTTTTTATGGTTATCCTTGGATGTTTGGAACAAGAAAAAGTGAATCATAATTGCGTGATTGCTCTTTTACATCTGCTACTAACATAAATTCTGAAAGGTTGATCTATTTAACATTACCAGTTTTGAAAACTGTACCGTTTGACAAGCTGAAATGCAAACCAGAACATGACCTGCCCAAATTGTAGATATGTATGACTATGTTACAGATACAGAGAAGTGGTAAATATATTATATTGTTGCTTCAACAATGTAGAGTATATGGGTCAAAAACAGAAACTGACATTTCAAATTGTTAAGCTGGTCAAATTTCATTTCTGGAAGAATGTACATAACACTAGCTATCAATTTTCATAAAGAAGTTCATATAACTTCAGAACTCTTCACTGTGTCGGTTGTGGTCGGCGGGAAACATGGCGGCCAGGAGCTGAGCGGTCGCGGACCTGCTCCCCTCCAAAGCGTTTCTCAGCCCCGACCCTGGACTCCCGCTGGGATGAGACCCCGCGAATTTGTATCTTTTGAGCTCTAAACCCCCCCGAGTTACCTTAAATCCTCGTTGGTGCACCTGGGACCTCTCTCCCTGGACCCGAGCTGTTCCCGTTACCGGAGGCGTTGGTGGTGTGGGCGGCTCCCGGACTGCGCGGCTCCTGTGTACGGCTCTCACGGTCCTCACGCCTGAAGCGAGGATTGAGGCCTGGCGGCGTCGAGTCGACGCTTTGACTTTGCATTCTTCCTGGAGCAGGGAGCAGCTGCTTAGCATCTGCAGGAGTTTTGGGCAGTGGGGAGCTGCGAATGGTGCTCGGGTCTCCGCAGCCAGGGCTTTTCCCACCCGAGCTCTGGGTGCCGCATTGGAGTGGAGGAGGCGTACCCCCAGCCTCCAGCTCCAGTAACTCCACAGAGTCAGCACCAGCGATCATGTGGGAGAAACAGAAGCGGCGAAAGGTTACCAGCTGGAGTTGTCAGTCTCGGAGAGAGGAAGTACGGTAGGAGGGGACCGGGTTTTTTTTTAGATCTTCATCCAGGACTGAGCCAGTTTCTAGGTTGTATACAGTAGGACTCTCTAAGCTCTCAAAAACCCAGATTCAAGTCCAGGCACAAGGTTTGGCTCAGGGACAGATGGAGTTGGGCCCCCTCGGTCTTTCGGGTCGACTGAGAGTTAGCTCACCCTGTACCCCAGCTGTTTGTCTGTACAAGGAGATAGTGGGATCTGTCCAAAGAGAGAGGGCCCAACGCTACATGGAAAAAACATCAGTAATATCCAGCTTATCCCCCCTGCGCTGCCACAGTCACAGCCTCAGCCACAGCCACAGTGTACTCTTAAAACAACTGTGTGCAGATATACCCTTTGAAATTGGGTGGGTCACTTTGAGGAAGAAGCGGCTGATAAAACTTTACGTACTTCACCTCCAGTTACGGAGACGAGACCAATGCAGCGCAAAGACAAGGGCGCAATTGAGGCTACAACTACAGGAGGTAAAGGAAAAGGAAAAGGAAAACAAAATATCAGTCACAAAAGTTAGTCCCTCATTGAAGTCCTTTGATAAAGGTATATCTGCCTCCTCAGATCAGGGCCTCCACAATAAATCCATCATGTCGGCCCAGAAAGCTCAGATCCCCGATGAGCAAAATGTGGAATGTCAGGGGAGTAGTCAATCTCCCCCACTCCCGGAAATCTCCTTAGTAGTGCCTGGGCCTCTTCAGACATCTCAGGATGAATTACCAGCTGCTCAGTCAGTCCTCACTTACCCTGCCATTAGAATATCCAATAAGTATGAGGTCTTGGAATATCAGCCTACTTTGGGTGACAAGTTAGTCCTTCTTCGAGATATGCCTTTGGCCGATCACGCTGCGGTTCCTACTTCCTCATCCCTTCTGCCACCATTAGATACTCCAGTCCTGGTGACTCCATCAGAGCCATCACATAAATATGGACCCCCAGCTATGGATATTGGGAAAAGATTCACCACTTCTGAAATTAATCAAGCAGCCATACTGTCCTCATGTGAAATCCTGGCACAAAAAGACGAAGATGTATCCCTTAGAACTGATCTCCCGGAACTCGAAATTCCCCAAATTAAGGAAGTTATGCATAACTCATCGGCTGAAGTGGAAAAGCTAGCCCTACAGAATAGGGAATTGAAGGACGACATTGAACATCTGGAAAATCATGGCCGGAAGAACAACATAAGAATTCTGAACGTCCCTGAAGACCTGGAAGGGAGTGACATAAAAGATTTTTTGTAATCTCTCTCCCTAAGGACACAGTTCTGCAGGATTCACAAGAAACTGACTTGGCGCTCGATATTCAGAGAGTTCATCGGGACCCATATAAAAGAAACCCTGTCAAAGATAAGACAAGAAAGATTCTAGTAAATTTTTTAACATACTCACTAAAAGAAAAAATCCTCTCCTCTGCATTGAAAACCGGCCAGATAAAATGTAGCTCTTTTTCCAGACCATTCTCATTTCTCATAAGGTCTGATGTTTCAGCTTTCACTGCTACACGCAGTGGGAGATGGGTAAAAGGTTGTCGATCTTGACATCATTAGGAGCTAAGGCTCAAATGAGATTTCCGGCAACTCTACGGGCCATGTGGAATAACCACATGTATAATATGAGGCAGATTGCAGAAGTGGATAGTCAGAGTAAGGGGTGAGGATTAGTTTATGGAGATGGGCTATGAGGGGGATACTTATGCGGGTCTCTCTAGAGAGTGGAGGGTAGGGCTGTAGTATTAATATATGTATATTTTTTTTGCTTCGGGTGGACACCGCCCATAGGGCTATGCCCTACGGGGGGGCTGTGGGGTAGTTGAGGGAGTGAAAGCAGGGGTGTGGGAGCAGTGGGAGAAAATTACAAAAAAATTCCTCAATCTCGGATTTGTTCTAGACATTGTTCTAGACATCATGCGTTCTATATATTATGGAATTTTTTCCCCCGGAATTATCTGTTTTCGTAGAAAACTAGGAGTAACTTAATTAAGTTTACATCCTGGAATGTCAATGGACCCACGTAGGCAAAGATTAGTTCTAAAATATCTTGAACAATCGGCCGCACAGATTTTCCTTCTCCAAGAGACTCACCTGAGTAGGGTTCTTTTGTTCCTCAGAACAGGTAGCTCATAATAGAGGGGTGGCAATCCTAATTAAGCTTGGGGCAAATGGTATCATTAAATCTGTAGAATCAGACTATTCGGGGAGATGGATTATAGCCCAGATTGTAATAGGCGGGGGAGAATTAACTATTGTTTCATTTTACGGTCCAAAAGTCGACGACCCATCTTACATTAATAATTTACAGGTAAAGCTAACGGAAAGGTCTACCCCATTAATAATGGGTGGAGACTTTAACGTTCTTATTAACCCAGTAAAGGATAGATCCAACCTAAGCCACTACGTCGGAGCCCCACACATTCGCCGTGCCTTAATCAACATGCTGCACAACCTTGGGCTCATAGATGTTTGGAGGACTAAGGAAGGGAGTAATGCAGGCTTTACTTTTTTTAATAAAATGTATGGTCATTCATCAAGAATAGACTACATTTTGGCAGATAGACAAGAATTTGAAAGAATTGGGAACATTACTATCTTACCAAGTATCCTCTCCGATCATGCTCCTCTCTCCTTCTCCTACTCCTACATGAGCTCCAGAAAGAGTTACAGGCCTAGGTGGACATTGAAGAGGGCAAGTCTCTCTGATTCCAATCTAATTAGTACAATCAAAGCATCCACTATAGATTTTTTTGAAAATAATATTGGCTCAACTTCCCTTGATGTAGTTTGGGATGCTTTTAAAACAAACCTCCGGGGGCAGCTGCACAGCCTGATTAGCTCAACAATTATGGAAGAGTCTCTCGAGCTTTGGGAGTTGGAGAGGGAGATAGGGAATCTGGAGAGGATGAGACTTAACACCCCACAGACGAACTGTCCCGCATTAAGGCTGATCTTGAGCGTCTCCGTTGGGGCTATAGATGCAAACTCAAATCAAAAATTAAAGCACAGTGGCTGACACATAATATGCAGCATTATGAGTACAGGGAAAAAGCAGGAGACATCCTGGCTTTGAAAGCCCGGGCTGACCGGGTTAAGAACAACATTAATTAGGTAATTGTAGATGAGAAGGGAGGAACTTCAAGTGAACATGAAGACATGCAAAACTGTCTCCTTTCCCTATTCTCAGATCTCAACAAGGAGGAGGCTTCCCCAGGTCTGGAGAGCATCAGAGATTGGCTAAGGTAAAAAAAAGCTATCAGGTCTCACTGCAAGTAGCCAAGCTGTCCGAGAGCGAGGTTTTGACTCATATTAACAAGATTAAAAGCAATAAAGCCGCAGGGACACACGCCTTACCAGGCGAGGTCTCTAAAATCATCCAGGAACAGCTGATTCCAAGACTATGTGAGCTATTTAATTTTGTATACAGCGCGGAGGGGAGAGTTCCGAAATCTTGGAAGGAAGCCATCATAGTTCTTATCTTAAAGCCAGGAAAGGATCCATGCAGGGCGGACTCCTACAGGCCAATCTCTCTGCTCAACGCAGACCATAAGGTCTTTATGTCCATCTTAGCAGGGAGATTGGCTAAAATAGCCCCACAGCTGGTAAATACAGATCAAAAGGGATTTATCCCAGGTAGGCATTTACAGGAACAGACTTTGCAGCTGATTGGTTCCATCGATCTTGCTGTCACTCGGTCGTCTCCCCTTTCTGTGGCAGCTTTTGACGCAGTGAAGGCTTTCGACCGTGTGAGTTGTGGGAGGTCATGAGAGCAATGTGATTCGGTCCAGTCTTTATACAGACACTGATTAACTACTACCAGGGTGCCTCAGCAGTGATATTGCTCAATGGCATTGCGACCACGAGCTTTAATATCTTAAGGGGAACATGGCAGGGCTGCCCCATTTTGCCCCCTACTTCTTGATCTTTACATTGAACCCCTGGCTCAGGCTATAAGACTTGATGAATTAATTTCCCCATTTAGTGTCCACTCCAACAGCAGCAAGCTTGCTCTATTTGCTGATGACTTGCTGCTGTATACCAACAACCCTGCCGAGGTATTACCAAGAGTGGAGGCCCTCCTTGAGGAGTTTGGCCTGTATTCGGGTTACCTTGTAAACTCTTCGAAAACTGATGTAATGATGTGGAACGTCGACAATTGGACTGGCAAGACAAGCAGTGAATTCAGATATCTGGGTAATACGATTGTGAACAAAATAGATGAAATACCAAGGGTTAATCTTAAGAGGATCTCTAGGGAGATTGATCGGCTGTTTTCAAGATGGGCTAATCTACTGCTTACAATTTACGGCAGTGTAAAATTGGTTAAAATGGTTGTCTTGCCAAAATTCCCCAACCTTTTCAGTACCATTCCCCTAGAGTTCCCCCAAAGAGAAATAGAGAAAATACAAAGTAAAATAGGATATTTTATTTGGTCCAATAAAACGGCCCGATTGTCATGGAAAAAATTAAAGCGCAAAGGGGGCATGGCACTCCCTGATATAGTCTGGTACTCATATGCGTTCCAGTTTAAAAATATCCGGGCTTTACTTTATATGGCGGGGGAATCTAATTGGGGGAAGATTTTAACTCAGATGGTGGCTTTTGAAGATGGTGGGGAGGGTTTTTTGTATAAGTTTGGTGCACCCAGATTTTTTAAGAAAGTCCGTCTGAAGGTCTTGACAGCTGCATTGAAATTGTGGTATAGGCTCAGGAAAATATGAGAGATAAGCTACTATTCCGACTTTGCCCCTATTTGGGACTCACCGGGGCTATCTGAGTGTTTAATGGACAGTCTAGCACTCCCCATTAAGAAATCAGGGCTTAGTTTTTGGTCAGAACTTGTCTCCACAGATAGGGTGCACCCCTGGAGGTTTTAAAGCAAAAAGTTGGGGATTCCCTTTCAAGATTTAAATATCTACAACTAACCTCCTGGTATGCTGCGGAGAAATTACTCATCGGTGGTAATTGGGAAATCGAGCTCCAATGCCAGAATATTCACCCTATTAAAAAGGAGGTTGGTTTCTGGTATAGGAAGATGCTGGAAGTGAGCGAAACTGTGGGCCTCTCACAACATGCAGTCTGGGAATCATCAGTGCTGGAGACTGTGGCCCCAGAAATGTTTGAGCCCTCGTTGCAGTTGTTATACAAAGTAGTTAAACCTGCTTCCTTAAAGAAGAACCACTTTTAAGTAATCAACAAGTTATACTACACTCCAAAGAAAATTGCTAAATTTGCACCCCTCGTCTCTTCAAAGTGCCCTAGATGCTACCCCACCCAAGCTGATGATTTGCACATATTTTATGAGTGTGGGGTCTTAAAGGGGTTCTGGCAAAATGTAGAGTGTGCGCTGGGTGCCATCTTAAAAGTTAATTTTAAGCTAGTTCTATCTACGGTTATATTTGGCATAGACAACAACCCTTTGCTCGCATTCACTGGTAGACAGAAAGGCCTTTTAATGTATCAGATTTTAATAGCCCGAAGACAGATATGTAGGCTATGGAAGGATCCATCTCCCCCGCTTTATGAGAAATGGCTTTGGTCACATCTCAGTTGGGCTCGGGTCACTTAGTCAGTAACGAGCCCTGCATCTGGACACAGCTTCTCGATTGGGGCAAAGAAGTGAGGCTGATCTAAGTTTTTTAGTCCAATGATTACACCAGGCTTTGTACAAAAAGAAAGCTGGCCTGGTCAGCCCTTAGCGAATGCAACAGCAAAAACCCCGGGCGCTCAAGACAAAAGGCTGGTTTCAAGCTTATATTTGCACGCTTTATGGTGAGATGAGGGGAAAAAAAGAACTCTTCACTGTGTACCTAAATCTCTAAGTAGACAGACGGAATGCATTGACAGTAAACTGACATTTAGCTTAAAATGCCTTTTAGAATTCCAAATTCATTACTTTTCTTTTTGCAATCAATGTCCTAAGAAGAATTTCTCTTTAGAAAGTGGTTTACTGTGTTTTTGCTGTATGGATTATCAGTCTTTAAGACATCATTTGGCCTACTAAGGGTAATGTCTTCAAATTGGGCTCTGGCATATGGATATATATTACATCTATTTTCATAAATGGAGTACTTGAAAATCATACTATTTTGGGGGGATTTGGTCATTTACAGCAGTTGAGTAGCTACAGGTCAAATTAACTGTTTATGCTATGCAGTGAGTGCTTGCATAGTGTCACATATTTACAGTGCTATACTTTACAAGTCTGTTTTTTTCTACAGCCTATATGATTGTTTTTTCCCAGCGATGAAACTCCATAAAGTACATTGTTTTAGGTGAACCTAAATGAATGCTGAGAACAACAAAAAATAAAGAGGAAATGTTTAAGATAAATGTTTAATTGTTTTAGAGAGTGGCAGCTGTTTAATGTATCTTTATTACCAAAACTATTTATATTACAGAAACGTATACTCTACTATGTAGATCTATAGTGTGTAAAATTAACTTTTTTTTATGTTTTCTCTCTTTTATCAAAGATCCAAGGAACGATTTATTGCAGTAACGTAGGTACCTAATTCTATGGTACAAAACGTCTTCTTAGCCACTTGAAACAAGACGAGGCAAACCCGTATTTGGTGCAATTTTGTAGTTTTATTGATGCTCGACACCAACAACCGCCATGACGCTTTTCAGCCCAAAAAGGGCCTTGATCACATGACACTTCTGAGAAGAAGGAGTGCGAATTTAAAGTAAATGTATGCAGAAAAAAAACATTAATTGATAGTAAACATAGATGGCATACTATCGCCTTTCTAAATCGCGGGTAATTGGATGTCAATCACAATACAGACAGAATAAATTACTGTAAAATACATAGTCAGAGCGTCAAGTATATATATAAAGATATTAACATATTAGCAGCATATAGAATAAAAAGACCATAAATAAATATGTAGACTTTAACATTCAATAAATAATTACCTTAATGCTGTTAAAATTATATATACAATTGCTCTTTGATATTCTGTTCATTGCTATTAGGTTGTGGGATTGTATGTTTTAACAACCCCTGATCAACTAAGCAACATATTGGAGACAACCATAATACAGCCCAAGTGGGCAAATACTGGGCAGCCACATACATTAATCTTATAAATATGTGCAAAATTCCGCAAATAAACTAATAGTTTGATAGTATACTGTGCAAACCAAGTGTTAAAAAGAATACAAATATAACAGTGAAAATCTTAGAAAGGTTAAAAGACCGCTTTGGGTCAGAAAAGCAGCTAGCAATAATTATACATTAACAGTATTTAAAGGTAAGTAAAACAGTCAGCACTGGCATTAAGGCCATTCGGTACTTTGCAATCGAGTAAGATAATGTGTCTAGTTTCTAATTTACGGAGGAGTGCCTCGCGGTCACCCCCTCTCCTAAGTGGAGGAACACAATCGATTACAAAGTATTTGAGGTCAGCAGAATTCTTGTTGTGGCATTCTCCAAAGTGCCTCACGACTGGGTACACGGTGTCACCGTTGGTAATGGCGCGCAGATGCTGGAGTATCCTCTTGTGTGCCGGCAGTTTCATGCTGTCAACATAGCACAGCCCACACGTACACTCCAGCACGTACACCGCGTACTCAGTCTTGCATGTCAGTTTTTTGGAGATACGGACAGGCCTATCAGTAAAAGGAGAATGGTACTCGGTTTTGCAAATTCCATTTTTACATGCTTTGCATACCGGGCACCTTAAAAATCCTTTACTGCTAGTAAACCATAAACTTGATGACCTGATCTCGGGACTACTGGATACCAGACAGTTGCTCATTGATCTAGCTTTCTTGTACGTAATGTTGGGAGAGTGTGTTAAATCTTGTCCCAATATTGGATTACTGGCAGTCAGTGCCCAATTCTTTTTAACAATTTTACGAATAGCTAGATGTTGGCTACTGTATGTGAGGATCAGCCCCGTTTCGCCATCTGAATTGCTGGGAAGACGTTGGCTTCCTGTCAACAATTGTGCTCTACTCAGCACATTAGCTCTGCTCATAGCCTTGTCCAGAATGTTCGATTGGTAGCCCCTTCTCAAAAATCTAGCCCTGCATTCGTTCTGTGCTAGTCTACAGTCTTTTTCTGTACTGCAGATCCGTCTAATACGGAGCATTTCTCCATTGGGAATACTCCGTAATAGATGAGCAGGATGATGGCTGGATACGCGTAGCATGGCATTGCCGGCTGTGGGCTTCCTAAATAATCTGGTTTCCAGTTTGTCATTTGCAATAAAGATCTCCACATCCAAAAAACAAATTGTACTTGTACTGATTTGACTGGTAAAACCCAAGTTCAAGTCATTGTTGTTAAGATTTCTAATGAACTCATTTGCCTCAATTTCAGAACCATTCCATATCACTAGAAGGTCGTCAATATACCTTAACCACCTGACTACCTTGGTTGACATTGTGGCCAGGTGGAGAGGCAAGAGGACCTGTACCTCCCAGTAACCCATATGGAGACAGGCATAACTGGGAGAAAAACAGGCCCCCATAGCCACACCTCGCACCTGATCGAATACTTGGTTAGAAAACAAAAAGAAGTTGTTATGCAAACAGAGATCAATCATTGACAATAACATCATGTTGTGATCATGAAGACATGTGGGTCTAGAACTCAAATAATGTTGTACAGCTTGTAATCCATCCCTATGGTGTATAGAAGTGTAAAGGGACGATACATCCAGGGAAATCAATAGGTAACAGGATTGCCATTCAATATCCGACAGTTTATTCAACAGGTCACCTGTATCCAGGACAAATGATGGTAGTTTTTTAACAAAATCCTGGAGAAAAAAATCCACATATTTACTCAAGTTCTCTAAGATGCTGTTGCGGGCCGAAATTATTGGACGGCCCGGGGGCTTGCAGTTATTTTTGTGGATTTTGGGAATAAAATAAACTACAGGCATCACTGGGTTCTCCTTTTTAAGGAATTTGAATTCATCCATAGTTATAAGTCCCAAACTCCTCCATGCCATGAGTTTAGTGTATATGTAACTCCAAGCCTGTTTCACTTCGTTCATAGAGACTCTCTTGTAACACTCTCTATCGTTTAGTGTCCCAGAGCCTCTTCCATGTATAGTTGTTTTGGCCAAAGTACCACAATCCCACCCTTGTCGGACTGGCGAACAATGATATTGGTATTGCTCTGCAGTTTCTTGACCAATTCATGGTATGCTTTATCACGATAGCGGTGTCTTGTACTGATTTTAGTTTGCTTGCGATGTAATTCTTTTAGCTCAAGAGAGACTTTATCATGAAATGCGTCGATATTATCCCGCAGCATCAGTGGGCAAAACGTGGATTTTAGTTTAGAAGGTTTAGATGCTGTGATTACATTTTGTCCTGTGTCTAGATTCACCGCAGGTACTGTATTGTCATTTTGAATTAGCAATTTTGCTTGCGATAACTCAGAGTTACCCGTTGTTAATTGAGGCATGTTTTGAGTCAGAGTTTGGGGCACAGGCACTGTGGTGGGTTTATGTGTTGCATGGTATTTGCGCAATTTTAGTTTCCTGATGTACTTAAAGAAATCAATTCGAGTATTTGCATAGTCAAAATTACTTTTCGCACTATATGATAGTCCCAAAGACAAAATGTTTGTTTCCTTAAAGGTAGTACCTAATTCTATCTTTACCTTTATAATACATCCAAAAACACAAAAAAGTAGACATTGATGCATACACCGAGAAACTCATGCACACACTGATACAGATACCAACACACCCAGAAACACACTCATGATACACCGAAATACTCACGCACACACTGATGCATACACTGAAACAGCCAGACACACACTTAAACATACAAAAACACACCCACATGGACCCTGACACATACACTGACACACTAATATACAATCACACACTGAGGCACACGCTCGAAGAAACACTGAGACACCCAGGCACAGAGTGATACATAGACCGACACACCCAGGGACAAACTCATTGATACACTGTGACACACCCAGGCACATGTCTACACATTCACTGACACACCCAGGCACACACTGGCATATACATTGACACACCCATACACACAGTCATTTATGCACTGAGAGACCTAAACACACATTCGCACATACACGAACACAGCCAGCACACTAGAAATACACTTCCACACCCAAGTACATGATGATGAATACATTGACACACCCAAGCACACAGTCATTCATTCACTAACACGCCCAGACACACACTGACACATACACTGACACACCGAGACACACAATCACATAAACTGATACACCCATGCACATACTGATGCATAACCTAACACACCCACACATTTATTTAAACACTGACAAACTCAGAACCACACTAGCACATACACTGACACACCCAAGCACACACTGATGTACACATTGACACACCTAGGCACACATTTATTTTAACACTGACACACTAAACAAACACTATGCCAGATACTTATACAGCCATACCCATACAGAAGCATATGCTGATAGATCCAGACATACTTATTTTAAACACTGACAACCTCTGGCCAACACTAAATCATACATAGGGGTGGGCAAAATTTGTGTAGCCGCTTTTTCAAAGTTCCGCGAAATGATAAAAAATTTCTGCGAACACGCAGAAATTCCGCAAACACATGGAATTGCTTGTTTGCAATGCTTTTTTCCTGTTCGCGATGGCTGTTTGCGTGCTTGAGGAGAAACATCTTGCGAACACCCATTTTGAGAACGTGGACAAGCAAAAAAAATCTATGAAGCTTTAGAACGCAGAATTTTGGGCAATTTACACTGATACACCCAAGCCCACACTGACGCATACACTGACAAACACAGGGACACACTGATTCAGGTACTCACACACCCAGGCATACACTGACACATATACTAACACACCCTTTCACACATTGTTTTATGCAGTGGCATATCCAGACACCCACTAAGACATACACTGACACATCCAGGCACACACTTATTGAGACATTGATACAGCCAGACAATATTAAGAACATAGACACAGCTCTTTATGGAAAATGTGGAGTATTGTTTATAAACATGTTTTTATATTTTATTTCGTCCAAAAATGCACATAGCCACGTAAAAAAGTAGACGATGAAATTGTATGTAAAAGAGTTGCATATTATAAAAATCTACTGTTTTAAAACTAAGAAACAAATAAAAACAATTAATAATGGAGGCACTTCTGCTTCTTCAAAATGCTGGGGATGTCCTTGTATTTTTAAATGACAACATCTTGGGACCACATTAACAACCACAATTTTAACTTCAATGCAGAATGAGTTTTAATGTTCACAGATGGTTGGCTGAGGGTACATGTTCCTACACGTCCCTCACTTGAGGAACTTCCGGTCTCCTTTAGAAGTGTAACATAAGCAAACTTATGGTTTCTGTTCATGTGCTTCGAGAATGATGATGTGGTTAAACAAACAGAAAAATTAACAATGGGGTCTCCTCACCTTTTTAAAAAAAAAATTCATTGAGCTTTATATAGCGCAAAATTGACCCGAAGGTATCGGGTATCAGAGTGCTTTACACGAGCACCAGTTGCATTACATGAGGCCACAATCATTTTTTTGTTAGGCACATAGAGATTAAGTGATTTGCCCTGAATCACAGGATTTTGCGTGTCCTTGCTGAGATTCGAACCTGGTTCCCCAGATTTGAGGTTGTCCACGCTAGCCGTTAGGCCAACTCTTCTTCTCCAACATTGCGATGCAAACTCTTGCCACTTGTAACAAAGAATGAACATGTGATTAAGCTCAGTACATGTTGGTGTAATGTTTATATTTGCAAAAGTTTGGCTGAGTGTAGATGACGATGTTTCTACATCAGTAGAGGATGTTGCTCTCTCCCTCACCATTCTTAAAAATGCATGCTCATGATTACTTTTGTTGTGCTTCCATATGGATGATGTGTCATAACTCTACTTCTTTATAAAAACCTTTGGAAAACTGTTTCCCTACACAGCTTAACTTCAATGTATCTAGCAATGGCATTCTTCCCTCAAAAAGGTACAACAAACCAGTTCCACATTTCACTCTCCTTTCGGGTGGAAGTGACTTCTTCTATAACTCGTTTTTCCTCTCTTGCAACAGAAAGAACTGGCACATTTACCTCTGCCATAATGTAAGAAACAAATGAGTTTTCCATCTTTCTGCGCCAACAACAAGGGTCAACGTAATTGTTTTGGGTGCTGCTTTCCCAAATATGTGTGTACAAACAGGACCACTAGTTAATAAAACATAGAAATTCACTTACAAGTTTACAAGTTTAATTTATTTGCATAGATAATTAAAACCATTGCAATGCAAAAAAAATACTCATTTAAAAACTGTCATGTACATAAATAAAACTCTTGTATCTAAAAAGCCATATTGTCTGAGTTCCCAAATCATATACTCAGCATGTTCGCAGACCCCTTGCATTTATACAAGTCCTATTTCTGGTTATGTTCCTATTGTCGGTATTTCTGGCATCTTGCTGCCGCACAGTCTCAGATATTTTACTGTTCTGCAGTTCAATTGTGGGTCGCTCGGTTCAAAACATGCTAGCAGAGCTTGCCTCCTGGTGCAGATCCCTTGTTGATTGAAAGGTTGTTACAGAAATTTCTTTCGTTCCATTGTAAGTTCTCTACAGGAGCATAGTAGGTGCAGCATGTCTTCCTGAGCCGATCCACATAGGCGGTACGCAGAGCCAGCTTGGATCCGAAGCCAGGGAGGGAGATGCTCGGCGCAAGGGAGCAGTCCGAGCCTATATCTCCTAAAAGCAATTTTTATATTTTTATCATAACCCAAGTTGAAGTGGGTTTGTATGCCCGGCTTCGTGTATGTATTCAGGATCATCCAACCGTGGGATCTCTTTGATAGTGCATCCTTGTCCTCCAGCCATGAAAGGAGTTTCACAGTCTTCCACACTAATTTTTTGAAAGTAGGGGGGTTGTCGGTGTTTCCCAAAGCTGGTTTAGCCCCAAATTATGTAGACTGCTATGTAGAAATTCTGCGGCTGGTAATGCGGGGTGCGATTGTAGCTCCTTCCATATCTGTTAGTATAGCGTGCCACATTCTGCTCTTCGCACTTTGTCCCAAGTGATGATAAAGGCCCCTTGTCTAGCAAGTGATTGTTTCAGAACGCCAAATTCAAGTCTGATTTGGGCAGGTGAGGTGTATTTCGGCAGGCCCAAAGATGACCCTATATGCGGTTGTTACTGTGGCATCGAGTGCTTTCGCTTCCTTCCCTTTCTGTGCCTCGCTGCCATAGGTGATTGTTGGCAGGAGTTTTGCCCGAAGAACCTCAATGAGTGGTAGGATCGATGGGCCTGTTAATTTGGAGTTTAGTGTTTTTAGGGAAATTGCTAGTGCTAGACCTTTGTGCCTTATGCTGTTCTTCTGTGCCACAAACCGGCCGCCTGTATCCAACTTCACACCTAGATATTTGTATTCAGTTGTGTCCTCTATTCTGGTCTCACCCAAGAACCAGGCAGCAGTTTGACGCCTTTTTCTCCTGACTGTCATTGTTCTTGTTTTGCCAAGGTTAATCGTCAGGTCATTTACTTTGGAGAAATCCCGCGTTGTGTTTAAGAGATGTTGTAGCCCTACTTTTGTTTGGCTGATCAGGACTATGTCATCTGCGTAGAGGAGACAAGGTAATGAAATTTCTCCTAATTTCGGGGCATGTGATTTGCTGCTGGTTAGTAGCGGGACTAAATCAGCAATGTACAGATTGAAATGGCTGGGTGCTAAAACACAGCCTTGTTTTAACCCTTTTTCCGTGGGTATGCGCCTTCACAGATGCGTTCCATTTCCCAGTTTCACCTGTAGCCACGTGTTCGTATGTAGATTCATTAATAATTTGAGTAAACGCTGTGGAAGCCCCCAGCTGTGTAGTTTGGACCACAGTCTGGTGCGGTTGACATGATCGAAGGCGGCTTTGTAATCAATGAAGCATAGAAATAGAGACAACCGTGTGGCCTCAGCCTTATCCATAAGCATAGCCATGCTTAGTATGTTTGTCGTTGTCCCGACCGATTTTATGAAGCCAGTCTGTTGTAGGGGAATTACGGATTTTTCTTCTGCCCATGCCTGGTGATCCTCCAATAACAGGCCAGCAAGAAATTTTGCTTCATTGTCTAGTAATGCCACTAATATGTAATTTTGTGGATCCGACTTCTCGCCAGATTTATGTATTGGGGAGATGATTGAGCCACTCCATGAGCTAGGCAGAGTATTCAACGTTCTAATTTCTCTGAAGAGTGGATCCAGAGCCTCTGCCCAGTCAAAAGATATGAGTTAAATCTCTCTTTCTTTTGCCCAATACACCACCCCAGTATGGACCCAGCCATATGCAAATCAGTCTTGACCCTGTGCCCTATGGGAACAGTCCAGACAGAACTGCCAGGCCATGTCCTCCCTGAACCGGATACAAGCATCTTGGGAGCAGTTTCTGGGTATGTCACACTTCTTCAGCCAAGCTAGCTTGAATCCAGTGGCACAGTGAGCAAGGAACCCATGTCTGGGCATACCCATCCCACTTAGGGCGAAAAGTGTTGCAGCAAACAAAGGATGGATGGAATGTTGACAATGCAAACATCCTCCCCCCGTCAAAAGATCTGGGTTAAATCCATCATTCTTTTGCCCACTACACCACCCCAGTTTGGACCCAGCCATATCCATATGCAAATCAGTCTTGACAATGTGCTCCATGGGAACAGTCCAGACCGAACTGCCAGGCCAGGTCCTCCCCAGACCAGAAACATGCATCCTGGGACTGGTTTCAGGGTATGTCACCATTCTTCAGCCAGGCTAGCTTGAATCCAGTGGCACAGTGAGCAAGGGACCCACGTATGGGTTTACCCATCCAACTTAGGTCAAAGAGTGTTACAGCAAACAAATGATGGATGGAATGCTGACAATGCAAACATTCTACCCCAGTGAAAAGATCTGGTTTAAATCCATCATTCTTTTTCCCACTATCCCACCAGAGTTTGGACCCAGCCATATGCAAAACAGTCTTGAAATTGTGCCCTGTGGGAACATTCCAGAATGAACTGCCAGGACAGGTCCTCCCCAGACCGGACACAAGCATCCTGGGACTGGTTTAGGGTATGTCACCCTTCTGCAGCCAGGCTAGCTTGAATCCAGTGGCACAGTGAGCAAGGGACCCATGTATGGGTATACCCATCCAACTTAGGGCAAAAAGTTTTACAGCAAACAAATGATGGATGGAATGCTGACAATGCAAACATTCTCCCAAGTCAAAAGAACTGGTTTAAATCTATTATTCTTTTGCCCATTACCCCACCCCAGTTTGGACCCAGCAATATGCAAACCAGTCTTGACAATGTGCCCCATGGGAACACTCCAGAACAAACTACCAGGCCAGATCCTCCTCGGAACGGAAACAAGCATCCTGGGACCGGTATGTTACCCTTCTTCAACCAGGCTAGCTTGAATCCAGTGGCACAGTGAGCAAGGGACCCACGTCTGTGCGTATCCATCCCAAAAAGTGTTACCGCAAACAAATGATTGACGGAATGCTGACAATGCAAACGTTCTCCCCAGTCAAAATATCTGGGTTAAATCCATCGTTCCTTCGCCCACTACACAACCACAGTTTGGACCCAGCCATATGCAAATCAGTCTTGACTCTGTACCCCATGGGAACAGTCCAGAACGAACTGCCAGGCCAGGTCCTCCCTGGACCGGAAACAAGCATCCTGGGACTGGTTTCAGGGTACATCACCCTTCTTCAGCCTGGATAGCTTGAATCCAGCGGCACAGTGAGCAAGAGACCTATGTCTGGGCATACCCATCCCACTTAGGGCGAAAAGTGTTACAGCAAATAAATGATAGATGGAATGCTGACAATGCAAACATTTTCCCCCAGTCAAAAAATCTGGGTTAAATCCATTGTTCTTTTGCCCACGACACCACCCCAGTTTGGACCCAGCCATATGCAAATCAGTCTAGACCCTCTGCCCCTATGGAACAGTCCAGACCGTACTGCCAGGCCAGGTCCTCCATGGACCGGAAACAAGCATCCTGATGCCTGTTTCACAGCATGTCACCCTTCTTCAGCCAGGCTAGCTTGAATCTAGTGGCACAGTGAGCAAGGGACCCACGTCTGGGCATACCCAACCCACTTAGGGCAAAAAGTGTAACAGCAAACAAATGATGGATGGAATGCTGACAATGCAAACATTCTCCCCCAGTCAAAAGATCTGGGTTAAATCCATCATACTTCTGCCCACTACACCACCCCAGTTTCGATCTAGCCATATGCAAATCAGTCTTGACAATGTGCTCCATGGGAACAGTCCAGACCGAACTGCCTGGCCAGGTCCTCCCCAGACCGGAAACACGCATCCTGGGACTGGTTTCAGGGAAAGTCACCCTTCTTCAGCCAGGCTAGCTTGATTCCAGTGGCACAGTGAGCAAGGGACCTACGTCTGGGCATACCCATCCCACTTAGGGCAAAAAGTGTTACAGCAAACAAATGATGGACGGAATGCTGACAATGCAAACCTTCTCCCCCAGTCAAAAGATCTGGGTTAAATCCGTCATTCTTTGGCACACTACACCACCCCAGTTTGGACCCAGCCATATGCAAATCAGTACTGACCCTGTGCCGCATGGTAACAGTCCAGACCGAACTGCCAGGCCAGGTCCTCCCCAGACCAGAAACAAGCATCCTGGGACCGTTTTCAGGGTATGTCACCCTTCTTCAGTCAGGATAGCTTGAATCCAGTGGCACAGTGAGCAAGGGACCCACGTCTGGGAATACCCATCCCACTTAAGGCGAAAAGTGTTACAGCAAACAACCCAGGACTCTTGACTGGGGAGAGTGTTTTGATTTGTTCTGCATTTCTGACTGAAGAGGGCAAAACCCCGAAACCGGCCCTAGGATACTTTTTTCCAGTCCAGGGAGGACCTGGCTAGGCAGCTCGGGCAGAACTGTTCCCATGAGGCACAGTGTCAAGACTGATTTGCATATGGCCAGGTCTAAACCGGGGTGCCATGGTGAGCAAAAGAATGATGGATTTAACGCAGATCTCTTGACTGGGGGAGAATGTTTTGATTTGTTCTGCATTCCTTCCATGAATTGTGTGTCTTTTGCTTTCTCGCCCTAAGTGCGCCGAGTATGCCAAGACGTGGGTCCCGGGCTCACTGTGCCACTGGATTCAAGCCATCCAGGCTAAATAGGGGTGAAACCCCGAAACCGGTTCTAGGATTCTTGTTTCCGGTCCAGGGAGGACCTGACTAGGCAGTTCGGGCTGGACTGTTCCCATGAGGCATAGGTTGAAGTGATAAAGATCAATTTCAAAATGGTCAGGCGCTTTCAGTAGATGTTTCCTAAGTTAAATTTGCCCGGCGTAAAACGCCTCTAATACCATACGAAGTTATTCAATAAAGAGGCAGGCGCTGGAGACAGGAAGACAGGAAACAAGTTTATTCCGTCGGAGTAGAACACATCAGATCAGACAACAAGGTATCGTCTCGAGGTGCTCTCTCAACCTCTCTGAGACCTGGTCTTTTATCCCCTGGGTTAAGACATGTGAACGCTCTTTATTACAACAAGGGCATTGTGAAGTATGAGAACGACATCCCCGGCACCCCCCCAGTTCCGGCCCATTCCAACACATGACAACAGTAGAAGCCCTTTCCCCTCATATGATTGGGAGGGGGTTATCACGCAGCTGAGTGTTCTGCCGATTCCTTTGGAATGTGTGCGCCTGATCGAATCTCAGGGGGTGGGGACATCATGATCAATAGTGGTCTCTTTCAGGAGAGGCGAGTGCATACAGTAGTGGGCAATAAACTGTATCCTCGGGCTAAGGGATGACCAGCGGTTTGTACAGGCAGTCGGGCTCAGAGGAAGGGGTCATCAAAGGAGGGGTATTCATGGACGGAAAGGAGGTGTTGGTCAGGCGCGGGGTGTGATTCCCTGAGACAGAGTCATCGGGGGGGGTTCATGACTTGTGCATGTGAGCGCGGGGGCAGCCAGGAGGCGCGGGGAAGGCTTGCAAGGTTCAGGGAAGTGTGCTGACGGGCGATCGTGAACAGGGAGACCATGGTACCTAAAATGGCTGTCGTGTATGTTCATACGTGAATCGGCAAGATGGCGTAGATGATGTTTAGTACACAAACTAAAATTCTACAGTCCTCCCTTTAACATGTCTCGCCAGCTTGTCAGTTCGGATCGATCCCCATGAGACCACGCACCTCTATCTCGTATAGGGGACTCATGTGCTCAGGTTTAAAGTTCAAAGTCTTTGGGCACATACAGTTGGAAATGAGTGCACATAAAGGTGGTAAACATTGAATACCTAGGCAACACCCACACAGTATCATGATTGGTATCAATAAAAACGTGAACAATCTCCATCCCCAGTTCTTCAAAGTGTCCCAGAACCAGCCTCCAAGCGACCATCCTTCCTGCTCCTGGTGAACCTCTGAGGACAGTCTGTGGAGGTGTTCGATTGCTTTGTAGACTGAAGGTGAGTTATCTGGCACGTAGGTGCAACAGCTGGATCCGATGATGCGGCATGCTCCTCCGCGGTCGGCCAGAACCACATCTAGAACAAGACGGTTTTGAAGAGCCACCAGGCGGACGGCCTGAAGCTCAGCCGTGTTGTTGGCGAGGATGCCAGCGGTGATGTTAATGGTTGTTTCTAATGCCTGAGTCAGGTGTCGGATAGCGCGGCTATTTGCCATTGGTCCCCACAGAGGAACAAGTCCCTTTGCTGCATCCAGGAACTGTGCTCCGGTGGAGTCGGCTTGTTCAACATCTCCGGCGTGCTTTTGCCGGTGGTGGTTGGCTGAAGCCACATACGTGGGAGGAAGAATGAAGGCGATGTAGCACGTACCCCTCCAGCCTCTTGGGAGCCAAGTGTAAGCTTTGGTGCCACAAACAAAGTACATATTCGGGGAAGCAACAAAGGAGGGGGGGTCAGCTGAGACCAATGTTTTGGTGATGCGACAAGAACTGTGACCCACCAGCTGCGTTCCTCGTCCTTCGAGGCATACGAGTCCTGTGACATTGATGACAGACAGGGCCACGGTCAGGGTGGCAGCCGTTTGTTTCCGCAGGTGGGAGAAGGTGGGTCTGGCTGGATTGTGGAGCACTTGCATTTCGACCCTTTCTTTGGCAGGGATGTTCGTGAGGAAGGTTGAACCTGAAATTGCAGGACAAAAGGGAGCAGACGTCTTTTTTATTTTGTTCAGCCAGAACCCATAGTAGAAGTGTGACACGGTTTGACCAGAAGCGGCGTTGTCCTTGTGGCTTTCCTGCATGAGGATCAACCAGGCGAGGCAGGAGCCGTGAACTGAGAAAGGAGAAGGGATGAAGGGGATGGAGTGTCCAGGAGCATGTGGGAGCAACCCACAGATCCTGCAGTTCGTGGCATTTGCAGCAAGGTTGTGCTGGTGCAACAGTTGTACGAAGGAATTGTTCCAGAACTCCCTACGCCTTTCTCGGAGCTGAGGTGAAAGGGTGATCAGGTGGTGCTCTTTCATGGTGGTTGGCTGGACAGTGGTTGGCAACATCTGGTGAGCGGGTGTGCTTTCCTCCAAGATCCAGAAGGAAGTCATGAGGAGGAGGCAAAAGAGGAAGACAATGAAGAAAGCGATTGTCTTTGATTTGTGCAAATTGTCAGTCTTTGGGTTCCTGTAGTGGGTATTTCCTGTTGCTTCCGACGTCTTCTTATCTGGCGCTTCCATCATCTTCTTATCTGGCGCTTCCATCATCTTCATCTTCAAGGTGCTCGGTAGTGGGCAGAACCACAGACTTTGTTTAGCTTCTCTCCGGGTAACCCTTGGTTACTTTGGGTCACCGTTCTGAGATTTTTAACTTAGTCAGTGGCCTACTTAGCCGAAGCTCCCTCCTTTTGACGCAGGAAATACCCTTCTCGAGATGGCACAGTGGGATCAGAGTGTTTTGCAAGTTCAAGTGCCTCGGTATCAGGATAGCAGTTCAGTGATGGTCGGTCTTTGTTCAGGAGCTCTTCTTGGGTGCTGACGTTGTCTGTCGTGGCCAGGGTCGAGGAAACCTTTTTGCAGTGGTGGGCGTGCAGCCAGTGCTTCTTCCCCTCCACTCGAAGAGCCGTCCGAGTGGTGATCAGTACTTGCCAGGGGCCCGTCCACCGGGGTTCCAGACTCTTCGCTCGCTGAAAGTTCCGGACTAGGACGTAGTCACCCGGTTGGATATCGTGACCGGGACCCCTGGAAGCATCGGGGATGGCCTGCTGCACCTGTTGATGAATGACAGACAATGTTTTAGTTAACTTGTATAAATAATCTGACAGCAGGACGTCGGGGACGTCGTGAATGGAGGTCGGTTTGGGGGCAGTCCAGAGGTTCATAGGCCGCCCAAACACAACTTCGTAGGGGGTCAAGTGGTGCTTAGTGGGAGTGGAGCGCATCGATAGTAATGCCAGTGGAAGGGCATCTGACCACTTAAGTCCTGTGGTGGCCACTATTTTTGACAGTTTCAGTTTCAGTGTAGCGTTGTGTCGTTCAACCAGGCCAGCGGATTGGGGGTGGAAGACCGCATGGAACCTTTGTTTTACCCCCAACCCCTTCAGGATTAGTTGGATACCTTCAGCTATGAAGTGGGGGCCATTGTCGCTCCATAAAATTCGACAAAGGCCGTAGCGAGGGAAAAACTCTTTCAGTAGTACTTTGGCAGTAGTCATGGCAGTGTTATCACGGGTCGGATAGGCTTCCACCCATTTGCTGAAGGCACATACAATGACCAATACGTACTTCAAGCCTTGGCACCTCTCTAATTGGATGTAATCCATCTGAAGGACCTCAAAGGGGTGGTCGGGGATCCCAAACCCTCCCCGGGGTACCACAGTTCCTTTCCCGGGGTTGTGCTGTAGGCAGATAAGGCACTGCTGGACCAGGCGTTTGGCTGAGTCGGGGATCTTGTTGTTGTGCCAGACTCTGGAGATGAGTTCAATCATGGGGGCAGAACCTATGTGTGCAGGGGAGTGTGCCATGGTCAGTATGGGGATCAAGTATGCATCAGGCAGCAACCATTTGTTCGTGTCTTTTGTCCGCCAGCAGTCCTCATCGTCCCTTAGACCCACCCGTGCCCACTCAGTCAGTTCGTGTGGTGTGCTGGCCGATTGGATGTCCCTGATTGTTTCCCTAGCGTCGGTCCATTTTTCTGCTTGTGACCTGGTCACATACATGCGTGTCGTTGTCCTATTCTCAGCTGTGGTTCGGGCAGTGGTGTCGGCCAGTGCGTTTCCCTGTCTTACTAGGTCTGTCACCTTCTTGTGTGCTTGGCATTTGATCACTGCTAATCGTTTGGGGAGGAGAACTGCTTCAATCAGGGCGGAGACTAAATCTCCGTGAAGGATGGGCGTACCGTGGGACGTCAGGAATCCCCTTTCCCTCCATAGGAGCCCAAAATGATGAACCACCCCGAAGGCGTACTGGCTGTCCGTGTAAATGTTTGCCGCGGTTCCTGCTGCTATGATACATGCTCGTGTAAGGGCAATTAGCTCTGCTGCCTGTGCGGATTGTTGTGTGATGCGAGCTGTTTCAACAACTGTTCGAGCTGTCGTCACCGCATAGGCAGCAGAGGTGGTGCCGTCTGGGAGTTTGATACAAGAGCCATCTACCCATAGTTCTCCATCAGGATCTGTGAAAGCAATGTCTCGGAGGTCAATTCGACTCCTGGTCTGTTCGTCCGTGAGGGTCACACAGTCGTGTATAGGGGGCACATCGGGGTCATTTTCGGGCAAGGGTAACAGTGTAGCAGGGTTCAATGTCGTGCATCTCTTCAGGGTGATGTGGGGTGCAAGTAGAGTCAATCCGTACCCTGTTAGTCGTGCGCTAGTCAGGTGTTGAGTCTTAGTCTGGTTCAAAAGGGTGTCAACTGCATGGGGCACTAATACCGTGAGGGAGTTTGAAAGCACAATTCCCTCACTCTGGCGGATAGAGACAGCAGCAGCGGCTACTGCTCGAAGGCAGGCAGGTAGAGCTCTGGCGACTGGATCAAGAGGGCAGAGAAGTAGGCACAAGGGCGTTGTTTGGCGCCGATGGGCTGAGTTAGAACAGACAATGCACATCCCTCCCTTTCGTGAGTGAAGAGGGAGAAGGGCTTGGAGTAATCTGGTGTTCCTAGAACGGGTGCCGAGCAAAGGGCATCCTGCAACTCCTTAAAGGATGCTTGGCATTCGGGAGTCCACGGGAGTGGGAACGGAACATCTTTGGCCAACAGGGAAAGTAGGGGTTTTATAATGAGACTGAAATTTGGTAACCATTGTCGGCAGAAAGAAGTAAGGCCCACTAATGAACGGACTTGCTTTTGTGTTTTTGGAATGGGGGTGTCTAGGATGGTTTGGATTCGGTCGGGCGTAAGTTTCCTCCCTTCTTTGGACAGGAGATGGCCTAGGTATGTTACTTGGGGCTGGCAGAACTGCAGTTTCTTTTTGGAGACTTTGTGGCCATTCTCCGCAAGAAAGTGCAAGAGTTGGATAGTGGCTGTGATTGCAAGTGGAGTGGTGTCGGCCGCCAAAAGGATATCGTCAACATATTGGATCAACACCACTCCATCTGGTAGCTGGACGGCGTCCAGCTGTCTTTTGAGGGCCTGGCTATAAATGCTGGGACTTTCAGTGTAGCCCTGGGGAGCTCTACAAAATCGGTATGAACGGTTTTTTAAAATGAAGCCGAAGAGATAACGGCTGTCTGGATGGATGGGGATAGAGAAAAATGAATTTTTAAGATCAATAACGGTGAAGGTGGTGGCAGTGGACGGGATGAGAGTCAGGATGGTGGCGATGTCTGAGACTACGGGGTACTGTGGTACCACCACTTTGTTGACTTCTCGCAGGTCGATGATGAAGCGGTACGCTTTCTCATCTCCCTCACCTTGCTTCTTAACAATGGGTAGGATAGGGCTATTGCAGACATTACTAACCACTTCCTCTACCACTCCTGCATCTACCAAGGACTGAATATTCGCTACCAATGCCTTCTCGCCTTCGGGCGATATCCGGTACTGTGGGAGTTTCGGGAGTATTGCATCTGGTCGAACAGTTATGTGTACAGGATCGATCATCATTCGTCCTACATCCGAGTCGTTTCTGGCCCATAGGTACAGGGGTAGGGTATCGAGCAAGGATAGGTCAGCATCTGTTATGGCGTACATATGTCGTGCGGGGTAGGGTCTGGACATGCTCGGGTTGTCGTACAGGATGACTCGGACTCCATCCGGGGAACACCTAATAGTAGCTCGGAAATGTTTCAGTAAATCAATACCCATAATGGCGTCAGGGGAGTTGGAGGAGAGCAGAAATGTTGTGTCAGTGGGATTGTTTCCTAGGTCAAAGGAGATAGGTACAGACAGGGGATTAGTGGAGGGCGTTCCATCGAAACCTATCGAGGTAATGTGTGAGCCAGACAAGGGTGCCCTTGGAATCAGTCGTTTTGATAATACACTACGTGTCGCTCCAGTGTCTACCAAAAATGGAGACTTTGTACCCAGGACCTTAGCAGTGACGTAAGGACCTTGCTGGTCAACACAGAGCTCGACTGGATCCCTCCCTTGCCCCTGGCAGTCCTATGCAGAGTCGTGAGCATTGTTGCAGTCGGACTGTTGGCACTGATTCTGTCGGGGGCGGTCAAATGTGTTTGGTCTGCCAGATCAGTCATTGGTGGTGTCGCGGGTCTGCCCTCGTCCCTGCCCTCCAGTTTTGGAGCCATTTGTCATGTCCCTTGTTTCTTTATTTTTAATCATTTCCCGAAGGGCCAGGCATTGAGACTTCCAATGCCCAAATTCTTTGCAAAATGCACACTGGTTCTCATCGAGGTCGGTTCGTGGAGCGCCAGGTGTGGGGTTGCGGTCTCTAGGGGCCGAATTCCTAGGGGCATTCGACTGGTAGTTTCCCCTATATCGTTCCCTTCCTGTAGTCACTTCATGCAATTGAGCAATCATCACTCGTTCCTTTAAGTCCTTTTTCTTTTTCTCATTCGTTCTCGTTCTTTTGGTGTTCATAATACTGAGCCATCTGAAGGATAGCTGCAGGTTTGGAGGCTCCCCAACTACTCTCACTCGTCTGTAACTTTTGGGAGACCTCTTGCGATAGCCCTTTTACGTAGTTTTGCACGAATAGGTGTTGTCCGGTTGCGGTGGTCATGTCTTGGCCACTGTAGTCGGAGAACACTGTTTCAAATCGGGAGAAATATTCTGATACATCTTCCTGAGGTTTCTGACGACAAGCCGTGACTACCGACCAGTCTACCTTCTTTTCTGGGATCAACGTCTTTAGCTTCTGTACTATTTTGTCGGGGAGTTCCAGTATGTCTTTTACAGGTTTCTTTTCGGGCTCTCGCTGCCTATCTAGGTCATCGAGTTGTTTCCAGGTGTGTCCGAACAGGTCTGTGTGGTCGGCTTTCCGGATTTGCTTCCACACATCAGCCGGCAGACACAACCCGAAAAACAAATCAATGTCCGATAGAGTCATTATGGTTGAGGCCAAGGCTGTGCCTAGTTCTATATAAAATGCCGTAGGGTTCTTTCGTAGATCGGGCAGGGTTTGCCTAAAAGTTAAAATATCTTGCCGATCCCATGGTTGGTAAACCCAGTTGTACACAACCCTCCCTTTTGCATCTGCGTGGTTGATATCATCGTTTGTTCCCTGACCTCTTGGGGGAACCCAATAGGGGGCGGCTTCTCTGATAGGCATCATCGTGTTGGCTGCTTCTAATGAGGACTCAATCGTCTCAGGGACTGTGATCTTGACCTCTGGTTTCTGTTTCGCGAGGTGGCGGAAGACCTCAAGCGTTTGCATGAAGAGGTCCGTCACATCGCTCTCAGTTCCATCTCCAACATCGATCCTTCTATATAGAGCCGTCAATTTAGCAGGACCTTTATTCTGGTACCTATCCTCATACGTGTTCAGGGTGTGGTAGCTGAACCGTAAAATGAAATGCCGTCTGTGACTACCGGCATGTGAATTGTGCATATTCATCGTATATTCTTCGCTCTCCTTCCGTTCTACCAATGTTTTTGCTATCTTGTCGATTCCATCCCGCTCATCTTTGCTCAACCTATTTGGTCTGGCTGTTAGGTGCCTGCTAGTCTCATGTTCATCTGCTGTTGTTACCAATGCGGCTGGTGCGAAGGCCGTAAGAGCCGGGGCACTAGTGCTAGGGTCACCCACACCTGTACTTTGAAGTGGTGAGTGTTGTGCTAGAGGCTGGCTGGGAGCATAAGGAGGAGGCATGTAGATAATTGGAGGACCGAGCAGTAACTCGTCATTTGCCCGCTGTTTGGAGGGCATCTCCGGGTAGAGCGCAGAGGTGGTCCTGACAGGGCATTGGCCTGCCAGTCCTGATTCTTGCGTTTGTTTAACTTCCTCTCTTCTTCTTATTTCTTCATCTAGTTCTTTTGCGGCCAGATGGGCTGCTTTTCGTAACTCTTTCACTATTTTTGCTTCTTCTCTTTTCCTTCGATGTTCTGCTTCTTTGCGCCACATGCCAATACTATCGAGCATAGTGGGCGTTGCCTTGTTTATTTTTACAGCTGCTTCTAGTGTTTTTATTTTATTTTCATCAAAAGAATCTATCAGTGGCCACTGACTTTCAGGATCCTTTTTTGTATATTTATGCCATAACTTACTATACGCTATAGCAACTAGTCCTTGCTTAGTAAACATGTCCTTTTTAGGGGTGCCTTCCAGTGGAGCTGGATGGTTCATCTCTAATAAGCGGTCCGGGTTGACCCAACTATTAACCAATGGGGAGAAGATAGGCATGACGGATTACAATGGGGGGCAAAAGCCTGCACTACCTATCTTTTCACTATTTGCAAAGACTGGACAGAATATTCTATTCTACGCTATTTGCAAACAGAGAGTACCTCCAGAAAGAACCAATTCCAAACAGTCAATGTTTGGACAAACAATCAATCAATGAGGAATGAAATAGGCACGACGTGTTAAAGGCTTGCGTTGCCTACCCTTCACTATCTGCAAAGGGAGAGAGAATATTCCTATTCTTCCCCGTTTGTAGGCAGAGAAGATCCTTAAGAGAACCAACTTCGAACAATTCAATGTTCGATTCAATCAATCAATCAATGAGGAGAAAAATAGGCACGACGTGTTAAAGGCTTGCGTTGCCTACCCTTCACTATCTGCAAAGACTAAACAGAGTATGGCGATTCTGTACTTGTTTGCAAATAGAGAATTTCTCAGAAACAGTCAATAAGTAATACTAGTATTTTCAAACAATCAATCAATCAATTTCGCAATTTGTCGTGTGTCACGACCTTACCCGGACCGCATGGACAGTTTCTCGTCTTCCGCTTCCAGCGCCCGATTGTCCTCTATTCTCTTGTTGCTATCGCGGCACTCCTGGTGGTTCCCAGTCAGGACCGTAGATCACTCGGGAGAGGTTAGCTCGGAATCAGTGAAGTTCAGATGATCGGCTGTCAGACGAGGGTCTATCGGACAGGAGCTCTCCCGATCGTTGCAGTTGTTCACTCTGTCGTCGGGACCTCTCCCACTGGATCCACGTGTCGCTGATGGGCCCCACGTTGGGCGCCAATTGATAAAGATCAATTTCAAAATGGTCAGGTGCTTTCAGTAGATGTTTCCTAAGTTAAATTTGCCCGGCGTAAAACGCCTCTAATACCATACGAAGTTATTCAATAAAGAGGCAGGCGCTGGGGACAGGAAGACAGGAAACAAGTTTATTCCGTCGGAGTAGAACACATCAGATCAGACAACAAGGTATCGTCTCGAGGTGCTCTCTCAACCTCTCTGAGACCTGGTCTTTTATCCCCTGGGTTAAGACATGTGAACGCTCTTTATTACAACAAGGGCATTGTGAAGTATGAGAACGACATCCCCGGCACCCCCCCAGTTCCGGCCCATTCCAACACATGACAACAGTAGAAGCCCTTTCCCCTCATATGATTGGGAGGCAGCTGAGTGTTCTGCCGATTCCTTTGGAATGTGTGCGCCTGATGGAATCTCAGTGGGTGGGGACGTCATGATCAATAGTGGTCTCTTTCAGGAGAGGCAAGTGCATACAGTAGTGGGCAATAAACTGTATCCTCGGGCTAAGGGATGACCAGCGGTTTGTACAGGCAGTCGGGCTCAGAGGAAGGGGTCATCAAAGGAGGGGTATTCATGGACGGAAAGGAGGTGTTGGTCAGGCGCGGGGTGTGATTCCCTGAGACAGAGTCATGGGGGGGGGGTTCATGACTTGTGCATGTGAGCGCGGGGGCAGCCAGGAGGCGCGGGGAAGGCTTGCAAGGTTCAGGGAAGTGTGCTGACGGGCGATCGTGAACAGGGAGACCATGGTACCTAAAATGGCTGTCGTGTATGTTCATACGTGAATCGGCAAGATGGCGTAGATGATGTTTAGTACACGAACTAAAATTCCACAGAAGACTGATTTGCATATGGCCACGTCTAAACTTGGGTGGCATGTTGAGCAAAAGAATGATGGATTTAACCCAGATCTCTTGACTGGGGGAGAATGTTATGATTTGTTCTGCATTTCTTCCATCAATTGTGTGCCTTTTAATTTCTCACCCTAAGTGCACCGGGTATGCACAGACATGGGTCCTGGGCTCACTGTGCAACTGGATTCAAGCTATCCTGGCTGAAGAAGGGTGAAACTCCAAAACTGGTCCTAGGATGCTTGTTTCAGGTCCACGGAGTACATGGTTTTACAGTTCGGGCTGGACTGTTCCCATGAGGCACAGGGTCAAGACTGATTTGCACATGGCCAGGTCTGAACTGGGGTGGCATGGTGAGCAAAAGAATGATGGATTTAACCCAGATCTCTTGACTGGGGGAGAATGTTTTGATTTGTTCTGCATTCCGTCCATCAATTGTGTGTCTTTTGATGTATGGGTGAGTGAGCAGATATGGGAGAGCTTGTATGGATGTTGAATGGGTGTGTACGTAGTTGTGTGGGTATTGGAGTCAGTGAGAGTGCTTGTATGGGTGAGTGAGTGGTTGTGATTAGAGGCTGTATAGGTGTATGAGTGGGTAAGCGAGTGGCTGTATAGGTGAATGTAGTTCTGTGGATGATGTCATCATTAATATAATTTGAGATGTCATTGGTGATGTCATCTGTGATGTCACTGACCATGTCATGAGTGACGAAAGATGGGCAGTCATGAAGCGAGCATTGCAGGGGCGTAAGTTATAGTTAGCTTAGGTAACTATAACCTGCTGAATTTCACTGGTTTTGTATGAGTAAAATCTGAGCCGAACTACAACATCCCTGAAACCTTTGTTTTTTTCTGTGAATTTCTACTTTGTGAATTCTATTTCCTAACCATACGTCCCTTTAACCGTTGTTTTTTTAAGTGGATTTCTAAAGTTTTTAATTATGTTTCCTAACTATAATGTCTCTGTAACCTTTGTTTTTTTTAAGTGAATTTCAATTTTTTGTAACTAGTACTCACATTTGCAGAGTGGTGGAGAAAGGAGGTGGTGGCCATATATGTCTGTGTGTATAAATGTGTGTGTGTGTGTATATATCAAAGCAATAAAACAAAAATAGGCAGCACCCCCAAGGATTTTCTTTTCAATTATTTGTTCAAAACAACTAACAAAATAAAACAGCTGACGCATTTCGTCTGCTCCCCGTCTTCCTCACTGCATTTAGATCTAGTCCTTTCTCACTTTTACTATTTATATTGGTAAAAGTGAGTCACTGCAATCTGGCAAATGTAGTGCCCATATGTACCCATTGCGTTTCCCATTTGTTTCACAATTTCGAGTGGTAATCCAAACAAAATTGTGTATTTACATTTTGACCTCGATTAAATCAAAATAAATTAACCAAGATTTTCCACATGAAATTGAATACTTCTGTTGTCATTTCACTTTGGCAGAGGAATTATTTTCATCAAAGAGATTGTCAATGTTCACGTTGTGATTTTCTACGTGTTCAATATTATTTCATGTATTTCCTTCGTTCCCATAGTTGGATGATATTTGTATTTATATTTGCACATATAATTCCTCGTCATTTACATGTACTAAAATTCTGCTCCTAGTAACATATTGATTTATTTGGAGCCGATATCCAAAATAACATTGCCGTTGGTAACAGTAAACTATAAACGAAGATGATGTTTTCACAGTTGCCTAGCCTATTCTGTGGGGTTGTAGTTTATACTATATTTTCTAGTTCTACAGTAATACTAAAAACATACTACACAATGCTGTTCTCAAACATTTGTGTGGAGGTTCCCCCTCTACCTGTCTTATCTGTTTTGGTGCTGAATTTCCATCCTTGGAATGCAGACTCTGCATGTGAGTACATATTTTAGTAGGAAATGTGGGAGAAATAAGGAGATTGGCTGGAAAAAAGGAAATTCTCATTATTGAAGGGCTGTGGCTTAGGAAGAATTAAGAAGGCGTTATATATGGTCGGGGATAGGTTTCGTGAGGGATGTCCACCCCTATAATAAGCCAGCTCATTGCTGTTCACTAACTGCATCTCAAAAGTTACTACAGTTAAAAATGAGCCACAACATTAATATATTACTCCAGCTCTGAGCTGAAGTAAGTCCAGCACCCCACATGACCTGCCACCCTCTTCAAAACTGATTGGAGTCAGGTAATTCAAATATTACTCCATTGAAAATAATGTTAAAATAAATTAAATTATTTAAGATAGTTAACAATATAATTAAACGTCATTTAATTACAAAAATCTAAAACTAACACATGTATTATTTAATTTTAAATAGGGCCCCCGGTTTATGGTATTTATTGTGTTGCCATTTCCATCTGTATTTATCCATATTTATTTTTTGGCCATTTTTTCTGTGTTTATCCATATTTATTTTTGCCACAAGCAAAAGACAAAGCTACAGCTAGTATTTTTCCACATTCATTTAAATTGACAATGCACACCTGCGCCCGGTTGTTATTAGTCAACACAATATATTTATTTGAAAACTTTGCCATTGTAGTACAAGTTAGTCAAAGGGGAGATCCCTGGAGTCGACTAATCGACTGATCACTATTAGCCTTTCCTGTTAGAGAAGAAAAGGTCACAATATGCCGTGGGTATTTGGACAAACATAAAAATAGGTTTCCACAAAGAAAAAGTCTCGTTTACAATCTAAATTTATTAAAATTACACTCGATTAAACAATAAAAAACAGAATGAATTCATACACTTTTTACAATACAGTTTTTAAATCCAAGATAAGGTACCTTGGAAAGATAAAAATAATTATTTAGCAATGTTACACAAACACAATATTACGGTACACGATAAATGAGGAAACAGTCAAAATATGTTCACAGAAAATAGACAGCAAACTAAACATAATCACAAAAAAAACCCTCATGTATAAGTGGCCCTCTCGATATCTATGCCACTGTATTTCACCAGATCCAATGGCCTTAAACAATTTAGTTACTATAAAGCTTTAGTGGAAAGATGAAATACCCATCTAAAGTTTTACCCGGCCCTAACTGGATTCTTTTAAACAAAACAAACAGTGCGTCGACGCGTTTCGGTGCTTTTCACTTGATTTTGTGGCACCTTCCTCAGGACTTCGTTTTTTCTGGGGTTTCGGTGACGGATGGGTACACCGTATCTGTGGATATATTAGGAGAGATGTACGAAATCAGTTATCGTGCATAAAACCTGTTTCTCATTCTCTATGTGGGGTAAAGTGCTAAATTAACAAATACCCAGTCTGACTTCGCATTCTTAGTTCTAACTGTCATTGTTGTCTAGACAATAAGTAATGCCTGGCGCCGATCGGCTTAGTCAGAAAATACATTTGGTCACTCATTGGTACATACAACGGCTCAATTTTGTTCGCATTGTCCACTGCTATTCCTGTGGGACAATCCCTTTTGCCAAGAAACAATCAGGCAACTCACATATGAATCCCTCCGATTCTTTTTCATTGTGGAAGACCTTCTGACGCAGTGGGGATTGATAAGCCCTGGGACCTAGGGAGATAAATCAATATCACTTCTCACCCTTGGAGTCGTGTGGGGAACGTTCCACAGTGGGGTCTGTTTGAAGATTTGCTTCAGCTTCCACAGATATTGTTCTTGGAGCCTTCTGTCAAATAACCAAAACTTCTATTAGGGATAAGATGGAATCTCCTATACCATACTACCTAGGAGGTTCTCTACGTTCTCATATTTACCTCTCTCCTACATATGGAGCTCCTTGTTATGGGGTTCCTTAATTTTGAGGTTATCAGGCGTTTGCTCACTTGTCGTGTATCTGTAGTATTAAAGTACATTACATCTTTTTACTAGACTATTACTGTAATAGTCTAGTAAAAAGATGTAATGTACCCTAATAGATCCCTAATAGAAGTTTTGGTTATTTGACAGAAGGCTCCAAGAACAATATCTGTGGAAGCTGAAGCAAATCTTCAAACAGACCCCACTGTGGAACGTTCCCCACACGACTCCAAGGGTGAGAAGTCATATTGATTTATCTCCCTAGGTCCCAGGGCTTATCAATCCCCACTGCGTCAGAAGGTCTTCCACAATGAAAAAGAATCGGAGGGATTCATATGTGAGTTGCCTGATTGTTTCTTGGCAAAAGGGATTGTCCCACAGGAATAGCAGTGGACAATGCGAACAAAATTGAGCCGTTGTATGTACCAATGAGTGACCAAATGTATTTTCTGACTAAGCCGATCGGCGCCAGGCATTACTTATTGTCTAGACAACAATGACAGTTAGAACTAAGAATGCGAAGTCAGACTGGGTATTTGTTAATTTAGCACTTTACCCCACATAGAGAATGAGAAACAGGTTTTATGCACGATAACTGATTTCGTACATCTCTCCTAATATATCCACAGATACGGTGTACCCATCCGTCACCGAAACCCCAGAAAAAACGAAGTCCTGAGGAAGGTGCCACAAAATCAAGTGAAAAGCACCGAAACGCGTCGACGCACTGTTTGTTTTGTTTAAAAGAATCCAGTTAGGGCCGGGTAAAACTTTAGATGGGTATTTCATCTTTCCACTAAAGCTTTATAGTAACTAAATTGTTTAAGGCCATTGGATCTGGTGAAATACAGTGGCATAGATATCGAGAGGGCCACTTATACATGAGGGTTTTTTTTGTGATTATGTTTAGTTTGCTGTCTATTTTCTGTGAACATATTTTGACTGTTTCCTCATTTATCGTGTACCGTAATATTGTGTTTGTGTAACATTGCTAAATAATTATTTTTATCTTTCCAAGGTACCTTATCTTGGATTTTAAAACTGTATTGTAAAAAGTGTATGAATTCATTCTGTTTTTTATTGTTTAATCGAGTGTAATTTTAATAAATTTAGATTGTAAACGAGACTTTTTCTTTGTGGAAACCTATTTTTATGTTTGTCCAAATACCCACGGCATATTGTGACCTTTTCTTCTCTAACAGGAAAGGCTAATAGTGATCAGTCGATTAGTCGACTCCAGGGATCTCCCCTTTGACTAACTGTCTTCCTACCCTGTTCCCTGGTGAAAGTGGGGTACCCTCTCCTTTTTGAAACCATTGTAGTACAAGCACATGTGCATTTTAAGAGACTTTGCGGACATCGAGGCTCTTTCTGGTTTGTTAATGAAATGAAGACCACTGAAAACCCATTCAATATTTGCTGATGATACTGGAATGGCCAAAAGATTCAAAGAATGATTACACAGTGTTGGCAATTCTTGCTTCTGAGAATGCCAGTATGTGATTGTATTTTTGTGGCATAGGGTGCATTACATATTTCTTGAATTCTTCTTCTACAACATTCATTACATCATCAGAAGCTCCAACCAACATAAATAAATATTTGTTATCATTGAAATCCTGACTAAACTGAACTTTCTTGAATGGGTCCAGGATTGTAACAGGTTTCCAAAAAGAGCTGTAACTCATTTGCCTAGTTATGTTAAGAGCTAGGACAGCATCCCACTTGTTTTTCAGTGCATCTTTAAAAGTAATTATCTCTTTTATTAGGGCATTTGCTTTTTTTTTGTGGTAACATTTGCAATAGACTGGCGATCATTGGGTCTTGCGTATAGTCTTGCTCCAATGCCAAAGCCAAGTCAACATCTATGGCTGAATATATTTGGTGGACATGTGTATCTTCTTACTCGAGCTTCTTCTGAATGTTGATGAAACCAGTGAGGGTTTTAACAATGAAATGCAACTTGACATAGAAAGATTGGTGGTTTGCACTGTTGGGGCCGAGAAGTTTACGTAGGTGATCAATTTTGGATCCAGTGGCTTCTTCATTGTTTACAAAAGCAAGGAAGTAGTGCCATATTTCCAAAAGTCTTACTGCCCCCTCATACAGCTGAACCATCGGATCACAACACCTGTATTTTAAGCAATAACTTATTTTTTAAATACAATTCAGCAAAATTATTTTCATTTAATTTAATATTGTAAAATAAGAATTTTTTTTAACTGAAAACTAAGTTGTGCTGTATTTTTTTCTTTTGTTCTACATTTAGATTACATAGATGAAATTCATTTAAAAATAATTTTAAAACATTTTACTACATTTTTTCCAAGTTTAATCAACTTTTTTACTTTTCGCAATACTTTACTATTAAGAGACTTTGCAGTCAGCATGGTGCTCGCCGTATGGTAAAACATAGCAAAAGGTTCCCCATACTTTACCTTAGGAATATCTCCACTAAGATGGCTGGTATCTCCATATGGTAATGTATTGGGAACATTTTAAAAGTGTATTTGTCTTAGAAGAAGTTAGGAACAATATTTGTATGTTTAATTACTGATAGGTCTTGGAAAAATAATATAGGATCTGGTTCAAAACTAGATTACACATGATGCTCCAGGTTGTGGACCTCTAACGCATTATAGGAAATTATACCATCCTTTGATGGATAATTAGGAAACATAGGAAATCTATGTACAAATATTTCACTAATAAAACATACACCACCACCGCACAGAGCCTAATTTAAGAAACCATTCTTTGTTTAGCACAACAAATCCATGTAGAGTAATATATCACTTTGTTAATATAAAATATTTTTGAAGTATTTACTCTTTATTTTCATCACCAGTCTGATCACAAATGATTTCACCTCTTTTTACCCAATCAGGTTGGCATCACATCTGCAGTTTATACACAGAGTGGAACTGCTAATGGCTTGTGAGTTAGAGATGACAGGACCCTTTGGCTCCTGACTGACTCCGTAGACTAGTGACAAAAGGGCTTGGGTGTAGTTGATAGAATTCATGATGTAGAATGTTCAGTTAACGGTTAGACACTGAGGAATAAGAACATGTAATACCAATCTCTGTGTGGGGTGTAATCATTTACATGCTCCAAGGCTTTGGAGGATGCTACAACTGGCAATGAGATACCGGATACCTAACCCTAAGAGCCAACAGTGCTCTCCCAGAAAGTTTGCCATGGTCCAGCAACTGCTCGTGTGTGCCACACAAACCTCAGTCAAAGTGAAGATCAATGGTTGGTGTATATGGAGTCAAAGCACCACTGCAGCCAGTGCAAAGATTTCGTAGAAGAATAAGAGGAAGGTCTTACAGACAATTTGTGTAGTAATGGCCTGGAACCTGCTGGTGAGTCTGTGAAACAGGTACTGCACCACAACACACAGCCGTAAGTCACACAGAACAATAACGCTAAAGGCAGCATAAGCTGGGTACAAACAAACACTAAAAGAAAGAATTGTCATATACTGAAAGTGTATTTATGCTTACCAGAACATGAGTAAAGAGAGCCATCTGACCTCAAAAGTGGGCAAAGCAACACAAGTGAAAGCTCAGGGGGTTGTGCTTACAGAGCCATTGGTCCTTGAAATGACCACCATAGAAGGCGTTGGGTGCATTGCACACAACTCAAAGGTCGTCAAGAAGCTAGAAGGCTCTAGTTGCCACACAACATAGGATCAGCCGCACCAACACAATTGTTAGCACACGGCTGGTGCTTGATAAAGGTGCCAGACCAAGCAGGCTGCCAATATCGCCAGAGTGGGCTCGCTCTTAACAACAAAGTTCCACAGGTTATGGTGCCACCACCTTCCTGAAACACCTTTTCCCTTTGATTCCACCAAAAAGCTGAATATTGTTGCCAGATGGACTGCCTGGATCGAAACGTTTGATGTTTTCATCGATGAACTGAAAGAAGCAGATAACAAAAAAATCATCAAAGATCTCAAGCATCCTGCGGGTGAAGAAGGAAAGGAAGTAATAAAGAAAATGCCACATGCTGATGAAGTCCCATACCGTCAAATCAAAGAAGCATTAAATATCAAGTTCATTCCAATGCCGAATGTCAATAGCGAAGGATACATTTTCAACAAAGAAATGTAGAAAGTTGATGAAATAATCAACAAGTTTGTTGAAAGACTTGATACACTCATCAAACATTACACATTCAATGAATTCAATGATGGAGAAGTCATACTTTTCAGAGCCATAGATGGTTGCCTTCACGATTCATTTAGATGATGAATGATGAGACCAATGCTCAGTCTTGGAGTGAGTACTCATGGATGCAAGAGCCGAGCAACATGAAGAATGACAAATTTCTAACATGAGGCTGGAAGAGCCCAGAATGAGTCAGCACTGAGCATAAAAAGTAGGCCTAGATTGAAGTTCGAGGGCCACAAAGTTATGACTCCAAAGAAAAACAAAACATCCATTAAACAAATATGCTAAAGTTGTGGGGAAAGAACGATTTTGTGATAATTTGCAAAGCGCAGGAAAATTCTACTCACACTCACAAGGCGAAGCAGCCACATCAGTTAAGGCAAAGGGAAACTAAATTATGTTGATCATCATCTAAATCTTCCTCAAAAAGTTCTTCAATGTCATTGTCAAGCAACAGTGAAGAAGATAGATGTGTGATGTAAATGTCAACTAAAGAAAAATGTGCGCTTGTCAGACTGTCCGCATGCAAGGCAGAATGTAAGTCAAAGGAAGATCAACAAGTGAATTCATGAAATTCATTTAGACACTGTCCTAAAATCACATTAAAGGTGAATGGTTGTTGCATACCTTTTTTCATACACAGTGGTGTGTTGATAAGTGTAAATGGGTGTCTTCGTCAAAGTCATTTTAAAGGCAAGGTTGATTTGTAGCAACCATAAAGCACAAAAAGACAAAGAGGCATCCATCAATTCAAGTATTTCAAGTTACTTCGTCAAGTGCCTGTTAACTTAGTTTCAGTACAGCTGCTGAAATGGAACTGATATTTGTAACTGACAACATACATGCCCATCACGAAATAGCGAGTCAGTTTCCGTCATTGTTTCATGTATTAGGAAAACTTAAGACAATGAAAGTGCAAATTCATATTATTGAGGACAGTCATCCTGTTTTTTTAGCAACATCAACAAATTGCATTTTATTTACAGGACGCTGCTGAAAAAGAACTTGAGACATTACTAAAGCATTATATCATTGAGTGTGGTATGGTATGGTATCATTGGTATGACTCAAAGGGTTTTGCCCGTAGTGGTAGTGCCTAAAAAAGACAGTAAAGGAGCTGTACGCATCTGTGCTGATATGCGTCAAGCTAACAAGACTATTTAGATAGAACGACATCCAGGTCTACACATTGCTGGTATGATCAGACAGCTGAATGGTGCCAAAGTCTTCTCTCGCCATTATCTGAACAAAGAATATTATCAATTGGAACTAGAAGATAATTGCAGGTACATTACTAAATTTTCTACCAATATTGGTATGTTCAGTTATAAAAGATACATTTTTAGTGTGTCATCTGCTGCGGAACTTTTTCAAGATGCCATTCACATAATACAGCCAGTGATGCATACTTCAATTACAGTGAAGATATATTGGTCTTTGGGGCAACAAAAAAAGAAACATGATAAAGCTATTACAAACTTGTGCCATTTACTTACTGATGTAGGTCTCACTTTGAATGTAGAGAGGTGGGAATTCCACAAAACAAAACACATAATTTTTTCATATTTTCTTTGATGGGGGTGGGACTCCGACAAAAATACAGGCTGTGTCAGCCACCTGTCCCCACAAGATGTTACAATGTTATGCTCTTTTCTTGACATGGCCAGCTACTGTTCTTGTTGCATCTGTGATTTTGCCACAGTAAGTGCGCCACTAGGAGATTTAACTAAACGAAGCTTCATTTCAATGGTCACATGAATGTGCAAAAATCTTCAAGAAAATGAAAAATGCAATTGAGAATACCATTAAAATGTCCCACTTCCATCCAAGGCTATAAACAGAAGTTGTTGTTGATGTAAGCCTAGTAGGGTTTGGCACGATTCATGCCCAACATAATGGACATCCAAATGCTAGAAGGTATATTGTAGCTTGAGAGTGCAGATTTTCGTCACAAACTGAACGTGCTTATTCACGACCAGAAACAGAAAGCCTAACTGAAGTGTTGACTTGTAAACATTTTCACGTGTTTCTATATGGAAAGCATTTTACTCCTGGAACAGATCATCAAGCATTGCTTACCATCTTTTGCAATCCTAAAGCAAAGATGCCCCCTCATTGAGAGGAGCAGGTTGTGACTGCAGAAATATGACTACACTATTGTGCACCAAACAGGGAAAGATCAAAGCCTTGCTGACTACTTTTCACAAGTGCTAGTAAAGTATCATAGTACCATTTCCAAAAAGAGTGAAGCCTACATGAACTTTATTAGTAAAGTGCAGTATTCCTTTTGTTATATCGGTGGAACAAATCATTGCTGCCAGCAGCTCAGACAGTGACAGGCTAATGCTCAAAGACATAAATGCATATCAGTCCTGGAAACCACACACTCGACCTCTTACAAATGAGAGGGAATGTACGAAATTCAAAAATGTGAATGGTGAACTTTCCATTACCCATGAAGGCATCATCTTACTAGGTTCAAGAACCTTCATACTGGAGAGTCTGACAAAGCAAGTCATTGAAGCTTTCCGAGACCGAGTTTGATTTCCTCAGCTTGATGAAAGGGTTGAAAGAGAATTAAAGACCTGTCATTTGTGCAACTGTTTATCTCCCAGTACAACCCAGCATCCATTCAACATTTTTGATCTTCCAAGCCATGTGTAGGAGAAAATCGCTGTTGACTCCTTTGGACCCCTTACAATGGACATCATCTAATTTTAGTCACTAATTAGTATTTCCTTTGGTTGAAGACCTCTCATCAAACCCTCAGGAAAAAGTAATTGAAGGGCTAGTTGGTATTTTTACAACATGGCGCCTTCCTTCAATTCTGAAGTCTGTCATTGGCCTATCTTTCAACAGTCGAGGATTCAAAGACTTTCTTGCTCAATTGAACGTGAAGCATCAAAAAAGCACACCTCTGTGGCCTCAAATAAGTGCCATTGTTGAGCATTTTTATGAGCACCACAAAAAAGACCCTTCAGCAAGCTGCACTGTAAAAGCTTGAACTCAAATGACTGCTCACCTTCATGGAAAGTCCATTAAGCAAGATTCTTTGCTTTTCAAGCACCTCCCTTGACATTTACCAACTTCAGATGTCAGAAGTGAAACTTCTCCTTCTGAGAATCCTGAGAGCCCAACGACTGCACCTGTATCTCTGTCACCTAAGAGATGACTTTGAGCACCAAGACCACTTATTGAGGAGTAATGATGTATATATGTATTTCTTGTACTTTTTATTAAACAAAGGGGAGATGAAGTGAGTTAGAGATGACAGGACCTTTTTGGTTCCTGATGGACTCTGGAAACCAGTGACATAAGTGCTAGGTTGTGGTTAATGAAATTCATGAAGTAGATCAGTTAACAGTTACACGCTGAGCAATAAAGACGTACAACACCAAGCTCTGTGTAATCATTTACATGCTCCCATGCTGGGGACGATGCTACAGAACTCACAGCAATAAACTGAATGTTTATGACTTGTCTAAACATGCACTCTGTTTTTCAGCAGCCTTGAAGAAGCCGCAGGCCTGCAGACCACAGGAGGTGGAACACAAAACACGTGTTCACTGTACATTACCTGTAAAAGATAAATGTCTGTGAACGCATTAGCAGGAATGTCTTAATTATTATAACAAAGGCACTTGGTTTACCTGCAAGCAAGCTTTTGGGACTTTTGTTAATTAACAGCAATAAGGAAGATTGTTCATATGATCAGGATTATTACTGATTGTGATTTTGCTTCTAAATGTAGAATAGAAGTCTAATATAAATTCATGTTTTCCTTATTAACACTTTTTTATATACATCTTGGAATACCGAACAAATTAGATGAAAGCACTCTTTTTGCAAACTAACTAAAACATTAGAGAAGTAGAGGGCACCATCCTCACGAACGGCATGTTTTTACTAACACTATTGTATCTTCACATTAGGGCAAGAGGAGGGGACTAGAGCTCGTCTGACCTTATCTCAGTTACCGATTCTTTACTTTGCCAGCAAAGGGAGACATCGCGTCTTGCTTTGTACTGTGTTAAATGAGCTGCAAGAAAATACATTTCCCCATTACCAAGCACTGTTAATTCTCTTTCTGTTCTCAATATAAAGAATTGCATTTGTGTATCTTGGATGGATAACATTTGCATTTAAATGGACATGTTAAGAGGTGTCCCGTCAGTAAATGGCGGCAAGGTTATCTGAGCTTCTGAACCTGTTCATTTAATGGTGGGACATCAACCATCTCTCTTTTGTACTGTCTCCTGAATAATTAATGACGTGGACAAAAGAATTGCCTACTGTTTAACTAGCTTCATAAGAATGTTTGCATCGATTGCTGAAGTCAGCGAAGGTGAGAGCTCGTTCTACAATAGAGTTTATTTTTTATGATCGTAAAATGGTCTGAGGAACCCACTTAAGAAACCACGCTTTACTAAAGAGAACTACAAGCAGAGATTAATTTCATTTTTTTTTAAAGACCTGTGCTTGTTCCCTGCCACAGAACTAATGAAAGGTTATGATGTAACTTCATAATTTGTAGGGAAAGTAAATCAGATCATTTTGTTTCGTTCTACTTTTCCCAATACAATGTTTTCCAATGCATACAACTACTTTGTACACACAGTAGGTGAAATATGATTTCACCCTGAAATTCATTGATTTTTATGATTATATACACGACATATACAACTTACACATATAAATTTCCCTAAAACCATATTTAAATAAACAATAAAATAGATGTGTGGCTAATAATTAAAAACAAAGACTATAAATATCGGCATGTTTTAAATTCATCAATAATAAAAAAATCTTGTGCAAGGAAGGTAAAAATTCATCTACACAGGAGACATCTTTCTCCTAACTCTTATAGCACCAGAGAATTAGCTGACAACTCCAAAACAAACAACGGGCGAAGACAGCATCAGCAAGTATAATAATGCTGACCTTGCTTGGAATAAATCGAACAGGCTTAAAAGTGAAGAATTATTTTTTACGCAGCGGGACATAAAATTCACAAAAAAGAGTAACGTGCAAAGTATCCTGATCAGAACAATTGTCACATGGACATGGCCTTGAGTCCTCGGGCTTCAAATAGCCTTTTTGGAAAGGCTAGTAGCCAATGGATAAGATTCAGTCTGAATCAGTCTGAAACAGGAAACAATGATGGAAATTATTGACAAGAGACAGGTAAAGGTGCACCTGTGGACAAGGACTAAGGGCCTGATTACGATCTCGCAAGGAAAGCCCTCCATATAACTCAAATTTGGAGGTCTTTCCAAGCAAATCTCGCTGGGCGAGTCCAACTGAACGAGTGCGATGCAGCCATAAGCTGACGGATTCAGTTTGCTCGGACTCCCATTGAGCTCTATAGGAGCCAATGTACCGATGCTTACACAGGCTCACATAGCAGAAAAGGGGTGGGTGGGGAAATCATACACCTGGTGACTGGCACCCCATGTTGCCCGCCACACTGTGCATGTTAGGATCCGGGGGGTACTTGTGCTCCCCCGCAAGCAATTCGGAGGGCTCTGAGTGAAGAGGGGCCTGCAACAGACCCCCGAAGTCCGATTCCGACAGCTGTTTCGTCTTGTTGAGATTGAGGCAATACAGCTGTCCAAATCATCGATCGTACTCGCTCGGTCAGAATCCGGCTCCAATGCGAGGCACGATTCGTCTGCGAACGAGTTGGTCGGATAGGATTGGGTTCCGGTAACAATTCGGTCAACGTAGAGAAGATCTTTGCATCGTACTTGGTTGTGATCGTGATCGGGCCCTAAGTGTGATGTAGGCTCTTACCGTAGGCTGAACAATTTCCACACCCTCCCTGCCCTCCTGTCACCTGGCCAGAAACTGAGAACTGATCCTCCTGATATCGATAGAGCATAGTAGTTTGGGGTTTGTGTACAGATCAGGGCAACCTAGACCTCTCTTCTGCTCCGCTATGTCTTCTAGCCAAGGAAAACGTACAGCCTCCTCCAAAGCCATAGATTCCACTGTAACAAGTTGATTCAAAGTTGGGACTGGGGAGGGCAAAATTCTCATCCAACGTACTAAAGGTGCAACTGCAGTATGATCAGAGATGTATCCCATGCCAAGCTCCTCGTGCATCGTAAAAGCAGGGATGCAATGGGAGACAGCAAAGAGCCTACACAAAAATCTATTTTCCACACCCTTATGTCCGTATACGTCACAACCATAGGCCGCCATCATGATACATTTTTCCCTATCCACTTTTAGCAGTGCACGGACAGGCTTTGTTTGTTCCCAACCTTTTTGCAAAATCCATAGTAGCCCCCAAATCATTCTTTTTGTGTGCTCTCTGCGACACTAATTCCCTATTATCATCAAATAACACAACCAGATAGGGGAAAGTTTGGACGTTAGTGAGTTCAGCACCCGGCAGAAGAATTTGCACCCTGCAGTCTTCTTAGAGCAATTTTCATGGTGGGTGATTTAGAAAAATCGGTTGGTAAATCAAGCAAATTCATAAAATCTATAAAAGCATCAGAACATTTTTGTAGTCCTACACTTGCCCTGGCAAACAACACTGCATCGTCTGCATACAGAAGAGCGGGTATGAATTTGCCGTCAGCTCTCAGGATAACTCTACTAGTAGCCGAGAGGATGTCTACTAGCTTGTTAATGTAGAGTGTAAACAGTAGCGGAGCCATGATACACTCCTGCCTGACCCCTCTCTTGACAGCCCACAAGGCTGTCACATAGCCAGCCTCATTGTATCTCACTTTTGCCCTGGTGTTATTATGGGCAGAGCGCAAAAATGCGACTAGATCCACAAAAAGAATTGACCATAACCTCGATCTGTTGATGCAGTCAAAAGCCGGTGTTAGATCCATAAAGGCCATGTGCAGAGATCCTTTTTTTCCTATTGAATACTTCCCCACCAACAGATGTAGGTGAATACACTGATCTAATATCCCTTTCCTACTGTAAATCTGAGACAACATTATATTTGTATAACCAAGTGGTTATCCGATCCAGAACCACTTTCCCCATGTTTTTAGTAGCTAAGTCTAGGAGGGAAATTGGTCGTTAAAATGCTGGATCATCCTTCAAGCCCTTTTTGGTTATGATAGTGGCCATTGACCAGAAACATCACAGGAGCAGGCCCCATTAAACACTTGTGTCAAGATCTTGGCCCAGGTTAGGGAGTCTGCTTTATACAGATCCGCCGTACCCTAGTCTGGGCCCAGCGCTTTCCCTCCAGCTGTAGGCAGGATAGCTTTTTACACCTCTTCAGTTTTAAAATGTAATGGGGCACTATCAATACCAGAGTCCCACTGTAGGTTGGACTCCCCTGCATCATCCCCACTGTACATCCCTTTGTAATGTACAACTCATCTTTCTGCAGCAATAGTGCAATCTGTTTTGGTGTTTGCTGTTCCTGAAAAGAAGGAGCTATTAACCACTTCCCAGAACTTTGTGCTATCTGTCAGCACACTTTGTTCCTCAAATATCTCCCAAGCTTGTGCCCTAATGATATTCTTCTAGTTTTTGGTTGCAGATTTATAGGCCCTCCTAGCAGATCTAACCAATCATCCCTCGGGCATTGCTTAAGGGCGCAGTTTAGATTTCCATGGGCCCTAGTTCAGGTGCCTTCAAACAACCTTTCCTCCTTACGGCCTTTGGGCTTGATTTTAATCATAAGGCCATTAGATATACACTTTGTTATTTTATCAAACGTACCTAAAAAGGTCTTTGGTACCACTATTGTCCAATTTAAACTACGGGCTTGATCTTTTATGCTAAGGTCAGAATTTAGGATGCTCCTACCCCCCTCCCCTCTGGAAGCTTCAATACAATACACCAATAGAGGATTATGGTCACTATACGTGGTCCAAAAAACTGTCAGCTTGTGAACTGTGGGGGCTAAGGGAGCAAAGACCATTATAATGTCAGTAGTACTAGTAGTGTTATAAACAGCACAGGATATTCAAAGCCAGAAATTCCTCCATTAAATGGCCTGAGTCCGTATGTTCGAAGTGAGCCAATGGTTCCTTCCCGAAGTACAACCCAAATAACACAGATGCATATTAAAATCATCTACATGCATGGCCTCATAGTATGAATCTAGCTTCTTCCCATATTGCACAAGGAACCTCTCCAGTGTTTTTAGATGTTCAGTAGCAGAACTTCTGAAAAAGGAGTTGTAAAAAAGTACTACTAGTAGAGGGGGTGATTGGCAAACAACATGTCCATTGCTGACAAATAGGCTGATTGTGACTCTACAGTTCAAGGGGAACAGGTACGTTTAAGTGAAACCAATAGGAGAAGTGCTCCCTTCCGTCTACTTTGTTGACATGTAGAGGTTGAGGAAATTACCCATCTGCGATGCAATACTTGTGCCACGCATCTCAGCCCCAGCAGAAAGTAGTCAGTCATTAGCATCTAAACCATCCTGTTCTTGCAGGGTATCAAATCTATTGAATAACGGAAGTACAGACCTATCAGAATCTGCCTGGGACATTCTAGCCGGCGTTGTGGTGTACTGTATGGGGAAAATGGGGCGGAAGAAGTTAGTTCGATAAAAGAACTACAGTGGAAAATCCTTGATAGTAATTGAGGACTGACTAAAAGTACTCTCCATGAGTACTTTAGCATAAGCGGGATGTCTTACATTAATCACTGCACAATCTCATGCCATGCTCTTCCTAACCCAGTGGCTCACCCAGCCCACCCTTCTGGCTATAATAATGTGGGGGGATGGACAATGTCCATTTGCTACCTTGCTGTCACACCAATAATTAACCTTGTGTATCAGGTCCACTTTAGTTTCTTTTAAACCATGGGTGGCAGGGGGAACTCCTAGTAGAAGACCCACTGGGGCGCTGACTCTGGGGCAACTTTAGCGAAGTCAAAAGACTTGCACCGACCATTGAGGTTGAGTCTGTGGTCAGTGAAGCAAGTTAGGTCCCCTTTAGAGATGCTACCCTAATCATGTCATTCTCCTAAATAAGAGTATCCTGATTCATAATTAGAGGCCAGTACACTCCTGTATCTACATATCGGCATGGACTGACTACTGACTCATAACAATGAGGTTTCATACACAACCATTGGAGTTTTTAATTGGATATGAAGGATTCTGACTTATTTGACCAGCCGGGTCAGAATTACAACATACTCGACATAAAATACGAGAACCTGAACAGCCCTGAAGAAGTCGAGGGGTAATCCCAAGTGACGAAACATGTGTGGGCTGGATGTTTTTTGTTTGAATGAAAAGACAAAGAAAAGACTTCATGAGACTTTGCTAACGTCTTTGCTCTAATCACATGATGAACTCTCATAAAACACTATAGCGTGTGCATAGGATTTTTGTCACAGTTACATGTTGGATTCCTTCATCCCCCATAACCTAGGGGTTGCAGGGTGTTTTCCCCTACCTCTTGCACCACACAATTCATCAGACCAACATATTACACACAGATATTGACAGGCGCCAACACTTCCTAAACCACTAACGCCTCCAAAACACTAGCACTCTTTAGAGATGATGTTGGCTACTCTGACTAGGAATGAATCTATTGTAGTGGCATTAGCTCTCCCTATTGCCGCAGCAGGTAGTTTCCTTTTGTCCATTGTTCAGAGTGTATAATTGATACTAGTTATATTGAGTTTGTGGGACAGGGAAATAGATAAACAACAAAACAAAAACACACAGTAACTTAATCCTTAGGATAAAACTAAGGAACATGGCCCAGCCCAGCCTCGATCGGTTGTAGACGTGCGCTGACGAGCCCACTGTTGGCCTGGTCTTTGCGCGGGTGCTTCCCGCACTGGGGAGCCTTGCTGGAGGTTAAGAAGCACCTCATGGTGTGAAAACTGCACGTCCTGCGGCTCCTTGCTGCGATGGAGACTAGGGATTGCGCCCCTGATACAGCCACTACAGCACCTCCTTTTAGTCGTTTTCAAGCACTATGTGCAACCGTCATATTGTCAAATGCGCTGAGATTGTTGGACAAGGACATCACACAGAAGCAAGCGTCAAGATGGAGGTGTATTCATACAAATAAAAGCCTTGGTAGTGGGGAGGCTAATGTAGTCCCACTGGAAATGAACCATCATTTGTATTAATATGATTGTGAATGCTAATAGAAACAGCCCTGATGAAACAACGGCTGGAGGTAGGCATAGTGCATACTGCATAGTGCATAGTACATACGGACTGAGAATCGGAAGTGAACTCCGCCATCCCCCCGCAACACTGACATCTCACCAGTGCAGGGCATTGCAGTAAGTGGCACCCAGAGTAAGAATCAATTGAATCAGGAACAACAACCCGCACCACGGGTGCCTTGGTTATCCTTAGCAGCAGAAGCAAGACAGTAGCCGACAGCAGCCGAGCCTATTGACACTAGTCATCAATTGCCTGATATACAAGCCAAGAATCTGTCAGCAGTGTGTTAACAAGCTCACACCATTGGGATAGAACTCTACTAAAACTCCATTAAACCCATTCAAACCCTAGTGAAATTAAAAGAAGAAAAAAAAACAAGCACTTTTCAACTTTTTAACTTTTTAATGCCAGAGTGAGTAGTCGCCACTCCACGCCACATACGCAATAACTACGCTGTTTCTCCCTGACGGCAGCTGCTCCAACCTAGAGGGGCAGACAGGCTTGGGAGGAGGAGTGGAAAACAGAGCGGAGGTGGTGAAGTTTTGCGCTTACAGAGACTAGGAAGCACCAGGTTGTTAAAGAGAGCTGCAAAAACCGAACGCAAGCTCACGAACTCAAAAGATCTCAAAAGAGAAGAGGAGGTGCTGAGCGGAGTGGTCCTTTTGTGATCTTGTGCGTTTCATGATGAGGTCTGGTCTCCAGCGTGGAGCCCCGCAAAACTCTAAACGAATCAAGTCGACTGAGGTGAAATCAGAAGTGATGGTAGGGATTGGAGAAGACCCAGCCGGACTTAGCTGGGATAAGGGAAATGGAGAACAGGAGGGAGATGTGTTAATCAACGGAAGAAGTGCATGTTCAGGGGAAAATCTGTTTATCCCAGCTGAGGAAAGGGCTTTATCCGCTTCTCTAAGTAAAGACTATGTTCATATGTAGTCTCCATGTGTGGCTCAGTCGTCTATAAAGAACTACTTCTTTAAGTACCATCCAATACAGTCAGATAAAGATATTCACAAAGAAAGTTCTCTCTGAGGGACGAAACTAGCAGGGGTTTAGTGAGTGCACATTATCCTCTCCCCTGTCCTCCCCATTGTGTAAAAAAGAAAAAGAAAGTTGTCCTGTTAATGATCTGACCAAAACTAATCTGGCCGTAAAATTGGATGATGTATTGGTTAAGCAGGACAGGAAAATTCCAGTCGAAGAGGTTGTGACAGAAAAAGCGCTGACACCCGCACTCGCACCCTCATCCTCACCCCATCCCTTAATTGTAGCAGGGCAGTTACAAGCTCTGGCACAAATTCATGTCTGTGACACTACAGCGCAGGTGGAGCCTCGGCCGGCTAATGATTCTCAAATGGCCAGTCGAGAGTTGAGTTTTGAGGGGGTGAATGTAGGGTGTCATTTGTCTCCGCTGAAGGCACTGATTGAAAATAAATATGAAAGTATGCTCGATAATATGTATGTACAAGGAGCTGAAGCTGGAGATGGATTGATATAGGAATTCCTGCTCTTAAAGATGGATCCAGCGAATCCATTCTAGTTACAGAGGTCTTACAGCCTGTCCCAAATAGTTGTTTAATTAAAGATGGTAATGTCAGCTTGATTAATCTGGATCAATCAAGTATAGAAATGGAGAATAGCTTTAAGAGCCTCACTATTAATAAATCATTGTTCGATCAAGATGTTGGTAGCTCTGAGAAGAAAATTAGTACAATCGATCAATGTAGCTCAGACCTTAAAGAGAATATACCGTCACCATCTAAAGTTGAGGCCAATAAAAAAAAGAGTGAGGTTAGCACAGAGCAGGGTTTATGGGACTGTTTAATACATACCATGGGCTCAATTACTAATGCGCTAAATTTCCACCCAGACAAATTGGATGTCCAGGTGGATATATTAAACACTCTAGCAAACCACGTGGCGGGTATTGTCACAAAACTCTTGCATTTAACCAATCTCATTATGAAAGTTCAAGCAGATAAGGATACTTCATATATAACCTGCACATGCGCACAGTTGATTGATAAGATCTCAGATCTGCTTTCAGTAGTTAGTTCCATGGTGCAAGAAGTAAAATCGTTGTCGGGTAGAAATGGGCAAGGTAGGGATGAAATGACTGCACCTTCTAATATTCTAGACAAACTGAGTGATGATGTTACACCTCAATCTGTAAAAGATGTTAGCAATACACAAGCTCACACTGAAGTCCATCATTTAGTTTCTTTAGAAGACAGCTTGGCAATAGAAGGGGGGAATTGTGATGTCTCTGGTGGAATCAATGACTCAAGTAATCTGGAAAAAGCATGTTCGAAACAAAGCAAAGGAACAAGAGTTCCACCAAAACCGACAAATCTGTCAAAAAGGGCTAGGAAAAGGCTAAGGAAAACTCACAATAAAAAAGCATATGAACTACAAACGCTTAGTAAAAAAGTGAGTGTAGATCCTAACTCATTGAAAGTAAAGGGATCTGAAATAAATCCATACTTTCCGATCTTTGGCCCCAATAAAAAATCAGGACTAATTGTAAATGTAAACCAATTATTGGAGTGTTGTACAAAAAAACCAGGGGAGGTAGAGGGCACATCCGGTTCAGTCCCCATAGGGGATGCACCAATAATAATAAAGGAAAAAGTATCCAATAAAATGATAAGTGTAAGGGCAGAAGTCTATAATTTGCAATCTGGGCAAATTAAGAATCCAGCTAAGTCTAACAGTCATTTAACAAGCCTGAGTAATGATCTAGGGATTGAATTAAGTCGTAAATCAAGTAATGAACTAGTGGTCGACCAAGGAGCTCAAAACAACATTGTTAATCAGATACTAGCAAATCACACTGTCCAGCAAGGTGATAATAGAACTATTCAAGGGGCCCATTTAGGGACACAAGAGCGATTATTCGAGGAAGTCGAAGAAGGTAATTTGCCGACGGAAAGAGGTGGGTCACCAGTTATGGAAAATATATGCCCCCTTGTTATTATGGAGAAAGAGAATACAGAGTATTTAAACCTGTCACCCGAAACAAGGAAAGTAGCCTTCAGCCCCCAATATATATCTAGAGGCCCGCACGATATTTTAAACCGTGGTAATATTTTGAAATTACTACGTGTTATTACAGATCTTAAAGATGTGGTAACTATGGATCTGGATTCAGTGGAATTTAAGGAAGAAGATGCACACTCCGATAAGGAGATAGCAATTACAACTTGGCTAAACAGGGACATTGCAGACAAAATAATGGCGAATGTTAGTGTATTTGAGAATTGGGGTATTAAAGTTTGGAGGCCACAAGAATCTTGTTATCCAATGGTGTTGATTCCAAAAGAGCCCCTTGATATAATGCAGCAAAAAAGTGATGAGAATAAAATATGTATGGCTAGTCAAAAACGTGATGATAAAAAAACAGCCAGAATAGAACAGGTTAGAGTTTTAAAAAATGCATCAGGCGTATCTAAGGAATTAAACATAGCATACGGCATTAAGATAAGGAGTAGCCAATCCGGTTTGCGAACCTGTGAAGCATTGAAGAAAGTCCCAGAGTTACAAGACGATTGGAGTTGGCTCCCAAGAATATTAATTAAGCAAAATCTTGAAAAGAAGGATTGATGTAGTTCAAATCCTCTGACTCTTTGTTCCTGGAACACCAATGGCTTAAAATCATTAATTGAAGACCAAGGGGTAATGGATTTCCTGAAAGCTTCCAGTATAATAATGTTGCAGGAAACCTGGTCGACGTCTAATGAACCCCTTATCGGTTATATTGAATACTGTGATAATGCAACACATGAAGCCAGCTCAGGTCGCCCACGTGGTGGTCTTTCTATATATATTTCTGCAAATCTTAAAGCATCTCACTTTGAAATTGACCTCCATGTAAAATGGCTCCAGTGTGTTAAACTAATAGCCAGTCACTCAATTATCTTATTAAATGTGTATTTAAGTTGTAAAAAGAAAGTTAGATCTTCTTAAATAATCCTGCTTTGGGGAATGGTAAAAACATAATATTATGAGCATTTGGATTCAGTATTTATTATTTCAGGTGATTTTAATATGCACTTTGATCCTTTTACTGGGCAGACTCTTGACTTAAAACTGTTAGCTCAATGGACAGAATATGAGTTCAAAAAATACAACCTAAAGATTTTGCATGATTCTGATATATTCCTACATTTAACAAAGCTGAATGTTCCTCTGTAATAGACTATATTATACTGTCTGAGAAATTATATAATTTAGTAAAAAATTACGAGATTGTCCCAAGGATCGATAGCGATCACAATCCACAAGTCATTCTCCTTGACATTGATCCGGGGTATCTGCCAGAAACTAGGACTATGATAAAAGCTCCAACAGCCTTTAATCTTAAAAGGTTGATTTGGAATGGAAAACTGAGGATAAAATCTTGGGCGTTCTTGGCTGTTTAATTCAGGATACGCACTCTGCTTATGCTGAAGGGCAGTCTATGGTTGAGCTTTGGTCCCATTTGTGTGATAAATTAGTAGCTACACCCACCTGAAACGTAAAGAGTCTGGCCCAGATTAACCAATACTTTGTGTTGGGTTTGTGTTACTTTTTTAATGCAGACCCAATGCAAAGTGTTCTATTGGTATTTAAAATCCAACTCTCAGCCTTATTAGTATGTCGGAAGGACTGCCACCGACAGGTGGTCCATCTGACATCCACATGGTGCCTGACACATGGTGCTTAGATGTTTACAAACATACCCATTACCATTGCAGCTTGTGCTGCGGCCCTTTTCCAGGTTGCTACAGCAACAGCTGATGGACGGAATGCTGAGTATATCAAACATTCACCCCCAGTCAAGAGATCTGGGTTAAATCCATCGTTATTTTGCTCATTATCATAATCATTTGTTGCCATAGCACTTTTCGTCCTAGATGTGATGGATATGCCCTTGCTTGCTGTGACGCTGGATTCAAGCTAGCCTGGCTGCTGAGGGGTGACAGAACCCAAAACTGGCCCCAAGATTCATGTTTCTAGTCCAGGGAGGACTCAGCTTGTCAGTTCAGGCTAGTCAGTTCCCATGAGGAGCACGGTCAAGGCTTATTTGCATAGGGCTGGGGCCAAACTTGAGTCGTGTAGTGAGAAAAAAGATGGAATTAACACAGATCTCTTCAATGGGTGAGATTGTTTGAATTATTCCGCATTCTTCCATCATTTGTTGTTGCAGCACTTTTCACTCTAAGTGGGATGAGTATGCCCAGACAGGGGTCCCTTGCTCGTTGAGCCACTTTATTCAAGCTAGCCTGGCTAATAAGGGGTGAGATACCCCAAAACCGGTCCCAGTATGGTTGTTTCCGGTCCAGGGAGGACCCAGCTTAGCAACTTGTGTCGGACTGTTACCAGGAGGAGCAGGGTCAAGACTGATTTGCATATGGCTGAGGCCAAACTGGGGTGGCGAAGTGAGCAAAAGAACAATGGATTTAATTCATAACTCTTGACTGGGGAGACTGTTTGATTTATTCAGCATACCTTAAATCATTTGTTGCCACAGCACTTTTCGCTCTAAGTGGGATAGATATAAACAGACGTGGGTCCCTTGTTTGCTGTGCCACTGGATTCAAGCCAGCCTAGCTGATGAGGGGGTACATACCCCTAAACCGGTCCCAGGATGCTTTTGTCCAGTCCAGGGAGGACTCAGCTTGGCTATTCGGGCTTGGATGTTCCCATGAGGTGCAGGGTCAAGACTGATTTGCATAAGGTTTGAGACAAACTTGGGTGGCGTAGTGAGCAAAAGAATGATGTATTTAACTAAGATTTCTTGACTGGGGAGAATATTTGCAAAAGCCGCAATGGTATAGGCTATGTTTCCGATCACTGAGGTCCGGTTCAATTCCTGCATCATAATATCGGAAATTAAACCTCCAACTATTTGTTGGGTGGCCCACTTCTGACACAATGTCGATCGGACACTCGTCCGACCGGCATAGTAGTAAAACCCTTTATCTTGTATTATTTTCTGTCTAGGATGCTTCTATGGTAATGATGTAGATAGGGATTTATTTGACACTAATCTCTCTCTACAAAGGAGTGTAGAGAGAATTTGCTACACCTCCTTGAGACAAGCACAACAAGAGAAAATGCTTTCATTTCTCTTTGGTTTTCCCTCTTTGTAGGTGTGCCACTTTCTACACCACACATACAAAGAGGGAAACACCTTAAAGAATAGATTTTTTAAAGTAAGGGACCCTCTCCCGTGGATAAAATACCACAATGCAGAAAAACATGCATTAAGGCACAAAGGTGTCTGCTTTGCCTCATGACTGCCTAAAGTGCATTAGCACAGGGAGAGAGTAGAACAGTGCTAGATCTTAGTAGATATTTAGCTGTTTTGCTCTCTACTGTTTCAAGCACCTGAGTGCAGCAACTTTACTTGCTCTGCTGAGTTCCCTGACTGCTTAGCAACTCTGGACCTCTGCGTAGATTGTGCTGAAGTCCAATGATGTATGGGGAGAACTTTCAGTGTAAAAAATATTGGACATGAAGGAATGACCCACTAAAACATTTAAGTGTAGCTTGTCAAGACCTCCTCTGATATTTATCTCTTATGTTCTACCGCTTCATAATTTATCATTTCCAAACCAGAGTAAGTAAAAGCTATTCTTGGGCAACTAAAACCCATAATAATTCAGACTAAAATGTCCATTTTGCTAAAGTATTATTTTGTATTACATCGAATGTATGCATGTTTAAGTTCAACTTCTTCTAGCATCCAGTCATAAACATATTTGGAATGAATTAATATGTTTAAAATTGTCTAGTTTATTTCCAGTACTCTGCCACAGAAAAGAAAGGAATGTGTTAGTTAGAGGCATGCACCATTCTTTAACGATCTATGGGTTTTGCAAGAGACTTGATTGTGGTCAATTGGATGAATATCTAGACTTTATTAATGCTTTTCTTGAGGCATTCCCAAGTGTCACATCTGCCCGGAGTATGAATAATCTTTTGAATATTTGCCTTACAACTGTCCAATTTTTTTAAGTTGCCCGCACTTTACATTAAACGTCACAATAATATAATTGTGTGCAGTGTGTTTGTCCAGTTGAATTTTCTTGTCATACCAGCTTTTCTCTGCCAGCTCATACAGACGTGTTTGTCATTAGATTAGGGTGGTCGTGTTCTTCTTCAAGAGTGCAGGATACGACGCCTCACCACAGGACAAAAAGAGAGCCTCTATATGTTTCTGCATTATTTCAAGGATGCCACTGCTGTGGTTGTGTCTCTGCTCATCACTGATGTGAAAAGGCAGATGGTTTTGATTTGTTTTGTAATTTCTTTATTATCAGGAGCATGTACCTCCCCCGCCCTTGTTTTATATGATTTCGATTGCCTAATTCTAAAATGGAATCCCTGTTTAGAGGAGACCTGCCTGAATGCAGACAGCATTCTTTTCATTCTGTATTACAAAACTGCAGCTGGTAGTTTACCATAAAAAAAACTAAAAAGCGCCAGATATATAAAGCCTATATGCATTTATAAGCAATGCAAATCTGTAAATTTGGCTGTTTGCGAATGCTAAATAGGATCTTGGGCCATATGTATCAAGCAAATTTGCACTCGCAAATGCCAAAATTCGCAGAATTTCAGCGTTTGCGAATGCGAATTTGCTAAATGGTATGTATGTCGGAAAATGTTGTGCAAAAGAAGGAATCGCATAAAATGTGATTCCTTTTTTTGCGAGAATGAAAAATTTCTGAATATCCTGCGATTACCTATTTTAGCGATTTCATAGTTTGTGAAATTCGCAAACGGAAAATCCCAAAATAAAAAAATTGCAATGGTATGTATGAACAAATAGCAAATAGCGATTTTCGGAAATTCGCAATTTACAGAATCGCAATTACCACCAAGTAGGAGCAGGTGGTAACCAGGTGCAACCTATTTAAGCAGTACCAGAATGCAACAGACTTTTTACCACAATGGCAGGGCTTTACCTGATAGCCAGGAGGATGCGACTGAGAGCTGCTGCACAGAGGAGGAGAAGCTAGGAGAGGATATTCCGTGCGTGCATCACCATCTACCAGCGCACTGAGGAGGACATCTACACCCACTACAGACTGGATGAAGACAGTATTCATGATTTAATTGAAGAAGTCAGACCCTTCCTAGAACACCCCACACGCAGGACACAAGCCATCCCCACTCACATCCAGGTCCCACACTACACCTGTTGGCCTCAGGTAGATATCAGAGTGTGATAGCCTCAGCAGGAGGGGTGTCCCAAAGTGCCCTTTTGCGCTTTTTCCATGCATTCCTTGATGCCATGATACAGAGGATGCAACACCACATTTACTTCCCCAGCACCCCACAGGCACTAGACCAGACCGAGTAGGACTTTAACCAAATTGCCCAATTCCTCCTCCTTGTTAGGATGCATAGATGGGACACATGTTGCAATATCCCCCCCTCAAACAATGAGTACATCTTCAGGAACTGGAAATACTACCATTCACTAAACATACAGGTGGTGTGTGATGCCAAATACATCATAACGGACATAGTAGCAAAGTATCCAGCAGCACACATGACGCATTCATCTTCCGTCACAGTGGGCTATACCGTAGACTCTCAAGAGGGGAGTTTGGCGAGGGATATCTACTAGGTAAATGCATTTAAACATAAGGCACATTTGTACTGACTACCATGTGAAGTTTAGTGACTAACCATTAACAGTTCAAACCACAGGTGACAGTGCATATGCAATCCAGGATTTCATCAGGACGCCCTACCTCCATCCTGCCAATGCTAGGGAGCACAGATACAACAGGGCATTCATAGCAACCAGAGGCACCATCGAACAGACATTCGGGATACTGAAGAGCAGATTCCGCTGCCTCCATAAAAGTGGAGGTGGATTCCAAAACAGCCCACAAGCATGTTGCAAGATAGTGGAAGAATGTGCCATGCTGCATAACATTGCCACCAAGAAAGGCACACCAGTGGAGCTGAGTGAATCTGAATCCTCTGACGTGGAGGGGCCTGGACCAGGACGTATGGTAGCTGGTGTAGCTGGTGCAGCAGCTAGGCGCCAGAGGCGTGATGAGATTACGCGCAACTATTTCTAGGTAAGAAAAAATGACACAATGGCATATCTTATGTGTGTGACTATGTTTTTATTCCTTAATTGCAGGAGAAATAATGTCACACGTACTTAATGGCAACTAGTCACACTCCATTTGTCATGCAAATGTTTTACTCACAGTGCTATATAGAAAACAGGAGTGAGTGTAAAGTCAAGTCTGTGAATCACCTCTCCCAGTGGTATCAAAGTAAACACCTCATGTGCGGCGCAGCCTAGCTGAGGCCCCTGTTGAATGATGCACAGTATTATTCTAATTGGACGTTGTAAGCTTGTTGTTCCTTCCACTACCGCGCCTCTCCATGATGGGTGGTGGGATGTTGCTGCTCCGCACTGACTGTGTGTTCTCTTCACTGGCAGTTAGTACTCCAGACCCTGTAATACGAACTGCCCGCAGCTCGTCAACAGCAGATGTTACCTGCACAAGTGCAGTAGCTATATCCTGGCTACCATGTGCAAACTGCCGCGGCATGTCTATGCTGCGCCTGGTCTGGATGTTTGTGGCAGAGGCCAAGCGGTTAATGGCCCATGTATCTATCTAGGCGCTGCAGCTCTCGGCGCCTAGCAGCAGTATATTGCTGGTTGTGCAATGTCTGCGCCTGCCGGTGCCTTGTGGGACTTGGTGGTCTTGTGCACAGAACTCCTGCTGTGGCTGTGTGTTATCAGAGGGCAAATTGTCATCACTATCCTCTATCTCGTCCTCCATTGGTGGTAGTGGTCTCACTATGTGTCTCCTTCTTTTCTTTGGAGAGTTGACAGGGCTGTCCTCCCCATCTGTGTGTTCCTCATGCCCTGCGTCTCCTGAGTTTGGACATTCATTCACAGTTCCACTGCCCGTAGGCTGTGTTGTTGACGGTGCTGTGGACAGAACAGCACACAATTATTAAATGTACTCACTTGCACTGTGTAAATAAATTAATTTCACCGTTTGGGATTACATTTGTTAGTTATTTCCCTTTCCTGTCCTGCACATGCCATTTTTGAATTGCTTGGCTGAAAATGCACAACTTTGAATTTCATGTGACCACATCTCCCATAATGCATTGCTGTGTCTGCCTGTGTACCTGCTCTGGAGTACAAATCTTTTTTCCTGCCCCTGGGTCACTGCTGGGGGGTGTTTGGGGGTTGTTAGGTGTGTGATGGCATGCTTCTTACCTGATGCTGGTTGATTGGAGCTGTCCAGATCTGCCACGCCCCTCACGCTTTCTAGATTCAGGGTTCCCTCCACCAGTTCCTCCAGAGGTGTTGAGTCCGTCACTGGAGAGGTCCCTCCACTGGTGTGCCTGGACTGCTCCATCCTGGCAGCTAATTTCTCTTTGGAGCGCTGGCGCAGGTCATACCAGCGTTTCCGTAGTTCATCCACACTCCGGTGTGTCACCCCCAGTGCATTCACTTTATGCTGTATGTCAGCCCAAATGCGCCTTTTACGGGTCTCTGGAACCTTCAGAGATTTCTTGCCAAACAGTAATTCATGATTTGGCACCATTTCCTGGATTAATGCCTCCAGTTCAGCCTCAGAGAATTTCTGCTTCCTCTGCCTTGCACTTTCTCCTTCCTGCTGCTGCTGCTGGGTTTCCTGCCTGGGCATGTCTCCACTTTCAGCCATGTTGATTCAGAAGCACAGTTCACTTTCCAACACTCCTTCACTCTGGCTCTGAATCAGCAACTCAGGTACAGCATGGGTAGTGAGTCACTTCCTGGTTGTGATGTCATCATGCTGCACCTGAGTTTCCGATTGGCTGATTTGCGAAATTCGCAAAATTGCGATTTTTTCCGTTAAGAAATGGCAAAATTGTGATTTCTTAAGGTTAAGGAATCGCATTTGGGGAGCTCGCAAATAAATAGTAATTTTTACTGAATCGCTAGTTATTTGCGATTTGGTACATACATACCGATTTGCGATTCTGAATCTGCGATTCACAAAAAATCGCAAATTCAGAATCGCAAATCGGGTTGTTGATACATATGGCCCTTTGTGACGTATGAAAGGCATTTGCTGTGCAATTTTAGGCATACACAATATTTGCAAATCTCTAAAAAAGCGACTCCAACTAGAGAATCACACTTCACAATTACTAAACAGGGGATCGCTAACCAAATATATAAAACATTTGCAAATTGCTAATAGTTGCAAAACCAATATTTTGCACATGAAATTTACCACAGACACAAATTAAGTGGTATTCATGTGTAACCTAAAACCACTTATTATTGCATCTCTTAGCCTCTTTAATCTATGAGGATGTGATAGCTGCAGCAGAAGTTAATTCCCAAAGTGCACTTTCTCTTTTTTCATGTATTTCTAGATGCATTGTTCATGAAAATAAATGAGTACATAACATTTCCAAACACAGCACAGGATTTGCAGCTTACCAAATTAAAATTTTAACCGTTAACCCATCGTAGGTTGCATTGATGGAACACATGCATCAATATGTCCTCCATCAGAGAATAAATATATCTTCAGAAATCATAAGAATACTCATTCACTAAACATTTAAGTGCTATTCAATGCCTCTAATATGATACTGATATAGTGGCCACATTTCCCGGAACTACACATGATTCTTTCATATTTCACCTTAGTGGAATTTGCACACAGCTTTTAGGTGGACTATTTGCTAAAAGATATTACTAGATAATTATTCATAAATCTGTTTAGTGTATAGTAGAGATGTAAATCTCAATTTTGCCTACATCATTTTTCAATTTGGCTATGTAAGATACAGTGAGAATGCTTTGCACTGGTTTTAACACCTTATTTGAACCCCTTTTGTGCAAGTGAACACTGCTACAATGTTCCACACAAAACAAAAAAAACAGAAAGTGATGAAGATTACTTTAGGGCTGCTGAAAAGTCACTTGAGATTTCCTCACAAGAACAGTGGAGCACTACAATACATACCAGAAACCTGCTGCAATATTGTCACTACATGTTCTATACTCCATAGCAATGCAACATCTAGGGACATATCCCTTTACCTGTCAGAGTCAAGGAACAGCCTGTCCCACCATGGCAACCAACAGATGGATCAAGGGCAGGAGAAGGCACTGAATGATGTGCAGAGATTACAAACAATAATTTTTATAAGAAAGCAAGAGAAAAAAATGCTTTTAGGGTTGTATTTATGTATGATCTTTTTTACTACCTTAACTTCAGGCAAATTATTTTTCCATTGTTCTTAAGAGGCAGAGACAAGTTATTCTTAAGTAGGAACTTTATTTAAATTCAGAAGAGCAACCTCCAACACATCCTGTTTGCAGCAACGGTCTCCTCTCCTCTGGTCCAGCTTTAGAACACTCTGATGCTGGTAACCATGGAAGGATACTGATCCTGCCTTACACATGCACGCTAAGTGACCAATCTTTTTGCATTTAAATAATTTCTCACTGACTGCAAAACACTTATCAGAATCCGCAGTGTGTCTCGTACTGCCCCATTTGTAACACACTCTGTTGTTTCTTGGTATAGGGGTTTTGATGTTACTGTCCTTCTTTTTTGATGGATTCTTCTCTAAAGTACACCTTAGTTGTGACAGTTTTCTCTGAACTTAACTCTTTGACATATTTAGAAGTATTCTTCTATGACTTTCTGTAGGGAAGGATCTTTCATATCTAGTAATCATTCTTGAATTTTAATATTGCTTGTTCTATTTATAAATTGATCCCTTATGATTTCCGCGTGTAAGTCTCCAAATTTACTGGAAATGTATTGCTCTACAGACTCCCCAGGGAGTTGCGATCGAGAGAAAAACTTGTGCCTTTCTACTACTATGCTAAATTTTTTGCCATAATTTTCTTCTATTGCTTTGATTACCTCATTATACTCATCGATTGAAAACTATCTCATCGTAATGTGTAACAACATCTTCCCCCTTTTCTTTCTTTCATCTTTGCTTGTTTTTTCTTTCAGAATGACCTGTCTCTTGTCTGTTTTAATAGGTAGAGTTTTCAATACCTTCCTACCCTCTATTTCTAAGTTGTGTTTAAGTAGCGCCTCTGTAGGAAGGTGGCTACCTGACTATGGTTACCCCAGATTTTTTGCCTGTGTTTAGCTGGTTTTTTGACTTAGTTGACCTGGTTCCCTGCTAATCAGGGCCCCAGGCCATCTGCTCTCTCTGTAAAATGGATTCCATGTACCCTAGGTACATACCAATTGGAAATGGACTCCTTGTCAGCCCCTGTAGAATGCACTATAGGTGCACAGGGCACAGGAGCCACTAAGGCCTACCAGGGGCTGCAGCATATCTTTTGCCACCCCTGGCTGGTTCTTAAATTGACACAACTGGCTGATCACTCAGCTGGGGTAAGGTGGTGTACACACCCCTTGCTTAGATATAGTATACCTATGTCTAAACCTATATCTGGACACATGTAAACCTGTGAGCCACTCCTATAGACAGGCCTCACCAATCCTGGAGGCTGGGTGCATGGTTTTTATGTGAGATGGAGCTCTAGCATGAGCTGAGCCTGTCTGCAGCCGTCGGGAACAAATCCCTAAGCTGTTTCAGGATAATGCCATACCATATACTATTAAGTGCCTTATAATCCTCGCGGTTATTTAGCAACTCTGGTTTGGCTTTATCAAAACATGTCGTGTAAGGTGTCATACGCTTTGGAATACCATCCCCTCGCCAGTTCTGGCGACGGGGATGGCATTCCACCCCTCTAGAGGGGTAAGACATGTTACTTCACTTTAATGCGGTTGATTTCTCCAAAGGCCTTAAGATCCACAAAATGGATGCCTCTGCCACAGACAAATGTCTGGACCCCTGGAGCTGACCGAAACCCAGTCAAGGGGGTCCTGGACAAAGGGTTTCCTGTCACAGGAGGGTGTCACCGCCCTCCAGACAGGAGATAGTGTATTGTAGCAGGGAGGTTTGAAAGAAACCAGACACTGCCTGGGGCGCACAAGGCTGCCCCTTGCATAATCCGGCCAAACCGGTTCTGGGGCACTCCAGCCCTCGTGCCAGGGCGGCCTGGATCAAAGGAAGGGGGTGTATCCACCCACTTCCTGGGTCCCACCCATAGGAGGGGACCTAGCAGGTAATCACGCCCACCAGATTCGAATAAGAGTGGGAGCAGTGCCAATGCACATCAGATTTCCTGGAAGAAACATTTGAAACGATATTCTGGACCCTTCGCCCTCCATCTCAACGTGGAAGCCCGAAGAATCTCCCTTGTGGTCAAGGAGTGACCACCCTGCAGCAGCAGGCACCATCCAGCCCTCGACGTCTACTTGGTTGCAGTTCTCGCCGGAACTCGAGCGACTGAGATCGACGAGATCAAGCCTGCCCAGCTTCTAACAGCCCGATCCACAGTCCCTGCAAAGCTGAGACCCGTGGAGGCGACCGGAAGCGTGGGGCACGCCATCTTGAAGTGACCACGAGACGCTGACCGTGCAGCCCACGAGTGACCCTCGAAGCTGTACACCGGGGTTTGAGAAGCCCCCACCCTGAGCTACTCCTGAGCCGAAGTTCAGCCCTCCACACTCGACGAGTGCTGCGTGGGGCCCTTTGGCACGATTTGGCTCAACGCGTTGGCCCGGTCACTTGCCAGCTGGCTTGTGGTCCCTGTGCCGACGAACTACAAAAGAAGACTCGTGATTCTGGTTGCTCCAGATCCACACCAGCTCCCCTGAAAGGGAGCCCCGACTCTGACCTTCCTGGTCCGAGTGAGACGCCATCTTCCAATCCCGCGTGGATTGCTCTTACCAAGGCTTGTTTGCTCCAAACCGGAAGCCGACTGCACCGACGGTGAGAGCCTGCGTGGGACAGATCGTGACCTGCTCCTGGACGTCGCAGATGCCCCAGAGCCCACGTGACAGCGAAGAGAAGCGCCTCGACGACCACCTGATTGCGCCCGACATTGCCTGGTTCCGTCCTGGTTCCACCCTGGTCACTGCTGAGTGACCCAGACTCTGTCCCCTCTGCTTTCAGGTACTCTACAACTTGAGTCCACCCTTGGACTCCACCGGACACTTCGTCTTCACCCTGCCTGCAGCCCTTTCAGCTTCAAGCACCAAGAGCCTGCGTGTCAAAACCCGACGCCACTTCGACCCTGTGCACCCACTTCCTGTGGGTGAGGTAACTTTGCTCCGCCGGTGTTCCCACACTGGTGCACACCTCTAGGGTCTGTGTGTTAAGTTTTGTTCCTCTAGGTTCAGCGGAAGTGTCCTTAAACTTTAACTATTTGACTTTTACGCACCATTGGTTAACATTGGTGCATGCGTGCGCTTTCCGCACATCTCCCGAATCCCGAGGGCCATTCCCGACTTCAGCATTGCTTGTCCTGACTGCTCCCAGCGATTCCCTAGGCCCTAGGCCTAACCACTGTTCGAGTGGCCTCTCTTATACCACTTGTTTAGTATATGGTTTGAGTGGCCCCCCGCCCTCATCCATAATTGTGCAACTTGTATGTTTAAACAGTGCTTTTTGATTTAACGCTTGTGCCCCTTTATTCATAAAGAATACTGGGGATTGTTTTTAGTAATAAACACATATATTTTTATAATATATACTTGTGTGGTGTCCTTTCATTTGGTATTACAGGATTGTATGTGGTAAAACAGCTCGCTTAACACGACCTCTTAAGTTAAGCCTTTAGGCTGCTTAGTCCATGCTACCCCTAGGATAGCTTGTCTAATAAGGTTGACTTACAACCAGACACCATAAGGGGATTGTTTGGTCAGGTAGTAGGTGGTTCCAGAATTGGAAACATCCCCTACCAGGCCAACTTCTCACATTGGTGAGCAGCGGTGCGGATTTGAGCTTGCTGTTGTTTTACCATTGCAATCTTTATATCAAATTGAAAGATCACATCAAGTACCTCTAGGTACATATAAAATCAAAAGCTTAGCATATTAAGTTCTACTGAACTTAGTAGTTGTAGGTTGAAGGGAGTAGCACACCCCTGACTACAACTCACTAGCAAGGTCCAGTAGGAAAACACTTAGTGTAGGTAAGTGCACCACTTACACCTCACTAGTAACCATGTCTGACACAGGAAAGGCCTCAGGGTCTAGTCCTGTGACAGTTGACCCTACCCAGGCAACTTTTGGATATGACAAACTAACCCGCAGAGACTTGATTGCCTTGTGCAAAGCAAGAGGGTTAAAAAGGGGCAGAAGCCCCACCTGCCTAATCCTGGTAGAAATCCTAGAACAGGATGACTTAGAGAAGGCAAAAGCAGCTTCCCTAGATACAGGAACTGGAGGGAACCCCCCTGCAGTTGATCCCCCTGAAGAGGAGGATGATGATGACTTGGATGAGGACTCAGAGGTTGAGGACTTAGAAGTACAGGATCAGGGTAGCCAGGTTCCAGTTGGTAGGCTTAGCCAGGCCAACTTGGACCTACTGGGGAATGGAGAGGGCCAGCACCTCCCCAGAACCCAACATGTGATTCTCCCAGGCAACAGAAGAGTGAGATCTCCCTCAGGGGACTCTCATATTTCTAGTGCCTCCAGAGAATCAGAGAGAGGCATGACTGCTTCTCAGAAAGCTGAGCATAGGGCCAGAATGAGGGCTGTCCAACTCCAAATAGAGAGGGAGGAGGTAGCCTTGGCTCAAGCTAAACTTAGCATGGCCCAAGCTAAACTTGCCTTGGCAAGAGAGCAAAAATTGTGTGGCTTAGATGCCACTGGTGGCAGCAATATTCCTAAAGAGAAACCCAGGTCCTATGATAGTAGAAACCTGACAAAGATTGTGCCCCCCTACAAGGAAGGGGATGACATCCACAAATGGATGACTGCTCTTGAGAGAGCCTGCATGGTACAGCAGGTTCCTGAGGAACAGTGGGCAGCAATCTTATGGTACTCCTTTTCAGAGAAAGGGAGAGATAAGCTCCTCACTGTTAGACATGAGGATGCAAACAATTACAAAGTCCTGAAGAGTGTTCTGATAGATGGGTTTGGCTTAACCACTGAACAGTACAGGTTGAAGTTCAGAGATACCCAGAAGACACAGACTCAGGACTGGACTGATTTTGTAGATTGTGCTACTAAGGCTCTGGAGGGTTGGCTACATGGCAGCAAAGTACATGACTTTACAGGATTGTATAATTTGATTATGAGGGAGCAGATCCTAAGTAATTGTCAGAACCAGCTCTTACACCAGCACCTGGTAGACTCTGATCTGACCTCTCCCCAAGAATTGGGAAAGAAGGCAGACAAATGGGTCAGAACCAGGATTAGGCCTAAGAATCAGGACAGTAACCAGAAGAAGGAGTCTACCAAGCCTCAAGATAAGGGTGGGGATAAAAATAAAGAAAAGACTTCCCCAGGGCCCCAAAACTCCAAGGATGGGGGTGGGTCCCAAGACACTTCTTCAACTGAGAAAAAGCCTTATTGTTATGCCTGTAAACAGGTGGGGCATTACAAAACAGACAGCTGTTGTCCCAAGAATAACAATAAAGAAAATATACCTCCAAAGCCAGCTTCAACACCTCCTGTTACTGTCAGCAGTAATCCCCCAGGAAGTGGAAGCACACCCAGGAATCTGGGTGGGTTTACTTTTGGAAATCAGGTGGACCCTGGCCTCTCCAGGTCCCCATCACCCAATGATCTTGTTTATGAGGCTGGCATGGGGTTTGCCAACTTCTCTGCTTGCCCAAATACTTTGAGCAAGTATAGACAAGAACCCCTCATCAATGGTTTAAGAGTTGAAGCTTTTAGAGACACAGGGGCTAGCATCACCATGGTGGCTGATGGCATAGTCCCCTCTAAGCAACTTTTACCTGGTGCCACATACCAGGTAATAAACATTGATGGCATCCAAACAAATCATCCCATGGCAGTAGTAAGTCTCAGCTGGGGAGGTGTCACTGGCCCAAAGAGAGTGGCAGTGTCCCCAAACTTGCCTGTAGACTGTCTACTGGGTAATGATTTAGAAATCTCAGCCTGGGCTGGGGTTGAACAGGAAATCCATTCTAGAATGGTAAATTCCAATGGAAAGGTTAGTGGGGCTGTAATGGCTACAGCCCCAATTCAAGATGTCCTCCCTGAAAAGGTTGGTAGGGCGGAGATACTCCCTGCCCCATCTTTAGCAAAAGCTCTTCCTGAACAGAATAGCAAAGCTGTTATGATAACAGCAGAAACCCAAACTGAGTCTCCTCCTGAAAAGGTTGGTGGGGCTGTGATGGCCACAGCCCAAACTCAAACTGACACGTGTGTTGTGAAACCTGAAATGATGGATAACTCCACACAAACTGAGAGCATGGAGGAGGAAGAGAAATCTCCCCCTCACCAGACTTTAGGACAGGATCAGCCTCCTCAGGGAACTGATCTTACCCCTGATGAAGGAACTGCCCCAGAGGTGGTTGGGCCTAGCCTGACAGAACCTCTGATGTCAGTGGACCCTTCTCAGGTGGGCCCCAGTCTGGAGCAGGTAACCTGCCCCTCTCTCCCTTGCCTTAGCCAGCCCAGGGCTGCAGAGGACAAGAAGGACAGTGAGACCCAGAGGGCCCCCTGTCAAATAAAGCACCCCCATCAAAAGATTAGGTGCACCAAAACTAGTAGCCCTAGTAAGGTGAAAACTTTAAAAACAGTTAGGGACCTCCCCCAGATGGATTCTGTTGGGCACAGCCAAACCTGGGACCCAAAGGGCCCAAACCTGAACTGTCCCTCCAGCAAGCCAAACAGAGGGACCCAGCCTCCAGCTTTAGGTAGCCAGAGGTTGACCCTGAGAGCACAGTGCAACTCAGTTAAAGAAAGAAAGGCACACATGGTGGAAGATAATTGGAGGAAGCTAAGCCCTAAATTAGTAGAGCCTCACTTCAATACTCCATATCCAAACCAGCCTTTAACTTTGCATAAACACACCCAAGGTAGTGATTCCCTATGGTGGAGACCCTCTAATACCCAAAGGGTGAGGGACTGCTTAGTGGACCATGAGACAGGGGGTACCCATGCTAGTGCAGGTACTTCCTTATATGGCCACTCAGGCAATATAGGCTTACCTGGCCAAGGATAGCCTTATCTCCTTTCGTTTGGGGGGGGGTTATGTAGGAAGGTGGCTACCTGACTATGGTTACCCCAGATTTTTTGCCTGTGTTTAGCTGGTTTTTTGACTTAGTTGACCTGGTTCCCTGCTAATCAGGGCCCCAGGCCATCTGCTCTCTCTGTAAAATGGATTCCATGTACCCTAGGTACATACCAATTGGAAATGGACTCCTTGTCAGCCCCTGTAGAATGCACTATAGGTGCACAGGGCACAGGAGCCACTAAGGCCTACCAGGGGCTGCAGCATATCTTTTGCCACCCCTGGCTGGTTCTTAAATTGACACAACTGGCTGATCACTCAGCTGGGGTAAGGTGGTGTACACACCCCTTGCTTAGATATAGTATACCTATGTCTAAACCTATATCTGGACACATGTAAACCTGTGAGCCACTCCTATAGACAGGCCTCACCAATCCTGGAGGCTGGGTGCATGGTTTTTATGTGAGATGGAGCTCTAGCATGAGCTGAGCCTGTCTGCAGCCGTCGGGAACAAATCCCTAAGCTGTTTCAGGATAATGCCATACCATATACTATTAAGTGCCTTATAATCCTCGCGGTTATTTAGCAACTCTGGTTTGGCTTTATCAAAACATGTCGTGTAAGGTGTCATACGCTTTGGAATACCATCCCCTCGCCAGTTCTGGCGACGGGGATGGCATTCCACCCCTCTAGAGGGGTAAGACATGTTACTTCACTTTAATGCGGTTGATTTCTCCAAAGGCCTTAAGATCCACAAAATGGATGCCTCTGCCACAGACAAATGTCTGGACCCCTGGAGCTGACCGAAACCCAGTCAAGGGGGTCCTGGACAAAGGGTTTCCTGTCACAGGAGGGTGTCACCGCCCTCCAGACAGGAGATAGTGTATTGTAGCAGGGAGGTTTGAAAGAAACCAGACACTGCCTGGGGCGCACAAGGCTGCCCCTTGCATAATCCGGCCAAACCGGTTCTGGGGCACTCCAGCCCTCGTGCCAGGGCGGCCTGGATCAAAGGAAGGGGGTGTATCCACCCACTTCCTGGGTCCCACCCATAGGAGGGGACCTAGCAGGTAATCACGCCCACCAGATTCGAATAAGAGTGGGAGCAGTGCCAATGCACATCAGATTTCCTGGAAGAAACATTTGAAACGATATTCTGGACCCTTCGCCCTCCATCTCAACGTGGAAGCCCGAAGAATCTCCCTTGTGGTCAAGGAGTGACCACCCTGCAGCAGCAGGCACCATCCAGCCCTCGACGTCTACTTGGTTGCAGTTCTCGCCGGAACTCGAGCGACTGAGATCGACGAGATCAAGCCTGCCCAGCTTCTAACAGCCCGATCCACAGTCCCTGCAAAGCTGAGACCCGTGGAGGCGACCGGAAGCGTGGGGCACGCCATCTTGAAGTGACCACGAGACGCTGACCGTGCAGCCCACGAGTGACCCTCGAAGCTGTACACCGGGGTTTGAGAAGCCCCCACCCTGAGCTACTCCTGAGCCGAAGTTCAGCCCTCCACACTCGACGAGTGCTGCGTGGGGCCCTTTGGCACGATTTGGCTCAACGCGTTGGCCCGGTCACTTGCCAGCTGGCTTGTGGTCCCTGTGCCGACGAACTACAAAAGAAGACTCGTGATTCTGGTTGCTCCAGATCCACACCAGCTCCCCTGAAAGGGAGCCCCGACTCTGACCTTCCTGGTCCGAGTGAGACGCCATCTTCCAATCCCGCGTGGATTGCTCTTACCAAGGCTTGTTTGCTCCAAACCGGAAGCCGACTGCACCGACGGTGAGAACCTGCGTGGGACAGATCGTGACCTGCTCCTGGACGTCGCAGATGCCCCAGAGCCCACGTGACAGCGAAGAGAAGCGCCTCGACGACCACCTGATTGCGCCCGACATTGCCTGGTTCCGTCCTGGTTCCACCCTGGTCACTGCTGAGTGACCCAGACTCTGTCCCCTCTGCTTTCAGGTACTCTACAACTTGAGTCCACCCTTGGACTCCACCGGACACTTCGTCTTCACCCTGCCTGCAGCCCTTTCAGCTTCAAGCACCAAGAGCCTGCGTGTCAAAACCCGACGCCACTTCGACCCTGTGCACCCACTTCCTGTGGGTGAGGTAACTTTGCTCCGCCGGTGTTCCCACACTGGTGCACACCTCTAGGGTCTGTGTGTTAAGTTTTGTTCCTCTAGGTTCAGCGGAAGTGTCCTTAAACTTTAACTATTTGACTTTTACGCACCATTGGTTAACATTGGTGCATGCGTGCGCTTTCCGCACATCTCCCGAATCCCGAGGGCCATTCCCGACTTCAGCATTGCTTGTCCTGACTGCTCCCAGCGATTCCCTAGGCCCTAGGCCTAACCACTGTTCGAGTGGCCTCTCTTATACCACTTGTTTAGTATATGGTTTGAGTGGCCCCCCGCCCTCATCCATAATTGTGCAACTTGTATGTTTAAACAGTGCTTTTTGATTTAACGCTTGTGCCCCTTTATTCATAAAGAATACTGGGGATTGTTTTTAGTAATAAACACATATATTTTTATAATATATACTTGTGTGGTGTCCTTTCATTTGGTATTACAGGATTGTATGTGGTAAAACAGCTCGCTTAACACGACCTCTTAAGTTAAGCCTTTAGGCTGCTTAGTCCATGCTACCCCTAGGATAGCTTGTCTAATAAGGTTGACTTACAACCAGACACCATAAGGGGATTGTTTGGTCAGGTAGTAGGTGGTTCCAGAATTGGAAACATCCCCTACCAGGCCAACTTCTCACAGCCTCCTTCCGGGAAGCTATGAAATCTTCCCAACAAATGGCCTCTAAGTAAGTCTCAAAGGACTCTATCCAATCTTCCCATGGTAAGGTGGGTACTCCAGGACTTTGTAAGAACTTTGGCAGAGCTATGATGGATGAAATGTCCACATTAATGAATAACTCTTAGCTACTGGAGTGGAGTGGAGTGGTGTGGCTCACTGGTTAGAGGCGGCAGACCCAGAAGCAGAGACCGGCCCGGGACCAGGGTTCAATTCCCGACGCGGCAGGGTCATGGACCAGGGTCAGCAGACTCGACAAGTCTCGCCTCGGTGCCTACTCTAACCAGGGATCCCACTCGGCAACTCTGGGCATTAAGCTTGACTCATCTCTACAACAGCCCCCCCACAGATGCCGGGGATGCCTGGTTTCACCTTGGAGATACCCAGAAGGGACCATCTCACAGGGAAAGCCAGGACGGGTTCCCCAGCGGTCTCTAGCGCCGGGACGCTTACGGGCAGCCGTGCGCTTTACAAGTCTAACACATTTACATCACATTTAAATTTACTATAACAATTACATAAGTGTATTCCTGACCAATGCACTAAGCGTTCTGTGCACTACAAGTGTTGTTATGCACAACCATGACACATTAATAAAATATGATTTGTACTACTGAGATCCTTAAAAATCATAACAATCACTCTGAATCTGAAGGAAAGGTAACAATAAAAAAAAACAAGGTAACAAAATCAAAGTAGTCTCCGTTGTCTATGCAGTGGTGGCAGCGGCAATCGTCGCAGTTGCAGATGATAGATCAATGTCCTTGATTGCGCAAATCAGTCCAATTAGTCTATGTCCGCTGGTGATACAGTTTTTAATTCCTTAGTAATCCGGTTTCAAGATCGCTTTACAGCGTTGGTGTCAGGTTGTCATAACAACCACACACTGTTACTTGAAGAAAAAAATGTCAATGACGCTGCACATCACAACGCAGCGCAGTTCCCACACTGCATTGTGCACTTGTGATGTGTTAGGATCCCAGGAGTTCCGTAGCAGAATGGCCGCAAGATTCAGGAATTGCTTCACGGAGCTCAAGGAATGACCGCAATCATGCATACACTAGTGGGAACAATGCAGAGGCACATGAGCAGAGTTACACGAGCGGCGGCAGGCAAGTTAATTTTAAAAATGTTAACAAGTGGATGTAGGATCAGGGTCGGATTGGGATCACAAATTGGCCCGGGCACTGACGAAAAAAGTGGCCCACTTTGCGGGGCGTGGTCCACATTCGGGGCAATGCCCTTTCATGAAACACACAAGGAATGTAAGTGGGAGGATATTGTTCTTGGGAAAGATACAGGGCCAAGGTGACAATGTCCTACAAGCTAAGCACCTGAAAATCAGACAGGCCCCTTTCTATTACCAAATTATTCCCAGCCCTCCAGTGCAGGAGCATCTGAAAACAGTGAGGCCCCTTTCTCTTAAAGAATGATTCCCCAGCCCTCCAGCGCAGAAGCACCTGAAAACAGCAAGGCCCCTTTCTCTTAAAAAATTATTCCCCAGCCCTCCAGCGCAGGAGCATCTGAAAACAGCTACACTCCTTTCTCTTAAAAAATTATTCCCCAGCCCTCCAGCGCAGGAGCATCTGAAAACAGCGAGGCCTCTTTCTCTTAAAGAATTACTACCCAGCCCTCCAGAGCGGAAGCACCTGAAAACAGCGAGGCCCCTTTCTTTTAAAAAATGATTCCCCAGCCCTCCAGCGCAGGAGCACCTGAAAACAGCAAGGCCCCTTTATATTAAAATGTTATTCCTCAGCCCTCCAGCGCAGAAGCACCTGAAAACCGCAAGGACCCTTTCTCTTAAAAAACTATTCCCCAACCCTCCAGTGCAGAAGCACCTGAAAACAGCGAGGCCCCTTTCTCTTAAAAAATTATTCCCCAGCCCTCCAGCACAGGAGCACCTGAAAAGAGCAAGGCCTCTTTCTCTTAAAAAATGATTCCCCAGCCCACCAGCTATTTGTAAATTACTCAGCCCTCCCCAGCCCTTCACTGCCTCAGGGCAATTGGTGGCAGGAGAGGGGCTAAAGCAAAAACATAGCTTCTTGGCCATCCATGCGGGGAGGGGGTTAAGGTGAAGATGGTGCAGTTCCCCACATCACCTGGCCCCCATAGTGAGACCCATTCTTCCTCCCCACTATGCCCTGAATGAAGGGCTGTGGGTGAGGTGTTAAAGCAAACACTGTTTCTGGGCTGCTGGGCCCCAGGGGGCCCATGTGAAAATGGCTCATAGGCCTGAGCAACACCTGGCCCCCTGGGAGGCTGAATCTGGCACACAATCACCCCTCCCCAGCCCACCATCAGTGTGATTGCTTGGCAGGGCAGGGGGTCAAGGAGCGTGTTCTAACTAGATGATATCCCCTCTCCTCCTACTCAGAGGGGAGCTTACAAATACAGCTTCAGGCTATCTAGATGCTCTCCCCCATCGGTTTGGTCTCCCCCTACGGGTCTTATGGGAAGGTGGAGATCATCCCGATGGGGAGATTAAAACAACTGAACACCGAGCAAAGCTGTTTTCCTCTCCCTCTCTGTGCTCTCTGTGGACTGGTAAAGGGGGAAAAACCGGCCCACAGAGTGCACTGAGACACCGGCCCTTCGGCCCATGCCCGAGTGCCCGCAGTGCCAATCCGCCCCTGTGTAGGATGTTAAATAAACAGCTCCGGTCCCAACAGTAACAGTGGACTTGAAACTGAATTTTGTAAGACGGTATTTACAGACGCTTGACAATAAAAAAAATCACGATGCTGCCTCCAAACACTTCAGCAATGGGCTTCCTTTCTTTCACCACCACACACCTCAATTAAAGCCAAAACTTCCCAGAAACGCCAACGCTCAACATCTCATTCACACCGGTATGTAACGTTTACAACGAAATTTTTACAACGCACTACCATTACAACGCAGGCATTACCACGCATACCATTACAACGCATTGCGCTGGGGGGGCGCTCTAGGATAGGGAATAAGTTTAATTTTCTATCCAACACCTTCCCTAGTGTCCACGGGGACTGGAGTTGGAATAGAAAATTGTACTTACCACTATCCAGCACCTCTAAGCGCTATGCGTTGTAATGGTATGCGTGGTAAAAAACGCGTTGTAAAGGTATGCGTGATAAAAGTATGCGTTGTAACGTCATACATCCTTCACACCAATTGCAGCAGATAACTAGATGCAAAGTTCGTATACACAAGGGGGGCGGAGCTAGCCGGGACTCGAGATGGCCGCGTTTTGAGCGAGCTCCTCAAGGTGGCCTGAAACAGCATCCTCATCCTGCACCAAAGTGGGGGACAGCACCCCAACAACAGCTTTATCTTCGGCATGATCATACTGGCAACACTCGCAAAAACTCTGCTCATTGGAATAATATATACTTCAAAAGCTATTCTTGGGCATCTAACACAAATAATTCTGACTAAAATTTCCATTTTGCTAAAGTATTATTTTGTATTACATCGAATGTATGCATGTTTAAGGTCAACTTCTTCTAGCATCCAGTCATAAACATATTTGGAATGAATTAATATGTTTAAAATTGTCTAGTTTATTTCCAGTACTCTGCCATAGAAAAGACAGGAATGTGTTAGTTAGAGGCATGCACCATTCTTTAACGATCTATGGGTTTTGCAAGAGACTTGATTGTGGTCAATTGGATGAATGTCTAGTCTTTATTAATGCTTTTCTTGAGGCGATCCCAAGTGTCACATCTGCCCAGAGTAGAAATAATCTTTTGAACATTTGCCTTACAACTGTCCAATTTTTGTAAGTTGCCCACACTTTACATTAAATGTCACAATAATATAATTGCGTGCAGTGTGTTTGTTAATTTGAATTTTCTTGCCATACCAGCTTTTCTCTGCCAGCTCATACAGACTTGTCTGTCATTAGATTAGGGTGGTCGTGTTCTTCTTCAAGAGTGCAGGATACGACGCCTCACCACAGGACAAAAAGACAGCCTCTATATTTTTCTGTATTATTTCAAGGATGCCACTGCTGTGGTCGTGTCCCTGCTCATCACCGATGTGAAGAGGCAGATGGTTTTGATTTGTTTTGTAATTTCTTTATTGTCAGGAGCATGTAACTCCACCCCCTTGTTTTATATGATTTCGATTGCCTCATTCTAAAATGGAATCCCTGTTTAAAGGAGACCTACCTGAATGCAGACAGCATTCTTTTCATTCTGTATTACAAAACTGCAGCTATTTGTTTACCATAAGAAAAATAAAGCGCCATATATATAAAGCCTATATGCATTTGTAAGCAATGAAAATCTGTGAATTGGGCTGTATGTGAATGCTAAATAGGATTTTGTGATGTATGAAAGGCATTTGCTGTGCTATGCGCATTGGAATAATATATACTATAGATTTGACGTAGAACTTAAGTCAATAGGTCTCTATCGAATATGCTAAACTTAATAGTGAGTGTGCCAGCTAACTCAGAGGTCACTAGAAACTTTCTCGAATAAACAAGAAGGGATTCGTTTCTGACAATAGCATAAACATGACAACGTTGTTTCCCAAGAATAAGAATATATCTCTCAGAGTCGTGGAAACAATTGATAAGTATTTCACTCAGTCAATCGTGCATGCTTCGTTTCTACAGAGTTGCAGAGAAATAGAGAGATGGGCGTTTTCAATAAAAGGTTTTATTGAACAGTTGTCTTTCTGATGCAAGAGAGGTGAACTGCTACAATTGTTAGGCAGATTGTAAAGTATAATGCGTACAGCGTAAACAGTAATATGAAATAATACTGTAAGAGCATTGTATGGTTAAAAATACATACATAAATAATATAGACTGCAATACTCAACTGGTGCTTGTAAAATACGCCTACCTAACCTAAGTCTAGTCCGTGGGAAGAAGTAAGTATGGTCTTTTGCATAGGTTTAGTTTTGCCAAGAAAATACTAAAGGTTTCTCTAGGTTCTAATCAGCTCAATACCTTGTGAATGAAGGAGGTCTGGTATCTCTATCTCGGTACTCGATTTTCCAACACCCCACAAGAGGAGCCGGAAACACTGGAGCTGGATTCTCGGCAGAGAAGGGCAGCTTCCTGATCAGTGCATCAGCTGGAGAGTCGGCTTCCTTCGCCACTTGCTGTAGCTAGCTGCATGGGGGATGTAGGTCTTCGAACTTCTCCGAACGGCAGTATCATGCTATAGCAAGTGAAGGTATATTTATACCTTGAAGGTGTTTAGGAATGCCAGCTTTGACATAAAGTCGGGCATATGAACGTCATGGATGAACCCCTAAGGAATAGTTGTTCATGCATACTAATGAGTTTCTTGGGGAAATCAATATCCAGGCTAGGGGAAGCCCCTTCTGTTTAAGAGTCTGGTTTTCCAAGAAATCGTTGTGACGTTTGGTGAACGGATGGAAGTAACAATGCCTGTATTTGGGTAGCATGGGCTATGCCTAAATAAGGGCTTGATTTCTTATGGCTATATAAGGGCAATGTTAATTATACCTATATAAGTGCATGAATCCGGAAAATTCAACGGGAGCCTAAAACGCCACACAACACCCACTCCACTTTCTTATGTACGACATTCCTAAGTTCTAAACATGTTAAACATATCTTAACATGATGAGTTAAAAACCCACTCAAAATACATAAAAATGCAATGGTACTGGTTGTACACAAAAAGAGCATTTGTGCTGTACGCATTAAAAGCAATGTTTCAGTCTAAGCATATAGGTGACATTTTCAAAATACTATCTGAATGAATCACGAAAATAAATTTATAAAATGGCTCGTAAATACAGAAAGGAAAAGGTGCCAAAACCAATTTATGACAGATTATATAAAACTGTTTGCTCTTAGGACAAGGTCAAACATTGTCTCTGGAAGTTTTCAAGGAATTCTAGTTCTCTGGGAATAGTTTTACTTTAAGCAGATTACTTTGTGCCAAAAAATGAAAAAATACAAATTTGGAAAAAACAAAAGTTGAATCATAGAAAAAAAAAGTCCCAAAGTTAGAACTTTGTTTGGAAAAATGAAGGTTGAATTCAGAGTCTCTTAGAACACTGTGTGTCAAATCAAAAGTCAGTGTTATTGGTTGGAGAAAACATCAAATCTTCCAGGTCTGTAAAGAAATTGTCTACCATTGTAGGTGAAATTTGGATTACCTCATTAGGAAGATCAACTGCACATAGATGTGAAGCATCGCCGTCAGCATTGGTCGCATTAGCAATGTTCGTAAAGGATGATACATGTGCGCCTGCTCCATCTCGTACCTCACCGTCAGCATTTTGTGTCTGCGAGATCTCAACGAATGCCGTCATCAGAATTGGTAGCCGCTGGCGACAACACAGTGCATGGGCCGTTACTGGTTCAAGCAAAGTATCAACATGCATTGGCATGACTGATGGGAGTGTGAGACAGATGTCTAACACCGATTCTTCTCCACATAGCAGGCAACGTAGAACATGTAAGATGCAATCTTGCCAAATTGGGCTGAATGACAGAAACCATGTGATGTTTAATTCTCCTAAACGAGTTAATCCCAAAATTTGGAAGATGGGCTCACGACACTTCATTGCCAGTAGAGTGGTCTCCACAGTGATCTGGGTGTCGGTGGTGACTTGGCTTGCCATTTCGAAGCAGTAGGAGCAAAAATAGTATCCCTGCAGCGAGTCCCAAAATGAGAGGCAATCCGCCAAACACAGAGTGCAAAAAGTTTGGCAATATTCCTAGGACTACTTCAAAGGCTGCTAACAGTCCCGAAAAAACTGTCTTAAATACATGTACAAAACCACTTGTATCAGACATGTTTACGATACGACTCAACATTTCTGAGAAATGTATAGGGCAGTTTGCAGTTAAGAGGGCCTGTATCTATGCAGAAATCATTGCGACTTGCAGATCATAGCTCTCTTTGGCCGAGGTCAGTGGCACAGTTTTCTGTAAAAGAATGGCTTTCCTTCTGCTTAAAGTATCAATTCGTATAGAAGAGATGTTCAGTGAAGGCCTTAATTGGTTTTTGGAAACAATACTTGCGTACAGCAAGTGACCCTGGCTGACACAGTTACGAGATAGGGTAAAACCTGGCAACATGCCACAGCAGCTGTGATAGTTCAACATAATGTAACTTTCATATGAAAGTTGTCCAAAAAGTGGATCAATCACTGCAGCCGGTGAATCATGCAGGTGGCAGGATAAGTTGGTAATTAATACCCTGACAAAGGAGAGAACCGTTTAGTGCGTTTTCACAATTTGTACCACTTAGATACACTTCTTTCCTCCCACTCTCACATCTTTGTGTGTATGGTAATTCTCAGGATGTCTTGATGTATTCTTTACCCAACCTTTCATATGTGCCTGCTGGTATATGTTTTAGGCAATACTGAAAATGTAAAATTGTAACAGGCAGAGTGATTGTTCCATGTAATATCCATTCAATAGATGGCTTTTCAGCGACTGTAAATGGCAATCTTTCCAGTTTTTCAATGTTCAGCACCGTATAGTCTGCTCTCCTCTGTGCCAGTTTGATCTGTTTATCAGTGAGATTGAATTTTGAAAACAGTAACGTAGTATTGATTAAACACCAAGGCACATAGCCTGAATGACAGTTTTGCCATGTCCAGCCTAATAGCATGATAGAACGCAACTGCGACTTACCATGTTACAGCATGACCAAGTCCTGTTCCATGATGTCTATGGCAGAGGATACTATGCTGTCCAAAGAAAATATCCTGGATAACAGAGTTGTTAACCCATTGTCAACTACAGAGAGAGTTTTCTCTAAATTAATAGGATCAATTTCTCGTATTCTTTCTGCAGTCTCTGCTTGCGTAATCTTCCATGCTTCATTATAAGAACATAGATACCAGCATAACGTTTATGACGCAGTTTAGTAGGTCCTTGCAAGCAGTCCCTTAGATCACCACCATCTTTAATTAAAGTTAAGTGTTGTTTTACATCCTTTATTGTAGATCTATGTAGCCACTCAAAGCACAGTTTCCCTACACTGTATGTTGTTACTATTCCTGGATGCTGTCTTTGAACATATCTTGGATCTGGCCTAGTGAATGTGAACCCTTGTGTCTTATTCAGAAAACCGCTCCGTCATCAGCACAGCGCACCCGCAGCTGATGACGGAGCGGTTCCGTCATCAGCGTGCAAGGGGTTAACAGCCCTGAAGAAGTCCCATAGGGACGAAACGCGTCGGCTGTATGGTGCTAACGTTGAAAAATTAAGAATTCTGAAAATACAAGGAAGACATCATCTTTGCATGTTTTATTAACAGAATTGTTATTCTGAAGAACTTTGTGGTGCACCTTTGCGTTTGTTTACTTGTATCTAGTTCCTAGGGAAAAGGCACAGTAACGGTTGGTGCCATACAGTGTGCACACAAACCTCCATTGTAACTGGAGGGAAAGATATATTGGATTAGGGGGGATAGGATACCAGGTGCTGTTAGTAGAAAGGGTCCATCGTTATGGTTTAATTTTTTTTTTCCTCTCAATGTCACCCTCACTAGCACTGAGACACACCCCATACCTTAATTGACAACTACCTAAGTGAGAACCCTGTGAAAAGGTTGTTCTAACGATGCTCAGTTTCAAGGACAGACGGCAAGAGCTTGCCCAGAATCTATTTGCACCTGGGGCCAAACCAACTGATATAACAGCTCCAAAGGATGAAGGCTTAAAAGCCAAATTCCTGAAATTAGAAAAGCTTAAGAAAAATGAAATGTCCCATTGGTGGGATGGCACCACCTTGGGAAAATACATAGACAATGAGAAAATCCTGCGTGGGCTTAGGATACTTATATTCCCCACGTTTGAAGATCTTGACACAGAACAATTAGAGGATTGGGAAAACAATTTACGTAATGCATCCTTCATAATGATGCGTTTCTTAATAAAGAACGCAGAAAATAAGGGAGCAAAAGCCCAAGAGGAAATAGTTGCTCTGGAAAAAGAAATAGCTCTATCAGAATTGAAGGATGTAGTAAAGAAAAACTAAGCCATACTAGATGGGGTATTGGAAAAACATCAAATTTATCTAAGAGATAAGAAACTGAAGAAAATTAAAAGGGACGATAAGGACTACAAGGATGGGAGGGTTTACACTTTTGCCCATAAATATGATAAAGTGAAAGTCCCTGGAGAGGGCAAGAGACAAAGAGTTGACACACTAGAAATGAGCAGTTCAAGTAGTATCACCTCAATATCATCAGCAGGGAGCTCTATCTCCCTAATTGAACCCACAGGTTCAAATGAAACTGAAACAAGGTCTAGTAATTTTTTATTGGAGATGGAGAGGTTGAGGCTCGGGGCACGACACGCACACAAAGAACATCCAAGACAAGAAGGGGTGGGAGGAGCTGGCAGAAACGCAAACAAAAATTTCAAGAAACCAAATCTAGAACCGGAAGGGAGACTAACAAGATCCAAAAAGATAGGGAATCAACAACAGTAACTAGTACACAAGATGAAAGGCCAGAAAGACCCATTGTTGTAAATTTGTCCAAAAGAGATCTTAAGCAGGAAGAAATCTCAGTGCTTAGAAAAGGATTAGGTTTTTGCCCAAACCAAGCAGGGGGGGATGTGGACTTATTTGTTGATTTAATGAACTTTACCAGATTGTTAAAACTTAAAGATCATTTTGCACGCAACCCTAATCATCATGAAAATTTGAACAATGTTAACTGTGTGACGACTTATACTGTGAACGAAATAAATACCATTCAAGCAATGATGACTGTGGAACTTGATACATCTGTTGATATTGAAAATGTTAGAAGTGAACTTAATATTGAGGAAAATGTCACAATTGAAAGTGGACTCAAACCTAGGTCCAGATTTATTCCAACAGGTATACATCCAAACATTGACATTTTTCGTGAGAAGGTCACTCAGGGTTTGTACCAAATATTGGAGAACCCTACACGCCATGGTCCACACAAATATAACCTCACATGGAAAGAATCTGAAGCCCTAAAAAATCTCCACTCGGATTCCACGATTGTCATCCGCGAGGCAGACAAGGGTGGAAACGTGGTTATTATGAATAGGGAAGACTACATGGGCGAAATTGATCGACAGTTATCGGACACCACCTGTTACACCAGACTCAAGAATAATCCAACAGAGGTCCTTACCTCCCATATCAACATGAGATTAGTAGAATGGCAAGAGATAGGCTTACTCAGCGAAGAAGAATGCAGGTACCTAACGGTAACGGCTCCCACCTTCCCATGCATTTACCTTTTACCAAAAATCCACAAGGTGGGCCCCTTTCCACCAAGCCGCCCGATCATCTCGGGGGTTAATTCGCCCACAGAAAAGCTCTCAGAGTATGTGGATACATTCATCCAACCTATGGTACAGAATCTTCCAGCATATCTTAGGGACACAAAAGATATTCTAGGAAAACTGGAAGGCTTTACTTGGTCAGACACTCTCAGTTTTGTCACCTTTGATGTCGTTGTTCTTTACACCTGCATAAAGAAGGAGTTTGGGATAAGGGCATTGGAGACTTTTTTGGAGAAAAGGACAGCAGATCATTTATTACACAATGGTGTCCTCCTTGAAATGACGGATATTATCCTGTCAAATTTTTTTTTCTTACATGACTCTAGATGGTACCACCAGACGCAGGGAACTGCGATGGGCTCCAGGTTTGCTCCCGCTTACGCCGGCCTTTTCATGGGCTGGTTCGAGCGGGAGCATGCCTGGGGACCTCACGCGGCGAAATGGATGAACAATATAATATTCTGGGGTAGGTACATCGATGATGTGATTGTGATCTGGGATGGGCCTACCCTAGACCTAATGGAATATTTTGAGTTCCTGAATGCCAATCCCTTTAATGTCCGCTTCACAATGACACATAATCAACATACCATTGATTTTTTGGATTTCAAGTTTTTCGTAGAGAACAACAAGATCCATAGCTGTACACATCGCAAAGATACTGCCTGTAACAGCAAATTACATTATGATAGTGCCAATCCCCGACATGTAATTGAGAACATCCCATACGGGGAAATGATCCGCATGCGCCGCAACTGCAGCACAGAGGATACCTTCCTTCAAAATATCCATGAAACAGAAAAACGTTTTCAGGATAGGGGATACCCCAAAAACACCCTTAAAAAGGCCAACCTAAGAGTGATGAAAACAACAAGAGAAAGCACCCTAGTATGTAAAAGGACGAAAACAAACAGTAATAGACCTTTAGCCTTTAGCACACAGTTCTCGGATCAAAGTGACAACATTTACAATACCCTGAGAAAACAATTGCCACCTCATTGCAGAAATACCGACCCTACAATACTCATTGACAAAGACCCCCAAAATGTGCTACAGAAGGGGTAAAAACCTTCGTAACATCTTGTGTCCGAGTTACATTGAGTCTTTTAAACAGACAAATTGGCTCATGCCTTCGACAAAAGGTTTCTACACATGCTGTGATTGTAACATGTGTGAACTGGGGAGAAACAGAACCAAAGAGTTCTGTTTAACACCAAAAAGACTCACAAAATAGAACATCTGATAAAATACAGCACCAAGTACGTTGTATATATCTTGGGGTGTGACTACAATAAAATCTATGTAGGCAGCACAAAAAGAGCCCTCAAGATCCGAATCCAGGAACATGTGCGCGCAAGACGCAATGGTGATTTGAGACACCCTATGACCCACCACATGCGTGAACCTCATAAAGACACGGACAATATGTGGTTCATTGGTATTGATCACGAGCCTGCTCGTCCAAGAGGAGGCAATAGGGAACTTGCACTGAGAAAACGAGAGGCAGGCTGGATATGCAGATTGCGTTGCATTGAACTCGGCCACAATACAGAGGATGAACTGCACTTTTTTCTTGAATAGGTTGTCCCTCCCCTTGCCTGGGACAAGTCCCGAATAAGACTCTAGTACTCATTAACAAATAGTTATCCCCACCCAAATTACCATCTAGAACATCTCTGGGTACACAAGTGGAAATACTATCAGATATGTTGCGTTTGTTCCAATGTTTGAACTTTTGTATAGTACATATGTATAAATAACATTACCTTTCTGCAATGCTGTTTATTATGTAATGATGTCACACTCCTGAGCTGAGTAACATTTACACATTGTTTTCATGTTTAAATTGCAGAACATGGACCTTTTTTCTCTTCCCTTCCCTATACTCTAACTTATCTTTATTTAACACTCGCTTGGTTATTTGTGCCTTCTTTTTATTTTCAGTTCACTTATGATACCCATTCAATTTGGCCATTAAAAATATTCATACTCTTTCACTTTGTTGTACAACATCGGTGCACATTACTTATTACTGATACCCTTAGTTGGGTTTACTGGGCTTATGTTATTCTTTATAACTACATACAACCGGGGCAAAGGCAGGTCAGAGGCAGGCATGTTACGTCAATCTTGTTCGGTCCTCCCATTTGCCATTCACTTACATTAGTGAAATATGATGGGGATCTCAAGCTTTACTGTTGATTGGGCTTCTGAGTAAAAGTTAGCTGTCTACATTTCGGAATTCATTTAGACACCCGAGAGGCTTTCGGTAAATGCGGCCAGCCCGTGACTAATTGAGTGTCGCTTGGCTCATGATAACAGGCGTAAAAAAGCACCTCCTGAGTTGCCTTCTAAATTTGGCACATACTATCATATAACCGCACATTAGGGCTATCAATTCCATCTAAACATTCTTTCTTTTATTAGGACCCACCCGTTTTTACTAAAATACGATGCAATCACTATTAAACCGCGAGTTACGAAACACAATAAAAAATGGCGGCCGTATTTGCAAGTAACCATAATGTTATAGCGAGGCGTCCCTCTCTTGAATTCCGCGCGCCAATTACAGGTGTCGGCACTTACACCTCATTGGCCTGATTATAAAAACCGAACTGCCCTCCCATCATGTCTGGGCTGCTGGGATCTCGGACCTCGGAGAAGGTGAAGGCGAAGGCTTTGTGGATGTGGACAAGTCGATTTATTATGATCGGTAAGGAATCGGATCACTTGCTGTGAGGCTTTCCCGTTCTTTACAGCTTAATGCGCGAAGTTAGTATCACGCTGTCCTCACTCTATTTACTGGTCTTTAACTATACAACTGTGATTAGAAGATCTTTCGCCTCCCGTATGGGTGATGGGATTCCCATGTGTTGAGGGGCTTGGGAATGTGAAGGCACCCTATAGAGAACAAAGATACTCAGCAATAAATGTAGCCTATGTTTTATGATGAAGTCAGTATTTGCAATATGACGCATAACCATACCTTCAATTGTTCATTGTATTTGACCATTGTGGTTGAGATGCCACTCATCTGTTCCAAATCACTTCCTCCCTCTTTTTTCTTGTTATTCCTCCTTTTCTTTTCTCTCCAGACTTGCTGGTATTCCAGTGCCCACATATAAGTCCTGGTGATTTACATACTTGAATAGCCAGATAACATTTGACACAGATACAGGTAATAATTCTAGAAGTTTTTTCGTTTAAAATGTGACCTCTTCATGAGCTTTGTTCTTTACATTCTTTATATTTTTATGATCCTGGACCACCCGTCCTCTCTTAAGGACACAATGTCCTATGCCCCATTGCCATTTCTCTTTGTGTTCATCAGCCATATCCTAACCTGTCACAAGAGTTGAAACACACTGCTTATGTAAGCCCTACATAGTTGCTAGTTCCTTCACCTTATATCTCCCCATTGTATTTATACTTTACAGATTGTCTTGATGAATTGAAACATCTTCCTTATTATATGGCGGAGTTGAAAGATAACATATGAAGTCTACTTCACCCATATCATCTGATTCCAATTCCTAAAATAGAAAGTAAGTTTGCATGAATCAACCATGGCGCTTCATTAGGGGCTCATAGTACCGCTCGTAAAAAGATCTTAAGGCCCTTAGAAACACTCTAGTGCAATAAAGTTAGCTGCTTATGAGTATGTTCGCTACTGGATAGCACATTTTATATTTCCCCTTTCTTTTTCCTGTGCAACCCGGAACCTTGTTTATCCAGAAAAGAAAAATCAGCACAGGTCTTCCACAATATTTTATGAAGACATTTCAAGGGGAAAGGCGCCACACAGATTTCCAATTTTGAAGATTCCAATTTGAAGTACTGTTTTCAATTTTTAAGGTACCTAGTCCTATTAATATAAAAAACTCTTCTCTAACTTGCTATCCCTAGTATGTTGTGCAGTTTTTCTTAAGCTCAAGCTTCCTGTTCTTTCCAATTTCCCCAGCCTCTACCATTATAATACATCCATTACTCCTGAGTTATACTCAGGATCCAAGCTTAGGCCCTCTTACACGAGTCTTAAATTGATTTTCGGTTCATTGTTTTCCATCTTTAACTCTCTCTTTCCTTAATTTTTCCAGTTGTAAGGCTTTAGAACAATACTTGGAAATGTTAATGTTGAATGTCGGAGACATTAAATGAATGTACATTAGGTGACTTAGGAAACTCCCTCATTTGAAGTCAGACTCCAGCTGTCTGTCCAACAAAGATTTTATTAAATGTGAATTTAGGCCCACTACTGTTCTTATTTATCTAAGTTGGTTCTTAGAAGTAAGCCTACATTTTTTTTACGATGTCTGTGTAGTATATTTGTCGTGGTTTTGTATGTAGTATGAGGATGTCATGTAAACTATTAAGTGTATATGTTTGTTTTTATCAGATTTTCACTGTAAATATGTTTGTATTAACAGCCCTGAAGAAGTCCCATAGGGACGAAACGCGTCGGCTGTATGGTGCTAACGTTGAAAAATAAAGAATTCTGAAAATACAAGGAAGACATCATCTTTGCATGTTTTATTAACAGAATTGCTATTCTGAAGAACTTTGTGGTGCACCTTTGCGTTTGTTTACTTGCCACACAACAATTCTACATCTCCACTGTGCAGTGAGATAATGTTGCTGTAGCATGTGTTAGGTGATGGGCATATCTAGAGAAAGCATCAAATCTGCCTATGAGTTGATGATGGCACAGTCAGTGTGTTACATTTTCTTGCAACTTTACTATACTTAACCCTTCCATGGCATTTATGAACTTTTATAATTTCTGCTGCTGCTTTTTGGCCCTCCTAAAATGTTGTGTTCAGTTGCTTTGTGACATTCTTAATGTCACAAATGTTTTTATTCATTGACACCAACTGTGCCTTGAATGACTTGATATTTTTACATTGCAAGCGCTGGGTCAATAATGTACACACTTCCGAACTACAAAATACATCAGTACTGTCTACTTCCTCAAAAGCCTTTCGAACACCTAATCTTCGCCTTCTGAATGCAACGTTTTCTCAACAAAGAAGGAACCAGCGCCTTTGTGTAGATCTCATGATTGAAGGAGTTGAAGGTCTGTCTTTAGTGACATTCTTATTTTCTTCCACTGACACTGTTGCTCCATGTCTGGGTGTTGCAGATGTTGCGGGTGTCGGAGATGGAATGTTTTCAGGCTGTATATCTGGTAGAGTATCCTGATATTCCTCCTGTTCAGTTTCTGTTGCATTTGTTAGAGGTAGGTCTGTCAGATGTTAAATAGTTCAGTTCAGCAAATGTTTTATTATGTCTAATATTACCTAAAATGTGTTTCAAATAAAATTCTACATCTATTATGAAGTTCTGTCACGTCATTTGGTATCTCATTTAAGACTACAAAATGCTTAATTTTACACCTTTATTTTTCTCATTAGACATAAAATTACAAATACCATAATGCGTTGGTGTGCTAATGATAATTTGTGGGCTGGAGTGGATTTAATATTAGATGGAAGAATATATTTCTAATAGTATTGCTTTTTACCTAAAAGTAGAATTGATGTCTTACCTTTGCTTATATTGGGTGTGGCAGAGGAATCAATGTCAGAGACCCCAACAATAGGTTCTGGCTGCAACGTAGCCTCTATCATGTCCTGAAGAGGGCTAGGTGATGACTGAATGGATGGTCCTCCACCTGTTTGCTGTACCTCAGTAAATCTGCTAACCACCTATTCTTTGATACATGTCTGAAGATTATAACAGCAATTGCGAATTTCTTCAAAAGATCACTTTTGAAGAAAGAGCACTTTGTTCACCAACCCCACTGATCTTTGCCTGGATATCCTTCCAGATTTTGTATTTCTCACTTCCTGGTACTTTTTATTGAGCTCTTTCCTAAAAACTTGTCATGTTATTGTACGCACTCCTCAGTGAGCACCTCAAGTTCTTGTTCATAAAACTTCATCTTCCTCTTCTGCCCTCCTGCTCCTCTGTGGCCATGTGTTGCCTTTCTTCCTTCTTCTAATGTTATTAAGATAGGGTTGCTAGGAGGCCAAGTTATACCGCATTCTAGTATTAGATTGCGGGCATCACTTGGGTAACAGAGAAGACAGGACATGGAGAGATGAGGATTTGTTGCTGCATGGTTCCAGACGCTAAAGTTGCGTACTCCAAATCAACTTAATTGTATCATTCATACACAACACCATGGTGCACTTTTTCCTCCAAACACACCTCCACACAAGGTCACAGTTGCTCTGTAGAAACAGCCTGCTTTCTCATATGGAGCTGGGTTCTGGAAACAGCATGGGATGAGTCACTTCCTCATTGAGATGCCATGATACTGCTTCATAAAGAGCCTTTAAAAAAATTGTGATAACCAAATTGGTATTTCCTATTTAGGGAATCCTAATTTGGTAATCACTAAATTGCTATTGTAAATCCTGAGGAATCTCAAAATCGATGTTGCTATGAGTTAGTAAAAATCTCTCTTTGGAAATCGCAATTTTCATTCTTGATACATATGGCCCAAAGATTCCCACCATACCTTGCAGAGATGCCAAGGCACTGACAAGTTATTTGGGCATAATAAACAGACACAAGTCAAATTAGCTTTATTCGAGATGTGCTCATAAAAGCAAATGAATAAAACCTCCACAATGTATACAATTTACATCCTTGTTGTTTGCGAAGTGATCAACGTGGGTTTGCCCTAATCAATTTCAGGATTTTCTGAAACAGTTTCTTATTCATGGGGAATTCTGCAGAAGAGGAAAATATCTTGCTGTGAATCCGATGTCCCATTGTCTATCCCTGGAATGTAACTGTCCCTTAGTGGATCAGGCAAGATTCTACCCATGAGTGGATCTGATGAGCCACTGCTGCCCGGGAATGAGATGTTATGCCTCTTTGGTGGCTTATATATGGCATAGCTACCTGATTGTCTGTTTTTATCAGAAGTCCTAGTGTCCAGACCAATAGGGGAAAAAAGAGAAGGGTTTGATGATTGATGATAGTTCGCCCCAGTTCAAAGAGATAGCCCTTTTTCCACTTCCCAGTCCCCGAATGAGTTTCAGTACAACCCATCATGCTGGTGCTTGTAATTATAACGATTGAAGAGGGAGATGCCCATTCTGTTCATTTGGAGAGATGCCCTGTGATTAGCCATCATTGAGGAGCTTTATGAATAAGTTGAAATGGATCCACTCATTTCTAGCTGGCCGAGGCTTCCAAGTGAGGCAAGGTGACTACTACTTGGAGCGAGTTTCTTTGGACCAGGGGGTGCCGCAGGGCTCGTCCCTGAGTCCAACTCTCTTCAATCTTTATGTTGCCCCGGTTGCCACCATAGTAGAGAGTCACGGCCTCCGCATGGTGTCATACGCCGACGACACGCAGCTGGTCATCTCCCTGTCGCGTGCGCCCGGTCTCTCGGCGGACATCTTCAGAGCATGCATGCAAGACCTAGCTGCCTGGATGTCCGCCAATTGCCTCAAGCTCAATGGAGGCAAGACCGAGGTGCTGGTCGTGGGGGGAGACCAGGCGGCGTGGACGTCGGCATGGTGGCCGCCATGCCTAGGTCCAACACCTACCCCTTGCCAAAAAGCAAAGAACCTAGGTATCTGGTTTGATACCGACTTGACCTTTGGCCCTCAGAATAATCGGGTGGCTGGATCATGTTTTGGGACACTCAAAAGTCTCAGGAAGGTATTGAAGTTCTTACCGATTAAAGCCCGTCAAACCCTGGTGCATGCACTAGTTACATCTAAGATGGACTATGGCAACCTTCTCTATTTAGGGACTTTGAAGAAGAATCTGAGCCGCTTACAGGTCTTACAGAACGCTGCTGCCCGACTAGTGCTCAGACTACCCAGAAGAGCTGCCTCTACAGCGGCCCTCCGGTCCCTGCACTGGCTTCCGGTTAGAAGCAGGGTAGATTTTAAAGCACTATGTACTTGCCATCGGATTATCAATGGGAGGTCTCCCCTCCCTCTGAAAGGACTGCTGACACCTTACGAGCCGTCCCGCTCCCTCAGATCTTCCGGTATGGGGCTCCTGTCCATTCCCAAGGTGTCTAAAGCACGGATGGGCAGCAGATCCTTTAGGTACCTAGCAGCATCTAGACGGAACAAACTACCCATGGCGTTGCGCCTAGAACCATCAGAATCACTTTTCAGAGCCAAGCTCAAAACTGTACTATTCACCCAATAAGCTATTCCGCTCCGGTAGTTTCCAGTAAGCATCAGCTCCTTAGCGCGGGGACACGCCGCTGTGCGTCACCAAGCGCTTTACAAAACCCCCTAAATAGAAAAATAGAACATTGATGGGCAGTACTCCCTTGATGTCTATGAAATGGATGAAGCAAAAGGAATGTCTTATAGCTAGGACAGCCAGGGACAGAGTGGGGGGCCAGTTTTGATACCTGTAGATGAGCGTGGGCCTTACGTAACAGCGGAACTGCAAGGTTCGACTAAGGAATTTGTGGTGGACACAGGTGCGACAAAAAGGTCTGTTTCTTGAAATATGGTCCCTAGGGTGGCTCTGTCTGGCCATAGTATTTTTTAGTAGGCTTTTCTGGTGTACTAGTTGTAAGCCCCATTTCAAGACCCCTTGCATTGACTATTGGTCCCTTCACTGTGGATTCACCATTTTTGGTAACATCTCATTGTAGTGAAAACTTGATGGGTTTGGATTTATTGAAGAAATTACATGCTACAATGTATTGTTCACTGGCAGGTGCCTATATGACAATGGGCCCAGATGTAGTGGGTGTTAAACATTGTTTGCCCAAGGATGCACCTCTTTCCGTTGAGGTTGCTGACTTGCCATCCACTTTGTGTGCGACAGTTGATACGGATGTGGGATTATTGCATATACCACCGGTTTCGATAAAGGTGAAGGGCAATGCTATTCTGCCTCGTATTCCTCAATATAAAAAACCACTGGCAGGAGAGTGGGTCTTATTGAAAATTATTCAGGACTTGATCATGAAGGGAGTGGTTGAGGAGACATCTGCCAATATTTGTAATAGCCCCATTCTTCCAATTCTTAAATGGACACCCTCAGGTTCCCCTGATGATCATGAAGATGCTTATCAAGTTCAAGTTTTATTTTTTATTTTATTATGATAAGGAACTCTTTATGAGGTCCACATAAAACGGCATATACATACAAACAAGAAATATATTAAAATATTATACCATCAAAATTACAGGAGACATCTTAATATAGGTCTAAAAAACATTTAAAATAGTTGTACAGTTTAAAAGCAAACATTTCATTAGGTGGGTTAATCAAGGCAGCCTTAAACAAAGAAGCAGATGATATGTTGAGTTGTAAGCAAATTGGTCTTAACCATCTGCGCCTGGAAGGCATCAGTGTCGGACAGACAAACATGACGTGATCTAAGTCCTGATCATACAATTGACAAAGATCACAGCGTGCCGAATGACCAAACCAACTGGCATATAGAACTTTCAGCGGAAGCAAATTGTGTCTTAATAAATACACAAGGCGCCTGGCGCCATGGGAAATATTCCAATGCATATATGGTTGAGCCTTCCGCAGGGTATAAGATTCAATAACAGGCGTACAACCTTTTTTTGCTAAACAAAGGTCTCTATCCTGACAAAACCCCAATTCCCAGGAGGCTGACTTCAGAACCGTTTTTAATTGGAGAGAGGACAATAAAAATAGGGTCTCCTCATCCAATTTTAATTTTAACACGGCAAATCTGAAGTTTTTTACAATCAGTGAAAAGTCATTAAGAGATCCTAATAATTCATTTTTTATGAGAACTCGTAAAGTATTAGGTTCACCTTTAGATAACGCTACTACCCAACGTATAATGCTTGCCAAACCTTGGACCCAGCTACTACGTAAACCCAGCTCCTGTCTCAAAGAGGCAGTTGAATTTGCAGTACCTACAGACAATAAACTACGTAAAATTTTCCCTTCCACAGAGTTTAAAAAACTCCACTTTTTTAGATCAACTAACTCAATACCGTATAACAGGGAGGCAGGAACTTTTGCTCTAAAAACATCTAAAAGAATAGAAAAATGCCTTCTACCTGTGGCTTTATATAGGGAAACTAAGCTCTTTCCCTGCGAGATAGCCTTACGAGAGTTATTGTCAATGTGTTGTTTGTCACTTAAGTTATAAGTGACAATTTTACCTAGGAAGGTATAAGATTTCACACATTCCAGGTTTTTCCCCCCCACAACCCATGGATAATTAAGGTATTTAGACTTCTTTCTACCAGAAAAACAAATAACTTTGCTTTTTGCCGTATTTATAGATAGGAAATGGCCTTCGGCATATTCAGACAATGCATGCAGCCGATTGTTCAGGCCCTTTGGGGTGAGATCCAAAATCAGGATGTCATCTGCATACATAAGGCATGCAATTGGAGCTCCACCCAAATGCGGGGCAATACCGGCGCAAGCAGAGAGAGTGACGGGTAAGTCAACTGTATATAAGGAAAATAGCAATGGAGCCAAAAGGCAACCTTGCTTCAACCCGTTGGAGGTGGGAATTAATTTAGATACACCACGTTCACCTCCAAGTAGAACTCTGCACCAAGTATCAGAATAAAGGGCGCGAATTAACTTAATAAGGAATGAAGGCATACCCAAGTTAACTAACTTTCTCCAAAGCAAAATTCTATCTACCTTATCAAAGGCGGTGGAGAAATCAATAAATGCGCCAAATACCTGGCCACCACGGACTTTCACATATTTTTCATTGATAACTTGTAATGCAGTCAAGTTATCAAGAGTTCCGTGATTTTGTCTGAAGCCAGTTTGCTCCATGGGAAGAATTTTATGTTCAAATACCCATTGATTCATTAAACTAAGCACGCATTTTGCAAAGACCTTACCAATCGCGTCAAGCAAAGCTATTTGACGATAGTTTTGTGGTAGGTCTCGTGCCCCTTTTTTATATAAAGGGACAATAATACTTCCTTTCCAGGAGGGGGGGACTGTTCCGCTAAAAAAACAAAATTTAAACACTGGGAAGAGTATTTTACTCCAAAGTTCACTCTGGTTTTTTAATACTAAAATTGGGATTTTATCAGGCCCCATCGCACCAGAGGAACGCATATTATTGATGGCACTTTCAATTTCCTTTTCTGTAGGACAGTCAGGTATACGTGAGATATTATCCAATTCAACATTTGAAACATGTCAACATTTGAAACATGAAGATGCTTATCGTTTTGTGATTGATTTGCGCAGAGCTAATAAAATAGTAGTCCCCCAGTTTCCAGTGGTCCCAAACATTATTACACTCTTGCCAAAGATCCCTTCTTCTGCTAAATTATTTTCTGTCATTAATTTGAAAAATGCATTCTTTAGTATTCCTTTACATCCAGATAGTAGGGTTTTGTTTGGGTTTACACTGGCTGGCAAAAGGTTTAGGTTCTGTCAAGCTCCTCAGGGCTATACTGAGAGTCCAAGTATTTACAGTAAGGCTTTAAAGAGTCAGTTAGATTCCCATTCACTTCACACAGGTAATGTGTTGGTGCAATATGTTGACGATCTCCTTATTGCTTCTGATACAGAACAGGGTTGTAAAGATAGTACAGTAAGATTATTGATACATTTGGCTCGACATGGACATAAAGTTTCCCTTTCTTAATTTCAGTATTGTCGACAGGAGGTCACCTATTTAGGCCACCTACTGTCGAAGGAAGGTAGGAGGTTGACCCTAGAGCTCATATGTACCAATGTTAAAATGCCTGTTCCACAGACTCAGAAAGATGTGCACGCTTTTATAGGTATCACTTCCTGCTGTTGGCAGTGGATACCTATTTATTCACTACTAATCAAACCCTTGCTTGCACTAACAACGAAAGCAGTGCTTGAGCATTTGCCTTGGACGCCTGAATGTCAGCAGTCTTTTGAGCAATTGAAAACTGCGCTTTCAGCTCCAGAACTCGGAACCCCAGATTATAACAAATCATTTGTGTTGTATGTTCATAAGATGACTGGTTGCATGCTTTCTGTTTTAACACAAAAATTTGGAGATAAGCAACGCTGTGTGCTTATTTCTCTGCTGTCCTTGATCCAGTTCCAAGAGCATTCCCGAGTTGTCTAAGAGCTGTTGCCGCTGCGGCCACTTCGATCAGACAATAAGTCTGCCTCCTGCTTGATGCTGACCTCACAGTCATGGTACCCCATGCTGTGGATACACTTCTGAATAAGACAGACAAAGCACATCATCAGGGCACGTCTTCCTGGCTATGAATTGACATTGTTTGCTAAACATATCATGATAAAAAGATGTGCCACTCTGAATCCAGTCACGGTACTGCCCCTACCTTTCGACAGTGATGAACACGACTGTATCTTCCAGACGGAAGAAGAGATGAAAGGACTGGTAGACTTGACTGATGTTCCCTTATCTGACCCACAAAGGGAACTATATGTAGATGGCTCTTGTTTTAAATTGCCAGATGTCACTACAACTGCTGCTTATACTATTACTACATTGCATACAGTAGTAGAGACATCACAAGTCCCTTATCAGTCGGCTCAAGCTGCTGAGCTTGCTGCCCTTCTTTGAGCTTGCGAATTGAGTGAGGGACTGGTTGTCAATATTTATCCTGACAGCCAGTATGCCTTTGGAGTTGCGCATCATTTTGAGTGACTCTGGACTGAGAGAGGGTTTCTTACTTCACATGGCACCAAAATCTAGCATTTGCCCCTTATATTGAGGCTTTTGTCTGCTTTGATACTCACTAAGAAATTGGCCATAGTGAAGTGTAGCGCCCACCCGAAAGTAATTTATGATGTAGGAAGGGGAAATTCTTTTGTCGATCAGACAGCTAAGGAAATGGCTCGGACTAAAATGAAAAGAATGTTTGTAGCAGGCTCGGCTAGGTGGGTGCCTGAATTTACCATGTTTGAGGATACACTTGAGAATGTGAAAGAGATACAAAGCAAAGCCACAATAAAAGAGTTAGCAGTGTGGCAGGAAAGTACAGCACAATTTAATGATGAGGGATGTTGGATCGATAAGTCAGGAAAGTAGAGATTGATGTTGCCCGATGCCTTTGTTCTTCCTGCAGTCACAATGGCCTACGGTCCAGCCCATAGTAGCACTAAAGGTATTTGCAAGTTGTTAGACCCTGTATGGCAGAATGACACCATAGAAAGACAGCTGTACTTTTAGTGAAGTACTGTATGGTGTGCATGATGCACAATCCTTGAAAGGGTACCCCTGCACCACCTGGTAATTTTGCACAATCCCACTTTTCCTTTTGAGGTCCTTCAAATGGATTATATAGAGATAGAAAGATGTAATATTTTGAAGTGTGTTCTGGTGGTTGTCGGTTCATTCAGTAAATGGGTTGAGGCTCATCCCACCAAAGACAATACAGCCATTACGACTGCAAAGGCTACTCAAGAAGGAGTGATTTCCTAGTTTTGGATTGCCCCATTTGATCTGGAGTGTTAATGCTAAAGTGATTCAATACATTTGTGATGTTTTGCCTATAAAGCAAAAGTTTCATGCTGCCAACCATCCAGAGTGTGTGGGTTTGGTTGAAAAGTACAATGGTACTCTCAAAGCTCAAACTGGCAAAAATTCATGTGACCACAGGGTTAAAGTGCCAGATGCTTTACCGTTAGCTCTTTTGTCAACGAGAATGACAGCACATTCTAAGACAGGATTGTCACAATATGAGGTCATGATTGGACCCCGGCAAATGCCTGGGGCATCCTGCAACATCAACAGTTTCCCGATATTGAGTTCCCGTTGTTCGTTGACTATCTTTGTCAGTTAACTGAAAGTTTGCGTTTTATTCACCAACAGGTCAGGGAAGCCCTGCCAGCTACACCAGAGGGGCCCAGACATAACATTCAGCCTGGAGTTTATGTTTTGAGGAAAAACTTTCAGTGGGATAAGAGTTTGTAGCCGCGTTGGAAGGGACCCGAACAAGTCCTCCTAGCTACAAGCACAGCAGTCAAGATCGCTGGCCATAGCACAGAATCCATGCAACACATTGTTGCAAAATACCTTTACCTTTGCCCTATGATCAGGGGGTGAAGGATGGAATAGGGGATTCTGAGTGTGAGTCAGTTCCTCTGTTTGTCCCCTTCAGCGATGCCAGTCTCACCTGGATGCGAACAGATGAGGAAAATTATGAAGGGCTGAATGCAGCAGTTCCTCTGTAAATGCAAACTATCCAGGAGACTCTTTTTGTTGATCCTTTTGTGCCCGGAGTCACCAGGTTCAATTTGCACCCTTGGCTGAGGGACAGTGCTCCAAAAGAGAAGAAAGATTCAACATGATGGACGTTGTAAGCTAGGGTGTACTTTGCTATAGTACCAACAGAGTTAGTTCAGGGTGAGGATAATTTTGTGCACTGATTGGATAGGACTAATAAAAGTATCCCGTGGGGGTACAATATCCTGGTTGACATGGGATACGAGCTTAGGGCAGAGCAATCTCCACTGCCGGTGCTCAAGAGCGCCAACTTATTGATGAACAATAAGAGCCTGTACCAGTGAGGCTCTGACGGACACTGGGAATTTGTATGTTACTTTGCATCTTGCCCCCTCCTTATTTTTCCATCATTCACCATGTACCTGTTTGGCACAATGGTTGATGAGGAAGAACAGCCAGTGATTCTCCCTGTTTACATACATGTATTTTGGTCCATAAAGAAAAAGGTTATATGTGCTGTTTTTGTGGTTTTGTTGCTACTGATCTTCGGTGGGGTGTCATGGGTTTCGGAACAGGAGCAGAATGCACCATCATGTACCAAGGGTAAGGTTATATCTCAGGTTCAGCAGAAAAGAATGATCCCGAGTAATATATTTCTAGATACACACAAGAGATTCTTTGGAGAAGGTACTGCTTGTTACACCACTCATTCTGTTACTAGTTTATGGACCGCATATCCTCTGTCTTTAGTGAATTATACATCTACTGAACCCCCTGACTTTGTAGAAATAAAAGGAGTGTTTGGATCTGGTTATTGAAGACCATGCTTGTACCATCGAAAACCACTGGTGGATGGTTATCCTGGCTCTGATAACAACACTTATTATGATAATTTCTACATGGAAGAGCAGAACTTAACTTTGGTAGGTTTGCATTATAAAGAAATGACGATACACCGGCAAGCTGGTTATTATCCTGCTTGATGTCCTATTATTAATAGCACTGACACGTCATTGTACATAAAACATTCCAGATTAGTGATGTATAGAGAAACAATTCCTTTGGTAAGAGCAGACGATGCAAGTACTGTCAGAATGAATACCTGATATTCTGCTGTGGATTAATATAGACCAATTTATGTACACCCAGAGTTTTTCTTTCTGTCTGATGGGAATGTATTCTAATGTTCATAATGGCACAAATGATGTGGCACTTGGGATGGTGCTACCTCTGAGTGTTCCTTGCAAATAAGCAAAGCCTAAAGTAAGGTGGTTTAAAAGGACATTGACCAAGGAACTCTGTGAAGGAGTGACAGCTCTTGAAGTCAAAAATTATAGTAATGATATTACTTTTGGATATTTTCTTTCCTCCATAATTACATTTGATGGTGGTGCTAGGGAATACTTTGGATGTAAGCTGCAAATATTGTTTCACTCTACAGTGGCAGCTTAACGTGACATCACCACCCAACTGCAAAGTATGTAGGTATATTATGAGTAGACTAGATATGCAGTTGATTTCATCCTAGCTAAGATTGGTAGTAGTGTGTGCACAGTAGAAGACCAGCGTGTAGTCTGGATCACAAATATGGAAAAGAATATTACCCAACACATTTTGGACATCTTAGAGAATGTTAAAGGAATGGAAATTGGGAATTGGAGTTGGTCTCTTTTTGGAAGTTGGGGTTGGATCCTTGAAATGGTGATTTATTTCATTGTGATCTTGGTCTCTTGCTGTGTCCTTGCGCAATTCCTTCCCTTCTGTTCTTATTGTACCACCTTTCTCACTCCTAGGAAGGGAATCTTGATTCATGACACAAATGCTACAATTATTATCCAGAAAGAAGTAGATGACCTCATGCAGATAGATGAGGGCATATTTGAGACTTCCTCCCTCCTTACAGTCTCCCTTCCTCATGCTGAAAGTATGGAGTGTTCCTAAACGAGCCCCCTATGGTTTTACAGAATTATGTGTTCTTTGCTGTTATTAGAAATAGGAGGGTCTGTTAGAATAGAAATAATCATGTTTGCGCATTGTTCTATGTATGTTAACATTTGCGACATAATTTTCTATACCGGCGCCATTTTCTGTTATAATCCAAACTTATAGTTTGCTATTTCCAAGAAAAGGCCTCTGTAACGTTTCATTTCTCCAAGGTTAGGTTTTGCTTCACTAATTAATACACTGTTCTTATGAGTGCATACCTTTCCCTCGAGATAGTGGCCTTCTTCCACTTGTCTAGTGGAGGGCACGGGCAGAATGGCATTGGATAGTAGATAATGTGTGCCCGGCCTTAGAATAAAAACTAATTTCTTTGTATTTCACTGTGTAGCTGCATCTGCTTGGAGAATTGCATTGTGGGTCTGCTTTGATTGGCTCTTAAATGTACAAAATGTATCTTTATGCTTGCTGATGTCAGTCCCTCCGCAACACTCCTAAGCGACTGGGCAGACTGGGCTCCACTCTGAGTGTATTTGAATAAACAGATATTGGTGTGTATTCTCTACTGTCTGGCAGACTCTTCATTTAGCATGGAAGGCTGAGAGGTGGTCGTGAGTGACCAGGGTGACCCTAATTGGGCCACTCCCTTCAACTACCATGTCAATTCAAGACATATTGATGACCAAGCAAAGTGATATATCATACCAGCACCTCCTTTCCATATCAAATCATCTCATTTGAAATAATGCACATTATATGTTCCTAATTTAGCATCCAGACAATCTACCCGGCCTATGTATACAACTACAATGTTTTCCTTGAAAAGAACAACAATTAAGGCTGCCACAAAATAGCAGGTAAGAGGATAGGAACATAGTCGCAGTAGGCTAAAATAACCCGAGTATCAGTGTGCTTTAAGCACAATAGATGAAAAGCATTTGACCTTGTTAACGCAGAAACCATGTCCCTCAACCTCCTGGACCTCCCGGCCGCCTTCGACACCGTCTGCCACCACACCCAACGCACACACATCCACGAAGCAGGGATATGCAACAAGGCCCTGGAATGGACCACCTCCTTCTTCTGGAGCAGAAGCCAGAGTGTTCGCCTACCATCATTCCGATCCCAAGCCTCCGAGTTCATCTGCGGCGTACCCCAAGGATCATCCTTCAGCCCGACCCTCTTCAACATCTACATGGCACCACTCGCCAACATCGCCTGATCACACAACCTCAACATCATCTCCTATGCCAACAACACCCAGCTGATCCTCTCCCGCACCAAGGACCCCTCCACCGCCAGAACAAACCTCCACGAAGGAATGAAAGCCTTCGCCGAATGGATGAGGAACAGCCGACTGAAACTGATCTCAGATAAGACGGAAGGCCTCATCCTCGGCTGCACTCCATCCGCCTGGGACGACTCCTGGTGGCCGGCTACACTAGGAACTGCACCAACACCCACCGACCACGCATGCAACCTTGGGTTCATCCTCAAATCATTGCTCTCCATGACCAAGCTAGTCAACGCTGTCTCATCCCCCTGCTTCAACACCCTCCGCATGATCTGCAAGATCTACAGATGGATCCCCACTGAAACCAGAAGGACTGTCACCCAGGCCCTCGTCAGCGCGGATTGGACTACAGCAACGCCCTCTACAAAGGAGCATCGGCCAAAGTCCTGAAATGGCTACAACGTATACAGAATGCCTCTGCACGCCTCATCCTCGACATTCCCGCCACAACCACATCACACCCCACCTGAAAGACCTGCACTGGCTCCCTGTCAACAAGAGGATCACCTTCAGGCTCCTCACCCACGCTCACAAGGCACTCCACAACACCAGACCACCAAACTTCAACAGACGTCTCACCTTCTACACCACAAACTGCCAACTCTGCTCTGCCAACCTCACCCTCACCACCATCGCTCTCATCCGAAGAACAACCACCGGCAGAAGATCGTTCTCCCATCTTGCCACCAAGACCTGGAACACCCTCCCCCTCCACCTGTGACAAACTCGGGATCTACTGGCCTTCAGGAGACTTCTCAAGACCTGGCTATTCGTGCAGTAGCTGCACCAACCCATCTCCCCCCCTAGTGCCTTGAGTCCCTCGCGGGTATGTAGTGTGCTTTATAAATGTACTGATTGATTGACTGATTGATTCATACTCTTTTTTTGCTCTTAAATGGGTTGGATTCCCCAGTGAAATTATTAACATGCTGTATATTATATATCAGGGCACACAGGCCTGAAATTTCTTGAACTGCAGCATGCTCGGAACTATATATATAAATTGGGGAACTCACCAGGGTGTCCTATATCACCTGTACTTTTCACCTTTTTCGACGAATAATTGGCAGCTAGGAGAAGGGCTAATCTGGGAATTAATGACCCGATGGGCGGTATAGCCAAACTTTAATTATTTACCAATGATATAATTATGTATCTGAGCCCTGATCAATTCAATTTAAGTAGTTCTGGATGAGTTGGAGCAGTTTCAATCCATTGAAGGCTTTAAAAGTAATCAGTATTAAAACAGAAACCCTGATGTTCTACACCTCAGGAGATAAACTCTCTGGTAGGCTACATTGCTCAGTGGTCGTGATCAATCTGATATGATATTTAGGAGTTTACGTAACTAGTTCCTATGCTGAACTCTATAAGTTGAATTATGAGGTTACCTTAAAAAAATCTGGGATCTAGTTGAGATATGGTCCCTCCTCCTTTTTTCTCCTAATGGTCAGATCGCTCTAATCAAAATATCAATTCTGCCCTTATTAGTTTTTATTTATGAATGTTCCACTAAAAATTAATTCAGAAAGGTACCCAGTGTTAAATATCCAGTCCTATAATTGGGAATAAATCAGGGTGGGTTGGCATTGCCTCAGATACATCTATACTATGACGCTTCCCTCCTTGACTTTTTGGTTTGTATTGCGGTTTCAAGGGCATTGTTACATGATTTTTTTATTGATAGAATGGTAAAAGAAGAAGGATCATAGCTTCTGGTCTTCATAAAAAAATCCAAACTCCCAAAAAGAATGAAGTATAAGATGTTACAAGACATGCTATTAGACTCTAGTCTCTTTATACTATCAACGCGTCAGAGGCTGGGTATGAATATTTGCAGTTAAAGGAATGGAAAGTTTTAGGTTTATATATCCAGTCCAGTCACTTAAGGTTTTGGAACATTAATGGCTATAGAGAACTGGACCATTTCCTTTTGGGAGGGAGGTATATTACCTGGTAGGAAATTCTAGGTAGGTATGGGGATTGTAGTAACCCTTTATTCTTTGGATTTATAGAAATTATCCACTCCGGGAAAAAAAATGGTCTTGTTGCTCGTTCTGATCTATCACCACTACCAGCCCCTCTTTTTAAAGCTAGACTGAGTGGGGTGGGTAATTGGTACAGACATCTGCAGATTCAAGGGGAAAATCATTTAATAAATAATTTTTTGACAAAAATGTCTTCTGGAGTTGAGTAGTAGACAATTTCTCATCTTGGTGATAAAGACTTAAAGGCTGCAAATTTTATGTGTGTGTCTTTACTCTTGAGATGGATGGTGTATTACACCCTGCAAACCCTCCACAGAATGTACCTAGAATTATCAGATATATGTTTTAGGTGCCAACAATCAATTATTTCAGTAACCTCTCTGGTGGCATGATCCTTGATTCTGCAGAATTGGAGGACAAATAGAGTTCCCACATACTTACAATGTCACAAGAGAAAGAGCAGCACAAGTAAATGTGAAGAGGCGTATGCAACAAGGGTTGGTGCGGTCAAAAGATATATGAGGGTTTGGAAATTTATGGAACAACTCGGAGAGGAATGGTTATTTAGCGCTGTCCTGATGGAGCTTCTTTTATGATTGTTTGAAAAAGTTCCTATTGATTGACGGAGGAGGAAAGGAATGGAAGTACTAAGATGATTTTAGTTGGCTACTTTTTGAAAATACATACAAATTTGCACTTGCAAATTTTTTTAACAATACCCTACTTTTTTATAAGGATAAGGTGGGGCATTGTTGATTAATGGCATCTTCTTTTTCTGTCATGTTTTTAAGTGTTGCCTAAATGTACTGTGATTCCATCTCACTTTACCTTTTCATCACTGATCCTCATCGTTTATGCCTTTATTGTCTTATGAAGTTTATTGCTTTTAGCATTTTGAGAAATATGATTAGATCCTCATTTATGATGCAATGAACTATAATACCATCTTAACCTAAAATGTAGGGATGGGCCTAGCCAATTGTAGAGGACATTCCACTATTTGTTTTAACATGATTGAAATGTATTGCTGGCATACTGCACTATATCCTCTTTTATGTAACGCTGGAGATGAGGTGATCGTCATTATTGATTGATCCCTTTTTCTTTTATGTATGAATTCCTATTCTTTAAATTTTTTCATGTTTTCCTTTTTTTTATTGTGTATTTAATGTGATAGAATACATTTCTTTCCATTTTTCTGCTCAATAAAAATATATTTTGTAAAGCACAATAGCTCTAAAGCACTTCTCTTATTATTGTAGACATGAAATAGTATGTCTTCAATGATGTATCACTTTTATGATTGCTGTCTGTGTACACAAATCTTTTAGCCACTCCTCAATCTTGGGCTCACTGGCAGACTTCCATTTCTCTGGAATAACCTTTTTTTTTTTTAAATAAAACTAGTACTTTCAGGCTACACATTTAAATACCCTGATATGAAGAGACTCAGCACAAAGTAGAACGGAGTACACATTAGGCTGAATGCCAAAACTTCCCCTACATCCTAATCTTGTATACTACCACTAGAGTACACAATTATGACAAGTGATTCAGTAGATCTTTTTGCCCAAAGCAAATCCTGCACCTGACACTTTCTGAAGAATATTTAGGAAAAACTACTTTTTGCTAACTCAATTCACTTTAGGATCCTTTTTTAGTCAAAATTAAGTACATGGCCTGAAATATCCATACTTATTTTGACCAAACAACCCTGAACATATTTAAATCATACTTAAGGTTAACTATAGATAGCACGTGATCATAGTTGGATACATAAACCACACTTCCAGAAAAAATCAAAAGTGAAGGCTATAGAAGATAATTAATCATGCTCTCGTCTGCAAAGAATGAGGATGTAAGAACATTGCATAGCGGCTAACACATCCCATAATTGCTATACAGATAGGGCACTTTCCTGAGGGTAGGAGAGAAAGCAATCATGGATAACCAATGACTTCTACAAGAGTTTCTTTTTATTAAGCTTGATCCGTGGTTTCTCCCTATATTATCTTACTTCATGAAGTGAACCCCTTTACTATTAATTCTCTCCAAACTAAGGGCCAGATGTAGGAAGCCTAATTCCGGTCGGTAACAGCCGAAATTACCGAAATTGTAGGATTATGTAATTTACCGAATTGGTAACTTAAGGAATCGGCAAATTACCGAATTCTTAACATACCGATTCGGTAAATTACTGAAGCCTTAATGTAGAGAGCACTCAAGTGAGTGCTTTTTACATTTAAGGATTCGTTATTTACCACCAACTATTAGTTGGTGGTAAATTCCGAATACCTTTCAAAAAGCAATTTTTAGCTTTTTATTC